>NC_081410.1:15934305-16635972 GCF_030272615.1 Cryptomeria japonica
TAAATGCAAATAGAAAGGGACAACAATTCTTGTGCCCTATTGAGATTTGTTTTGACAATGAAGTTGTTCCTTATGACGCCAAATGTAGTGCACCTACTGCCAATCCTCTCCATATGTTTTATTCAACTGATGTGTAGAATGATGAAGAACATGAGTGAATGGGCTCTCATGAAGACGATCATGTTTTGGATGCTGATGAAGAGGATATGCATGCTGATAAAAATTTAGAATTTTGTTTTGATGGCATGTGCATGGCTTCTAATGATGACATTCTTTGCAAAAATAACTTTGATGAAGAAGTCTCAAGCACTGAATTGCATGGGTTTCCATCTTTTGATATTGAGGGGTATTATGTTGAAGATCTAAAGATGGCTGTGATGTCAGATGTGGATATAGAATCATATTGTAATGATGAATAAGAGATGCATGCTTATGTGCAACCTTGGGAAGGTAAGGATGATTGTTTGGCATGCATCCAAGTTTCTGATGCAAGGAGTTTTGAGAAGGACTTAGGACATGAAATTGAATATTCCCATCAACATTGTGAACTGTAGTTACTAGAGGTGCCTGTGTATGACTCTTTTTCTTTTCATAATATTGAGTTTGGTTTGCATGATGAGTATAGTCTGCAGAGTGGTTCTTTTCAAGGCAAATTTTTTCCCATGTAAATCATTGAGTCGAATGATGCCTATGACGCCAACTATGTGGTTGAAGGTGACTATAATCATTTTTTAGCTAGATAATGATTTTGTGATGCGTGACAATGGTTTCAATAATGATAAATTTTATGTTAATTTGAAAGGTGTTTGGTCACAGATGTTTGATAATGTTGAGTGCAATTTTAATTTTTAGTATAGTAGCTGGATAAGGAAGGATAGTAGGTTTTATCAATTACAATCTAGCTGTATCTTTAGATTGGTCACAGTGAAATCAAAAGAGAATTAGGTCTATGATAGAGGAAAGCATTGGCCTTTCTTTTACTGATGGCCTTGGGCCATCATATGTGGTTTGAGGTTCAAACCATAGCAGTATGGGGTAGAGAAGACCTCTTTTGACTCTGTACCCAATGGAGTAGGCACCTGGTCTACTCCCTAGAGATCTGGGATCTTGCCATGCTCATGAGGGGCATGCATCCTCGAGCTAGAGCCATTGATTGAGACCTAAATATTTTTGCCTAATTTTGAAGGCCCAGGTTCAAAATTTGATTTTTTCACTTAGAATTCCCTTTACAGGATAACACATTGTGTTATATTACAACTTGAGCAAAGAACTAATCTGAGGACAACATGTTAGTCACACATAAAGATGAAGAAGGCAAGTGTGGAATGATCTCTTGGGACAGGTAATTGGATGAGGATGACACATGTCATCAAATTAAAATTGCATTTGTCTCAACAACATGCATGCCTTATTGATGCGACATAGTGTTTTGGTGAGACCTTTTTCAGCCTTGGCAGACTCACCATGTTGTACAAAAACCCTTTATTTTAGTGTGACAGTCTTCAGGTCATGGAAATTTTTTTATTTTTGGTGTGAGTTTGTCTTTTGACAAGACTCACTTTATGCTCAATCAACCCTTTGAAGTCTTGTTTATGCAGTTTGTTTTCAGCATGACTTAGTGTTTCGATAAAATATTTTTCACCCCTTATCAACCTATTGCATCCAAATGGAAAAGAAGTTGTTTTTGTTTTCATGCCAAGTTTCGACTAGCCTCCGACCCCCGATACCCGAGCCCACGTTGTCTGAGTGATCGACCTATCACATCCAAATAGAAAAGAAGAAGTTGTTTTTCTTTTCATGCTGAGTTTCGACCAGCCTCTAACCCCCGATAGCCGGGCCCACATTGTCCGAGTGTCTACACATATAGAGCTAGTGATAATGTGTTGGCTCTACCTGATGGTAATGTGTTCATGTGTGACCCTATAGTGGTAGAATGGAAAAAGTGCCTTTTCGATATGACTTGTCATTCGGCAAGACCTTCTCTCATCTTGGCCACCCCTTTTGTCTTGCACTGAAATATTTTTTTTTTGGTGTGATAGTTCCTTCATCTGAGCAACATATGCTCCATGTCGATGTGACAACCATCCTATTTTGGTGAAGTGTTTTCATTTTGGCATGACAAAGATGGAGTCTTAGTGACACATGTAATCTTTTCAATGTAGCTTGAGGTTTTGGTATAGCCCAAAATGATTTGTGCTGGCCCATGGGAGTTACATTGAAAGTGATCCTTTTGGTGTGATTCAACTTATGTTTAGCCATCAAGGTAGCCCATCTACCCATAGAAGGATTATTGTTGTTGGGGGCACATAATGTGCTTGTTGTCTGATCTACTAGACATGCCAACATGCAACTTGATGTTAGACAGTTCAAATAACTGGAAGACAACTGAGAGGGGGGGGTGAATCAGTTGTCACAGATTACCAAAAGCATTAGCAATTTAAAACAACAATACTGGAACCCAAAACAATAATACCAGAATAGTAGTTAATCCAATTAAGCATAAACAATAATCACAGAATAAAAGCCATCCACACAACACCAAGATTTGTACATGGAAAACTAGGTAAAGGGAAAAACCACGGTGGGAAGCCTACCCACAGTCAGATAA
Source organism: Cryptomeria japonica (assembly GCF_030272615.1). Lineage (NCBI taxonomy): Eukaryota > Viridiplantae > Streptophyta > Pinopsida > Cupressales > Cupressaceae > Cryptomeria > Cryptomeria japonica. Next base: position 15,936,914 of record NC_081410.1, read on the forward strand.
TACTTTTGCAGTAAGTATGTGAATTTACTATGAAGGGGCCTACACTTGCAGGAAGGCCAACAACCTAGAGAACATTGCTCATCACAAAAGGAGTCTCATTGACTACATACAAATCCAAACTACAATCTGGAGAAGTGTTGAACTGCAAAAGATAACATCTCCTATGCCTGAGTATAGTTCCATTTAAGCTCAATACTGGAGGACTAAATCCTCTTCTAGACCCAATTCGATCTCCAATGATCAACCAACTCCTGTGCCTGAATGATATTACATTATTCGTACATTACATTCCTTGACTATGACCTCATACAATAACCATGATGATTACATCTTATTTATAGAAACCCTCGACCATAAACAATTAGGTTGGCCACCAAACAATAAACCAATTACATAATTACAAACCATGTCGGCCTTAGACCAAAACAAATAATATCCAACACATAAGAAATCCTAGAAATACAACAATAGGTCCTATCCACACATTACATCAATGTCGGTCCATAACCTAGATCAACCGGGACAAAGTATAGGTCCACATGCTTCAATAATGATCTCCAAAAGCCAAGTCTTGAACATGAACACCAACAACATCTTGAAACTCTATCAGAAGCTGCATCAACACCAATTATGCAATGCATCAAAGATCTCCACCAAAATCTCTACCGGTGAAACCCTCGTTGAAACCAGAAACCAATCTTCATAGAAAGCAGGATAGCATCCAATCACTAGACCAAAATCAATTGACCAAATATGAGTATAATCATTATGAACAAGTCAATTCCATCACTAGATTATACCAGAGTCAACCAAATCATGTCGGATCCAAGTTAACCAAAGACTACTCAACCTACCGGGACCAGAAGGGTGTCGATAAAGCATCCAAATAGCTAGTGTTGACATAAATGACAAAACATCAATGCAAAACATAATCAATTCCATCAAAAGGCCAAAAATCTCCCCCTTTGACATTGATGGAAATATTAGATGTCAAAAACATCTAAGTACCAAGAAATGCCAAATAAGTCTCCCCTTGTGGAAGACAACCTACAATCTCCTGCATATAGCTCTGAATATCAATGTCTCTCCCCCTGTGAATAATATCTCTGTAAAGTTCTAAATTTCTTTTTCACATTACTATCTCTCCCCTTTTGACATCAATGCCAAAAATATGATAGAAATATCAAAGCAAAAACATAAGCCTCTGAATCTCAAAGCTAACTACTCCCCTTGAGCAGTAGAATCCCACATCAGTGCCGAAATGAATAATATCTTTGATAATGCATATCAGACCGATGCCAAAACGCATCAATAAAGTCTCTTCCAGTGGGGCAAAAACCCCCAATCTATCTCTCAGGTACTCAAATGATTCCTTGGATAGAGGTTTAGTGAAAGTATCTGCAATCTGTTCTTTAGTGTTCACATAAACCAGTTTAACTTCATTTGCTTCCACCTTCTCCTTCAAAAAGTTATACTTGATAGATATGTGCTTTGTCTTAGTGTGAAATACCAGATTCTTTGATATATCAATAGCAATAGAGTTATCACAATGAATAACTATCAGTGCATCATAATCCACCTTTATATCCTTCAAAATTTGCTTCATCCATAAAACTTGTGTACAATTAGTAGCAGCAACAACATACTCAGCTTCAATAGTAGATAAAGAAGTACATGACTGTTTCTTGCTGATCCATGAAACCAACTTCTTTCCAAGAAAGAAAGATCCACCGGAAGTACTTTTCCGGTCATCAACATCTCTAGCCCAATCAGCATCTGTATATGCAGATAAAGTAAAGTTATCATCCTTAGGATACCACAAATCATATTCTGATGTACCTTGCAAGTATCAAAAAATCCTTTTCACCGCCATCTCATGATTTTCTCTAGGATCACTTTGAAATCTTGAAACAATACAAACAACATTCATAATGTTAGGCCTAGTCTGAGTCAAATAAAGTAGACCTCCAATCATAGATTTGTATCTTGTAGGATTTATCGGTGCAAAAACATCTTTCCTTGTCAATCTCTCACTTGTAACCATAGGTGTACTTACCGGTTTAGAATCTCCCATACCAAATTTCTTCAATAATTCCTTAGCATACATAGATTGACAGATAAAAATACCTTTGTCAGTCTGAGTAATCTACAAACCTAAGAAAAATTTCATCTCACCAATCATAGACATCTCAAATTCTTTCTCCATGTTCTTAGAAAATTCTATGCATAATTTATCTTCATCATCAAAAATAATGTCATCAACAAATACTTCAACAATCAGTATATCATCATCAATGATTTTATAATATAAATTACTGTTAGCATTGCCCTTAGTAAAACCAAGCTTCAAAAGATATTTATCTAACCTTGCATACCAAGCTCTAGGCGCTTTTTTCATTGCATATAAAGCTTTCCTTAACCTGTAAACCATATCAATATCATATAATAGTGAAAAACCATCAGGTTGCCAATATAAACTTCCTCATCAAGATCCCCATTCAAGAATGAACATTTAACATCCATTTGATAAACCTTGTAGTTTTTATAGGCAGCATAGGCAAGAAATAATCTTACAGCTTCAATCCTAGCTACTGGTGCAAAAGTTTCTCCATAACCAGTTCCTTCCTTCTAAGAATATCCTTTACAAACTGATCTAGCTTTATTCCTTATAACTTGACCATCCTCATTTAATTTATTCCTACAAACCCATTTAGTTCCAATAACATTTTTTTTTTAGGTCGGGGAACCAAAGTCCATGTGTTATTTTTCTCAATCTGATCTAATTCTTCTTCCATAGCTTTTAACCAAAATTCATCTTTACATGCTTCAATTACTGATACCGGTTCAACTTGTGAAATTAAACATACCTCATTAGTTTCTATTCTTCTTCTTGTCATCACTCCATTTCTCTTATCCCCAATGATTTAATCTTCATAATGATTCAATCTCACATACCTAGGAGTCATCTGACTCTGTGTTCCTCTTCCTTGTTCTTTAGTTACTGTAGAATTCTTTGATGTTGCCGGAGTAACTAGTTCAACTCTCTATTCCAATAAAGTTGCTACCGGTTCGGATATAATCATTTCCACTGCCGATTCCTTCTCATAAATTCTGATTTGACTTTTGCTCAACTCATCTACTTTGACATTATCACTCTCCACTATTTTATGCACTCTGTTGTTATAATATCTATATGCTTTGATTTCATTAGAATAACCAAGAAATATGCCTTCATCACTTCTTGGATCAAATTTCCCAATAGTATCATCTCTCCTGATATAACATTTACTACCAAAAATTATGAAATACTTAACTGTAGGTGTATTGCCAAGCCATAATTCATAACGTGTCTTACCAGTTTGTCCTTTGATATGCACTTTGTTGAATGTATAAAATGATGTACTAATTGCTTCTCTCCAATAGATATGAGATAGATTATCTTCCATCATCATTGTTCTAGCAACATCCAAGATAGTTCTATTTTTCCTTTCCACAACTCCATTCTCCTGAGGTGTCCAGGGAGTAGAAAATTGTCTTCTAATACCATGCTTGTCACAAAAGTTATTAAACTCACCGGATGTGAATTCTCCACCATGATTTGATCTCAAACATTTAATCTTCAATCCTATCTCTATTTCCACTTTAGCCTTAAATATTTTAAACTTTTCAATTGCTTCGGATTTTTTTCTCAAAAAAGTAACCCACATCATTCTAGAATAAATCTTCAATGATTAGCATGAAATATCTATCACCATGAAAACTTTTAACTCTAGAAGGGCCACATAAATCAATATGAATAAGATCAAGAACATCATTTGATTTATCTTGTATACTCCTAAAATAGGTTCTGACTTGTTTACCCATTTGACATTCTTTACATACCGTATTATAGGGCTTCATAATCTTAGGTATATCTCTAACAACCTTAGTTGAATTGATCTTCATAATGCAATCAAAATTCATATGACATAGCCTTTTATGCCATAACCAACTCTCATCAATCTGTGTAATCAAACATGTCTTCTCATTGGAGTTCAAATGAAATATGTTACCTTTTGTCTGTGTACTGGTTGCAATCTCCAAGATAGATCTATTAATGATTTTGCATTTTACATCTTTGAACCGTAATTGAAATGCCTTACCTACCAATTGTCCTACACTCAAAAGATTATGCTTCAAAACTTCAACATAGTAAACATTTTCAATATTGTTCTTACCATCCAATGATATAGTTCCTCTTCCTTTAATCATACATGCCTTGTCATCTCCAAATCTAACTAGTCCACCATCAATTGCTTGCAAAGACAAAAACTTCCCTTTATCTTGAGTCATATGATGTGAACAACCACTGTCAATTACCCATTCATCCTTATCCTCAATTTTAGCAGCAAGTGCCTTCTCCTCAAGTACATTCTCTTCCAATGTTGGATCACCTTCCTTGATAGCCAAGAATACCCATTCTTTCCCATTGCCAGATCCACTAGCAGAATCTTCTGCCGGTTCATCATCTGAATCAATAATGCCTTCCTCATCTACTATGTAGCATGATTTGTCTCTGTTTTTCTTGAATCTATACTTGTTCTGATATCCAGGGTTAGGTTTAAATGATCTCTTAACTCTTTCTTCAAATCTTGAATTCCTTTCTGGACATTTAGATGTAAAATGACCAATCTTATTACACGCAAACCATTTAAAATGTGCTTTTCCTTCATACTTACTTCCTACTGGTCCTTTTGGTACTCTTCTAGAAAATAGTGCTTCAAGTTGCTCAAACTCATCATCTTCTCTCTTCATATATTCTAATTCTTTTGCATAAAAATCTCTCTAATCTTGCTTACCAGTTGTAGATATAGATGCATGAAAAGAAGGTTTAGTTTTCACAGCTCCAGAAGGTCCAAATTCCTCAAGCTCAAAAGAAGATAGTTTTCCAACCAAAGTATCTTTGTTAACATATGTATTAGCCATTGTTCTCAACTAATTAATAGCAGTAGCCTTCATTTTGTAAGCCAATGGTAGGGCTCTCAGGACTTTAGAAATAATTTTATCTTCACTCAGAGTTCCACCACAACATTGAATTCCCATAACAATATTTACCCTTTCCATGAATGCAGTAATCCTTTCATCTTCTTTGATCTCCAGGTTTTCATATCTCACCCGGTAACCATCAAGTTTAGCAATCTTCACTGTAGGGTCACCTTCATTAAGAGTCTACAATTTATCCCATATAGCCTTTCCAGATGATTTGTTGGTTAATCCCATTATTTGTTGATCAGAAAGTGCACACAAGAGGGATTCTCTTGCTCTACAATCATTCTCAAGCTCCTTGTCCAATTTTTCTAGAGGAGGATTGCTAGATCCCAGATTATAGGGTGTGATACCATTCTATGTGATCTCCCAAATCTCCTTGCCAAGACATCTCAGATGAGTCTCCATCTGAATCTTCCATACTATATAATTTGTTCCTTCACGCCTTGATATATCCCTTTGAAAGATAGCTCCAGAAGAACTAGATGAACTTGAACTGTTAGTTGCCATAGGATCTTCCTCAAGCGGTTAAGCTTTCTGTAGAAAGGACCAAAGCTCTGATACCAATTGTTAGATAGTTCAAATAACCAAAATACAACTGAGAGGGGGGGGGGGTGAATTAGTTGTCACAGATTACCGGAAGCATTAGCAATTCAAAACAATAATACTGGAATAGCAGTTAATCCAATTAAGCATAAACAATAATCACAGAATAAAATCCATCCACACAACACCAAGATTTGTACGTGGAAAACCTGGTAAAGGGTAAAACCACTATGAGAAGCCTACCCATAGTCAAATAATACTTATGTAGTAAGTATGTGAATTTACAATGAAGGGGCCTACACTTGCAGGAAGACCAACAACCTAGAGAACACTTCTCATCACAAAAGGAGTCTCACTGACTACATACAAATCCAGACTATAATCCAGAGAAGTGTTGAACTGAAAAATATTTCTTCTCCTATGCCTAAGTACAGTTCCAGTTAAGCTCAATATCGGAGGAATAAATCCTCTTCTAGACCCAATTCAATCTCCAATGATCTACCAACTCTTGTGCCTGAATGATATTACATTATTCATACATTACATTCCTTGACCATGACCTCATACAATAACCATGATGATCTACAATGATATCTTACATCTTATTTATAGAAACCCTCGACCATAAACAACTAGGTTGGCCACCAAACAATAAACCAATTACATAATTACAAACCATGTCATCCTCTGACCAAAACAAATAATATCCAACACATAAGACATCCCAAAAATACAACAATAGGTCCTATCGACATGTTACATCAATGTCGGTACATAACATAGAACAACCGGGACCAAGTATAGGTCCACACACTTCAAAAATGATCTCTAAATGCCAAGTATCAAACATGATCAACAACATCATCCTGAAACTCTATCAAAAGTTGTGCCAACACCAATTATGCAATGCATCAAAGATCTCCACCAAAAGCTCTGCCGGTAAAACCCTCACCAGAACCAGAAACCAATCTTCATAGCAAGTAGGATAGCATCCAATCACCAGATCAAAACCAATTGACCAAATATGAGTATAAGCATTATGAACAAGTCAATTCCATCACCAGATTATATCGGATTCAACCGGATCATGCCAGATCCAAGTTAACCAAAGACTACTCAACTTACTGGGACCAGAAGGGTGCCAGTAAAGCATCCAAATAGCTAGTGTTGACATCAATGACAAAACATCAATGCAAGACATAATCAATTCTACCAAATGGCCAACTCCTGATGATAACTCAATGATGAATGGATAGTACCAAACTGATATTGAGAGGGGGGGGGTAAATTAGTACACACAAAAACATAATCCTAAAACTGGTTTGTCAGCAGACACTGTGCATAGGTAGACAGACAGTAACTCCAGTCTTAAATAGAGTACAACCGGCAAAACCTAGAATAACTGAGACAAGCATAAACCAATTGACACTTATCTTCTCATACAATCTAATACTTCATTTCCATTTCACCTTAGTGCATGAACATGTAATCTATCATCAAAAGATATATAAACAGCTAGATCAACATGATTTACCTTCAGACACAAATTACTCAAACCATCACATGAATAACACCACACATGACACACAAATTTTTCATGTGGAAACCCAATTGGGAAAAACCACGGTGGGGATGAATACCCACAAGCTGTTTTTGAACTCTTTAGAAGTCCACTCTATTAGGAGCCTTGTCCGGTTAAAGACTGATACAACAGGTTCTGTTAGGAACTGATCCTGTTAGGGATCACCTGGTTAAGGGATGGCTAGAATACCCGATTAAGGGTTAAACCCTATTAAAGGTTACCTTGTTAGAGGATTTCAAGAACTCAATGGTTTTGAGTCACCCTATTAAAGGATTTATAGTAAGCCGGTTAAAGCTACCCTGTTAAGAGATTTCCCAACTGTTGAAGTGGTTAGAGATCAACAGGTATTACAATGATATGGTAACAACACTCAATGCCAATGCAGATCCGCTTTAGCTCCTCTTCACCTTCTGCACTTACACTCTATAGGTAGCACTTCTCTCTTCTAGTCTGGAAAGAATCACGTATCTCTTCTCTTGGATACACACACACAACTTTTGCCAACAACCTCAGAAAGAGACACAACATCGACCTTATAGGAAACAGATAGGTCGGTAGCATAAACCCTAAACCCTAAACCTATTAGGACAAGCAATTCAAATGGTTCAATCCTGACCGTTGAGCACATTTCATTAAATACAACAGTCTTGAGCCAATCTCAAGACATTCTCCATCGTTCGTTTTCCACCGATTTCATGGCGGTTGATAACCCATCACATGTTATCACCATTTACAGACTTCGCACATTCTTGAGGTAGATAGGAACAATCTCCTTCATGCAAGATCCTTCACACGCACAAGGATGATGTGGAAACATGATTTGTTCTTTGTTGCAATGCTAACTCATCACACAAAGTCACCGATTGAGTCACACAGGCTTGAGGCACTTCAACCGGAAACCCTGAAGTTGAGACTACTAACCAATAGTCATACAAAGCTTTCATATGCCGGTTCCCATAACCACATGTCGGTTCACCTTACACAAACACACTGCTTCACTTTGGCACACATGCTGGTTCACAGTGTTATACCGGTTCTCACATATACCGGTTCTCTCCTCTTCAGCATATTGACATCAATGAGAACATACAATGTCATCATGTCCTCATACTGGTTTACGTAATGCCAACAATATCCCCTTTGGCATTGATGACAATATACAAAGATATCTCTCCGCTTCACATCTTCTCCCCCAATTTCTGCAGATATCTTCTCCGCTTCACTTCTTCTCCCCCTTTGACAACAATGCCAAAGTGGAGGCACAAGCTTCCCTGTTCCATTATGCTGCTCCCCCTGAGGAGTAGCATCCTTCAACACTTCAATTCAAAAAAAAAATTGATTATGCAATACCTGACTGATGTGGAGCATATGCCTTTAGTTTACCTCCTGAAGGGACATGAGCCCTAATTCACCTCTTAAGTACATAAATGTAGCCTTTGGGAGAGGCTTGGTGAATATGTCAGCTAACTGCTTCTTACTAGAAACATGTTCCAGTGCAATCTCTTTGTTCTGAACCTTTTCCATCAAGAAATGATACTTAAGCTCAAAGTGCTTGGTTCTAGAATGTAAAACCGGATTCTTGGAGATGTTAATTACACTAGTATTGTCACAAAATATAATTATCGGTTTAGATATAGGAACTTTGAAGCCATTTAATACATGTTTCATCCAAATTGTCTGAGTGCAGTTCATGAAAGCTGCAACATACTCTGCTTCCGGTATAGACTGAGAGATACAAGTTTGCTTCTTACTCATCCACGAGACCAGTCTACCACCGAGAAAGAATGCACCACCGGTTGTGTTCTTCCGGTCATCCACATTACCTACCCAATCAACATCTATGAATACTTTCAAGTTGAAATCCTTGCTATATGGATACCACAATCCATAATCAATAGTTCCCTTTAGATACCTAAGAATCCGCTTGACTACAACCAAGTGGGATTCTCTTGGACTTTTCTGGAACCTTGCAATAATGCCAACTGCATGTGCAATAGCTGGTTTGCTATGCACTACATAATGCAACTTACCAATCATTGATCGGTATTCCTTCTCATCAACCAATGCTGAGTCATCCTCTTTGGATAGTTTACAACTGGTCACCATCGGTGTACCAACCGGTTTGCTATCTTCCATGCCAAAGGTCTTCAACACCTCTTTGACATACTTGGACTGAGTGATAAAGATTTCATCTTTCATCTGCTGAATTTGTAGTCCAATGAAGAACTTAATCTCCCCTATGAGTTACATCTCAAACTCTTTCTTCATCTCATCTGCAAACTCATGACTCATCTTGTCATCTCCACCAAAGATAATGTCATCAAAAAATACCTCACAGATCAAGATCTGATCTCCTTCAAACTTCAAGTAGATATTGCTATCTTTGCTTGTTCTCTCAAATCCAATCTTCACAAGATGGGAATGCAGGCGTTCATACCATGCTCTAGGTGCTTGCTTTAGACCATATAAGGCTTTATGTAGCCTACACACCATGTCACTGTCTTCAGATAGGGCAAACCCATCTGGTTGTTCTATATATACTTCCTCTTCAAGTACACCATTTAGGAATGCAGATTTTACATCCATTTGATATACTTTGAATCCTTTAAAAGCCGCATATGCAAGAAGCATATGAACTCCTTCCAATCTGGCTACATGAGAAAAGGTTTCTCCATAGTCTTCTCCTTCTTCTTGGGCATATCCTTTGCACACCAGTCTGGTTTTGTTTCTAATCACTGTGCCATCCTCATTTAGCTAATTTCTCAAAACCCATTTGGTACCAATGACATTTTTATGCTCTGGTCTGGGTACCAAAGACCATGTACCATTTTTCTCTATCTAGTCAAGTTCCTCTTCCATTGCCTTGATCTAGTCTTCATCTTTATGTGCCTCCTTGAATGATTTAGGCTCAAATTTAGATATCATACATGAGTTTTCTTTGACCTTTCTTCTTGTAAGAATTCCTACATCTTTATCTCCTATGATCTACTTAGAATCATGATTCAACTTGACATACCGAGGAATGGTCTTGATAGATTCCTCTTGCTTTTCTTCTTCATCTTCATCTCCATCAGTATCAACATCTACATCTACCGGTGTAGGAACACTATTACTGGTACTTGGTTGACTGACAACCAGTTCCCAGAAGGTTACAACCGGTTCATTTACCGCTTGCTCACTGTCAGTTTCCTCAGTTTTCTCAGAGGTTTCATCAACTCTTACATTGATGCTTTCCATAATTCTCTGAGTCCTATTATTGAAACACTTGAGAGCTTTGCTCTTGGTGGAATATCCTAGGAATATTCCCTCATCACATTTTGCATCAAATTTGCTCTCGTGTTCGCTCCTCTTGATGTGGCATTTGCTACCAAACACTCTGAAGTAGCTAACCACAGGTGTCTTACCGGTCCAATACTCATAAGGAGTTTTATCCTTACCTTTCTTAATGAGTACCTGATTCATTGTGTAGATTGTAGTGCTCACCACTTCTCTCCAAAAGGTATGAGCTACCTTTCCTTGAATCAACATAGTTCTAGCTACTTCAACCACAGTCTGGTTATTCCTCTCTACTAGGCCATTCTACTATGGAGTCCAGGGGGCAGACAGTTGCCTCTTGATGCCATGTTCTTCATAGTACTTGTTGAATTCACCAGAAGTGAATTCCCCTCCCTGATCAGTTCTCAGGCACTTGATCCTTTTACCGCTTTCCTTCTCCACTAATGCTTTGAAAGCTTTGAACTTTACAAAGGCTTGAAAATTATCTTTCAAGAATGTGACCCACATCATTTTTGAGTAGTCATCACTGACAATCATGAAGTACCTATCACCCTGCACACTCCTAGTTTTCATAGGACCACACAAATCAGTATGCACAAGATCAAGAAAATTGTCAGCAGTGAAAGGTTCACCTTTAAAGGTTGAGGAAGAAATTTTCCCTAGTTGACACTCTCTGCACAAGGTATTTTTTGTTTTTCTCAGCACCGACAACCCTCTAACTGCCTTGATCTTACTGGCCTTCACAATGTTATCAAAGTTTACATGGCAGAGTCTCCTATGCCATATCCAGCTATCATCAAATTTAGCCATAAGACATGTACTTATATTTGCATTTAGCTGAAATAGGTTACCTTTGGTTTTCATGCCGGTGGCCACCAATTCACCATTCTTTCCTTTGATTCTGCACACTCCATTCTTGAATTCCAGAGTGAGACCACTATCATTCAGTTGGGCAACACTCAGAAGGTTGTGTCTTAGACCATCAACCCAATACACATTGTTAGCACTACTCTTTCCATTTAGAGAGATGGACCCTCTACCTTTGACCATACATGGTGCATCATTACCAAAGTGAAGTACACCACCATCATACTCTTCAAAGGATAGAAACTTGCTCCAGTCCCTAGTCATATGGTGAGAACAACCACTGTCAATAATCCACTCATTTGAATTATCAAAGCAGGAGACAAGAGCCTTTTTGTCTGACACATCCTCCTTGATAGCAACAAACACAATATCTTCATTTTCTTCATCTTTTGACTCCTCATCTATGACACCTTCATTGACTGCCACAAAACAATTTCTCCTATTTCCTCCTTTGAATTTATTGAACCTTTCTGGGTTGTCCTTGTTGTCACCATTAGGACAGTTTACAACAATATGTCCTATCTGGTTACAAGAAAAGCATTTCAAAGGGAGCTTACCTTTGTATTTGCCAGTTCCTTTAGGAAGTTTCCTGGCAAGAAGAGCTTCAAATGCCATTATAATCTCCTCATCATCCATTTCTCTTCTCTATCTTGGTTCACCACTAGTGCTAGCTTCTTTTCCTTTTCTGGATGGTACAACAGAAGCTTTAAAAGCTGATTCAGTCTTTTGAACACTGCCATCAAAACTATTTAACTCATAGGCTGTCAAATTTGCAATGATGGAGTATAGGGATACCTTAGTCTTGTCTATTGATCTCAACTCTTGATTAGAAACAACCCTTATTGCATAGACCAGTAATAAGGATCTTAGGACTTTGCTTACCACAATGGAATCTTCCATTTTGCCACCTGCACTCTTGATATCTCCAACAATAGTTTTGATTCTTATTCCATACTATTGAATGGTCTCACCTTCAACCATCCGCATGTCTTCAAACTTACCTCTAAGGCTTTCTTCCTTAGCTTGTTTTACATGCTCATCACCACCATAGATATTTTCAAGAGTATCCCATACCTCTTTAGGATTTACCTTATCTTGGACATCAATAAACTCAGTGTCAGATAAACTACTAATTATGGCTTCCATGACTTTCCCATTCTCCTGCATCTCTCTCTTTTGGTCATCGGTGAGAGTATTGGTAGGGGCAACATAGGAATTCTCAACATAGCTCCACTATTGAGCACCCATGCTTCTGATGTATATCTTCATTCTGTCTTTCCATATACTAAAATTTTCTCTGTTGAACTTTGGACCTTCCCTCTTCATCATTAGAATGGGATCTTTACCTCAAGTGGTTAAGCTTATAACACAGAGGACCTAGGGGACGCTGTGATACCAATTGATAACTCAATGATGAACGGATAGTACCAAACTAGTACTGAGAGGGGGGGGGGGTGAATCAGTACAGATAAAAACACAATCCTAAAACCAGGTTTTCAGTAGACACTGTGCATAGGCAGACAGACAGTAACTCCGGTCTTAAATAGAGTACAACTGCCAAAAACCAGAATAACTGAGACAAGCATAAACCGGTTGACACTTATCTTCTCATACAATCTAATACTTCATTTCCATTTCACGCTAGTGCATGAATAGGTAATCTATCATCAAAATATATACAAACAACTAGATCAACACGATTTACCTTCAGACACAAATTACTCAAACCATCACATGAATAACACCACACATGACACACAGATTTTTCATGTGGAAACCCAACTGGGAAAAACCACAGTGGGGATGAATACCCACAAGCTATTTTTGAACTCTTTAGAAGTCCGCTATGTTAGGAACCTTGTCTAGTTAAAGACTGATACAATAGGTTCTGTTAGGGACCAATCCTATTAGGGATCACCCAGTTAAGGGATGGCTAGAATATCTGGTTAAGGGTTAAACCCTATTAAAGGTTACCTTGTTAGAGGATTTCGAGAACTCAATGGTTTTGAGTCACCAAGTTAAAGGATTTACAGTAAGCCGGTTAAAGCTACCCTGTTAAGGGATTTCCCAACTATTGAAGTGGTTAGAGATCAATAGGTATTACAGTGATCTGGTAACAACACTCAATGCCAATGCAAACCCGCTTTAGCTCCTCTTCACCTTCTGCACTTACACTCTGCAGGTATCACTTCTCTCTTCTAGTCTGGCAAGAATCATGTATCTGTTCTCTTGGATACACACACACAAATTTTTCCAACAACCTCAGAAAGAGACACAACATCAACCTTATAGGAAACAGATAGGGCGGTAGCATAAACCCTAAACCCTAAACCTATTAGGTTAAGCAATTCAAACGGTTCAATCCTGACTGTTGAGCACATTTCATTAAATGCAACAGTCTTGAGCCAATCTCAAGACATTCTCCATCATTTGTTTTCCACTGATTTCATGATGGTTGATAACCCATCACATGTTATCACTGTTTACAGACACATTCCTGAGGTAGATAGGAATAATCTCCTTCATGCAAGATCCTTCACATGTACAAGGCTGACATGGCAACATGATCTGTTCTTTGTTACAATGCTAACTCATCACACAAAGTCATCGATTGAGTCACATAGGCTTGAGGCACTTCAACCAGAAACCCTGAAGTTGAGACTACCAACCGGTAGTCATACAAAGCTTCCATATGCCGGTTCCCATAACCACATGCCAGTTCACCTTAAACAAACACACCGCTTCACTTTGGCACACATGCTGGTTCACAGTGTTATATCGGTTCTCACATATACGGGTTCTCTCCTCTTCAACATATTGACATCAATGACATCATACAATGTCATCATGTCCTCATACCAGTTCACATAATGCCAACACCTAATAGAATCGATAATTTATATGGCAATTGACTAGGCTTGACCAGATGATTTGGATAATGAAAATGATAACAAATGGCTTCTAGGTGGTGAAATATAAGATTTGATATGCATAGGTCAGTGCCTAAAGATGGTGGATCTTAAATATGGTAGTTTTCCTATCCGAACATAGCAGGTTGACAGAGGATGGAGAATGCATTAATAGGGATCCTGTTGTTATTGGGCTTGAGGTGATCTATAAAGAAGATATAAGATCTTATGGGCAGGTGAAGATTACTAAATATAGTAATCTACTCTCAAGGATTGATCCAAGATGGCAGATGATGGAGTTAATGATAGAAGTTGATCAACAAGTGGGGTAGTTTTTTTTCATTGCTCGAGAAGATTGCTAAGGATGGTACACTCATCTAGCTCATGGCTCGCGACTCTAGAGGCTGTCCTCAAAGATGCTTGCATTGAATGTCTCCAAGAGGATTGCGTGTAGAATATGAGAACATATGCTTTAAGGTATATCCTAGTCAGATGCAATCAAATGGTGACATGTGTCTCACTTGGCCTGTAGCTTGTTTTGATCCCTTGTTGTATAAAAGGGAATTCAGGGCTAGTGAGAGTGTGTTCATCCTAATTCTGATAGGATTTTGGGAGGGGGTAGGGCTTCCATGTATAGTCAAAGGTTAGAAGTAAGCTAGACTCATGTTTTTAGTTTGTAGTCATTTTCCCATTTCAAATAGTGTATAACTAGGATTCATGCAAATCTTAATGTTTTTATTGTAACTATCTCCAGCATGTAATTTCACTATTTTATGAAAAGATGATCAAGGATCCTCTATTTTGTCCCTGCAAGATCAGATGTTTATCTTTTTTTTTTTCTTCTCTTCAAGGAAGAGATTAAAATGCTTTTCATAGAATAATGAAATGGTGTTGTCCATGTAGGATATGTAAGAATGGTTGCAATAGAATTGTAATAGGGGGCATTGATGTAATGCATCTATACTTAGAATTCATCGGTTATAGTTTATTCTATTTGGGTTTAATGTCTATTAGCTGTAACTGGACTCTACTGCGTTGATAAAGGCAATAGTAAAATAGTTCACACCTATTTGTCAAAATCAATCTATTCTCTTTAAGTCTCTTTTATTTCCTATTTTTATTTCTTGTTTATAGGAGTAGGTTTAGTGTAGAAAAGCATCCCAAGTGCTGAGTAATTCTTGAAAAGATAGGATTGTAGCCAAATCTAAGTTTCAAACACTTTCCTTGGTACATTCACATTGGGATATCTGATGTATTTTGTAATGCCACAAGTGTTCGAAGATCATAGGTAGTTTAGACATTACTTAAGTATACTTGCCTTGGTCTCGTAGAGCCAAAAGTATAGAAGATTTCAGTCTTGTGACTGAATCTTGTTCATTGGCCAAATCCAACCTTAAACCCGTGGATAAGAAAGTGGCTAAATCTTTAAAGTTTGGGGATCTGTTGATTTGGAAACCAACACTCCCTACTGGGAGCCGATTTCAAAGCAAATTCAAATTTGATTTGAAATCTTGGTTTTAAGGATCCCAATAGAAGAAGAGCAGGGCTCGCTCAACCAAAGGCATGTGATCCTAAATTTCTTTATTTCTATTTAGTTACTGCATGATTGTTCTTAGTTATTTCTCTTTTTGCAAGTTCATATTCATTAATAATTAAAAATTATTTTCAATCAGTAGCTTTCATTCATAGATTCTTTTCAGTAGTATTTAAAGACAAAAATGATTCTCTTATGGATGGTTACATTTATGTTTCATTTAGTTACGTTTTGAATTCATTGATCATCAATTTTTTATGTTATTAGTAATTGACAATGGTGAAGAAAGTAGTGATCAGACAAAAGATTTATTTAACTTATTAATGAAATTTAGTTTATTTTGAATGTCCTTTAGAATAGGATCCTAATTTCCTGTAAGTGTAAAATAGATTTTATTTCTAAGCAAAATAGAATAGAATATAATTTGAATTTATGTGTTGTAGATCAAATATTGTTTTAGTTTTAGCTATAATTTTCCATGAATTAATTTTGATTGAGTTATGTTCCTATTGCACTAAATAACTAGTTTCTCTCTTAAGGTAGACTTAGCACCTTAAGTTTTAGTTTTGCTAGAATAAAGAAGCATCCCTAGTATAGGACAATTTTTAGGAATTGATCCTAAAAGCTCCTAAAAGAGCATGACGGAAGTGGTAGTCACTGTTCTTAGAGAAAAACCCCCAATTTAAACATTTCCTTATCACCTACAACTCTAAGACACACCCGATTCGATAATGAGAAGTTAAATGATGTGGGCTGTGACATCAATGACCTCACCTATCAAGTAGTTCATATGATTCCAACTTAGAGGATTCTAGCTCTGATGATTTGAGATCAAATATGGACAATGAGGAGGATAATTCTTTAGATGTAGGATATGCATGTTGGAGAGGATGTGGAGGAGATTCTAGATCTTGGAGTGATGAGGGGTTTGGTTAGGACCCAAAGGGTGTAGATAGTTGATTGTACAAGTCACTACATTGGATACTGAGAGGCACACACTTATAGAAACTCAAGATACAATAATTGTTAGGGCACAAAGAGTAGATGAGGTTGTCAAGGCCTTTATTAATAACCTAGTTGATGCTAGAGTTAGGGAGCTTGCTAGTTAGATTTATCATGCAGATCAAGAGACTCTCCATTGCAGGATGCCTTATAAAAGGGTTGTTCCACTCGACCAAAGAGAACTCAACTACATAACCACCCAAACACATAACTATAAGATTAACCATAATGAGAAGGTTATAGGTCTATTGAGGCTACCAAGTCAACCTTCTACAAGATTTGGTGATGAGAGTCAATTATGCTCTATTTTAAGTTATTTCATGCACCTTCATATTGATTTCCATATTCCATTTCTGTTATGTCATACCATTTTTTCACCTTTATGTTGCATATGGTCACACACACACACACACACACACACACACACGAGGTATTTAATATAGTTTTGAGACTAAATTATGAAAGTTAATTATTGATTGTGTTTATTAATAAGCATTGTTATTATACACCTTGAAAAATAGATTTTGCAACATGCTAAAGGAAGGAGGAGAATGCAGACATCCTACAAAATTTGTGTCACCTTCTTTATAGGAACCATCTTGACACTCATTATTGCCACGTGGACTCTTGCCACATTAGTTCAGTGCATTCCTTCTTCCAATGACATTTACCAAAGCATATTCAAGAGGCATAGAATTTGCTTATATGGTTGCACATATTACCATCCAATTAGATATTTTGGCATTGACCTCTACCCCATTATTCAACACAATTAGAAGATGCCTCCTACATATCTTCCACAATCTCTTAGCTGTTTACATGATAATTCAGCATATGGTTTGATATATCAATCATTACAACATGTTACATGGAATTTTTGAGATTATGTTGAGGAGAAAAATATGTGGTAGAAATATGTAGTAAGCCAAAATTCTAGCATTTCCTATTTCTTACGTGTTGTTGTAACAAAGCCATTTGTAATATGTGGCCAAAAAGAAAGGTCATACATAGACCATTGCATTATGGTTTGTTGGTTGTGTTAGCCCCATTTTTAAAATTTAAAAACTTTAAACTTTCATGACAAGATCCTAAAATTGATAACATCTTATGTCAATGGTATACTCAGTTGTTCACGAATGTTGAAGATGTTGTTCACCAAAACTGGTTCACCCAAGTACACTTGCAATCCTTTTGTGAAATGGCCAATTTTAGTCTATGGAACACATTAGGACTTGGACAACATGACATAGGACCCTAATTGATCCTCCTGCACTTTAGGTTCTGCTAGACCTAGGGGGGGACACCCTTTTGATGCATGAAATTAACTCATTACACACTTATGACAACATCAAACAATAAGCAGATAGATCATTTCACAAGCTCAACAAGTGAAGAAACACTACAGATTGGCTAGATTTGTACAAACAATAGATGAAACAGAGCTTAGAATGAATGGAATACAACCCCTAAACATAAAGGGAAAATAGCTTTTTCTTTAAATTTGTAAATCTGAAAGTATCCCCAAATCCTTCAAAGACCAGTGCCTTATTTATTGGACATGGAGTCACACACAAAACTGTAAATGCAAATCTTAGCTGCAAATTTATTTTCCTTACAAGATATTCCTGCATCCATACCTTATACTAATGCATTACCGAACTCATTCACTATTGGTATTTTGGTATGGTTTTGTCATTGATGTCAACACCTACTAAAACTCTAGCACTTTGGAGAATCAACAACATTCACCGGCAAGAAAGTGACTCATGCACAATCACTGGTATCTGGTACAGAGGCAAGATATAATGATCACCAACACTTGGAATGATATGGAAAACACTTGGTAATGTCGAAGACATCATTCAGACATCTTGTCTTGGAGAATTGTTTTTGGGTATATTCATATTTGCATATTTGCTATTACCGACAAATAAGTCCAGGGTTACACTGGCGGGCTTATCTTTTCCAGATTAGTATGGCACACTATGGAGATGATTAATTATTATTGTAAATGCATTAAGCCGACATGTTGAATCGTTTATTGCATCAGATATTGTATTGTTTGTAAAATGTTTATATTGTAATATCTTGTAGAGCCGACCTACTAAAATTGGTCTTAGGTTATGGTATAAATATAAGATCTTATTTGTAAGATCAAATGTGGAAAGAAAAAAAGGATTGTGTGAAGGTATATGCGAGAATAAGTAGAGCTATACACGCAGACATCATTTGAAGATTGAAGGAGGGTTTTTGTGAAGACAATCAGAACTACACCGGTACTGATCTAGCATATGAAGATGCTATTTTGTGCAGTACATTCTTATTGGATTTAACCATCCAACTGTAGTCAGTGTGACTCCCATTTTGTGTTTGAGCAGTGAGCTCTAGGCGATTGGCGTTTCTGCATGTGCAGACCCCATTTATGTACACTTACTATCTGTAGTAGTATCATCTGATTGTGGGTAAGGTTTCCCACCGTGGTTTTTCCCCTTATAGGGTTTCCACGTACAAATATTGGTGTTATGTGTTGTGGATGAATTTGTCTTTATGTTTCATGCACTAATCCTTACTGGTATAGCAATTAACTGTTAAAACTGTCTACCGACATATTGAATTGGTTTACCGGTATTAAGCATTAAGTTGATTAAGTTGTTTTGGTTTGAATTTATCTGACAACTGATTCACCCCTCCCCATCTCAGTTGTCTCCAGGACCTAACATTCACAAAATTATCAAATCTTGGATACATATTCCATCATTTATGACTGATTACAAAATTTAAAACCTTCATTGAAGGATACCTACAAACAATCATAGCAATCTCCCAGAGATGACTAAATCTTGGATACATATTCCATCATTTATGACTGATTACAAAATTTAAAACCTTCATTGAAGGATACCTACAAACAATCATAGCAATCTCCCAGAGATGACTAATTCCAACCTCCTTGAGGATTCAATTTGTAACAATGAAATGCATGCCTAGAGACAATATTGTGTGAAATTTACTCATGCTTGACACAAGTAAGACCTGCAACTAGAAAAACATCTCCAATACTGCAGTGTAACCTCTATACCCTGAACAAGAACCAAAGAGTTTTACAAACTTGGGTCAAGAAATTCAAAACTGGAAGCCATGAAATCTAGAGCACTTCCTCCAAAATTCTAGAACCCTTACAATTGAGAAGAATTGAGAATAAGAAGGAGAGGGAAAAAGATCAGAATCCATCAGAACATGCCAAGTGTCCCTTTTCCATAACTGCAAGAATATCTCCTTTTCTTCCCGTGGAAACTTCTCTCAAAATACCTCTTGTTTGCTAAAACTAACTATATGACTAGATTCCTCATCTTGAGAGCTTTCTAATGATATATAATACCTGCCATTTTAGGTAAATACCCTCTAAGCGAATTAATCTTGAATGTGGAACCATCATTTAAATTTTTTGAATTTTCCACATAGTTGAAACTATACATTTAACTTTAATTTTTCAGTCCATTTTTGGCCCTGTGTCCTGCCATGTGGCAGCTTATGATTCATCAGGAGGGTCCACTGGGCACCACCTGGGATGATACCTCATCTATCTGCCACTTGTTAGTCACTTGGATTGCCATTGGACTGCCTGCTTGTCGCCACCTGTCTGCCACATCATCGCCACCTCACTCGGACCCGCTAGCCGGATTGCCACCTGGACCTGCCACATCACCTTTCGCCATTTCATGAAGGGTAACTGGCGTGCATCTTTGGCTTGCGAAACTACGACCACCGTAGATCTTCGACGAACCTGCACGATCTTTAATCCTTTCGCTGCTTCGCGATGGTTAACGGGCGAGCACCTTCACCTCGCGAAACAACGCGCATCGTTGATCTGTTGTGAACTTGCTCACCAGTTAACTCACCATTTCTCTGCAAAATTTGCCTCAGGAACCATGCACATGTGGGGTCCACCTGGTCGCCAGCTAGCCTCCTCAGTCACCTTGGGAATCGCCCACGCACGTGGGGTCCAATGGGTCACCAAGTAGCTCCCTGTCAAAAGCCTTTAAGCTTTGACATTATAGATGTGTGGAGTCTTATATTTAAATACCATAATTTACCACTAATACATTTGGACTAGATTTTCGGCTGAGGTTTCTGACGGAGAAGGTATATTGTGGCCAAATTTGATTTTTTTTTGAAAAAATGCCTGAATTCATCATAATTCCGACGATAATTTGCCATTTGGTTTTGACGAAGAAGGCATTAGCAATGAAAATTTTCTTTTTTTCAAAAAAGTGCTTGATTTTGTCGTAATTCCGATGACAATGACCATTACTTAAAAAAGAAGAAGAGGGCAATTCATTTGTGCATTGCAATCTCGCGCAGGCGTTCATGGCGACTTCAACCCCCAACAACATCAAACCCGCATCGAAGGCATTTGGGCATTGCTTGCAATCCCACGTAGGAGGTAGATTCTTCACCTTAATTTCATGTTGCAAAAAAATACCATTCAAGAGATTCTACAACTTTTGCTTGCTTTTATACATGCTAGCTATGTCTGCATTCTTGTGGGATATTGACCGATTGTGGAAGCAACTCTTGGAGTATGAGAGATTCCTTTTTTATGCAAAAGATGTTAGGAAATGAGACATGTGGTGGTTAATTGCCCTAGTTTTTAATGCAAATTGGTCAATCTCGTATTCATATTGATTATCCAATCTCAGGTCGGATGGCTTCTAGTCAAAGGTGTGGTTCCTTGAATGCGTAATACCCTATAGGAATCCACTCCTCATAAAACCATAGAACTATGATTGAGGAGTGAGCGTTCAATTTTGTCGCAACAATCCCTTACTCCTGTATACGCGCGTGTTGATTGTTCACTATTGTACGAGCTAATATATAGGGTGGTGTCTGCCTCTGGCTGCTGAATCAATGGAGATCAAACCAACGCACAATAAAATAATGGGAATGAATATTATTCAATTTATTTGCAACCTTCATTCAGTGTTGTTTGGGCAGGCCTTTCTTTCTCTTGCCAGCTAGCCTAATACACCCGACTCGGAAACCCTAGGGAGATACAATTGTGTTCGGTTCAACACAATCCTAACCTAGAAGGGGTGGACTGAAAATCTCCAATCACACAACTTATCACTTTGTAATTAACATACAGTATAAATCTAGTCTATATGACCCTCGAACCATTTTCTTACTGTCTCGGGTTACCCTAGTTTAGGGTATTGGCAGTTTTTACTAAATCTTCTCTATTTTAGGGTATTGACAACTATCTCTCCTTTTGCATAGTTTTAGGTGGCATACAAAGTCATTGCCTTCTTTGGCTTCCTTGCGGCCTCAACCTCAATGATCATCTTTTGCAAACTTACTTTCTTCAATACTCTCTTCTTTATCCTTTCTATTGGGACTCATTAAAATTGAGTAAAAGTTTAGAGGCCCAATTCAAAATTTTGCTTTGCATGTCAGAAAAGTACCTAAACGAGTCAGTTTGAATGGCCTAGCTAGCAAGGAGGTAAATGAAGCCAGTTGATCTTCAGGGGGTAAGGCCGGGATTCATGTCCCACACCTTTCATTTGGCCTATTCAGTGATGTGCAACTTTCAGAATTCCGTTTGGAGAAGTTTACGAGGTACCCATTTTGAGGGGTGATCTGAAAATGCATTTTAGGCATAAATGCAGATTTTATTGAGTAGCCTACTTTGAGCGATTATATCTTTTGCCCTGTTGATAGTCATGGAGAAATTCAAAATGGATTCAATTGTATGCATTAATGTGAGTCAGCCTGCACAATTTCAAGTCCTAACAAATCCATTTGCTCAGTTTTCAAAGCCAAATCCATTTGCAGTTTGTGTGGTTTGGCAAGTCCCTGTTTTGACAGCTAGTCGGAGCCCTGTTTCGCACAAGTGTAAAAGTTGCCTCGGTAAGCGTCATGCCATAATTTTTACTCTGAGTTAATGCTGATATAAATTATGAGTTATATTTCAAATTTCAAGCCTCTACCAATCCATTTGATCAGTTTTCAAAAGAGCTCATTTTGCCATCAAATGCAGTTATCCGTACTTTCAGTGATATATCAGTTAATGTAGCTATTTTTGTGAGCACGCCATTTGCATCCTGCCAGTCTGGTGACCAAACTAAGAATTCAAAGATTTAATATGTACTTTAAGGTACCTATGTTCCAAATTTGATGACCCACGAAGGTCGTTTGCTATTTTTGAGAAAGGCGTCATGTGTTGCTAGGACATTGACTTCATCAGGCCCGCAGTGTCGACAAAGCCAGTTGGCCGTTTTCAGAAATTAATATCTCTTCGCTCGAGACTCGTCTTGAGAAACCATTTGGTAGAATTTATCCTTGTATATCAGAGTACACGCCTATCAGATGGCGAGCTCCAGAAAGGTGTTTTGACAGGTTTGAAAATTACGTCTTCGCGATTAAATGCGAAAATTGTGGCGTAATTGCCTGAAAGTCGCGAAACTCAATCTGATGATCCGAAACTGGTGCCGATCATTTCCAGAGGTATGTTTGAGGTCCGTGAAGCATTCTAGGGGTCAGTTGCATTAAAACGAAATTTTTTTTAGTCGAACCCACTTTGGGGCCCGACCTGGCTCATGCCTGTGTCGTATTATTTTATTGGCGACCTTGTTTACTGGGAGAATTTAAGAATTTTATAAATATGGATTATAATCACGAGGCATGTCATAAGAGTTCAAGATGTTATTATGAACTTCAGGCAATTTAAAATTGGCGAGTTTAGAGCCAAATCCTCCTTCAGCGATAGAGAAGAGACATTAAAAATGCAAATGCACTTGGTAGCCGTGGTGTTGAGAAGACCATTTAAAAGTTTTAAACCAAATGCATTGGCATGTGGAAATTCATTAAACCTTTTAACCAAATGTAATTTGGGAGGTTGAAAGCCAAATTCCACAACCTTCCTAGCATTCTCCTTGTTGTGTGTGATGTCTGGGAGTGCATTTTAAAACTCCAGCCAATGCAAACAGTAGACCTCTTTCCCCATGTGAAGCTACAGCAGCAAAAAACATGAAATAGAAAATGCATATTGGCACGCGATTCCTCTTTCCCTTGCATGGTGTTCAAACCTGGGCATTGAAATGGTAATGAGGAAAGTGCAGAAAGCTTTCAGCTCCTTTTGCGTGGGCCTGTGTAAAGTTAAGAACTATACCAACATCCTCCATGTGCATGGCATTGAAGACTGCAGGAAGAATAAAAAGAGTAGGTTTGAAAATCTTTGCAAATGCAAATTGGCAGGTGTAAAGATAGTTGCCAATGTCCCACGTGATGGCTTTGAAGTGGGAGAAACAGCAATAAAAACTTTCAAAACAATTTCATTGGCGATTGCTGCAGTCTATTATTCCTCACGTGGTTGTTTGGAGGCCATGTGAAAACACAAACAAACTCTTTGGCAAGTGGAAATTTTATACATTCCAGCAAAGGCAACAGTTGTGTGGTGCTTGGTAGGGGCGTAGATTGGTGGAGGAGAGACTTTTCAAAGTCTCCAGCAAATAACAGCAACATCCTATTTTCCCCTCTCTTTGCTGATGAAGGGGTTGGAGTAGAGTTTGAAGAAGGGAGCATGTAAAAGCCTCCATGCATAAGAAAACCAGTAGGCTTAAAGCCTTGCCATCATTCACCTTCCCTTGTGTGCAGTTCACGTGGTATGCAGAGGGAGTTGCAAAAGAGAGTTTTTTTTTTTAAAGGGGCAATCGGGCATAAATCACCATACCAAATTGCAGATTTGGCAAATGGAAATGCCAATGAAACCTCTAGAATCCTCCCTTGTAGTGTGGCATGGTTGGAAAGACCATCGAACTTCATGCAAATGTCCAAAATCACCATTAAAAGTCTCAGACAAAGATCCAAAGTGCAACTACATGCAAATCTCTTTATCCCACATGCACTGGGAAGTGGTTCATTTTGATATTTAAATGCACAAACACACTAATGTAATATGTCTAAGCCATAAAGGCTTTTGACAGATGGTGCCTATGGGCGCTCAAGGCGGGCCCACACACGAGCATGCTCCCTGAGGCGACAGAGGAGGTGACTGGGCGGTGACCAGGTGGACCCCATGCAGCATGCTTCCCGAGGCAGACAAGCAAAATTTTGCAGAGGAAGGTCAGCTTAATGAGTGAGCAAGTTCGAGATAGATCAATGGTGCGCACTGTTTCGTGAAAGGAAGATGCACGCGAGTTACACCCTGCGAAGTTGTGAAAGCCAGGTGGCGGGTATAGTCAGCGGTCCAGCAAGCGGGTCCCGGTGAGGTGGCGGTGACGTGGTGCTGAGGTGGTGTACACGTGGCGGCCAAGTGGCAGTGACAAAGCAGATGACGTGGTAGTGATGAGGTGTCATCCCAGGTGGCATCCGATCAACCCCATCGACCAAATCGGAGGCCACCACATGGCAAGGCGTCAGAGCACATCAGAGGCAAAAATCAAAATTAAAATGAGTAAATGATATAGTTTAAACTATATCAAATAATTCAAAAATTTAAATGATTGAGCACATTGGGGAATTAATTCGCCCAGGGTCTAAATTTTGGCCAAAATATAAAGTGGTATATGTTTTCGGAAAGCTCTCAGAGTGAGGAATCTGATTATGGGGTTAATTTTGACAAATGTGGGATATTTTGGAAGTAATTTCCATGGGAAAAAAATTCAGTTAGAGAGGAGACACTTGGCAATTCAGTTTAAGATTTGATTTGGTTCCCTCTCCCTTTTTATTCCCAATTCTTCTCAGTTGTAAGGGTTCTAGAAATTTGGAAAATACTCCAGATTTGATGGCTTCCATTTTCTGAAGATCTTGACCCAAGTTTGTAAATGCTTCGGTTTGGTTTCAGGGTATAGAGATTGCAGTGCAGTGTTGTAAATGTGGTTTTTGTTGTAGGTCTTTCTTGTGTCAGGCATGAGTAAATTCCTCACAGTATTGTCTCTAGGTATGTATTTCATTATCATGGATTGAATCCTCAAGGAGGATGAGATTTGTCAATTTCAAAGAACTTGTTGTGATTGTTTATAGGTATCCTTCAAGGAAGGTTTTAAACTCTGTAGTCAGTCATGAATGATGAAATGTGTATCCAGATATGATAAATTTGTGAATGAATCAAATAGTGCATTAATATAAGGTATTGATGCATGAATATCTTGTTTAAGGAAAATAAGCTTGCATCTATGATTCATATTTGTAGTTCTCTGTGTGACTCTACTGCCCAATGAACAAGGCATTGGTCTTTGACAGATTTGGGAATGGTCTGAGAACAACATTTTAAAAGATAAATCTATTTTCCCTTCATGTTTAGGGGTGTTTGTGTTCCATTCTTTCCAAGCTCTGTTTCATCCTATTGTTTGTACAGATCTAGCCAATTTGTAATGTTTCCTAATATGTTGAGCTTGTGAAATGATCTATCTGCTTAATGTTGATGCAGTTATGTGTCTGTAATTGTTGTATTTAGTGCAGCAAAAGGGTGTCCCCCCCTAGGTCTAGCAGAACCTGAAGTGCAGGAGGATCAATTAGGGTCCTATGTTATGTTGTCCAAGCCCTGATGTGTTTTGTAGATTGAAATTGGCCATTTCATAGAAAGATTTGCAGGTGTTCTTGGGTTATCACTTTTGGTGAACAACACTTTCAAAGTTGAATTGTAGCCACTTAGGAACATCTAGATTCTCATCACTTTGGATGGACGGGTTCATGGTAGTTACAACCTACTTTGGCCTTTGTTCTGCATCTTGTTGCTTGTGCACCTAAGTTTAATTTTTTTGGAGGAGTCATCTTGGGGGTGGGGGCCTAGATAGATCCTCCTTTTCTTGTTCTCCATGCTTCTTTGACCCCATATTATAAGTTCCTTCTGACTTATATTTCATTTTCATGAGTCAACTTATAGTTCTTAATTCATTTATAGGCTAGTATCTTGTGTGTTGATTGTACCTCTTAGTTTGATAAGGTTTTGGGTGGAATTTAATCTCTAATTTTGAGGAAAAAGTTTCCCTATAAATGTAATTTCAAAATTCATTTTAAGGGTCTAATAATTGATTATTTAATGTCCAAGTTTAGTAACACTCATTAGTGTGTTTTCTTTCAAAAGACATTTAGCAATAGGCTGTAGATTGAATACTTGTGCTTTGCTAGTATATTTTGAAGAATTAATGGAAATGAAGTTCATAGTTTGCAACGGTATTGGTAGTCTTTTTTGATTGCTTGGTATTCTTTTATTTATTTCATTTTCCTTAGTCCTGAATTAATATTTACATTTATGAAACATCTTCTTTGTTATAATCAATTTGTGCATCTTTTGTGGTGATTGAGGTTAATAAGGAACATGTGAATGAATAGTATTAGTTGTTCTAGAGCTTTCCTTGGTCTCATTTTCATGTTAGAATTGGCAATTTTGGCATGATGAATTTTTTACATACAAGGTTATTTCTAGATTTTGTTGATAATGTGGATTTAGGTAATACTGATGATTCATTTTCTCGTAGCCTTGTTCTATCTTTTGCAATTTATTTTAACCTTTTACCTTAGGCAGATTGAGAAATTGACATTTCAACTTGATTAGTGACATTTTCCCCTTGAACAACTTGATTAGGAAATGATAAATTCTAAAGGTAAGCTAACTTAACTCAAGGGACTGAGATGGTGTCCTACCATGAAAGATGATAGTTTCTAAGCAAAAGACTACCTACTGATATGAAAGTTGATGCAAGATAGTAAGGACAACACGGAAATTTATTTTGAACTTTGACAAGATTGAATCTTAATGAACTTATGAACTTATGAGGCCCTCCTTGAAAGTTAGCCATACCTGGGAAATATAGTTCTGGTCCTTATCTGGGGCAGATGATGTTATTTCCCTTTTTCCAAAATGAATCAAGGGAAACCCAATAGTGCATTCCTTTATTTCCTATGGGCTAATGGGAACAAAATTAGGGAAATAATATTGTAATAATGTTTTAAGTTTGTCCAATTGAAATTTTGTAAAAAAAGGATAGCTTATGGATTAAAATAAAGTGTAATATTTAATTGGGCCAGATAAGGCCTTTTGTAACCCCCAAGATCTAGTTTTGGATTTTCAAGAGTTGGGCACCCATGTGAGAAGGGAAACATATAAAAGCAATTGCAAAAATCAAATGATCATATGATTTGTCATGTTATCAAACCTTGTTTCTAGAGAAATTCAGTGTGATTCAATCAAAGAACGAAAACCCTTGAGGTTGAAAGGAATCCAAGGTGGAATACCTAAGTTATGGGACAGGGACTGGTAAGGGTTCAAGGTTCTGGTAGTTTGGTACATCCTTGGGTATGGTATAGATGACAACTCCTAGTCAAATGGGAGTGGAGACCTATGTGGCATTCCATTTCCTATTTCCTCTCCACCTTCCCTACATTGTAGAGATTGTTTTCTCCACATCATCCTAGTCAAAAGAGACTCATAAGACACTTGTCTCATGAATCCTATGTTCCCTCCAACCTCCCTACAACTTAGATTCCTTCTTCCATCTTTCTCTCATGGTCTTTGTGAGCATCTTCCCATGTGGCTCTTTATCCCACACATCCTTCCATCTTGTCAATGTAGTAGGAACATCCTCCATTTATCTCTCCCCTAACTCAACCAATTTGATCTTGACCTTCCATTTCATAAGACCGATTCCCAATCATTGATTTCTGCCACCTTGGATCTAAGAAATGAATTTCCTGTAAAGAGGAAGCCTCTCATCTCCATTTAGAGTCTAGAGTGTCTATTACACTTTCACATTGTTTTGAAGAGCTTAGGAGATCATAGCAATATAAAAGTGTGCCTTTGGATTTAGTTTACATTATCATAGGCATTTTCAAGTTCATTAGCATAGCATTTCAACTTCCATTTTTGCATTCTTGTTGCACTATTTGTAATGTCCCCTACTAGGATGCTGCAAATTCCTATAACTTAATAATAGTTCTGATCTGATCTGATCAATGGTGATGTCACTAGATGCTTTTGATTCCTTCCCTTTATATCTTTCAATGTGAGAAAGAGGTCACACCTCTTCATCATGTATGCCCTTTGCAAGAGAACACCCTTTCACCATTAGCACCCTTTGAAAGAGAGCAATTATTCATTATTTCTGCCCTTTGAAAGGGACACAACCTTCCACAATCATATATGCACTTCTTAAATCAGATCTTCTCTTCTCATTTCCAAAATTCTCCCCTTCTCAAAATGAGGTTCTCTTCTCCCTTTTATATCCCATGTTTGAGGGAGTCATAATTTTTCCTTCCATGTCTTTTGACCATTCATTAACTTAATTAAATTTTAATTATATTATTTTATATTTTATTTTTATTCTTTTTTAATTTAATATTATTATTATTATTTATTATTAAATTCTATTCCAAAGTGGGGACATTATAGTCCACCCCGCTCAAGATTGCTTGTCCTCAAGCAATGATCATGGAATGTTCAAAATGATTCCCAATATGAAATAGCTTTCGAAACACTCATAGAATAAACATGCTGCTACTTTTTTTTGTAAAAAACCTAGTTCTTGCCCTAAATCACCATTTTATGTAAAACTACAAATGGAATAAGATGCGTACCTGATTGAGGTCCTACAATAGGTTAGAAATCCATCAAAACTAATAATATAAATCTCTAAAGAAAGATAATTAAGCATAAATTAACTTAACCAGTGTCTGGTCCAACTCCCTATAGGAGCTCAATCATAAGAAAGTGGGAGTAAGAGGAATGATGAGGTGTCCAAGAGACCCTCTACCCTAGGCCCAAGAGTGGAGTGAAAGCCAGAGCCCTCTTGGCCTCATGCGACCATTGGC
The DNA here is from genome assembly GCF_030272615.1 of Cryptomeria japonica. NCBI lineage: Eukaryota > Viridiplantae > Streptophyta > Pinopsida > Cupressales > Cupressaceae > Cryptomeria > Cryptomeria japonica. The sequence continues at coordinate 15,966,462 of NC_081410.1, forward strand.
CAAACTACCATGAGGTGGGCTACCTAGTGAGGTATCCTATCATGTTCCCCTTCATCACTTCCATCCTTATCCCCTTGTCAATAATCAATAATGATATAGTTTGGAAAGATACAATAGGGTGTCTGTAATGTCCTTCCCTTCTAGGTCCAAGAGCAGTGGACTTAGTCTTACACCCCCTTGGCCTCATGGGACCATCAGTCAACTACCATGAGGTGGGCTACCTAGAGGAGGACCTCATCACCGTTCTCTCTCCTTGTACTTCCTTATATTACTATCATGGCAGTCCACTCAATATATGCATCATAGGGTATGATAATACAAGTTACATATACATTTCATAATTATTTAATTTTAAGACAAGTTTTCTTTCATCCTTGTTTCACATCACTTCTTAAATGGTTTGCACAATATCATAGATATGTTGAAATAGTAGATATCTCGGATACCTATCTATTGTATTTTAATGTTGTCAATGACAAATTAAAATACAAATGTATTATCTATTATGTAAATCAAACTTAGGGTTGGGCCCAAATACATGTAACTTGTAATTATGTCTTGCTTGGGCAAGACCACCCAAAGGTCAAAGGAAGATTCATTACTGCAACACTCAGTTTTTGTGACAGTATCAAGCACTTAGGATAGTAACTCCTCTTATGAAAGTATCAAGATCAGATCGATACTGGACTGGGTAATAACAGAACCACCAACAATGTATTTCTCATCTCAAATAATAAAGAGAATACAGGGCTGCATCTATGAAGAAAAAAAATGTTGGAAAAGACTATTTCCACCTACTTGGCTGCCGGAGTGGTTTTTGAGGTGTATTCAAAGCTTTTACTCCTTTTGTTGCATTTTCACTTAAAATATGGTTGAATTGGCTTTGTAAGCTCCTAGATACTTGGTACATGTTCTAATTGAGTTAAAAGAGTCTCAAGACTATCCTATAGTCATGATCTACCTTACCTAGCTACTCAATTAGCTTCCCAAACTTATAGGACATATGGTTTTATTCCTTACTTTGAGTTGAAATTGTCTTGGGTTAGATATAACTAAAATAAGCCATTCCTTCAACTACTTCAAAAATCATCAAAAAGACTTCATACTACTATCTACATGTGTTTCTATCCTTAAGAAGTCTAATTTATGCAAGTGAAAAAACACCTAAGAGGTCATAGCTACTCCTTTTGACTTGGTAATATTCATGGTTTTTCTTTGTCTATTTAACTTCATTCCTTGCATCTTACCCACTATCTTGTAGCATACCTTATTTTCTTTTTTAGTTAATTGCATTTAGTGGACTGTTGTGTATCTTTAAAATCATTTGACAACTTCAGGAAATGGTTTTCCTTCTTTATTACTTGACTATATCATTTATTCAAATTTTAGGTCCAATTTCCATGAATAAGGGTTCCCAAGATCCTGATCCTATAAAAATGAGGCATGAGGAACATCATGAATAAGGGAATGAACCAAATTTATGAAAACTTTGTCAAACCTAAGTACAATTAGGCATAAATAAGGCACAACCACTTAAATTGAGTCCAAACTTAGTGTATTTTTTTAAAGAGATACAACTTATGATGCAATATTTAGCCCCCTCTTAGCAAGAGTATGGAATTATGCTCATTTACTCTTTGGAAAATATGGAGAAACCAAATATTCTTTCACCAAGGTATTGAAGAGTCAAGATGTCTACAAGTTTGGAATGGTGGTAGCTCCCAAGACCTATGACATTGTCAATCTACAATATTGAGATAAAAGGGAAGTAGAAAGTGAGTAATATGAGTAACATTGGTGACACACATGGAGCATGCAAAACACAAAGTTATGACATTTCAAACTAGTAAGATTCATATATTCTCACTAGGAACTATATCAAAAAGACAAGGCATAGATCTAGGACTAGTAAGACCCTTACATAGTTACTAAGAGTCATGTCAGAGACACATAAAAGCATGATACCCAAGTTAGTAAGATCCTCTAATACTTAGTCATAGATCACATTCTAACAACAAATAGAGACCTAATTGTGAATGTTTGAGGTCCATTGGGAAAAAAGTTGTCATATTGCCATTAAAATTTTTGCATTTCTTGTAGAAAGGTTCAAACTAGTTTTAGCCTTCTGTTCAATACCCAAATGCCCAAACCCCAATTTCCTCCTACTAGCCCTAGAGCCCCTAATAGCCCTATAGCGAGAGAAATTTAATGATAAATCTACAAAATTCCAAGACAAAAGACAAATAAAATAGATTTTTGGATACCCTTTTGGCTTTTCTATAATATAGTCAAAGCATTTAGCAAGTTGTTTTGGAAAGTATCTGCTGTTTTTAGATTGTCCTTCGTTTTTAAGTAACTAGAACGGTGGATTACCAAAGCAACTACAAGAAATATTACTTCTAGGTACTTCTAACCTTAAAAAAGTCTTTCTAAATATCAAATTATGAAGGAATCTATAATCAATTTCAGTTTGTGAGGCCTCTAACCCCAAAAGCCCCAAATTTTCATCAAAAAGCCCTAAAATCTAGGGTTTCTCCAATCTCCCATGTCCACTCACTCCTGGATCAAATTGGTTGTTGATTCACCTTTAGATAGGTCTTTTACCAATTTACAAATCATAAAAACTACCCCTCATGTGGGTAGATCTCTCCAACCTTCACCCTACCGAGCCTCTTCACTAGGCTTCTCACTCCTTCAAAAGGTGATCACTTGCACTAAACCCCTCAATTGCACATTTTAGTTATTATAATGTATTATAAACATTATAAAATAGTCATCCCATGAGAAATAGGGTTCAAAATTCATGGAATGACCCCATGATTGAATTTTGTCAAAGCTACCAAAGAAAAATACTCAAAAAGTTATGACAGTCAGCCCTATAACATAATTTCAGAATTAATAATGAAATCAAATCATCCATATAGGTGTGGAATGTTGATAAAAGTGCTTTAAAATGTTAGGGCATGAACAAATTTAAAGTAAACCTTCACAAAGAATAGAAAATATGAGAAATTACTCTAAAATTCTGAATTTTCATTGAGTTTCTACAACAGTCCATACTCCTTGGCATTCAATCTACCTTACAAAGCATGTCTATGGCTTTAAATAGCCTCTCCAAGTTTTTTCAACCATCATATGGTTTCTTACAAAGTTTATTTAACACTAAAACAATTAAAACTTGCTTTTCCCTCCCAATTCTTCCTAACCGTTGGAACTTGAAAATTTGAATTTTACATTTTTTGCAAATGCTTGACAACTTTTTGAATAAAACCTACAATTATTATATTTTCATCCTTATTGGCATATTTTATGAATCTAAACCCTCCTAAATCCATTTTTGGGTGTTTTGACCCAATATCCAACATTTGATAACATTTTACAACTTTCAGGACAATTTGACAACTTTTGCATTTTTTTAGTTTCAAGAGCCATTATTGGCTTTGGGATCTCATGATTGATTTTATTGAATTTGTTTGATGTTGGACACTCATTCTTGGTCTCAAAGGTCTTAAAATTTTAATTTGTTTTCCTTGGTGCACCTGCACCACAAATACCTTGTTGTAGTTTCAAAGGGTGGAAAAAAAATAAGCATTTTATTTACCGTCCTAATACACCATCCATCATAACAATTATTACCAATATTGATGTGTGCATTGCAAACACAGTTCTAGAGTAAGGCTCTTTCTATTGTAATACCAAGTGAGTGTTCATAGACCTTCTGTAGGGTCCTCCTAGCCTAGAGTTAGGAGTTTGAAGCCTACATACATTGATTTGGCCTTCTGGCCATCAATGAGTGCTCACCCAATAGGACAAGTCTTGAGACTGACAATTTTGGAAGTGTGGCATTGTTGAGAGCCAACACTTATGTGTGAACCTTGTCTTCACATATTATGATTAGTTTCCATATTGATACTTGACCCTATCCTCATGGTGTTGGCTCAATTCATATTAGTGTGTTTTGTTGAAGAAACATGATGTGAGAAGTTTGATGCAAAGGCAAGGGTAGAACTCGGCATTTCATATTAGGACAACAACCACATTGATTAGGAAAGTCAAATAAGGTCTCTCCAATGTTTAGGATACTGAATTCACATTACACACTCATGGATTACCTCAATTAGACATTAGTCAACTTAATATCTTATACAAGGATTGCATACCACAAATCCATTAGATATGTTTTGAGATGAAAAAGAAGAGTTAGATGGTTTTGGTTCAATGATGATAATTTCTATTTTCAAGTAATTTGATTTGGTATATTATACTATAACATGATTTCATAACTAACATTTAAACTTCTATATAACTAGTTCTATAGCCTGATTTTCTTGCTTGTGAAGAAAGACCATGTCAGACAATATCGACGAACAACAAAATAAGGAGACAATTGCTAGATTGTGGTCTAACTTGAAAAGAAAAGGTGATGGAAAATGTTATTGTCCATGTAAAATTTGTAAGGGGTTAAAGACTAGAAGACTCCTAATCAAAATAATGAAGAAACATTGTAGGCTGCATGGTCACATTGAAGGTGGACATGATTATCATCCATTGGTAAGTTTTTCATTATATCGTTTTAACAATTTATATACATAATAAATCACGTGATGTTGAGATCATGATCATAGTTTATTTATGTTTATCAATTTTATATAGGTCGAGCACCTTGAAGCACATGGTATGGATCAACACAACCCTAAGAATATGGTTTTCGAAGTGGACAAACATGGAGGTGTGAATATCGAAGCTGAAGATAATGATCCCATGGAAGATGACGATCATGAGCCAGAAAACACAATTGAAGATGATGGTACAAATACATTGATCCATGACTCATTTAGTACTCACGCAACTGATCATGATGATGAAGATGACCTTGATTTTGTTCATGATGTCCCTCTACTTGAGAAGGCATCTAAGGCCCTTTACGAAGACTCGCAGGCAAGTCTTCTCTCCACTGTATTGTTGTTGGTGAACTTGAAGGTTATGAATGGTTTATCCAACATAATAATGTCACGTATGTTAAGGTATGTCATATATGTCATAATAAACTATGAATAATGATGTACCATTAATATTCTTTATATTGAAAAATTATATTTTTTTGCTGTAGATTGATAGGTGAGTTTTTGTTACCACCATCAAATACTCTACCTCTCTCATACCAAGAATTATCTGTCGTTATGAAAGATATTGGAATGGAGTATCAAGCAATAGATGCTTGTCCCAATGATCATATTATATATCACAAACAACATGAATTTCAAACTGAATGCCCTGAATGTCATATTAGTAGATATCAAACAGATCAAATAACAAAAAGGGTTCCTCACAAGGTTCTTCGCTATATTCCCATTATTCCATGTATGCAACGATTATTCAAGTGCACTAGCTTGGCACAATTTATGGATTACCATGCACGCAATAGAAGTCGAGATGATATTATTTGAATGCATGCAGATGGTTCAACATTTATGGACATAGAGGAAAAGTGGCCACACTTTAAAGAAGAACCTCGTAATCTCAGGCTTTCATTGGCAGCAGACGATGTCAATCCATTTGGAGAGATGAGATCTGTTTACTCAGTGTGGCATGTTTTTGTTATCAACAATAACATTCCTCCATGGATGTCAATAAAGAGGGAGCACATAATGTTGGCAATGATTGTTCCAGGTATTTTATCATTTAAATATAGTCGTCTAAATTTAATTATATATATTGCAGTAAAATGGTCATAATAATTATGTAATGTTTTTGTTCATTCAATTAGGTAAGTACCAAGTTAAAGATATGAATGTATATATCGAGCCTCTTATCGATGAGTTGCTGGAATTATGGAATGGTGTCACTATGTATGATGTCTCTAGACCAATAGGACAAAGACAATTTCAATTTCATGTGATGCTTCTATGGACAATACACGATGCCTCAGGGCTAACACATTTTTGTGGTATGTTATAGTGTTTAAGTTGTGCATGAACATTATAAATCAAAAAATTATCATATTTAATCCAATTATACATTATCTTGCATGTCTTCAAACAAAGGGAAAATTTGCGTGTCCTGTTTGTGGTCCAAAGATGAAATCTCGTCATTCAAAAAGTTTAGGAAAGCAGGTGTTTGATGAGTATAGGCACTTTCTCCACAAAAATCATAAGTATCGAAATACTAAAAAACATCTTTTCAATATGAAAGAAGAGAATACATCAAAGCCACAAAGAATGACACCTCACCTGTGGAAGTTGGAATATAATAGAATTAATCATCAAGGTAATGCCATTCCATCTATTGGTTTGTCGTAAAACATCTTTTCTATTTTGTTTTGTTTACTGATGATGTGATTGATGATCATGAAGGTCGTGAAGGCATAAATGACCACCTTCCTAAGGGACTAAAAAAGTTATCCCCGACAATTTAGTAGGTTTCCCTACTATGAGCAGTTACAAATTATTCATTTGTTTGATAGTATGCATATTGGAAAGAATATAATAGAGACATTATGGAAAATATTGGATGGAAGGCGTGACAAAGAAAAAATTGTCAAAATATGTAGTGACATTCAGGATTCCAATCATGCAATTATAAATGTCATTCAATCAAATAGCCATGGAGACCAGATTAATATAAGTGAGCTTCCTTGGTTATTAACGGACCAGCAAAGCAATGCTATAAAAGAAATCATACGAAAAATTCGATTTCCCATAGGATTTGCTGCGAACACCAACAATCTCATATCAAAGAAAAGTGAATTTGGGTCAAGGATGAAAATGCATGATTGGCATACCTTTAGTAAGGTAATTCATGTTCTTGTATTTTTAGTATGTATTTAAGTACTGCATGTACGTGTACTTTTCATTGTATTATGTTACAAATAAATGAAAAGATAATTTTATAATTGTTGCAGTACGTTCTACCTCTATCTCTCCCAGATGACTTCAACAATAATGTCAAGCAAGTCATATATGATCTTGGAAAATACATGAGGTAAGTAGTGATATTTGTTCAGTTTGTTGTATAGATATTATATTTTCTATTTGTTTTACTTGTTATGTAATAAATTTTTTTGTGTCTTGAATATCTTGTAGGTGGTTGTCATGTAAAGAAATCCATAAAGACGATATAAAATATTGGAAGAGAAAAATTCCTCATTTAATGTGTGAAATGCAAAAGTGTCTTCCTCCAGCTTTTTTCAATGCACAAGAACACTACCTTATACACCAAGTTGAGGAGATTCAATTGTGTGGACCTGTACACACTAGGTCAATGTGGATGGTTGAGAGGAACTTGAAATTTTTGAAGGCTTTGGTTCGACAAAGAGCACATCTTGAGGGTTCTATGGTGGAGGGATATATGGTATACTAGACTATGGTGTACATTTCTGAATATCTTCCTAAGTTTGCAGCAAAGATCCATGTGGATCGCATTTGGGATCCCAACACCATTAACAAATTCAAGGGGAGTACTTGACGGGGAAAGGTAGATTGAGGAAAGTGAGAGGTAATTATAAGATGTTATTGTAGTTAATTAATTCTTAATCTTCAAAATAAATCGATTGTAAGACTTCTATTTATTTTTTGTACAGTTGGTTGAGAGTGGGATGCACTACATTTGTATATTGCAAACAATCTTGATTGGATGACGGTATGGATTGAACGCTGCCAACATTCTGGACGCATGTTAACATGGGAAGGTGTGGCTTAATTGGTTAAAGAAGGTCATCGTAATGGAGATTCCAATGTTATGCAAAGGGAAATTGATTTAGCATATGGTTTAAGAGATAAACAAGTATGTATAAATTTATTAATCACCCATATGTTTATCAACTCACAATGGAATAAATTTTACATGTTTGACATATCGCAGGTCAAACACCACAACGCTATGTGCTGCAATGGTCATAAATTTCGCATAAAAAAGTTGAATGACACAAAGAAAACTTGTGATTCTGGCATCACTGCAGTCTTTGAGGTGACAAATATTTCATCGAGAAATGACATACATCCTCAACAATCTCAAAATTGATACTATGACATTTTGGATGATATACTTGAGTGTGACTTTAATTCCTTCAAATTAGTTTTGTTCGTCGTCAAATGGTACATGCTACGATTGAATAAAAATGATCCTGATAGAACTATTATTGAACATGATAATGGTTTTATAATGCTAAATACAAGGTCATTTGAACTAGTTGGGGATGAGCCCTATGTTCTTCCAAGCCAATGCGAGCAAGTATTTTACTTAGAGGTTCCACATAAACCGGGTTGGTCATTTGTTGTTATACATGATCCAAGAGGAAGGCCGATAAAGTATAATGTGATGGAAGAAGAAGATACAGAAGAAGTGGATGATGATCACGATCGATAGTTTCTTAATGATGATGAAGAAGAACAACAAGAAGAAGAAGATGACGATGATGACGATGATGACGACGATGATGACGATGACGACGACGACGACGATGATGATGATGATGATGATTATGATGATGGTGATGGTGATGGTGATGGTGATAGTGATGGTGATGGTGATGGTGATGGTGATGGTGGTGATGGTGATGGTGAAGATGATGATGATGATGATGATGACGATGACGATGATGATGACGATGACGATGACGACGACGACGATGATGATGATGATGATGATGATGATGATGATGATGATGATGATGATGATGATGGCAATGAAGACCTTGATGTTCATGATGATGAAGAATGAAATGTATGAAGTATACGTTTAATATATTATCTATTTGATATTGACTTCTTGATATAATTTTTTTTACTTAATTAATTCATTATGTTTTTAATTCTAATGCCATTACATAATTAATTCATGATGCACCTTTTAATATGGAGATGGAGATAGGGAGAGTGACTATTAATGTGACATTTTTTAAACTATGTTTATTTATGGAAATTGGATTGTTTATTAGCTATGTGATGGATGTTGACTTACAATACATATGTGATGGATCACATGTTTATGATGACGCATGTGACATTTTTTGAACTTTGTGTTTATTTATAGAACGTGGATTGTTTATTACCTATGTGATGGATGGTGATTTATGATACATATGTGATGGATTAAATGTTTATGATGACACATATGTGATGCTAATTGTGATGCTCAATTACATATAGGATGACACATCATGTGATTCTTCTGATGCTTATGATACGTATGTATTTATTGTTTAACAACTTACAAATGTAGTAATGCTTATGATGCTAAATTGATGGTGTTGATTTCAGGTATAGTCCCTGTGTGATGATGTCAACCTTGGTGGGAACAGGTCATTGACTACAGACATCGTCAACCATTTAGTTGAGGATCCTGTATAGTCTACATAAAGTAAAGGTAAGGAATTAAAAAATTTACAATGATTTTGATGACAACATCTTTTTATTATTTAATACTATTTTTGTCTACAAAGTTCATGTTGTGTACTATGTAATTTTAGCTAACATAAGATAATTGAATTACATTGTACAGGACCCTGAACCCCTTTGATGAGGATCCTGCACAGTCTCATGGATGGACAGGTATAACTAGTCAATACACCCTATAGAAACAGTTTATTTTTTTAAAATTACTTGGAAGACAAACTTCCTTAGTTTTTCAAACCTTGACATTAGCAGCAAATCTAATACAGTTATCAACACTTGAGGCCCCGGTTGGACTTATTCCAATTTTAATCCCAAAATCAAATTTAGGGCTGACTTCTTCATCAACATTACCCTCATTTGCAAAATTTCTCTCTCATTACCAATTAACTCTCTCATTTCATGGAGTGCAGGTACCCCCAAATAGGTATTTGTTAGATTTGTCTTCATCGAGTGAGGAAAATGCAGGAATAGAAAATGAAAGTGACACATGTAGTAGGTCTACAATGGGGAGATCAACAAGAGGTCAAAAGATTAGAAGAAAATTCAATAAACGCATGAAATTTTTCCTTGCTCAAGGGGGGTCATGTTCTTATGATGATGAGATGAAAGGCGACATTGAGGTGCCACTGAGGTATAGACATCTATAGAAACAATGGGTGCCCAAGGAACTTCCTCCAATAAACACTGATTTTTGTGTTAACAATAGGATATATCTGTAATACCCTAAAATTGGTCATCTAAACCATGGGCCCCTAATCTCAACAACATCACCAAGGTCCTAACCAAAGGCAATTAAATCAATCTTGAGCACAATATTAATTCTTTAATCATCAAATATCACATGGCAAATCAACTACTCAATATTAATTAAATATTTATTTAATTAATCAAATCATTTCCAATAACATCATTTTGATCAATTATCCCATTTTAATTTATTAAATATCCTTGCATATTTAATTAATTAATAAATTTGTCATTCAATCATGCAAAAAGGATTAATTTATTACAAAAGATGAATTAATTTATTACAAAAAGTTGAATTGAAAATAAAACAAAAAGAATTGAATTGAGAGAGAAATCAAACTTGAGATATTATTTCTTTTTCTAAATTTAGAACTTGAAATCAGAAAAGCAATTTAATTGAATTATTGAATTATTCTCTAAAATTGGAACTCAAAGCTTTTCAGAAAAAAGAAGTTCAGTTGCATTGAAAAGACCTTTTTCTTGAATAAATCAAATATGTGCATGGAATTATCTATTTTCATCATATATGCATGGAATTAATTTATTATTATTTTCCAATGCAACTTGGACTTCTAATTTGAATGCATTTCGATTAAACTATAATTGGAATCTATCTCAAGGTTAACTGAACATGATTTCTCAATTATTTCAATTAATCCAAAATTAAGCTTTTTCATCATCTCTCTTGTGATTCTCTATAAATTCAGTCTTCAACTCTCATTCCAATTCACCCCAGAGATTTTTGAGAACACGCTTGGAGATTATTATCACGATAATTTCGCTCTAGAGTCATTGAAGATTATTGTGCTTTTTAGATTGTTTACATGCATTTTCCATTCATTATTGCTTTCATCCATTATTGCTTGAATTTATTATTGCTTGAATTATTCATCCATCTTGCATCCATATAGTTAATATCATATAGATTAAATCCTTTGTCTTGGTGTAGTCTAGTCACTGGTATTGCTTATAAAAATTTGAGAGCAATCTTATACTTGCATCTTTTAGAAGGCAATTAGTCGCTTTGCTATGGTTTATTACTTATTGATTATTGATTACTAACCATGCATATAATGACTTAATTGAAGTGTTGTGCTTGCAGCTACAAGTTCACTTTTTCACACACACAATATCACATAGCACCTTCGTCGTTACATGGTTTAGGCTTATTTTCCATGGACGACATAAAGGTCTGTTACAATAGAGTTGTTGAATTGATGGAGTTTGTTGGACCTTATTACAATTACAAGAATTGGATGCAGATTGTTAAATATAAAAAAAGTATGCATAGGTATGCACTGTCAGCAAATTATATACAACAGAAAGATAATGATCAAAGTAAACGGGTGGTTGTATACATTGATGGTCGGCCAAAAGCAACAGGGAATATTGTAGGTTTTATATATAGTACGCAACCTGGGTCAACTAATAAACAACCCAATTGCATATTTGAGACACGCGAGGGAAATCATGTATTTGTATGTGTGATAAAATCAATAAGTGCAGGTGAAGAGCTTCTAATCGATTACAGTTTGAATCGTATAGATACAAACAAAGTTAATATCATGGGGGTGGTATGTACTATATACCATTTAAATTAACCAACCTCCAATTAATGAATCCAATATACCATTTTATTATGAAGTTTTTTTGCTAAGTCTATTGGTTTAATTTAGCTAACGTTTTTTATATATTTTTTTGTCACAGGCCGACATGGATCCATCACATATCGCAGACTGGGATGTAGCTTGCAACACTTCTACCGAGTAGGTAAACCTCATTGTAATTGTACAAATTAGATAGAAGCAAACTGTTACATTATTATGTTCTTTTTTTTAGTGATTTATACTAATTTTGTAATTGTTAATGATATTCTTGACACAAACGGATGTTTGGGGAAAGGGAAAGGGAGTTGTAGTACCTGAGCACCTTTCTAGGGATGTGGAATCATTAGGGTTATGATGACCCTGAAGATTCCACACACCTTATGAATTTTTTTAAAATGCCTCTTATAAAAATTAGTAAAGAGATTGTTGCTTTGGCAGCCGTGCATCCTATTACTAATGAGATACGAGAGAGGGTGGAATTATTGCTTCGGACAGTAGAAAACTTGCAAGTAAGTAGTAATGAAAGCTTTAATTATAACAAAAGTTCAATAATGGTTTATATTTTATTCTCTTTTATGTCATTAACTAAAATATGTACGTATTGTTTTTACAGCAATTTATCCGCCCTCATGAAAGTTGTTCCCACAATCAGGGTGTTGCAGGATCTTTAGGTGATGAGGATTTTCTTGTATTATCACTTGCTTGGCTTATCACTCTGAGTACCCAAACACATCATACTTGATACTGTCAATTTTTAAAATAAAGGTTCATCCTTGTTTACAATTCTTGCACTTTTTTATATATTTAATGTTTGATATATTTTATGTATTATTCTTTAGGTGTTGTCAATGTTACTGTGCAAATGCCGTCGTTGCCTCATCAGAGGTTACCCTCACCTGTATTGCCGACTGCAATGTCGACAACACGTAGCATGTAGACATCCTCTACTGCATGTCATATTGGCCCACCCACTGTTTGTAGATCCCTCTTTTGCTCTTTCTTCTGTCATGTGTTTATTTCCCTTCAAGCGTTCTTTCTTGAATTCTAATGCCATTTCATAATGGATTCATTTTTTGCAGGAGGAGATGCACATGAGGATGTGCCAGAAGAGACTACTACTGATAACATACCATCATTTCCTGTATCTTCTCGTATTGCTAGTACGGGAACATTGTAGGCCACATTGGTGGTGAGCGACGAAGAAATGATTTCCTTAAAGATACAAAAGGTTCCAGGTACTTTAAAATTATTATTATATATACTCTAATTGTAATTTACTTTATGATCACTTGTTTTGGACTAATGATCCCATGAATTTTTTGCAGGCAATGATATTTTCTATAAACATCTTAGTGACATTGCATTGCAGATATTTGGGCCCACCATACATAAAAGGTAGTACATCATATGTGAGCTAACCTAATCCACTATTTTGATTTCATATCATTGCTAGAATAGTTTTCCTTTGATCCATTTCTTGAAGTGTAATAAATTTAGCTTCAGTTCATTTCTGAATCTAACAGGTTTGTTTTTGCTTTAAAAGGTGGAATGACCAAGAAAAAAGGTTAAAAGATGAATTGACAAACCAAATGGTTGAGTGGTTTGGAAATGACACCTTTGACAAAACTAAGCTCCTTGAAAAAGCTGGCACATATCTAAAGTATGTGAGGGACCAATACGGGACCCATTTAGAGAGGAACCTAAAGTACGAGCGTCCCCCCATGATTCTAGAGAGGGAGTGGAAGGACCTAATTTTGGATGCCAAGGAGAGAATTGAAAGGAAAAAAGGAAATACACCACTAGATGCCAGAAGAAGGTACATGATACTATTAAAAATGTAATTATGTACTAATTAATTACGCTTTATATTTATATAATCTAACATATTTCAAACTTTTTATAGACTGAGTGACATGTCCAAGGCAAACAAGGCAAGACAAGAAAAGCACGGGCAACACAAACTTGGCTCTGGTGGTTACATGAAACTTGCTGCATGAATTGTAAGTATCTCATGTAAACGAAATATTGCATCAAAATATTAATAAATTGTAAACATTTTTTTTATCAAACAATGCAAGCAAAATTCACGGTACCAAGCAAAAATGCAGGGCTCTAAATTCAATAGAGCGCCCACAGAAGATGACAAGAGAATTACCTACCAGCAAGGCTATTTAGCCGTGGCTAATCAGCTATGAGAATTGAGTGGGCATACACAACATTCAAGTGCATCTATCACATAGGTAAATATGCTAAATGTAAATTGTTTCAAATTGAATACTTTACCAATAATCTAATTGATGTTGAGTTCCAAAATAAAGTGACTATATTTATTTTAAATAAGCAAGCAATGATAACAATGTGCATGTCATTGGAATGCAGCCTGCTAATCGTGAAACACCACCCGCACATGAAGGTCCGGATGTGCATCCCAGTAGTGGAGGTATTCATTTGCTATTCAAATTTATTTATTTAGCTATTAATACAATTAAACATCTTAATTTTTAATTAGAGTAGTAATTAATGTAACCTTTTTTGTTAATATTTTAGAGCATGTAGTCAGTGGTGAGCAAGTGGAGCATGATGTGGGTACACAACATCAAGAACGTGATGTTCCCCACTCAAGTAAAGAGGACCACTATTATTTCTTTAAACAAATATAATTACAATTGGTGTTCAACATTAATGTAACCTTTACTATTTCAACTCCAAATGATCTAGAGGGTGTTCAACATGTTGAGGTTGAGGCTACACAAAATGATGTGGCCCCATTAGGTAAAGAGCACAACAATTATTTTCTCTAAATTAATGAAATACTTGTAACAATAATAATTTTTCTTTTTGAATTTAACCCATTTCTTTGTTATTGTAGAGGACCCCACTTCACTTCAGTGTCCTCGTCCTCAGTATAGGACTAGGCATACATCGAGATCATAAGCAGTTGGCGAAACATCTGCAGAGGGGGGAAATGATGAAGAAACCGATGTTCCACTTAGTCTTTTCATAGCTTCAAAGAAAAAACAAAAAAAGAAATGATTGTAATCTAACTTATTTGATAATAACTAATTTTTTTGTGTTAGTGAATGTAATTATGTGCTAATTAATGGTTATGGATGATATGTGTTAATTAATATTGATGAATGTTGTGTGTTAATTAATGTTAATCAATGTTATGTGTTAATGAATGTTATGTGAAATTAATGAATGAATGCTATATTTTATTAATGGTAGAAAGAATGAATGAATGAATGTTATAAGATGTTAACGGGGAATTTAGAGTGATGTTGGGGGGGGGGGCAAATGAGCTGCCACCTTCACGTGGTTGGCCCTGTTAAGTAGAGAATATTAAACTATTCTCAAAACCAAGCGAAGATCAACAAGATAACACACTTTTCAATTTTTCATTATGTTGCACAATTAATCTTATTGAATCTTAATTGCAGGGTCCAATAGAGCCAACACGAACAACAACACCACAAGTTGATGGGTATAATGAACTCCCATATTGTCTTGTCTATACACGAACAATATTAGTTGCTTCTAGTGTTGATATCCAAGGCGGGATTGCAAAAGTTATGAATATGTTTCATCCTTGTAAGTTTTTTTATTACTTGTAAGTAATGAATATGCCTCATCCTTTTAAGTTTTTTTATTACTTGTAAGTCATGAATATTTCTCTTTAGTTGATTAAAATCATTTCAGTGAATGCAAATCTTGATTATTATAAAGTGATATTTGCACTATCAATTCCAAATTCAAACCCTTTCAGTGCATGCATGTTGTTTGCCAAAATTCTATCTCAAAAGTATCAGCAAACAAACATTGGCATTCACAAAATCAAGAAAGACAAACTGAAAATTAGCAGTAGAGCATTCAAGTAAACTATTTGTCAAGAAGCATAGTTGAAAAGGTGAAAAAGAAATTGGTTTCAAAATAGGGGTAGACCATTACAAATTGGCAACTTGGCATCACTTCTCTTCTTATTTCTCCTCAACCCTCTTGCTCTGCACTCTCACTTTTTCACCTGGCACCTGCAATTCTCACTCTCACATTCATAGTTGTCAACTTCTTACTCTTTGTTTTTGTGAGTTGAAATAAAAATAGGAGGTAGTTTTATAAAGTTGGTGGGGTTTGGGTGGGGCCCATAGGCTATGATGGTTTGACCTTGGGCAAGGAGTTTGAAAAAAAGTTTTGATTTTTTTAAAATCACTTATGGGCTGTTGGGATGGTCAGGAGGCTCTTGAGAGTCCCTCAAACGTATCAAGGATGTCCTAGAGATGTCTCAAAGATGATGACATTGGATTGCACTGGGGCGGCAGGGGGACGTCCCATCCAAGTCCCTATATTCTGAAGGTGTCCCCATTTAAAAAACAAACAGTTTTGGGGGAGGAAATGTCCTTGTGGAACGTTGGCTCCAATACATACATCTTGGTATGATTTTTTAAATAAGACACCAAAATTAATAAAATAATATCTTTAGAATCTATATTAATCAATAAAAGATGTTTCTAATTCAATGTATGTACCAAACCCTATTACCAATAATATAACAACCCTAGCCTACAAATTGGACTGGTTAATTTTCTCGCATCAAACAAACATGTAATCACTCCATAAACTACGTACATTAAGCACACATCGAATTATAAAATAACTAACTATGATACATCAATATGTGAAAGTTTAATGACCTAGATATTAGGACTGTAAAATACTATATCGTATCCTAATTCCTAAAATAACCCTTTTTGTGTGATGTGTGAAGTACAATACACAACTAGGAATTATGTTGAGTCAAATGCAAAATTAGTACTAACCATGGAAGCTGAGGATAAATCATGAACAACATATCTGAAGCAACACAAGAATGACTCAAGTGCAGATGAATGCTAGGAAATAAAGTAGAAAACAATGCAAAATTAGGTAAGAAACTAGGTGACAATAAACCATGAACAACTTGAAATAATCTATAATTAATGATCTATGTGATCCATCAACTTGTGACTATGAAACGTAATATGCAAACACTAAACTTGTTTGTGAATATTTAGGGTGACATGATTAGCATCCTCCCCTTTGTACAAAATTATTGATTACATGAAATGGATTTTTTTATGTCATTTTGCAATATACCATGGTTGTATATATTTATACGTAAAGTTATGAGTCCAAAATTGTCAAATAGATGTTACATAGATAACAGACTTTCCTTCTTGCTATCTATTACAGACAATGGAAAAGTTTCTATTGTCCTTTAATTCTTGTATACATTACTTGAACCATGCCAGAATTTGATGTTGCAAGATCCAAGATGGATATTCCATAACATAGAGAAGCCATCATTTGAAGGAAACATGAACCCAGTGAAGACATTAAGAGGGCATGAAGGCACAACCAAGGGCCATTGAGTAGAAGGCAAAGGAAAAATCTTGGAAACAAGAGGAGGAGTACTTGGAGAAGAAGGTAGGGAAAATAGCAGTCCGGCCAATAGAAAAGCTGAACTCTGAGGGCAAACTACTAGAGATAGCAAGAAACTCTCCAGCCAAAGCAGGGTAGATAAAACCAGCAATCTTTGCTTAGGGAGGAGCTCTAGACCCCAAATCTGAAGAAAGAAATAGAGCTAAAGTAAGTGAATTGGATGACAACAAGAATGTAAAGTGCACCCCTGATTCGCTAACCAAAATGCTCAAAATTAAATGAAAATCTTTAATGAATACACAAAACTATATACATATGCAGGCGCACCATGGTTGAGATGGTCCAACTCCCTAGTCTCACTCTACGACTAAGCTCATGCCATATCTAAATCAAAGACATCTCAAATACATCGTCGGTGGAAAGCTGCAAAATACCATTTTCATACATAAGCAAGCCATACACAATTGGGCACAATCACCAAGAGAACAGTAAAAAGTGTGTTTGAGATCATTGTCCTAATTGTGGTGTGGTCACGAAGAGATCACCATAAATTTATCAACCTTTCCTTCATTTAAACCTAAACCTACACCACACCATTTAAACGGTGTGGTGTGGTGTAGGTTTAAATGAAGGAAAGGTTGACAAATTTACAGTGATCTCTTCGTGACCACACCACAATTAGGACAATGATCTCAAACACACTTTTTACCGTTCTCTTGGTGATTGTGTCCAATTGTGCATGTCTTGCTTATGTATGAAAATAGCATTTTGCAGCTTTCCACCGACGATATATTTGAGATGTCTTTCATTTAGATATGGCATGAGCTTAGTCGTAGATTGAGACTAGGGAGTTGGACCATCTCAACTATGGTGCGCCTGATCCTATTAGCTTGAAACCATGCGCCTCATATTAGCCTCAAACCTATGCCCCTACTGGTAGGTGGTGGGGATAGAATATCATTCACTGTACATATCAATGACTGGATAATAATAATTTTTTTTTGATAAAAATATTATCATCGTTAGAATTACGATGAATACCAAGCTTTTGACCGATGATGAAATTGGTGGACATACAACGTTCTCATCAGTGAAATGTTCTAGAGTCATCGCACTTCCAACTCAAACCACACAAACATCCGACGAGGATGTTGTACGTGTGATGGCACTTCATAGTCAGACGGTCGTCGATGTCCTCGAATGAACCAACAACACAAGAATCAGACAAACAACATCACCATCAATGTGAAGTTCCAAATCATTGTTGGCTTTGCGATGAAATCTACTGATTCCGATGACTTTTTTGACTGAAAGAGTGTTCATGCCCACCATCGGCAGAGTCCATGGGATTGTCGTATTTTCGACGGGTAGGGCATCATCGACCAATCAGATGATGAGTTTTTGACGGCTACTTTTGTTGACATTTTGATGAAAATTAGTTGCAAATCTGACAATTGGCCATCGGAAATCAGCTTCGAATGTACTAGTGTACCCCTCCACAGCCAATGTGAGATATATGTTATGCCTAGGACTGCAATTTTGAAGTTTTCTGAGACTTGGTAATTGCATTTGCTTGGAAGTTTTAATTCAATGCAGAGGAAAGGAGGCATTAGGCCTGCAAACTACATTTGATTGGAGTTTAAATGCCCCTCCAAATACCACGCGGAGAGGAGAAAACTAGTTTTACACCTGCCAAATTGCATTTGCCTTAAGTTTCTTTGCCTGCAACTGCATTTTGTAAAAAGTTTCTGAAGGCTGCTACCACGTGGGAGGGAGGGCTTTAGGCTTTGAGCCTACCAATATGCAATTGCTTGAAGTTTTTTAATAAAGCCCTTTGAATCTACCTGAGGTTTTAACTACTTGTTTATTATCTCCACCTCACGCAGGGATTGTTTTAGCCGGCAATGGTCATGGAAATTGGATTTACACTTGCCATTGCATTAGTTGGAAAAGTTTCATGCTGCCTCTTTATTACCACTTCCACGCAGGGCAGAGGAGAGATGTTGGCATTTACATTTGCCAATTTGCATTCTGTTTAGAGTTAATATTGCACTCCCCAAACATCACGCACAGGGAGGGATGTTGACTGGTTATAGATTCTGTTTACACCCTACTGCTGCTAGAGGATTTGTCTTGGCTGCCAAATTGAAAATTGAATTGCCTCTTTCCAAAATGCAGAGGAGAACTAACTTCTTACACCTGGTAGTTGTTATTTGCTGCTAATTTCATTATTTGACCAACCACGACTGGGAACATTGGCACTAAAACCTGCCAATTGCTATTTGCTTGAGAACTTTTTCAATGGCTACTCCACACCACAACAAGAGGACTTTGACATTTTCACATACCACTTGCACTTGTTTTGAAGGTTTTAATTTTAAATCATCTTGGTCCCTCTTTACCCAACGCAGGGGCATAAGAGGCTTCAGAATTGCTAAACACAACAGGGAGATGCTGGCAAAAGTTGTGGAATTTGCTTACACCTTCTACTTTGCACTTGCTGAAGGGAGTTTCTATGCTCTTTCATTTTTGTACTTGATGACACGCATCAAGAAGTTTAAATCTTCACTCAAACCAAGTTTCCAATTAAACTCGAGCTGAAATTGATATACATTACTGTGAATTAAGACCATTTCACCATAAAATTAAAGCATTTATCTAGGTCGGGACCAAAGTGAGTCCGGCTAATTTTTTTTTTGTTTTCATGTAACTAACCTTCAAAATGCCTCACAAACCTTAAACATACCTCTGGAATCGATCGACACCATTTTTCGGATCATTAAATGGAGTTTTGCAACTTTTAGGCGCTTGCGCCACATTTTCACATTTAATCGTAAAGATGTAATTTTCAAACTGGTCAAAACACCTTTCTGGACTTTGCAAACTGACAGGTGTGTACTCTAATATACAAACATGAACTCTACCAAGCAGTTTCTCAAGACAAATCAGTTTCTCAAGACAAATCTTGAGTGAAGAAATATTAATGGTCAAAGATGACCAACTAGCTTTGTCAGCACTGCGGACCTGATAAAGTCAATGCGCAGGGAACTTATGATGCCTTTCTTAAAAATATCAAATGATCTTCGTAGACCCTTAAATCTGAGGCATAGGTACCTTGAAGTATATATCAAAACTTAGAATTCTCAGTTCGATTGGAAAGCTGATAGGGTGCAAATGGTGCGCTCATGAAAATAGCAACTTTAACTGATGTAGCAATGAAAATACAAAACACTGAATAAGGAGGCTCAAGAAACCCTTTTGAAAACCGATCAAATGGATTGGCAGGAGCTTGAAATTTGAAACATAGCTTGTCTTTTATACCAGAAATAGATTGGAAAAAACATTTTGACATGGAATTCACCGGGGCATCTTTTATAAATGTGCAAAGCGAGGCTCTGACTAGCTCCTGAAATAGGGACCTATGCAAACCATAAACTACAAACGGATTTAGCTTGCCAAAATGAACAAATGGATTCATAGGGACTTGAAATTTTGCATGTTGACTCAAATTTATGCATACAATTCAATACACCTTGAATTTCACCATGACAATCAACCAGTCAAAATTGATAGGCGCTCAAAGTAGGATACTTAATAAAATATGCAGTTGTACCTAACATGCACTTTCAGCTCACCCGTTGAAATGGGTACTAAATAATTTGATCCAAACTGAATTCTGAAAGTTGCAAAACACTTCATAGGCCAAATGAAAGGTATAGGACACATTTACCAAGCCTTACCCTTTGAAAATCAACTGGCTCCATTTTACCCTCTATCTAGGCCACCTGAATGAGACTAGGTGCCTTTCTGAAAATGCGAATAGAATTTTTTTGAAATGGGCCTCTCAAATTACTCAAATTTAATGAGTCCCAACAGAATATTTAAGTTGTATTGCCAAGTTGGCCAAGTTTTTGAAGATGTTGATGCATTACGAGTATGGAGGGTTAGTTATTATAAATAACTCACCTATCAGGGACTTTCTCAAGTTTCTTAAGTTGCTGAAAAATCAATCCATTATCATCATTGGAAAGTTGTTTAAGTTTTGAAAGAGCCCAATAAGGATGCCAAAAGAGTTCACTATCGGCAACTTGCAACACTATTCACAAATGGTCAATAAGTTAAAAACTGATCCAAAATCCAAGTCATTCCATCATTGACATTTATCAGTTAGGTGATGCAAATCAGTTAGAAAGGATTGAGAAAATTTTGAGGCAAATGCATGCATTTGGTGGGTGTAAAATAAAATTCCACAACCCTTATTGGCATTCTTCCTGCCCGCACAAAAATTGAAGCTTCAAAATAGCGTATGGAAATGCATTAGGATATATTGGTATTGAGAGTTATGTCAGATATTATAGTTGAAAATGTGATGGTACATATGAATGTCAAATGTGGAAGCTTACACAAAGGCATGCAAATTATTTGTCAAGTGCTTCAATGAGATGCCATCACACCAAAGTATAGATGCATTGAATAATATTTAGAAATGTGCAAAGAAATGCCAAATCAAAGGTGTAAGTATAGGCGAGGTGATATTAGATAGTTTACTTGGTTTACAAAAAACCAATACATATCACTATCAGTGAGTTGGTTGGCTTCACTTAAATACCGACACATTAAAATATAGTTAGTTCATCTCAAAGCCGGTTTTAGTTCAAACTGTTGAATCACTCGTACATCATACTTATCGACAAGTTAATTTCTTCCCACAAGCTACCGATGAAGTGTAGTCATGAAGGATAAGTGAATTTATTGGCAAGTTGGCCAACTTTCACAAATCGTGGACAAAGGGAGTTTTCTCGTTTGTTTTTGAAGGTCAAAGAGGAGCTAGTTATAATAACTACTTCATCGAAGCATTGTGTGGAAATTCACCAAGAAAACTTTAGAAACTTTCAAGCTAATGCATTTCATGCAAGGCGTAGAAGATGCTCCAGTATTATGAATGCCTTAAAGAAACGTAGTCTCATGGCATACGATGATTGCAAGATATGCACAAAATGAAGACTTGAAATGTGAAGCGGATTCCATTAGCAGGTGTATAGCCAAAATCCACAACCTTTACCAGTAGTTCACTCATGAAAATAGTGGAAAGTATCATAATCAGTTCTAGACATCCATCAAAGCATAAAGGCCAAAGGATTTTTGCCATATGTTATAGTAGCAATGACCATGGCGCCATGCATGTAAAATGTGGAAGCATAGCTGAGGCATGTGAAATATTCGACATGATATATCAAATAAATACGGTTTCATCACAACATATACAGAGAATGGATTTGTTGAAAAGGCTTTATAAACTTTCAAGAAAATGTTGTTGATTGATGTGAAGCCAAAATCCACAATTAGCCCCCTCCTACCCACGCCTATGGTGATAGGAGTTCTCAGATAGGTTACAGACATCTATGAAAGCATATTAATTTTTATCCAATGTTGTAGTTGCAATTTCCACAAGTCAACATGCATGCAAATTATAGAAGGGAGAGGTGTTGTAATGGACTATAGTGATTGCAAAATATGCACAAGATATTTTTTTTGAAAGATGTCTGAAAAATCTCAAGCAAATGTAATCAGCTAGTGTGTAATCTACTTCTTGTACTAGTGTCTTCACATCATGAGCCATAATGAAGATTTTGAACAAAGTATGTTCGATGTAAAGTATTGACAGATTATTTTGTGATAGAAAATATTTTTCCAAGACAATTCATGAGCATGCAAGATGGCAATGAAGGATTTGACATAGTTACAATGTGTGTCCTTGAAAGAGAGATGTTGGTGATATGGTTATGAGTTCGAATGAAGTGGATAAAGATTGCAAACCACCTCAAGAAGATGAATTATCTCATCTCCTCCAAACTGATAGGCTTCAAGATCTCATTTTGAAAAAGTGTCACTTGATGTAACTAAAGTTAGAATTTGGATCTAATGTTTGTAAAAGTTAGGTAAATCCTAACTTGTCTCCAAAAAGAGTAGTTATCCCAAGTGATTAACTTAGATAGTTATTTTAAGTGATTTGATCTCCAAGGGTAGTTATCCTAAGTAGTTCCAAGGTAATTATTTTAAGTGCCAAAGTTGGGTAGTCACTTTAAGTAACTATTTTTCTAAAAAGAAAGTTAGTTGTTCCAAGTTGGTGTACTTAAAGAGTTAGTTATTTTAAGTAGTTATAAAAGTGGTTAAGGTAGTTACCTTAAGTGGTCACTAGCCTCACTTATATATACTTCTTTGTAATTCAATTAGGCGGGGACTCTTACAAAAGGGAAGATGCTGGAGATCTTTTGTTTTTTACATTTTTGCACACAATGCTTTTGAACTTGTATATTTTCAAGAGAACAATGAAGAATGCATGAAGTTCGTATGTCTTGAATGTTCTCATAATTTATTATTACTAATTTCTCATATTTTAAATTAGTAATCCATTTTGTGTATTGGTGAAATCCATTGGTTTTCAATTCCAAAATATATGCATTTTGATGAAACACGTCATTTCCTGGTATCCTGAAATGTGTGTGTTAGTACAACTTATTTCTTTGTATGTTGAGGTTTGTTGTCTTTCTTTCATCAAAATCACATATCTAAAGCATATCTCATGCTTAAAACCCTTTTGTAATTGTTATTCATTGTGAATCTCAAATGGTATTCGTATGTCTGTCATTAGAGTTTCTATTATTCACCTTTCTTTAGTTTAGTTTTGTCTCCTTTTTGTACTTTCAGGTAAAAAGTACATAAAAATCCTAAAAACCCCCATAATATGAGGGAGCTGCCCCTCTCAAATGCAAAGGAAGATTATGGCTTCACCACAATCTCTCCAACTGTTGGAACGGTTTTCACTTCTCTTCGGGCGAACATGGTCAATTTTGAAGGAGAATTCACAGTGACAAATCTGTTTACCAACAGGCTGCAAGCCAAAATAAATTATATTTTTATATACCTAGTTGTTACAGGCTATGTATATATAAGTAGTGTAGTATGGACTAGAGTGGGGGAGTAGATTTTTGTATCAAACTTTTGTATCATTGATAATGTTATTCTTTGTTAAATAAAATTGGTGTTTGCATGATCAGTCCCATGTATTAAAGCTTGTATTTGATCATCCAATAGACTGAGGAGGTAGGGCCCACTTCTTGGGATATTTGGTGATTTCTATTAATTTAGCAGTGCGTTTATTTCTGTTCTTTTGTTGAATGTTGTTTCTGTGTTCATTTAAATTTTGCAATCATTATAAGTTGTTGTTACTGTCGCCAAAATTATTTCAATCTGCAATAGGTTTATTTTCTAGTTGCATTTCATCCCCACTCAGTTTTCTACCTACAATGCTTGTGCAGATAGCTACAACACTTTTTGCAAGCTTACGATACCTAGATTGATACATAGACCAAGATAAATCTAGTTATTTGCCCCAGTTTTGGCCTATCACCCGGTGAGGCATCAAATTCCACTAAGATTAAACAGTCAAGGCTTGGTGATTCAGAGGGTCATGGGAGCATTAGGTGATATTTTGTATCGATACTTATTGAGTTTTGACTAATCCGTAAGCTCTATTTTCACAAACATTACAATTTTGTACTTATATATATACATATATACATATATACATTTACATATATATACATATATACATGTATACATATACATACCATGTATGCATATGTATATGTATATATGTAAATGTATAGATGTATATATGTATATATATGTATATATGTATACATACATACATACATACATACGTACATATATCTATCTATATGTATGTATGTATGTATGTATGTATGTATGTATGTATGTATATATATATATGTATGTATGTATGTACATACGTATATATGTATACATATATACGTATATACATACATATATATATAAATATAGATATATGTATATCTGTATATATATGTATATATATGTATATGTGTATATACATATATATACATTATATATGTATACACACACACATATGTACATATATGTGTATATATATATATACACACACACACACATATATGTATATGTATATACATATATATATATATGTATATATATACATATGTATACACATATGTACATATATGTATATATACATATGTGTTTATATATGTGTGTGTATATATATATATACATGTATGTATGTGTGTGTATACATACATATGTATATGTATATGTATATATACATACATATATATGTATATGTGTGTGTATATACATATGTATGTATGTATGTACATCCATCCATATATACATACATACATATGTATATACACACACATATACATATATATGTATGTATATATACATATATATGTATGTATATATACATATATATGTATGTATATATACATATACATATACATATACATATACATATACATACATATATATATACATATACATATATATAAACACATATGTATACATACATACATACATACATACATACATACATACATACATACATACATACATACATACATACATACATACATACATACATACATAGGCAACAATGCTTATATGACATGTTCTATCTCTACATGCATGTTTACATTCTATATGATTTTTTATGATGCTTTGGATATATTATGATGCTTATGTGATGCTTTATGATATTGATGCATGTAATGTAATGATGATTTTGTATGAGGTGCACATGATATTATGACTATATAGATGCTTAATTTTATGGATGTATGTTTTTTAAGCTATGATGCTTATAATGTGATGAAATTTTGATGGTCATATGCTTCTAATGTATGCAATACCTTGCTTTACTTTACGATGTTGCAATATATGCCACTTACGATTATCCAAATATGATGAACTAATGGTGAATGCTTATAATCAAATGATTATTATGATGCATATGTGTTGCAACCCAATTCTAACATGTTTTTGTATGCATGATGACATGACTTATATTTTTGTGTTTTTGAGTTGCATATATATGATGGTTCTCTAATATGTGATGTGATGATATATGTTTATTATTATAATTATGATATGCTACGATATGATGTAACATGTTTGTGGATGCCGAATGCACTTTTTTTTTTTAGAGTACTAGACTGAAATGCTTGTAGGGACCGATGAAAGAAATGTTGGCCAGAGGAATGAATTAATGAGAATAGTTAGTGATTTGAGGAAGGAATTGATTGATCTAGAATAGAGGAAAGATTATTCAGCTTATATAGTTCTTTCACTAGTGTACAACAATATCATCATTGGACCTTATTATATGGAAAATGGGGATGTTTGCATTGAGGTGTAGAGACCAAGGTGTTGATGTTATATCATTGTATTAACAGACACATTGTAGACGTGGAATATTTCCATCCATTCGAGGTCTTGTGTGTTAAAGGCTGGGGTATGTGTGACTGTAACAAGCATATCAATCTATGACCTTAGATTTTCATAAGATATTTGTCGAATGAACGTGCCAACACAGACATCTAAAACACTCTTGCCCCAAAACTTCATAAAAACATCCTACAAATAGAAAATAAAATAAGATCATGAACCATACTCACTCTAATCACTTGTGGATATCTTTTAGTAGTATGGGAACATAACCTAATATACATCAATGAAAAGATAAGCCTGACTTAACCAAATGATTCAACAACCATGATCTTTTGTCAACATCGATTATTTGTGTTATGATTATGGTGTCGAGTTCCAAAAATGAAATACCCAATGTAAGACTGATCCATCTATTTTTTAGTGTACCTTCTATATAAGACAAATGGTAGTTGATGAAAATTAATGTTTTTTTGATTAGACATGTGATCAGTTTGATCACATAGTAGTTTGATAGATTTGTCTGTTAGTGCATGATTTGTTAAGTCTATTCCATGCTTGTGTCTTCTAAAATATTTTTCATTGCAAGGTTATAACTTATTATAAATTGCGATTGATGCCTTTTTGTGTTTTTGGTAGTTTTATGACTTAAATTTTTTTAAAGAGTTATTTGATTATTTTTTTGTCCTATCAAGGTTTTATAATGTTTTTGCAACTTTCTTCAAGACAATTTTGTGAATATTTTTTTATTTTTTAACAATTTTTTTTGATTTTTTAAGGATATAAAAAACCTAAAGGAATTTTCCCCCAATAAGGTATGAGATTTCTTATTTGTGGACATAAAATGTTAGGCTCTCTCTTTATGATAGGTGTATAAAAGGCAACGACATGAGATGTCATCCAATTCCAAGCCATGAAGGGTATCAAAATTTTTATTAGGGAAATGGATAAAATGGATTTTTATTATGAGTACTTAAAAATTTATTGTGAAAATAGAGACAATTCAGATAGAATGAAGATATAAGGTAGAGAAAAGATATCTTACTCATAATGCTAGTTTGCTAGGTTTTTGCCATGGTACTTACTTGACAACTATTTACTAGGTTTTTAATATAGGGCGAATTATTTCTCTTTACTTTTTTGCTTCTTTTTTATTTTTTTGGTGTCACGCAAAACACTTATTTACTAGGCTTTCATCAAGATAACTATTTTATTTATTATTATTATTTTGAATTTTGTGTTTTTTTGTGTTTTTAAAAGGAATCTCTAAGGGTTATGTATAGAATTTGTGAAGGTGGATGTTGTTAATGGGCTCCTATAGTGGTTCACCTTCTAAAGTATCTAATTGATAAGCACCAAATCCATATGAAGTTGTGATAATGTATAGACCCAACAATTTGGCTCAAAATTTTTCTAGCTTCTCTCAATCTATTAAGTTCATTTGGTTCTCCTTTAGGACTAGGTCACCAATCTCAAAGTGCTAAAATATAACCCTTTTATTGTAGTTGTGGCAAAGATGATTTCGATAGCCTTGTAAATGGTTAAGTGCAACTTGAAATTTCTTGTCCAACAACTCTAGCTCTTGTAGCTCGGACACATAATTTTGTTCTCATTTATGAAGCATTGTAATGAAAACCCTCAAAGATGGTAACTTGACCTTTATAGGCAAGATTTATTCAGATCAATAGACTAGGGAATGGGGTGTAGCATCAATGGGCAAGTGAATACATGTTTGATATGCTCATAAGGTAGGGTTAAGTTGGATATGCCAATCCTGATCAATATCATTAGCAATATTTTTTAAGATTCTCAAGATCATCTTATTAGATGCCTCAACTTGACCATTAGATTGAGGGTAGCATGGTGTGGCAAACCCGTGTTGAATTTGGAATTTATCAAAAATTTCTCAAACATCTTGATTCTTGAAGAGGCGACCATTATCTATGATAATGGTGAGGGGGATACCATACCAAACATATGATATAATTGATAATAAAATTTGTGATCTATTTATCAGTAATGTATGTAAGAGGAAAGGCTTTGATCTAGTTCATAAAATACTCAGTGGCAAGGAGGATAAACTTGTGGCCATTGGCAAAATTTGGGTGGATCTTGCTTATGAGGCAGAGTGCCCATTGAGTGAAGGGCCAAGGAAACAAGAGGGGTTAGATATCCTATGCTGGTACATCAATTCAATTCCCATGGATCTGACATTCCTCACAAATTCGTATGCATTTTATTCCATGGTGGTCCAATAATATCTAGTTCTTAAGAGATTTTTAGATAGGGTTGAACCACTTGAATGAGCTCCATATATACCATCATGTACCTCATATAAAGTCATTTTTGCCTCATTATAATTGAGACATGTAAGAAGTGTATTGTCCAAACTCCATTGGTATAGGGTTTCATAGATAATAATGTAACGAGAGGCTTGGCATATGAATGTTAGGCATTGGTTGTTTGATATGTTAGAAGGGATAATTTGGTCATGAATGCATTCATATATGTCATGGTACCAATTAGAGTTGGAACCAATTGTTTCACACACAAGTTTAGATGGAAGAACACTAAAAGTGGGAGTTTTAAGTTGTTCTAGTGAGAATTTGCAATGTGGTGCATTATTGGGTATGCCAAGAAGAGATCATATTGTTGCCATGCCTATTGTTGCTTTGTTCTACACTCTAGGTATTTTTTTGAAGAAAATATCATTAACGTACTTCTTAAAATCATCCACCATCATCTTGTATAGAATGAGCTTCTCATATTTGGTCACATAATCATAGTTGACTTGTTTAATGATAAGTTGAGAGTCAATGTAGACATGTAACTATTTGATTTATCATGTGATAGACATTTTAAGCTTAATGACGAGGGCCTCATATTCTATAATGTTATTTGTGCAAGGAAATGCTAATCTATAGGCTTTAGGGATCACATCCCCTTCAGGTGTGAGAAAATAAACTCTTGCTCCTAAACCATGTTGTGTGTATGATCCATAAAAATATAGCTTTCATTCATTGGATGTTGTTATTGCAAAGTTATCTCTCATCTAGAAAATCAGATACCAAGGGATGTTTTATGGTTGGAGGAGCTTTTGCGAGTTGGCCAACTATGACTTGTGTGAGAGTTGAGAAACACAACACCACAGGAGCCTAAAGATCTTCTGCAAGCTGAATAATTTGTTACAAGGAGAAGCAAGGAAGCAAAAATAACTAAAAGAAAAACATCGAAAATATGCTCAAAAAGATGAGAGATCAATATTCAAAAAAATGTGTAATGTGATAATAATACAAGGAAAAGAAAATTAACCTCTAATTGGTCAAGAAACCCTAAAAGGGAAAACCTAGGCTTGCACATAATAATTAATAAAATAATTAATTATTATGCACCTAATGTTAGCTTAAGTGTAAAAAGAGATAATAGGGAACTTAAAGAATTAAACAAATATTGTTTAATTAATCAAGTAAAGACCCAATTACTCTAACACCCCCCCTTAAGCTAGACTTAGGGAGAAGCTAAAACCTATAACAACTGTTGAAAGCAAGAAAGATGGGTCCCAAACACAAGGCCCGATCAGGTACACAAATATAATGAAATCTCTATGAAACAGAGAAAAAAGAGAAAACCCTGTGGGAAAAAACTCCTCTCCAAAAAGAGATAAAAGAACATGCTGAAAGAAGAAGAAGGAAGGAAGGCCTCATAAAGACCCCCCAAGGACAACTTCCTTCACCCCAAGCATAGAGCACAATTGAAGATAGCACGACGATGCAAAAGGTTTCATGAAGATGTCTACAACCTGCTCAACAGTGGGAATGTACTCCAGAATGAGAGAACCATCCTGAATCAATTGGCGGATAAAATGCATGTGAAGCTCAATGTGCTTCATCCACTGATTCTGTACCATGTTGCAGGAAATATGAATTGAATTCTAATTGTCACACCAAAGAACAGTGGGACTATCAGGAGGAAAACCAAACTTAGTGATGAACTGTCGAAGCCATAAGATCTCCTGACTGGTGAGCACAACAACTTGGTACTCAGCCACTCTAGATGATAATGTATGAGCAATCTGCTTCTTGCAAGACCATGTGATAGGACTAGAGCCAAGACAAAAAACAAAGCCAGAAGTAGATTTCCAATCAGTGACATCACCAACCCAATCTGAGTCAGTGTAGCCAACAATGTGAGGTTCCCCTGATGTGTAGTGAATGCCATGAGAACTAGAGCCCTGAATGTACCACAAAATACATTTGGCAGATTGCCAATGACTCTCATGAGGATCATGGGAGAATCGAGAGACAAGGCCAACCGCAAAGGAAATATCAGGATGGGTGTGAGT
This sequence comes from Cryptomeria japonica, assembly GCF_030272615.1. Classification (NCBI taxonomy): domain Eukaryota; kingdom Viridiplantae; phylum Streptophyta; class Pinopsida; order Cupressales; family Cupressaceae; genus Cryptomeria; species Cryptomeria japonica. The sequence continues at coordinate 15,997,253 of NC_081410.1, forward strand.
CAGGTACAACAAATTGCCAACTGACTGCCTGTAAAGTGTAGAATCTACTGAAGGAGTGGGACAAGTAGGAATCAAAACAACCCCTGACTAAAAAGGAGTGGGAGCAGGTTTGCAATCAAGCATACCAAAGCATTGAAGCATGTCAAGAGCACACTTTTGTTGGTAAATGTAGATCCCATCAAAAGACTGAATCACCTAAAGACCAAGGAAATAGTACAGAAGACCAAGGTCCATCATGTCAAACTGGTCCATCAAGGCTCACTGAATATGCTGAATCATAGAGGATGAGATACCTGTGATGATGAGATCATCAACATAGAGTACAAGAATCATGATCTCACCCTCAAGAAGATAAATATACATTGTGTGATCAGAATGACTGCAGGTGAAACCAATGGAGAGCAAGAAAGAATCCATATTCTCATACCAAGCCCGAGGGGCTTGTTTGAGACCATACATTGAATGCCAAAGTCTGCAAACCAAAGAAATGTCCTACACAAATCCCTGAGGCTGCTCCATGTAGATTTCCTCATGTAGGTCCCCATGCAAGAAGGCACTCTTCACATCCATCTGAAAAATAGGCCATCCCCAAGAAGCTGCAAGAGATAGTACAAAGTGAATAGAGTTCATCTTGGCGACAGGGGCAAAGGTCTCGAAGTAATCAATACCCTCAACCTGTGAGAAACCCTTTGCAACAAGACATGTGTTGTACTTATCAATGGAACCATCAACAAAATACTTAGCGTGATACAACTAGTGACACCTAACCATCTTTTTCCCCTTAGGAAGAGGACAAAGATCCCAAGTATGATTCCTCATCAAAGAAGAATACTCCTCCATAGCACAATCCCACTCAGGGTGTCCTGTAGCCTCTAAAAACTTTTGAGGATCATCTAAAATGGTATGACTTAAAAGAATAGAACCTAGAGTATGAGAACGGGTGCGACGAGTATCTGAAGGATCACCAGCCATAGAACCTATCGCCTCAATAGTAAAGTGAGCCCACTTGGGCATTTGAGGTGGAGCAGGTGGAGATGGGGATGGTGGATCATCAACACCATCATCAAAATCATCCTCAAAATAATCCTGAAGAGATGCAATGGAAGGAGTAGGCAGATGAGTAGACACTGAAGTCAGGGTATCCAATGTGGGAAGGTGCTCATCAAACTAAACATCCCGTCGAAACATGACCTCTCTGGTATTAGGATCAAACAACCCATATGCCTTAACATCCCCACAATAGCCAACAAAAATGAGGGGTCAACTCTTCGGCTCCATGGATTTCCTCTGAGCATTAGGAATAAAAGCCCATGCCTCATTGCCAAACACTCAGAGAAAAGAAACATCAAGCTTGTCATGAGACCAAGCCTCCTAAGGAGTCATATGTCGAATCACCTTTTGAGGCATCTGATTCTGAATATAGTTGGCACAATTGACTACCTCAGCCCAAAAAGACAAATTCATGGACCTGGACTGAATCATACAATTTTCCATCTCCCGTAAATTTTTGTTCTTGCACGTAGCAACACCATTCTACTGAGGGGTGTAGGGAACACTAAACTAATGTTGCAAACTATGCTCAGTGCAAAAATCTCTGAAAGCCTGATTCACATACTCCCCCCCATTATCTGTACATATCTGCCGAATAGAACAACCAGACTACTTTTGTACAAATGTCTTGAAGATTTGAAATGAATCAAAGACATCAGACTTGTACTTAAGAAAGTACACCCATGTGCGTCTTGAGAAGTCATCAATAAAAGTGAGTACATACTTGGCCCCCAAAAAAGGAGTGGGAAATGACATGAGATCACTGTGAATCAACTCCAAGGGTACCAAAGCATGAGGGGCTCTTCCCTTTGAAAAGGGATCTCTGTGATGCTTGCCAAGCACACAACCATGAAAAACACCATTAGTGCAGGAAATCTATGGGAGCCCAAGAACAAGTGCCTGTGTACTCATCTACTGAAGATATATGTAATTGACATGGCCCAAACACTCATGCCAAAGCTTACTCATTGAATCTGCATGTGCTATAAGAGATGAACCTGCATCCGCAGAGGGCTCAAATCCATCAAATCTATATAGGCAAGATGCAGTATCAACACTCCCAGTAGCCACAACCAAATCAGAGTCATGGAGGTCCCAAATAACCACATCATGTGGTGAGAAATCAATTGTCTTACCAGAGCCAGAATGGCAAGTCTGATAAATGGACAGGAGGTTCGTTGAGATGTCAGGGACAACCAAAAAATCTTGCAGAGCACCCCCATCCAAAGAGATAGAACCTAAACCGAAGATTGAAAGCTGAATTGAGTCACCCACTACAATCTGTGAAGTACCACAAGAGGCAGGAGAAGTAACCAACTGCTGAGTGTGAGTCATATGGTGAGAAGCACCAGAATCAAGTATCCATGTGGACCCATAGGTCGAAGCTTGAGCAGTGAGAGCATGACCTTTCCCTGTGGAAGGAGAAGATGCCTAAGGTGAGGAGATGTGATGCTGCTGCATGGCTTCCTCTAAAGCCTCTAAGCGTTTCCAACACCTGGAAACTGGATGTCCTTCCTTGCCACAAAAACTGCAAGTTTCTCCTGATTTCTTCTTAGTCTTGGAGGAAGACTCACCATACTGTGAAGATTTCCCATGTTTCAGAGGAAATGGTGGTTAGAATCAGACTTAGGAGAAGGCTTGGAGGAATGCTCACTGCCTGCAGAATTCTTCTTTGGCTTCAGTTTCTACTTTTTCTTCTCCTTAGAGGACTGAGCAACCAATGCTTTGTCCTTGGATCCTGAGAGCATATCCAGCTGAGAAAGATGAGACTGCTCATGAGACAAACTCTCACAAAAAATATCAAAGGTAGGCATGGTGAAACGAGCACCCAAGCATCCAGGGTGGAGTAGAAAGCAGAGGTAAAAAATTGAAAATGACCTTGAAGCTTTGAAAGAATCAAGTGAATGCACTCTGTGTCTGTCTTGATCTTTCCACATCCTTGAAGAACATATCTGGTAGTCTTGAACTTGTTCAAAAAATCCTCAATGGTGGGAAAGGAATTAGGTGATAAGGAAACCAACGTTGCCTCAATCTGTAATGCCTGAATCTCATTAACCCTCCCGAAAAGAGACTCAAACTTCAACCACATAGCCCGAGGAGTGAGAAACTCATCAAGGTGAAATAGAAGACTGTTAGAGACATTCAAAGAGAGCAAACCCATGGCCTCATCCATCTTGTTTCTATGTTGAAGAAGCTCATAAGGATGCTGCAAGAGAGGTTGAACCTCATCCAAACAAGACCACAACCCTCATGCCCAGAGAAGCCTTGTGACATGGGGCTTCTAGGTGTGATAATTGTGTGAAGTCAAGAACTCAACTGAAGGATCTGCCATGAAAACTCTGCACCTGCACCTGCACCTGCTTGTTGGTTTTTTTTATTATGTGATCTTTTAGAATAGACATAAGATGCAGAAGGGTTTGTTTGTTTTGAGAGTTTCAGTGTTCTTGATATTTGATATAAATGACAGAAACCAAGAAAAAACAACCCCCCCACAATAGATAAACCCAAACCCTAGGACATACTGATGAGAAGGAAGTAGTGCATAAGTAAAAAAAACTTCAGACTGAAATCTCATGTACTTGATAAACATTATGAGAAACAATATCACATATTTGAATAGATAATGCTGAGAGCTTTCCAACGCCTATACGTTTTTGAAAAACGGAGTCCGTTTTCCCATTCTACAGCCCTGGAAGTGCAGAAAAGAGACCCAACTTTGACTGGAAAAAAGTATAGTCAAACAACAGAGTCAGAAAAAAAATTCAACACCACAAGGTCCATCTCGGAACCAGCTTTCTTCCACCTATTTGTTTTCCAAAAATTGATTCTGGATGCGCAAGATATGGCCAAAAAATGAACCCCCCCTCAAAAAGGCAAGAGGGTGGTGGTGGTGCTCGGGCAGCACTTCGGGGAGGAGCGGCGGAGTGGTAGGGTTGTAGAGGAGGCGGCTGGGCACAGGGAGAGGTCGGGCGGTGGCAGTGGCAACATAGGGAGAGGTTGGGCGGTGGGCATAGGGAGATGCTGGGCGGCAACGGCGGGGTCGGCAGGAGGCCGACGGGGGCTGAGACTGACAGGTCCGGTCGGCCATACGGATAGCTGGCGGCCAGACTGTTAGAGGTATAGTACCTGCCAAACTGCTAAAAAGCCTTTCAAAAAGATTTTTTTTTCGCCTTTGCAAAAACTTTTGATTTTTTTTTTTTTTTAATTTAAAAATAAAAAATAAAAAATTCGGCCTGCATGCCATTAAAAGGCAAAAAATTATTTTTTTTGAAATTTTTTTCTTGAACTGTGTGGCAAGGTCATATAGCCTGGTACTGAAGAAAAAATTACCCCTAGATTCTCAAGAGTCAAAACTACGCAAGTTTTATATGATAATAGGGATTTTTGGGCCTTTTGAGCACAATGGTGAGGTTCGTTTAGGGCCAAAGTGCTCAGAAAAAAGACCTATCCCTAAGTACGAAAGAAAAACTTTTTGAAACCCCAGATCTGCTTCCAATGCAAAAATTCTTAAAAGAAGAACAGATAGTTGCAGATCTAAAGCTCTGATACTATGTGAGAGTTGAGAAACACAACACCACAGGAGCCTAAAGATCTTCTACAAGTTGAATAATCTGTTACAAGGAGAAGCAAGGAAGGAAAAATAACTAAAAGCAAAACACAACAAATATGCTCAAAAAGATGAGAGCTCAATATTCACAAAAATGTGTAATGTGATAATAATACAAGGAAAAGAAAATTAACCTCTAATAGGTCAAGAAACCCTAAAAGGGAAAACCTAGGCTTGCACATAATAATTAATAAAATAATTAATTATTATGCACCTAATGTTAGCTTAAGTATAAAAAGAGATAATAGGGAATTTAAAGAATTAAAAAAATATTGTTTAATTAATCAAGTAAAGACCCGATTACTCTAACAACTTGTCCATGTATAGTTTTGTGATTAATTTATTTGATGTCAAACTTAGAATCATGACCCATTTAGCTAACCTTCCTATGAGAGTTGCCTTGTTTAGAAGGTACCTTAAAGGATCTATTTTGGTAATGAGCTTTGTCTTATGATTCAATATTTAATGTGTTAGCTTCTAGGTAGTGAACACAACAACGAGACCTTCTCTCTCAATCGGTGTATAATTAAGCTTGTATCCCACTAATGTGAAGTTGATGTAGTAGATAGCCCTTTCTTGTCCTTTGTAATCATTTTGTTCAAGGAGGGCTCCTAGTGTTTCTTTCATAAATGATATGTACAAGATTATTGGTCTTCCTTGTACCGATGACATCAATACTAGTGGTGAAAGCAAATACTCTTGGATTTATTACAAGGTTTGTTTACATTTCTCTATCTATTTGAATGGTACGCTTTTGTGGAAAAGATAATAAAATGAGTGGAACTTATCACCAAGTTGAGCTATGAACCTAGAAATGGCTTGCAATTGACCTTGGAGACTTTAAAGTTTGTTAGGTATGTTGGAGGAGGCATATCTATGATTGCTTTTACTTTAGCAGGATCACCTCAATTCACCAATGAGAAACAATGATGCCCAAGATTTTTCCCGAGGTAACTTTGCAGATGCACTTCTTAGGATTTAGCCTCACTTTATATTGCTCTATTCAATCGAAGATTATTGCTAGGTCATCTAAATAACTACTTTTGAAAATGATTTTGCTAAGAGGTCATGCACAAAGTCCTCCATTAATGTACGCATCATATCATGGAATATTGTAGCCATGGCTCTTGATAAGTGAATATAATGTTCTCAAGGTAGAAGGGCATGACATCCCAATAGTATGTTACCCACACACATGTGAAAGCCATTTTATGCTAATCTTCAGGTTCTATCTATATTAGATTATAACATAAAAAGTCATCCATTAATGATAGCATTCCATAGCTTGTTGTGAGGTCGACTATTATATCAATGTTGGGTAGTGGGAAATTATCTTTTGGACAAGTTTTATGTATGTGAGAGAAACTTTGCATGCCAATTAGACAAAGTGGGAACCACAAAACTTGAATCTAATTATGAATTCAATCACAACTCAATAGAGAATTATAATCGAAATCAACAAGAAAATAAATATCAATAAAATGATTAAACCAATGTCGATTCCAACATGCTTGAACTCCATTGTCCTTCTTCTTCTTGTGGGAATGTGGCTCTCAAAGTTGTGCTTTGGGAAATACCCACAATATGTTAACACAAGAGTTACAAATTTCATGGTTCTAAGGTATTGGTTGTTGAAAGTGAATATTGATGTTGAATTTATAGATTTTGAGAGGTTTGTTTCGATGATGGAGATTGATTTGAAGACAAAACTAATCAGTGGTCAATATTCAATGAGATAAGTTAGTGAGAGATATTTACTCATTCTGACTAAACTTGATTGAGAGAACAACTCACTTGAATAACTAGTCAAGAGATTTGATTGAGAGTGGAATTGATTGAATTGTTAACTAATTTGGTTGATTCAAAGATTAAATTGATTGAGCAGTTAGCAAAAGATGATTGAAGACTGGCTGAGAGTCGTGGCAGTTAGGAATTCCACATGTGATGTAAGATAAAATATCATTTGACTTTGAGTTTTTGAAAATGTCACATAAAATTGAAATTAATGGGAAATGAATTGAATTTGAATTTGGAGGAAAATTTCATTTATTCAAAATTAAGATCAAATGACATTAAATAAATTTGTGAAATTTCTTTATTGAGAAGACATTGTTAAATAATTAAATAATTTAAAGAAATCTTTTAATTATGGGAAGAATAAAAATCAAATTTAATTAAATAATAAAGATCATTTAATTAAAGTGAATAATTGAGTCTAATTAAATAATAAAAATATTTAATTAATATTAGAAAGGGAGATAATTAATTGATTAAATGATTAAGAAATTAGAGAGATTATGAAAATGATGAAGAATATTAAGAGGAATGATTAGTAAAATTGGTGTTTGTAAGTGCGAGACAATTTTAGGTATCTACATTTTGCCCCTCTTTGAGACAATGTTCAAAGTAGCATTGTTTCAAAAAAAAGTGAAAAACATGCCCCAACATGTCGAGGGATGAAGGTAGAACGCCCCCTCAAGATATTTTTCATGCATTAAAGGTATGAATTATTTCTCAAAAGAAGAAGAATTTCATATGAGAGATAGAAGAATGGTTGGTGACATTTATGGGTTTGATTGGGTAGAAAAAATGGTTGGAGTGATTTGTAGATTAATTGATTGATAAAATTGATTGGATTTATTGAATTGATTAGATTGATGGGTAAAGATTAAGTCTAGTTTTAGGAATAACACATCCTATATAAGACAAAATGATAGATGATCATTTGGTTTCAGGAAATACACATCTTGTATAAGATAATGATAGATGATTATCTAGTTTCAGGAAAGACACATCCTATATGAGACAAATGGTAGATGAATGCATCTGGTTTTAGGAAGGAAACATCTTGTATAAGGCAAATGATAGATGAAAGTGTTTGGTTTCAAGAAGAACACATCCTATATAAGACAAATGGTAGATTGAAGCTGGATGAATGATGAAATATTATGAAAGTGATGAATGATTGATAAGAAGTGAAGAATGTTAGGGAATAGAATTGATTGATGAATAAAATAGTTGATATGAGGAAAAATAAAACTATCATGAATTCTTGTGCTCTTTAGGTAGGACAATAATTTCACCATGGAGCCTTATTATGTATCAATGGAGGTTTGTACACCAAGGTATAAAAGACCAAGGTGTTGATGCTTTCTCATTACATTAACAAACCTATAGTAGACAAGGAGTGTATCCATCCATTCCATGGTTGTTGCAATAAGGGTTGAGGTATGTGAGATAGTCACAAGCATAGTGATTCCTAATTTCATTTTTGCATAGGATATTTACTAAATGAACATATCAACATAGATACCCAAAATATCTGTGCCCCAAGACTTCATGAAAATGCATTACAAACAACAAACAAAGAAAAAGGATCAAGAACCATCCCGAATCCTCTAGTCACTTGTGGATATCCTTAAGTAGCATAGGAACATAATAAGACTGTTGGTAAGAGAAATTGCACTAATGATCAGATGTTGTCATTGATGGCAACTTGAGTCAAATAGCCAATCTGCAGTTCATGATTCATTCATTTCGGAAGGTTGATTGAGGTCCAGTAAGAAGAATAGTGTATTCGACAGAGTGTATAGTTTGGTGGTCAACGGATTATTTTGATTTGTGGATCTTAGAGATTTATTATGGATATACAATTTACCTTATTCCAGGTTTGTGGCCTCCGGTGTTAAGTTTGGTGTTGGTTAGAAGATCCGGTAAATAGTTTCTTTGGTAGAACAGTGTTTTGGTGCAGTAGTGTGTGAAAATTCATTGTGTGGATCATGTAGAGTAATTTTGATGGTTGTTTGTGTATTCAGGGCCAATGAGATGACATATGGGAAGCATATGGACATTTTATTTTGGTCCACTTAGTTGTTTTTGAATCCAATTGAGATGACTTGGGTAACATGTTTCATGTTGCGTGTTATGTGGTTTTCACGCCGACATGGAATTGATTTAATTTGATGATGTAGATATATTAGTTCAATTGATATGATCATTTATCATATCAAATGGTGATGGAAAAAATGTGTATGAGCGATTGTGCGCAGTTTCATGTGCGCAGTTGAGAGATTTGTGCTCCGATAGAACACAGAATATTAGAATAGAGTAGAGTAGCAGAGTAGAGTGTGATAATGTGTTTTTTGCTTAACTAGAACTATACTCAGGCATTTTGTTGATGATATTAAATAGTTCAAATTCTCTTGTATCTCTTATAATTATTTGTAAGGTAGTGAGCCTTCCGAGTTGTAGTCCTTATTAGTAATTAAGCAGTGAGCTCTAGGCAATGTGCCTAAATGCATGTGAATTCCTCTCTATAATATTATTATACTCTTGATCATAGTATTAGAATATTGTGGGTCTCAATCCCACCATGGTTTTCCCCTTAACTAGGTTTCCACATAAAAATCTCGGTGTTATGGTGTTGCTGATCTTGGCTTTGTATTTCTACACTTACTTTTCTCCATTTGCATAAAGTGGTTGTTTGGACAAGTTATTAGAGTTAAATTTGTTGAACACCGATTCATCCCCCCCTCTCAGTGTTCCCTTGATTCCAAAAAAGACTCACTGGAACAAATGAGTCAATAGCCATACTAATCTTCTTACCAAGGATAAGTGTTTCTAGATAGGATGATTGTTTCATAGGATGCCCATTGTAGGAAAGATGTATCCATTAGGACATGATATTTGATAGGTACCTATTTTAGGAATGATGTATCTGCAAAGACACATTGTTTGATAAGGATGTTGAAAACTAATAGGCATTTGATTGGTTAAGTTGTAGGCTAGCTTGGTAGATTGTTTGTTGATACATGATTTGTTAAGCTCAATGTTTTACATGATGTTTTGGTTGTGTTTGCTTAAATGTTTGTCTTTGCAAAGGATAATTTATTATGAATAGTGAATGATAAAATGTTTATAGGTTTTTTATTGTTATCTAATTTTTAGGGTTTTCAAAGTCTTTTTAAATTTATTTTTGATTTTTTTAGGATTTTTTTTATTGTTTTTGGATTTTAAATATTTTTTGATTTGTTTGGATTTTTAAGAATTTTTTCAATTTTTTTTTGAAAGATGTCTAGATCATTGATTAAGGTAAAAGACATTGTTGAATATTTTGGACAATTGAGAGGGCCGGGGGGGGTGAATCGGTTGTATATTAAAAATGTATTACTTTTCCCATAGAAATAGATCTGACAACTTAAACCTCAAATTACTTAACCATGAACATATAAGAACATGAAAGAACACACACATGAAACACTGGATATGACATGGAAAATGCAAGAAGGGAAAGTCTACAGAGAATGTTGGTTCTCAAAATGAAAACACTTGTTAGAGTGACATTGGTTAAGATGATTTTTATAAAGATGGCTCACTACCAGAATGATCACTGTAGGTGGGCTCACTACCCGATTAAAACCACCAAAAAAAAGGAGGGTTGACTACCTAGAGAAAGAAAGAAAGAATCCACCACAAAGGTACAACTACCAAAAAATTGCAATGTCAAAAGAAACCTTAGGCTCACTGCCATTAGTACTAAACAACATCAACAAATAATGATACTGATTAACCACTTCACATCACCAAAGATAGTTCTTCCTTTTACAATCAACTTCCTTTAATTAATCCTTCTCATAATATTTCTTTACAACTATTCTTTATATATACTGATCTCCAGAATAGATTTTCCAAGTCGACAAAGGAGATAATAAAACATATTTCAAAATAGGTCTTCACTAAGAATCCCTGCGATGGAAAGGAATGAGAAGTGGACCACACCACAATGCAATAACATGTTATCAAATGCTGCAATCACTGGACCAAAAGATAGAGCATCCAGGGTTAATTGAACTAGGAAATAACATGGCCAAAAACAAAAATATGGAGCACATCAACACGTGCTGAATTAGAATAACAAAGATACATGCATGAGAAGCATAAGTCCAAAAAATGCAACAAGAGAATTGAAAATGCAGAGCAATGTAGAGCTTTGCATAAATTTGCTAGACAATCACTATCATTACTGCATAGACTTCTGGGGCAAAACTTCTAGACCACCAAAACATGAGAGTGGAATCTCAAGGAAATATACAACAACATTCCAACACATCATAAAAATATTTGCAATAAGTCAGAACTTTCAGAGAAAAACTAAACACTGAAACAAAATCAATACGTTGACATCAATGACAACCATACTGATACATCAATCAAATTTACATTTACAACAACCTCCCCCTTTGTCATTGATGGAAATATTCATCAACAATAAACAATTTATCCAAAAAATCACTAAACAAAACTTCCCAAAAACTCTCCCCCTTTGACATCAAAGATAGCAGTGAACAATAAGTCAACTTAGAAATTGCACTGCTTCCCCTAAGAGGAAGCCCCAAACATTAGCTCAGACTGAAATATGCATGAAAATATTCTGGACTAATGCACTGCCAAATGCACTTAGTTCAGACTAGGAAGGGGTATGACCCCCAACATCTGCTAGAGATACTCAAAAGTATCTTTGTATAATGGCTTCGTAAAGATATCTACACCCTTCTCTTTGGTAGGTACATTTTCAAGTTTTAATTCACTATCCAAAACTTTTTCTCTCAAGAAATGATACCAAATAAAAATATTTTGTGTTGGAATACACATCTAGGTTCTTAAAAATATTGATTGCACTTATATTATCACACATTATTGAGATAGGTTCATCAAACAATTCGCCAATATCCTTCAATGTTTATTTCATCTAAAGTACTCATGTACAACATGAAGCAACTACAATGTAATTAACTTCTACAGTTGATAAAGATACAAAATCTTGCTTCTTACTTAACCATGCAACTAACTAGGAGCCAAGGAAAAATGCTCCACCACTTGTACTTTTCCTATAATCAAGAATTCCCGCCTAGTCTGCATCAATATAAGATTTCAGAGTAAAGACTGATCCTCTGGGATACCACAATCTAGAATCTTTTGTTCCCTTCAAGTGTTTGGATATCCTCTTTACTGCAATAACATGTGACTCTTTCGGTTCTTGCTAAAATCAAGCTGCAAGACAAACAACATACATGATATCTAGTCTTGTAGAAATTAGATATAAGAATCCTCCAATCATCGATTTGTATTTACTTGCATCAGTCTTAGAAGATTTATCATCATTAGTCAACTTACATCTGATAGTCATAAGAGTATACCAGTTTGGAATTCTCCAATCCAAACTTCTTTAATAATTCTTTTACATACTTTGACTGAGAAATGATAATGCCTTTATTGTTTTGATTCCCTTTCAATCCAAGAAAGAAATTTAACTCACCAATTATAAACCTTTCAAATTCCTTTATAATTTCACTAACAAACTTCTTGCACATGTCATCATTGCCTCCAAAAATTATGTCATCCACATACATAACAACAATTAAGATTTTGATTTAACTTTGAAGTAGAGATTGCTATTAGTAGACACTTTTTGAAAACCTTGATTCATTAGACACTTATCTAACCTTCCATACCATGCTCTAGGAGTTTGCTTCAATCCATACAATGCCTTCTTCAATATGAAAACAATATTTGGATCATCTGATAAATTGAATCCTTCTAGTTGTTCGATGTAGACTTCTTTCAATTCTCCATTTAGAAATGTTGACTTCACATCCATTTGATAGACTTTGCAATCCTTATATGTTGCAAAAGCCTAAAATATCCCAATAGCCTTCATTCTAGCAATAGGAGCATAAGTTTCTTCAAAATAAATTCCTTCAACTTGTGTGTCAACCTGACCATGATAGCTCTGTTTCTTACAACCTGACCATATTCATCCAGATTATTCCAGAACACCCACTTTGTTCTAATAACATTCTTATCTGCTGGTCTAGGTACTAATTCCCAAGTTTGATTTTTCTCAATTTGATCTAGCTCTTCCTTCATCGCTTTCATCCAATTTTGATCTTTACAGGCTTATTTAATTGTCTTAGGTTTAGACTCGGAGAGTAAACATAGATAACTCATTCTTTAGCAGCTTTGCTTCTTGTAATGACTCCTCTATTTTTGTTTCCTATAATTTGATTTTTAGAATGGATTTTTTGTACATACCTTGGGGTTTTTGATACAATTGACGAAGAAACCTAAGTTTCTTTTTGCTCATCTTCATCTCTATTCTTCTCTTCTCCTTCATCAGATTCATACCTTTCTTGAATACTTATTTCTTTTGAAATGTTCTCATCAATCTTCACATTTGCACTTTCAACAATTTTATTAAACCTCTTGTTATAACATCTATAAGCTTTTCTCTTCCTAGAATAACCAACAAATATACCTTCATCTAATCTGCTATCAAACTTTCTAAGATTTCCTTCATCTCTTTGGATACAACATGTACTTCCAAAGACTTTGAAATACTTTATATATGGGACCCTTGCATAACATAACTCATATGATGTCTTCCAAAACTTCTTGAATAGAAATATGTTAAGGGTATACATAGCTATGTGTATAGCTTCTCTCTAGTAAATTTTTAGTAGATTTTGTTCCTTGATCATAGTTCTTGCTTCCTCTTGAAGAGTCCTGTTCATCCTTTCAACTATGCCATTCTGTTGAGGTGTCTTAGGAGTTGATAAATATATTCCAGTTTCATATTTCTCATAGAATGTATCAAATTCATCATAAATAATTTGTCCTCCTCTATCAGGTCTTAGACACTTAATTCTTCTATCATCTTCATTCTCAAGTCTTTCCTTAAATATATTAAATTTTTCTAATGCTTCTGACTTCTCTCTTAGAGATCAACTTCATGTTCACAACAACAAGGAAGGAAAACTGAGAGGGAGAGGTGAATCCGTTTTCACCAGATCAAAAAAATTAAGCACAATCTCAGATCTGATCAACTGCAGCAAAAAGAAAGATAAAAACAATAAAAAAACACACATAAAACCAATATTTTGACGTGGAAAACCTAGTTAAGGGAAAAACCATGGTGGGAACCTACGCACAATGAGATGTTACTCTATAGTAGTATGTGTATATATTACAATGATGAATGCACATGCATTCAGGAACACTACCTAGATCTCACTGCTCAAATTACAGTGACCCAAAAGGCTACAACCCTCAAGGAAGGCTCACTACCTTACATAGATATTCAAACTACAACCCGACAAAGATGAACTGCAAAAATAGCATCTGCTAATGCTTGATGATAATTTCGGTTAAGCTCATATGTTTTCCCTGCAACACTCTCTGCTCAATACACCACACTGAAAGATGAATTCAATTGTTTAAACATACACCACTTTATGATAATATAGACTCAATGCTCACACCCAAATTACGTGAATATTACACCCATTTATACAAATCAGCAATCTTGACTACAAGGTCAACCAAACCCTTAACACCTAATTATAAAATTACACCACATGATACATAAATCAATCATCAGACCAATACAATATCATAAAAAACATAGCATGGACCTAAATCAACTCCTCAAACAAGCACCATCACCAGAAGTATCTCCAAGATCAACCACAACATGTTACATCATCATAAATACCACATAACAAGAAGAATATCATCAGATCTATAAATCATCAAGAACACACACAATGATTAATGCAAATGAACAAAACAAATAGGACATGATTAGGAAACACCAACAAGCACGTTAGAACCATCCACAATAGCTACACCAACACCACTTAATCAAATCTTCATTGATCAACATACTAACACTCAAGAACACTTAACAACAACAACTCAAACAAGAAAGATAGCTTGTAGAGCATCAAATCATGAACCACCTGAAATGAAGATACACATAAACGTCCCAAATACTCTCCCAAATCTGCAACACAAGATATGATCATACCAGAGCACAATGGATCAAACATCAAAACACTGCAACACTGAACACTGAAAACCAATCTCCATACCAGAATCCTCAACTTGATCAAATCATCACATAGCATCACGGAATTAATAAAGAATAAAGTATCTCTAGTTTATTTAGCATCCCAAATAGATAAATCAACCAGATCAACTCACTACAATCAATGGATCACCAAAACATTTCTCCGCAACACCAAAATATAGGAATATGTTGACATCAATGACAATAACATATCCTAGCAGCAACAATATCCAACAGTCTCCCCCTTTGGCATTGATGGCAACATATGAATGTGAAAAACAATCAATGAAAAGGACTAAATCACCATCAACAAACTCCAACAAAATCCCCCTAAGATCATACACACAAAGCTCGAAAGATAAAGCAATTTTTCACATGCATCTCTCTCCCTTTGACAACAATGCCAACAATATAAACAAATAAAGCTTCTCTCCCCAAAACAGACAAATGCTAACTCTAAACCATATATTGATTACCCCAGCTGAGTAGCAACACCAACTTATCAACCCGAATAAGAAGATAAGACTCTGTAGTTCACCAGATCGATGCATCTCAATGCACCTAGTTCTCATCAGGAGGGGCGTAAACCCCTAACTTGTCTCTCAAATATACAAATGTATATGTAGGAAAAGGCTTAGTAAAAAAATCGGTAGTTTGATCCTTTGTAGATACATACTCCAGTTTAATTTCTTCATCACTAACCTTCTCCCTCAAGAAATTATACTTAATTGATATATACTTTGTTTTAGAGTGCAGTACCAGATTCTTGGAAATATTAATAGCACTTGAATTATCATAGTGAATAATAATAGGACCGTCATACACAACTCTAATGTATTTCAACATCTAAACTACTTGAGTATAATTTCTAGTAGCAACAATGTATTCAACTTCAACATTAGATAGAGATATAACATATTGTTTCTTACTTGCCCATGAAACCAAATTCTTCCCCGAAAAGAAAAATCCATTGGTAGTGCTCTTCCATTCATCTACATCACCTGCCCAATTAGCTTATTTGTATAGGAACATATCATAAAATCATCATTCTTTGGATACCACAACCCATAATCAAAAGTTCCCTGCAAGTGTCTGAAAATCCTCTTCACAATAGTAACACGAGTCTCTTTAGGATCAACCTAAAATTTGGCACAAAGACAAACAACATGCATAATATCTGATCTAGTCTGAGTTAAGTACATCAATCTACCAACCATAGATCTATACAAAGTCTAATTGACTTTCTCAGATTCATCTTGCTTAGACAACTTGCATCCAATCACCATAAGAGTTCCAATAGGTTTAAAATCAATTAATCCAAATTTCTTCAATATTTCCTTCACACACTTAGATTGAGAAATGAAAATACCTTTACCGGTTTGTGAAATCTGCAATCCTAAGAAAAATTTCATCTCACCTATCATAGACATCTTAAATTCCTTTTTCATATCATCAACAAAATTCATGCTCAATTCATCATCTCCTCCAAAAATAATGTCATCCACAAATACTTCAACAGTCAAAATGTTATCATTCTCAATCTTAAAGTATAAGTTATTATCAGCAATACCTTTACATAATCCCAAATTCATTAAATACTTATCTAATCTAGCATACCAGGCTCTAGGGGCTTGCTTCAGTCCATACAATGATTTCTTCAATCTGCATACCATGTCTCCTTCATCTGATAATGAAAATCCTTCTAGTTTCTTAATGTAGACTTCCTCCTCAAGATCACCATTCAAAAAGACTGACTTGACATCCATTTGATACACCTCGAAATTCTTGTAGGTAGCATATGCAATAAAAAATCTAACAACTTTAATTCTAGCTACCAGAGCAAAAGTCTACTCATAATCAATTCCTTCCATCTGAGAGCATCCTTTACATACCAATATTGCTTTATTTCTGACCACTTCGCCGACTTCATTAAGTTTATTTCAAAACACCCATTTAGTACCAATCACATTCTTGTCTTTAGGTTTCAAAACAAGCTCCCATGTGTTATTCTTCTCAATCTGATTCAACTCTTCCTCAATAGCTTTTATCTAATTCTCATCCTTACATGCTTCAACAATATCTTTAGGTTCAATCTTGGAAATCAGGCATATCTCTTCAGCAACAAGTCTTCTTCTAGTCATCACACCTTTATTTTTATGACCAATAATCTAATTATTTAGATGATTTAATTTCACATACCTCGGAGTCTTCTGATTGTTCTGATTCTCAGGCTCTTGAACTTCTTCACTAGCAACAACAATATTCAGATTAACTATCTCCACCAAATCATTTTGCTTCAGGATCTCAGTCTGTGCAGGCTTAGAAACAATATCTTGATTATCAATCTCATATCAACATACTCTAATCTTCTTCCCATGACATTCACCAACCTTCACATTTGCACTTTCCACTATCTTCTTCAACCTCTTATTGTAACACTGATAGGCCTTTCTCTTAGTATAATATCCCAAGAAGATTCCTTTATCATATCTTGCATCAAACTTTTTTATATCCTCATCTCTTTTGATATAACATTTGCTTCCAAAAACTCTGAAATATATAACTATAGGAACATGACCAAATTATAATTCATAAGGAGTCTTACCAGAATCACCTTTTATATGCACCCAGTTGAATGTATAAACTGTAGTGCTAACAACTTCTTTCCAAAAGTTTTGTACAACATTTCCTTCAATCAACATCTAAAATAGTTGTATTCTTTCTTTCAACAACTCCATTCTACTAAGGGATTCTAGGAGTAGATAATTGTCTTCTAATTACATTCCTCTCAAAAAATGTATCAAACTCTCCGAATGTGAATTTTCCTCCTTTGTCAAATCTCAGACACTTCAGCTTCAACCCTATCTCAGTCTCCACCTTAACTTTGAATATCTTGAGTTTCTCCAGCACTTCTGATTTCTCCCTTAGAAAAGTCACCCACATCATTCTAGAATAGTCATTAATCATCAACATGAAATACTTTTCACCCTGCATGCTTCTCACTCTTGTTGGACCACACAAGTTAGTATGCAAAAGATCTAACAGTCCATTAGATGTATACAACTTACTCTTAAATGAAGTTCTTATTTGCTTTTCCAGCTAACATTCTTTACATACTGGATTAGAAGGCTTCACAATCTTAGGCAAATCTCTAACAAATTGAGTAGAACTTATCCTTATCCTGCAGTCAAAATTAACATGACACATCCTCCTATGCCACAACCAACTTTTATCAATCTAAGCAATCAAATAAATTTTCTTATCGACATTCAAGTGAAAGATATTACCTTTTGTCTTAATCCCTGTTGCAATCTCTATACCAAAGGCATTTAGGATCTTGCATTTACCATTCTTAAATTGTAAATCATATCCTTTGTCAACCATTTGCCCAATGCTCAAAATATTATGCTTCAAACCTTTAGCATATAAAACATCATCAATATTATTCTTACTATCAAAAGAGATAGAACCTCTACCATGACTCACACAAGCTTTATTATCTCTGAATCTCACTATACCACCATCATACCTCTCCATACTTATAAATTTACTTTTATCACCTATCATATGATGTGAACAACTGTTATCATTTACCCATCATCTTTCTCTTCAACAACAATGCAACTTGTAGGATTCAATCTCATCTGGTTTAGTAGGTCCATTTGCCGGTAGCGAATACTTAGTCTCCACAACTTTCTAGGTTTTGTAAATCAGAGAAATCAAATATCCTTACATCTTTACTTTCTAGAAACTATAGTGGCATCCTTCAAAGGTAGGAATAGTTAGTTTATGTGTTATCAAATCTCATCAAGTGGTTAGTCTCACTTTCGAGAAACCAAATCTCTTATACCAATTGTTAAATATTATGGACAGCTGAGACAGGGGGGGGGGGTGAATCAGCTGTATATTAAAAATATATATTACTTTTCCCGTAGAAACAGATCCGACAACTTAAATCGTAGATTACTTGACCATGAACAAATAAGAACATGAAATAAGACACACATGAAACACTAGATATGACACAAAAAACCTAAGAAGGGAAAAACCATAAAGAATCTTATTTCTTAAAATGAAAACACTTGTTAGGGTGACACTGGTTAAGGAAATTTTTACAAAGATGGTTCATTGGCAGAATGCTCACTACCCTATTAAAACCACCAAAAAAAGGAAGGCTTACTGCTCGAAGAAAGAAAGAAAGATTCCACCACAAAGGCACAACTGCCAAACAAATGCAATTGCAAAAAAAATTGTAGGCTCATTGCCACTAGTACCAAACAAAATCAACAAACAACCATACTAATGAACCACTTCACATCACTAAGATATATCTTCGTTTTACAATCAACTTCCTTCAATGAATCCTTCTTATAATATTTCCTTACAACCATTCTTTATATATATTGATCTCTAGAATATATTTTCCAAGTCAACCAAGGAGATAATAAAACATATTTCAAAATAGGTCTTCACTAAGTATTCCCATGGTGGAAAGGAATGAGAAGTGGACCATGCCACAATGCAACAACACGTTATCAAACACCGCAATTATCGGATCAAAAGAGAGAACATCTGGGGTGAATCAGACTAGGAAAGAACATGGCCAAAAACACAATTTTGGAGCATATCAACACGTGTCTGTGTGTGTGAAAAGTGGATAAAGTCTGCAAGTTGTAAGTCACAACACTTCAATTAAGTCATTGCATGCATGGTTAGACAGACATAATCATGAATATTAAAAACCATAACAAATCGACCTATTGCCTTCTAAAAGATGCGAGTATAGACTTGCTCTCAGATTTGTCTAAGAAATACCAATGACTAGACTACACCAAGACAAAGGATTTAATCTATATAAGCACAAGATTAAGCTAAATGTATGCATGATTAAGCTAGATTTGCAAGATTAAGCTAGATGAATGAATATTAATCTAGATCAATTCAAGCAATCATGATTAAACTAAATATGCAAAAATGACTCCAGAGCAAAAACTGCACAATAACAATAAATCTCCAAGGTGTCTTGAATGAGAGATGAAGGGCTGAATTTGTAGAGACTCAAAAGAGAGACCAATGGTCAAGATCAATTAACAATGAGCGGTTGAGATTCCTCAAGAAAAAGAACAATCTAGGTTAATTGAAATAATTGAGAGATCAAATTAAGTTAATCTTGAGATAGATTCCAATTATAGCTTGATTGAATGCATTTAGATTATAAGTTTGAGTTTGCATTGGAGATAAAATTAGTTGATTCCATGCACTTGAGATAAAATTAGTTGATTCCATGCACTTGAGATAAAATTAGCTCAAGATTTTTATTTAGAAAAAGCCTTTTCAATGTTTTGATTAAGTAAAAATGGGTTTTTGAAAGGAACCCGAACCTTATTACATATCAGGAGAAAGATAAAGAATTAAAGCGGAAGAAAACCATGCCTGATCACCCAAACAAAAAATAGTTCCCAACCAAAAAAAAAAGGGAACTCAAAACACATAAAGCCACACAAAGACAGTTAAAGGATAACAAAATGATAGAACAAAGACAAAGACAGAGTTAGAGACAACTAAATATTTTTCATAATATCTTCTTCATGAACTTCCATTTGCTTCATGTTGTCTGCAGAGTTCTTCAAATCATCCAGCTCTTGTCCCTTGATATCACCCTGATTCCTGGTGTTGGCCCTAGTTCTCTTCTCATGACCTTTTTTCTCCATCTGGTCCTTGTCGTTGTCCTTGTCTTTAATGTTATCAAATCTATTAATCAGAATATTCATATTTTCCACAGAGGCCTTAAGAATCTAGAAATTTTGTCCGACAATCCTCTTCACAGTTAATTCCATCTTGTCAACTCTATTGAGTAGGTTGTTCATGGTAGTTTCTAGCTCATTCACCTCTCTATTCCCTTCCATTTCCTTAACCTTCTTTTCTATTTCAATAATTTTATCGACCATGGCCTCAATAGCTTCAGCATTGTTGATAGCAACCACTAATTCTTTAACATTTTTAGAAAGAGGCTTCTCGCCTATCGTAGCATTTTTGATAACATTAATATCGTTCTTCAGGCTGCTGATATCTTTCACAATTTTGCTGATAGTTTCACAAAATCCCTTAATACTATCATTATCCCCATGATAGTCGCTAGGATTTCCCATTTTATTCTCTTGGCCCTCATTCTGCAATCCTTGAGTACTCATGTCCTCACCATGATCCACATCCGAAATCTCATCCTCCTCCTTACCCTTCATATTGTCAATTTTTTCCTCCTCTGCATCCTCATTAGAAGCTATCAATATCTTCTTTTTTACCTTGTTAGCCACCCTATGGGTATTCTTTTTCCTCTGGGTTTGTTTTCCCATTCCGTTTCCTTTCTTGCTTTTGATGAATTTCTGCTCAAAGGACTCATCCTCGGAGTCTGAGAGGTTAGAATCAACAACAATCCTCTTTCTTTTCTCCTTAGTTCTCCCCTTTTTTCTAAGATCCTTTGACTCACCTTCAGTTTTAGAATCAAAGTTGAAACCACTATACTCACTTTCCGTGTCATCATCCCTGGTATTTTTACCTCTAATGGGTTTCTCAATGGATTTCCCTTTCAACAATTTGTAAACTAAAACCATAAGACCCTGATGAAGAGCATGGTCACCTTGAGGGTATTTCTGCATTTCTTTAATGGTATGATCCATAGAACAAGCTAAATAATAGGGTAGACTTACCTTTTCACCATGGCGGAAGTGGTTGAGCACCACGAAATGGTGCCCGTAAGCCCTTGTGAATCTTCCATCCAGAGTAATGTAGGTTATGGTAGCAAACATCATGAACCTCCATGGCCTACAAATACGCTTGGGGGAGTGGTAGGAGTTATCCACCTTCACCAATTTCTTCTTTTCACCATCCATGATAGGAAATCTATCCACTCCCTTATCAGAAACACTTCGATCTCTATATAACTTAATACCATCTTTCACCATCCCCGTAGCTTCTGCAATGATATCTTCATCCACCATCATCATCTGGGTGCCAACCTGAACCTTGCCATTCTTCCAATTCTTTATGAAATGCTTGGTAACTATTGGGTCTTTACTGTAGAGCCTCTCCATGAAAACACTTAAGCCACCCTCTTGTAGAATCTCCCAAACCTCTTTGTTCTTCTTCCAATCCAAACAAGAAGTTGGTTCAAACCTCTTTTTTCTCCCTCCCATATTTCCCTCAAAATCACTGGAATTCCTAATCTTGGCTCTGATATTTCCTCTCTAGTTTCTATTATTTCTCTGAAAAACAACCCAAAATCTGTGCCCTATTAATATGATATGACTATTAAATAAATACTCAACACCACCGCTGTGAACCTTCATCAAAAAAAGGGGGAAAGGCATTAAGAATTATGATTAATGATGCCATGTTGCTTCATCTGGATATGGTCTAGTTCAAACAAGGATTTCACCTCACACGCAAGATTACTGTCACCATAAATGGTAATGATTTTCTCAGATCGGTAGGCCAAGTTGGCTGCCCAATCAACACATGTGTTAGCTTCTCTGTAAACATGTGTGAAAACACACATATCGAAGCTTTCACTAATTTCCTTTGCAGCTTTGATTGCATTGTTTATAGACCAAGAGGGCAGGAACACCTTATTCAAATAGTTTATAATATTCAAAGAGTCACCTTCACACCATACTCTGGTACAATTGGCTTCCTTAGCTAGAACCATCCCATGATAAACAACAATGGCCTCAACAACATGATTAGTTTGACTACCAACAGGAATACATTAAATGGTTTTGCATTTTCCCCATTCATCCCATAAAACCACACCACATCCCGCATTGCCAGGGTTACCCTTTGAAGCGCCATCGAAGTTAATTTTCATCCAGCCATGAGGAGGGCTTTCCCATTTCACATCTTCTCTAGGATTAGCCTGAAAGATGCCACTTCCATTTAATCTCCAATTCTTAAAAATAATATGACCATCTTGATCTTTGGGGTTGGCTATTCCACCCATGATGTTGATATTCTCCACCATATTTTGTTTGATTTTCTCAAAACTTATTTGAGCTTTAGATGTCTTATCTTTGAACACTCTTTCATTTCTCTCTTTCCATATTCCCCACCAAATATGAGGTAAAGACAATCTCCATAATAGAATTATAGACTTATTCCTTGAGCGGTGATGCCTTGAATTAAAAACATCTTGGACAAATTCTAGAAAGACCCAAATGATATTGAAGTAATCGAGACATCTAGCCTAGATGTCAACAAAGAAGGGATAGTGGAAGAACAAGTGGTTAATAGTTTCCTCATTCTACATACAAAGAAGACAAACACTAGGCATACAAAATCCTCCAGTTTTGAGATTATCAATAGTCAAAATTTTATTTTAAAGGACAGTCCAGAAAAAATATTAATTTTGGGAATTAGGCCTTTCACCCAAGCCTTAGCCCAACAAGGACTCTCCAGATTAGAAAACTACTAATTAGAGAGAGAGGCAACAAAAAAATTACCATTTGTAGTAAGTTTCCAGATTAGCTAGTCATCATCATCCACCACCACCATGGAATTCATAATTTTGTTTAGATTACCAAGGGAGGGATCAACTGGGGATAATTCCTTCCACTATCCATCATTCCAGTAGTCACCCACCATAGTACCATATTTTTCCTTACACTGATCCTAAAATTTGCCCCAATCTGGACTATCACTCAACGAGGAGTCAAACAACCAAGAGTCTTCCCAGAATTTAATGAGATTACCTTTCTCCACCATCTATTTCACACCTTTAGCAATTAGATCTCTAGTTCTTGTAACATTTTTCCAAATGTTAGAACCAATCGGGATATCTTCAGCATTAAGGAAACTTTGAAGGGCAAGGAATTGTCTTTTATACTTATTGTCCCATATCAATTTCCATTCTCCCTCAGTGTTATAACCTCTCCATATCTGCTTAGCCATGAGAAACTCATTCATGTCTCTGATTCTTCTAAGGCCTAGACCTCCCTTTCTTATAGGTTTACAAACCTTATCCCATGCAATCAGATTCATTCGCTTCTTTTCCTCAACCCCTATCCATAGAAAATTTCTTTGAATTTTTTCAATAGCCTCCACAAACTTGGTTGGGATTCTAAAAAGGTTGATGACATAAAGTGGAATACTCTGAAGAGTAGATTTCAAAAGCCGGACCTTACTAGCTTGGTTGAGCAGAGAGCCTTTCCATCTAGCTAACTTCCTATGAAATTTATCCACAAGAGCACCCCAAAAATTATCAAGTGGAACTTGACATAAAGGGAGCCCAAGATAGGAAGCGGGAAGATTCCCCAATTGGCATCCCAAAATGTTACTAATCTTTATCTATCTTCTTTCCAGAGTGTTTATGAAATAGACAAAACTTTTAGACTAATTTATCAATTGGCCAGTACCTATCTCATAACTGTCCAAAGCTTTCTTTAAGCTCCTAGAATCTTTCATTGAAGAATTCCCCATAATAATAGAGTCATCCACAAATTGCTGATGGGAACAAACTTGGTCCACCGATGAAGGTTTTAGCCCACAAAACTCTCCCTTCTCAACAAGTTTACCAATAAATCTTCCCAAACATTATGCCATGATAATGAAAAGAAATGGGGATAGAGGATCCCCCTGTCTGAGACCCCTTGAGGATTTGAAAAAGGGGAAAGGAGACCCATTGATCAAAACAGAAAAAGAAGCAGAGAACACCAATTGCATAATAAAACAAATACTTCTAGATCATAAACTAAAAGTAGAGAGAACATCCATCATAAATCCTTAGTCAACTATATCATAGGCTTTAGATAAGTCAAGCTTCAAAAGGAAGCCTTCTTTTTTGGTACTAGAAATAGAGTGAATGTTTTCATGGACCGTGATTATCAAATCCAAAATTTGTCTCCCTGGGACAAAGCCACTTTGCTGGGGAGAAATGATAGAGGGGAGAAGATTCAAGATTCAGGAGGTCAAAACCTTTGAGATGATCTTGTACAAAGAGTTGCATAGGCTGATAGGTCTAAAAAGATCCATGGAATAAACACCTATCTTTTTGGGAATAAGAGCAATGAAAGTACCATTCAGTTCTTTCAAAATTATTCTCGCACCAAAGAATTCTTTCACAACACTGGAAACATCACCTCCAACAATATGCCAATACATTTGAAAAAAGAACATAAGGAAACCATCCGGGCCCAGGGCCTTGTTACCTTCAAAGGAGTTGACAACTTTCAGAATCTCATCATTGGATGGTATAGCAGTAAGATAGGAATTCTGATCTGCATCCAAGATAGAGGGGATATAGTCCATAAGGTCCTTTTGAGCCTGAAGGTCCAAGTTTTGATCCTTAGTCAAGAGGTTGGAGAAGAACTCCAGGGCTATCTTCCTCATAGACTCTTCATCTTCAATAGTTCTACCATTGAATTCAACCTAAGATATCCTATTGATGGACTTGTGTTTCAAAGTGGACATATGAAAGTATTTGGTGTTTCCATCCCCTTCCTTCAACCAAATATTTCTTGACCTCTGTTTCTAAAATATTTCTTCTTTAGCTATAATGTCATGATATTTCATGAGAATCTCATCTTCAACCTCTCTAGAGACCTTGGTATAGCCATTATTCTAAATCTCATCCTGGATATCTTTCAGATCTAAGAGAATGGTAGCTTTGGAAACAAAGATGTTCCCAAAGGACTCCTTATTCCATCTTTTAACATTATCTTTCACAAACTTCAACTTTTTGACCACCTTATACATAGCATTTCCTTCAATTCTAACCTGCGACTATTCCTTGATTTTGCTTTCCATATCTAGGTGTTTTGTCCACATTCTCTCAAATCTATAAGGGAAGTGTCTTCTTCCCTTCTTGCATCATTCGTAAAGGATATAGGAAAATGATCCGACCTGGCCCTCATATGAGCTGATAAAGAACAAAAATGAGAATTAAACTAATCCAAAGAAATTAAAGCTCTATCGAGTCTAACCTGAATTAAGTCTTCACCACTCCTTCTATTGGTCCAGGTATATTTAACCCCTTGCAAATATAGATCATGGAGAGCATGATTAATGATGAACTTCATCAAATCCAATATGTTGTTTAGATTGGTTTGGCTCCCTCCCTTTTTCTCATTTTCTCTCAAAGGGGTATTGAAATCCCCCATAATAATCCAGCTATCTTCAGCAAACTTACTTCTAAACGAGGATACACTTTTCCAAAAATCACTTTTACTAGTCTTGATGTTAGGCGCATACACATTAGTCAAGATCCATGAAGTACCCTCTTTCAAATGATTAAATCTAATGCAAGCCAAGTTGTTATCTTCAATCAACACTTCTCCTTTTACATTATTTCTATTCCAGAAAGTAGCAATACCCCCAGATGCCCCTTCTGAACTACCACCACTAACTCCTCCATTACTAAACATATTCAAACATTCAACCTTATCCTTAGGCATTTTGGTTTCCTGAATCAAAAAAATATCCAGGTTTTTGTCTCTAATCATACTTTTTATTAAATAATGTTTGTGAGGATTATTCAATCCTTGAATATTCTAGGAGATAATCTTCATGACTTTTTAGAAATACCTACCTCAAAGATGGTTCTTTGAGTCCGGTCTACTAAATTCTTGCTAGTTTCCATGGTCCTCTTCTTTGCATTTGAATATCTTCCAGGTGATGTATGCTGAGCTCCCACATCCCCTAGTCTGCTTCTGGTATTTCTGGTGGTTGTATTATTGTTATTGCTATTTTTTTTTTGTTCTTGTTCTTGTTCTTTCTTTTATCCTCCATTACTTCTTCTTCCTCCTGCTTTGTCCCACTCTTTCCCAGAACCTTTTTTTTATCTTCTTCATTTCCCCATCTTGGTTCATTTTCCTCTGAGAAAGTCAACTTGACCTAGGCCAGAGAGGCTAATGATATCTCTGAGAGCCCTTGCTCAAAGATATTGCCAGGTTGAGCATCTTGGATTAAACTTTCTCCATTTTCTGACTCAAAAGATTTTCCTACCGAGTTAAAATTGTCTCCCTTTTCCTTGTTGTCTTTGGATTGACTATCTCCCTTATCCATCTGATTACTATCCTATTTCTCACTCTGAGCTAAATTTTGTTCTATCATATCCTTTTGATTATTTTTACTGTTGACTTGTGACTTTCTTTCTCCATCGTTAGAATCCTTTCCACTATTCTCTTGCTCCTTTTCCTGCTGGGAGATCTTATCTTGCTCTCCTTTCTTCATTTCATTTCCTGATTCCCTGATTAATACTTCCTTGATTCTTCTGACCTAGGACTATTTCTCCTGATACAAACCATCAGAAGGAGAGACTTTCAAAGAATTTTCAATCTTGGTATTTGGGTTCTTTTCCACCTTTTTCCAAACTTCAGTTTGGGTTTGAGTTTTGGCCACATTGCTTTGGCATTTTTTAGCCCAGTGCCCAACTCTCTTACAATGAAAACAAGCAAAAGGGATTGATTCATAAACAATATTTTGCATCCATTTGCCAAGTTTTGAATCTATCTCTATTTCCTCTGGCATATCCATCTCATGCCCAACCTCTACATAGAATCTAGCATAAATGAATCTTCTTCTGGATGCCATGATTGGGTCAATGGACAGAAGCTCCCCAAAAGCATTGGCTATCCCAGCAAACACATCTTCCTCCCAATATTCCATAGGAAGCCCAGATAGCTTTATTGAGACCGGTACTTGGACCACAAACTTATCATCCAGGCCCGCAATAGGGTAACATTTCTGGATATACATTAGATATTTACCTATCGACCAGGTTCCATTGCAAAGGATTTGTCTGCGATCTTCCTCACATGAAAAAGAAAAGGAAAGACATCCTTTATTCATAGTGATCACATCAACCTATCCTTTCAAATCCCATTTTTTCTTGACAAATCCACGAACAACCTCAATGTTAGGTCTCACCCCAAAGAATTTACCTATCAGGGTAGTTTCCATCTGGGCAATATTTTGATCTATAATTTGATCTAGAATGGAAATGGTGAACTTTCCCTGAGATAAATTCAATGTATTTTTAACCGGAGGCAAGGATGACTTACCTTTGGGTTTGATACCAAATAGAGAGGACCATTTACCAATGGGTCCACTTGATTTGGGGCCCCCATCTAGGTCCCTTGAATTAAAAGGGGTCTCAAGATCCTTCCCATTAGATTCTATTCCCTCCACAGGGCTCCCTGAACCGCTTGCCACCTGCTGTCCTGATACTACTTCAGGTTTGCTGCCTGCCAATTTTGAATTTTGAGCCTGACCGTTCACCTTGTCTGCTTCAATCCGCTACACGCATGATCTGGGTCCCCCACCTAGGTCCCCCGAATCCAAATAGGAATCGGGTTGCTTACCATCTGAACTCTCCCCCTCCAAAGGGCTCCCTGAATCGCCTGCTACAAGCTGTCTTGCTGCTGAACCAGTTCTCCTGCCCCCAAAAATTGAATTTTGGGCCCGACCATTCCCCTTCTCCTCTCCGCTCCTCTCCATCTCCGCCACTTCACCTGAGAATCCAACAATTGTTTTTTATTATCAATAAAGCCTTTTCAATGTTACTGAACCTCTTTCCTGAAGAAAAGATTTGAGTTTTAATTTTAGAGAAAATGATTAATTCAATTTAATTGTTTTCTAAAATTTCTCAAGTTATCTCAATTTTAGAAAAATAAATATCTTAAGTTTGATTTCTTCTCTTAATTTAATTATTTTGTTTTGTTTTCAATTTAACTCTTTCTTTTGTAGATTATGTCCTCTTTTTATGATTAATCTCTTTTTGTAAATTAATTCCTTTTTTTTGTGATTTAAATGACAAATTTATTTATTAATTAAATATGGTAGGATATTTAATTAAATAAATAGAATAATTGATCAAAATGATTTACTTGGAATGGTTTAATTAATTAAAAAAATATTTAATTAATATAGAGTGATTTATTTGCCATGTAACATTAATGATTGAAGAATTAATTAATTAGGCACTCAAGGTTGATTTAATTGAATTTGGTTAGGACCTTGGTGATGTTGTCGAGATTAGGGGCCCATGGTTTATGTGACCATTTTTAGGTTATTACATTTTCCCCTCTTTGAATTAATGTGCGAGCAACACATTGATTCAAAGAATAGTTTATGTCAAATAGATATCAGTTCTGAACTTGATGGATCACAAACCGATGAAGAGTGAGATGCTTAGCTTGATTTGAAGCGATGAAGCTAAACAAATTTGATTAAAGTGATACTGATCCTAAACTTAATTGAACAAGAATCGATAAAGAATGAGATACCATTCTTCAACTTGATTGATCAAGAAACGAGCATCAATCTAGAACTTAATTGAACTAGATTGAGCAAAGAGATGAAATCGATTTCAAACTTGATTAAACAAGAATTGACTGAGCGAGAGATAAAACCAATTCTATACTTGGTTGAACTAGAATTTATTGAAACAGATAAAACCGATTCCGAACTTGTTTGAACAAGAATTGACTAAGCGAGAGATAAAATTGATTCTGAACTTGATTGAACAAGAACCGATTGAGAAAAGTGAGAATGTCCAACTTGATTTGATGCGATGAAACTGAACATTGACTTGAAGATTGATTCAGATAAGGACAAAAAATGTTATGCCCCTAGAGATTGCTTTATTTGACA
Organism: Cryptomeria japonica; assembly: GCF_030272615.1. Classification (NCBI taxonomy): domain Eukaryota; kingdom Viridiplantae; phylum Streptophyta; class Pinopsida; order Cupressales; family Cupressaceae; genus Cryptomeria; species Cryptomeria japonica. The sequence continues at coordinate 16,026,460 of NC_081410.1, forward strand.
TCAAATAATCTCAACTTATACGATGTGATTTAGCTAAGATACCCCTAGTAACAAGATTTAGTTGATTTTCTTTGACTAAAAAGATTTCTGCTTGACTTTAGATGAAGATTTGAAAAATTTCTTGACTTTGAATAATGATAATCTCTGAAAAGATGTAATGAGTATGCCCCCTCGGGAGCGAAATTGAAAGATAGCGAGTGTACAATGATTTTAGGAAATTTTGAAAAGATAAAAAGATTTAGCGATGATAATTTGAGCATAAAGATTGATGTTGAAGATTTAAAATCAGAATTGATTTGAGCACAAAATGATTCAAAAAAAAAAGCAATCAGAAGACGAAGATACCAAGTGGTCAACATCATGAAATTTCAACTAGAAAATTGACGTTAGATTTCGATTTTGATCCCAAAAATGGACTCAGGATAGTCGATTTAGGCAATGGTACAAATTTTATGTCCATCGAAGCAAGTTTGAAAATTAGGGTCTGGGCTATATAAGGGGTTCAATGTGTCATTGTCAATTCATTTTTAGCTCTCAAATTTAAAAAACAATTGAAAAATGTCCTGCAAATAAAAATGGTAATTCCTATTCAAGAACATCGATTCAAGCACCAGAGACAACATAATTGACCACAGAACTATCCCGAGCAGTAAGTGATCAATCTTAAGCCTTGTGCATTTCTTATTTTTTGAATTTTTGTTGAATTTTGTATTTTGAATTTCATGTGAAGTCATTTTGTATCATGCGGTTCATTACTGTTTCTTGTATGAGTATCTCTCGCTTTGTATTTCATCGTATGGGCATATAGGGTTTGTCATTTGGTGTCCACCCTGGTATCGTACGAGAGTGTTCTTAAGAGACCATTTAATCATGCGACATATTACTATTTGTCGTATGAGATTTTTTAATCGTTCGGGTCGTAATGTTTTCTCGTATGAGTTGTTGCTTGACTATGGTAACTCATATGGAAAACAATAAGTAGTTTTGAAGGTCCAAAGAGAAATTTTGGATTCTTTAGCATGTTTAACACATTCTTAGGGAAAATTTGATCACGTAGAATGCTAGAGAGATTTCTGACACATCGAGTTAGATTAGGGTGGGGTTCATTCTTAATCGTGCATATGTTCCATGAGGTGCATGAGATCATCTATTGAGAGGGGAAGAGCATGGTAGTAGGTGTCGTAGTTTTGCAGATATGGGAATGGGAGCATATCTTGGTTTGTAGACCTATTGTGGATGATTTGAGGAGGCACATCAGCCTATCGTATGCCAGTAGACAGGTTATATCATACAGCCCCACCTGGGCAAGACTAATTTTTGGAGGAGGCAATTAGATGACTTGATCGCTGTAGTATGGAGACTATTTAGGGGTCTAGAGTTATGGATGATTGGAGGGTACAACAAAGAGATATGTTTATTACGAGACCTCTCATCAGTAGATTGACCACTATTATTGAGCAGTTTGTAGTGACTAGGGTTTTGAGGCAGTATGGGAGACCATAGAGTATATCCCAAAAGTTTACAATGTATGCTAGATATGGGGATGAGGAGAGACGAGGATGGGCACCTAGACTATCATATGCCTTGACTATGCAGGAGTTAGCAAGTTTACAATTGCAAAGATGGGAGTATTAGGAGGATGTGGTAAATGTGGGGGTATTGCCCCAGAATAAAGATTGGTTTCAGAGACATCCCTTCCCTCGATATAGAGATCTAGGAGAGTATGCGCCTCTTATAGATGAGGTTGAGGAGGATGCACCAGCATAGGTACAGGGATGAAGAGGTAATATTCCTAGGCAGATAGGAGGTGATCCTAGTGCTAGTAGCAGTAGGGCACCAATGAGAGGTTGACAGTGACAGAGAGGGGAGGGTGGATCCTTAGGAGTTGTTGGGGTTGAGACTGGCAGGACTAGGGCAATAGAGGTTGGAGGTGAGGAGGAGAGAGCGGCTCCTAGGCAGGTTAGGCAACAAAGAGATGAGTAGGGAGGTGGAGAGGAGGAGGAGGGGAGAGACATGGTTCGGTCTTTGAGGGTGAGGGTGACAGGTTTACAGTCACAGTTGACAGTGGCATAGACGTAGCTGGTAGAACGAGACTAATACATCGTTGAGATCAGAGCTGAGTGCAATCGACAGATCATAGAGATGAGAGAAAAGTGAGATGCTCTTCAGTGAGAGGTTTTGCATTAGTTGAGTTGAGCAACTGATTATGTTGTAGCTTATAGCATAGAGGTCCTAGTAGTGCAATTGGTTGTTCCATATTCTTAGTATATGGCTCTATCTAAGGGAGCTAGGGCACCCAAACAAGACGACAATCAACAGGCACCACCTCGTCCACTTGATGATGAGGGAGAGGCAAAGAGCTAGATTTGTATACCTCCTAGATTTTGTTGTATACCCCATTTTTATATCTTATACGATTCTTTCTCCGATGAGACATTGTGTATGATAGTTGATATCATTTGTACTCTTAGACACTGAGATTATGACAAGATGTACGAACTCTTGATTTGATTTCATCGTACTTGTGTTGATTGATTATGAGATGTCTTTCTATATGCTTTATTCTATATGTATGCATATCTTTTCAGTAATGATGTATGTAATGGAGATGAATATGGATATTATTTTTTTGTTTCTTTTTCAGATGAAAATAAATAATGAAAATGAGTAACTAGTAATGCAAATGTTTATTTTTCATGTAGTAATATGAATGCAAAGAAATATGTAATGAAATGTATGGATCTATATAAGATGCTCATGTATGCAGCTAACATCTCAATATACAAGTACTCGATCAGAGAAACGATGATGAAAAAGGGGATCACTTACCTGAGAAATGATGATTTCTTGAGACTCTCATTCAAAAGATAAAGAGATCACTGTTATCATGCTGAAATCACTTGAAATACAAAAAATTTAGTCACTGGATTTGATATGCTTAATTATCATCATTGACCCTCTTACAAACACAACTGGTAAAACAAAGTTACTTCCTTTTTATATGCAACTATTGATTATCTTGTCCACAATGACCCTTTTATTTTTCATATCCTTGGACAGATTACACATGCATTCAGATTGCACATTATAGAAATTCTCTCAAAATAGACAAAGAAATGACTCCAACCTCCTTGTAGCATACAAATAAGTGGAGTTGAGGTATGTGTGGCGATTTCACCTTGATGTGAAGGAACTTATCACAGACACCCATCTTATTAGATGTTTTCAGATCATCAGAATCACTCCTACAAGCAGAAAACAAAGAAAAGTATTATGCCCCCAATCCTTGCTAATTTTAGTCAAGATAGACTTCCTCGAGTTACTCGGAGGGAATAATAATTGAAAACTTATTTAAAAGACAACACACAAAGAAAATTTCAATCATATCTCAAAAAATTTAATGATTCTTTTCAGTAGTCTTGTTTTGCTTGTTTACTCAGTGATACAACTCTGTGGTAGTGTGGAGATAGGTGACTGACTCAAAGTGGATGACCTGGTACTACTGACATAAAGATGACTTGGTTAAACTACTTAGGAGATTTATATTGATCAGTCAATTACCTTAAGGCTAGAACATTGATCGGTTTTCAAGCCATGAGGGTTCCAAAAGAATCAGGATGTCACAAAAGCGACTAAAAGATATGTACAAGCTAAAGTAAAGATGCGGGAAAGTAGGAATGAAAATGAGAAATGACAAATTTGCATTGATAGATGGAACACTATAAGAACAAGAGGTGTCTGTTTACCAGGTTTTCACCTTCTTGGAAAAGATCCCTTAATTATTTTTTTTACTACCAAGGTGCCTGTTTACCAAGTTTTCACCAAGGCATTTGATTTTTTTCTTTTTTCTTTTTTTGGTTTAGGACTTTACAATTGTACAGGTTGCTAGAATAGAGAATACTAAGTGAATAATTTCTTCAAGTGGAAGGTGTTGATCAGTTCATGGAGCTATTCTCCTTACAATGTTGAGAGTTGATAAGCACCAGAGACAAAGACTGCAGTAACAATGTAGGGACCCAACCAGTTGGTTTCAAACTTCCCTTTGTTGTCTCGAAACTGTTGATTTTTAGGATTTTCTCTCAAAAAAAGGTCATCAACTTGACATTATCTTTGTCAAACTTTCTTGTTACAACCTCTAGAAATTCTCTTTTAGTAATCTCTCAGATGATCAAATGCCACTTGCAGACATTCATCCAACAACTCAAGCTCTTGCAATCTAGATAGTCTATAGTCTTCATCAGTAACAAGACCTTGCAAAGAAACTCTCAAAGAAGGTATTTCCACCTCAATAGGAAAGACTTCTCTAGACCCATACACCAAAGAAAAAGGTGTAGCCCCAGTAGGTGTTCTGATACTTATTCTATATGCCCATAGTGTAGGATTGAGTTGCAGATGCTAATCCTTTCAAGATTTGTTTATTGTTATGTGCAAGATAGTCGGCAAATTTTTGTTAGATGCTTCAGCTTGTCCATTACCTTGAGGGTAGTATATGGATGACCAATGTTGTTTGATTTTGAACTTTTTACAGAGCTCATCTAGATCTTTGGTTTTGAATTGCCCTCCATTGTTAGTCACAATTGAAGAAGGTATTCCATACCTGCAGATGATATAGTTAAGGATGAACATTGCCACTTGTTTACTAGTTACTTTGATTTAGGGAATCGCTTCAACCCACTTAGTGAAGTACTCAGTGGCAATTATGATAAACTTGTGTCCATTAGATGATGCATGATAGATTTGGCCAATGAGGTCAAATGACCATTGTTGAAAAGGCCAATGTGTGAGAAAAGGTATTAGATCCCTTGCTAGAGCATGTACGAGATTCCCATGTAGCTGACACTTCTCACAAGATTTAGCAAATTTAATAGCATCTTTTTCCATATTTGGCTAGTAGTAGCCAACCCTTAGTAGTCTATGAGCCAGAGTATGATCATTTGAATGAGATCCATAAATACCTTCATGGACTTTAGATAATGCATGTTGGGACTCTTCGGGTTCTAGACACCTAATAAAAGTAATATACAAACCTCACCTATATAGATCATTGGCGATGATGACATACCGTGAAGCATTTCAAATTAGGTTTCTTTTCTCATTACGGGTAAGATTAGTAGGGATAATTAGGTCATGCAAGTAAGAGTAAATATGGCTATAGTGAGATGAGTCATGTCCAATAATAGAACAAACCATCTAGGACTCAACAAAATCGTAAGCAGGATAATGTAACTCTTCCACCAGGAATTCATAGCAGAACTCAGATTCTTGTAGCTGTGGTATAGATGCCAAGGTAGCCATAACATCTGTTGGTCTATTTGCTGATCTAGAAATCTACCGAAATGATACAAAGGTGAAGTATTTGTTGAGGTCATTAACCATTCTTTTATAGGGCATCAATTTTTTATCCCGAGTCTGATATATATCATTGATCTGATTGATAATCAACTGAGAGTCTCCATAGATGTATAACTCAACAACCTTCCATTCGATAGCCAAATTGATTCCATTTACCAAGACTTCATATTCTGCAATATTGTTGGTACAAGGAAAGATAATCTTGTATGCCTTTGGTATTTAATATCTTTGAGGAGTGATAAAAAGTATTCCAACACTAGAACCTTATTGAGTGAAAGACCCATGAAAGAACATTTTTCAGGATCACTGAGTAAGGTGCATGATGGATTCATCCAAAAATTATATGTGCAAAGGTTGATTGTCTTTAAGCGGAGCATCAACAAGTTGATCTGCAATGACCTGTCCTTCGATAGCTTTACATTTTATATATTCAATATGAAATTCTGTAAGAACCATGAACCACTTAGCCAATCTCGTTGTAAGCATTGCTTTGCTGAGAAGGTATTTGAGTGGATCAATCTTAGCCACAAGTTTGATAGAATGTGCTAACATGTAGTATTTTAACTTATGTGATGCAAAGACCAATTCCAAATAATATTTATCTATGATAGTATAGTTCATCTCATAGGACACCAATGTTCTGCTGATATAATATATAGCTCTTTCTCTTTTGTTCTCATCCTATTGTGCCAAAAATACCCCCAATGATGTATTAGTAGGTGATATGTAGAGAATCAATGTCTTGCCTTGAATTGGTGGCATCAATATAGGTGGATTAGAAAGATATTCCTTGATCTACTTCAGGTGATGTTCACAATATTCATCCCAGTTATATGCAACCCCTTTCTGTAATGCCTTTGTGAATGGTTGAGCCTTATTTGCTAGCTAAGAGATGAAGTGTCTTATTGACTGGAGCCGCCCTTGTAAACCTCTCATTTGACTAACATTCTTTGGAGGTGGCATTTCCATTATAGCCTTAACTTTTTATGGATCCACTTCAATTCCTTTCACTGAAACAATATATCCTAGGAGCTTGCCAGATGTGACTCCTAATGCACATTATTTGGGATTTAATCTGAGTTTGAATTTTTCCATCTTGTCTAATATTGGACCTAGTTCTGATAGATGTGTTGATCTTTTCATATATTTGACTAGAGTATCATCGACATAGTCCTCCATGTTTTTGTGCATCATGTTAGACACAATGTTACACTGAGAAGGGGGTGAATTAGGGTTCTAAGTCTTTTCCCTTTAACAACCTAGATGTGTATACCAGTTATGGGATCTATCTCAATATAGACTTACCGGTTAGTGGACAGACCAACAAAAATGTAAACACACATAGAGGGCATTACATAACACCACTATATACAAGGAAAATCCAAGATGGGAAAAACCTCAGTGAGCAATGCTGTTGGAGACTACTACTCCAATCTAGCCTCACAATGAAAAAAATCTATTACAATGTTTAGGGCACCAACCCAAGGAGCACCAACCCTTGATTTAGGGCACCAACCCATGGAGCACCAACCCTAGATTTAGGGCACCAACCCAAGGAGCACCAACTCCTGATTTAGAGCTCCAACCCAAGGAGCATCAACCCCTAACTCATTTATGGGCTACAACCCAAAGGAGCTACAACCCCTGCACCGAGCTACAACTTAGTGATCACAATGAAAACTTCAATTACAAAAGTAGTTGTCATGTTACAAGTGAATCTTGAAACCATTTCATATACCTTACTCTGTCTGTGAGATACCTTCTCTGCTACACTGACTCACTCTTCTGTTGCTCTTGTCTGCTACTTAACTACCGGTAAACTCTGTCAGCACACCTCTCTTCTTCTTCTACTCTGCTGGATCTCCACCTTACTCTCTTCTCTTCAACTGTACAACACTTTACCGGTTTTTCTGTCTGCCCTCTTTGCAACTTCCTTCTCTTATGTTCTGCCAGTATGGACACTACTGGTTCTGCTCTTCTACCGATTGAAGACTTCAACCAAGTTCTCCTTCACTCTCACTCTCTTCTCAGATACTCGTTGAGCACTTGGCTGATTTGATCTTACATGCAGAAGTAGCACTCAATCACTTCGCAACAACTCACTGTTCTTCCATTCAATAGCACATAACTATGCTTTGGCCTCCATATTTATAGTCTGGTTTTCCTACCAAAAGCCTATTCAAAATCTAGGTGGTTAGGGTTTCCTCATCATCCTCAAGGAAAACCAAATCCAATCAAATCTTGCCCAATCTGATCTTCCAAACAACCAACTATATAATTCCTCCATTAACACGCCTTCCAATACACATTTTCCAAATATATCAAACACGGTCATGTATCTCAACCTGCCTCTGTCAAAACACCATTAATATTTCTGTTGTTTACTTCTTGAGGTCTTCTGAGAGTGTGATCTTCTTGCTTCGATCCAGGTGCCAACAACTCCCCGATTCTTCTCTTTCATTCATTCTTCCTTGAGCCATACTCCTCTAATCTGATCCATAAATCATAGGATCCATATTCAATGCACACCTATAGAAATACCTATCTCTAGATGACACCTTACCAATCTATACGAGCTTGCCACCTTGATTCCATGTGGCATCCATGTCGTCAAATTGCCAACTTGGCTTTTCATGTCGGTTCAAGTAGGATCACTGACCAAACACTCTACTAGTTTCTCTTCTCTGCCGATTTACTAACCCTGCTAGTTAAACCCTCAAACCAATCTGTCATCAACCTTGCACTCTGCTTCTCTTTCGATGGAATCGACCAACACTCTTGCTATCCTGCCTTATGTATATCTTCATCAGATGGGGAGTCTTCTTCATCTACACCTTGTACATATTAGCGGTTGACTTACATACCAGTAAATACTCTTGATCTATACCGACATCTCAATCATGCCTTCTTAGTGGGTTCAGTGCATATCCCTGATTTCATGCACTTGATGCACACCTCTTATTCCTTATCTCACAACACTATGATGCAGACAATACATAATAGGAGATAAGTTCCTCTTACCGTTGGAGTGACACCTTGTCTTCTGCATCCTGCAATGTACTCATGTGACTTCCCTGTTTGTGCAACATATATTCAAACAAGCATATGTAATCCAGTGTGGCCACATTCACTGTTAGCCATCTCTTCATATGTTGATTGCATTCTTCATCCGGTGGGAGTCTTGTTGTTCTGCAACCTCACAACATTCCGGTGTTGATGTGATTTAGGTAACATTCTGCCTCTTCATCACAAACAACAACACTAGCACCTTGGCCCTCCATCTTGTACACCGATTATGAGCTTTGTAGGCTAACACCCACTCACTTGGTTGGTCTGACTTCTCCATGTCAACACATCACTTACTAGTTGACATCCTTTCCTCACCAGTGATTTGCAACACAAGGTGATATCAAAGACGTCTCAATCTTTACTTCTCCTTGACAGTGTTGCACATACATTTCTCATACTGGTTGACATCAATGACAACCTAATGCCAACAATATCCCCCTTTGGCATTGATGTCAACTCATTTAGTATCCAACTCTCAGCACATGTAGTATGCAGTATACTACAAAATCTTTCTCCCCCTTTAACAACAATGCCAAAGGGCACTGTCAGGGTATCATTCCTCCTTGTATTTTCTAGACTCTGACATAATTCTATCTCCCCCTTTGTCTTTTCCAGATATCTCTCCTTCTTTGATACCAATTGTTACATTTTGTTGTATTTTCTCAAGTCACAACACTTGAGATGGAGAACTCAACTATCAACTGACACCAATTGAGCATGCAAATGTTACACCATTGGTTACACTACTCAATTTCAGAAGGATGTGCCAGTAAACACTACTCACATGCCAGTCAACCTACATCACCTCCTATTTGATCCCAAATTTCTTTAGGAATCAAATGTGATTGTACTAAAAACACAACCAACCAAATGATAGGTAGATACCTTTTACAGTGAAATTATCTTGGGTATTCCTACTGTAACTTTTCATCATCTACAATTTTCAGTAGTCTGTGCACTTACTCTTCCAAGTTCAAGCATCCCAACTTTGCATCATAGACACTTGAACTCCCCCTGAGTCATACATATTGAGTCCTTGACTCTAGTGAGGTCTAATACCAGGGCTCCAATTTTCTCCATACTAGTTGAGCTGTGCAACTGTGATCATCTGATGATCTTTCAGTTCCATTATATCCACCATAGCCTATGACATGATCCTGGATGAACACAATGCCATACAATGTCATCATCAAGTTATAAATCTAACCGGTTAGCTAAAAAATATGCATGATTAAATGACCAACCACCAGGCCAATAAATGTCATTCATGTCTTTTCCATTACCACCTGAGACATGAACTCCACATTCCATGCTCTCGGGGAAAATGCAATGATTTCCAACTTTATTGTCTTACATAACCTGCAAGTACCTGTAGTATTTATGTTGGTAATCATCCTGCACATACTGGTTTCTTGTATCGGTCCATCATCACTACCGAAGCACCTTCCTATGAGTCCTAATATTTTTGTGTCACTTTGATTCTGATTCCAATTCTTATCTTGTCATGCATAGACACAACAGTAGTGATCTGATCTTCCATCTGTAGGTGTGTAGTCAAGGAAGCCTCTACACACACTTATCACTTTCTTTCTTCACACTGGCAACATCATGTTCTTTCATGTTGCCATCTTCATTGAGGGGGTGAATGATACATTCAATGTGATACTCCCCCTGAGGTCCCACATCTCCTTTAAGCCTTAGGAGATATCACTTGTGCAATGAGTGCACAGTGCCGGTCCATGGTCTTCTTCCTCCATACCTGCTTGGTCTCATTCTTCTTCCCATTTTCAGGCTGGGGAGTAGGTCTTTCCTTCTTCTGCTGATGGGTCCTTCCATTTCCCAATTCTCCATTACAACCATAATTAGTGCTATAGTAGCACACAACATCCATCCCAACTTCATGTTTGGGTAATCTCTTGACATACTGGTTTGACCATCTTCTTCTGGTCATGTTGTTGTGGTTGGCAACCAAAACCGGTGGACTTCTTGCTCCTGTAGGGACATTTCTCCTTTTGTTCCATGTAGTTCTTTGACTTCCAAATTCTCTATATCCACTTTTATGCAGAGTACCAGAATCTATGTGACTGTAGGTTCCTCTTCCTACACTCAAACTCTCTATTACCAAAACCATTGCAGTTATGACAAACAACATTTGCATAACTAGGAGAGGGGACATGCATGTATCTACTCTTGGATACATTTTTCTTACATGCATGATGTCCATGAGATCCTACATTATTCTTTCTAGATCTCTTTCTATATTCCTCTACCCTATGACCATAGCCATTACATGCAAAGCAGTAATCAGTAAAACATGGCATATGACTTACAAATTTGTTCTGCCATGCATGGGGAGATCTTACCAGTTTAGCATCTCCATTTATTCCTCTTTGAGAATGGATCCTTGGTTGTCCATTATGTGCACCTCTTTCATCTAGTCTCTTCTTCTCCCACACTTGCTTTTCCCTATGGGTGATAGCATTTCTTTGTCCTTTTCCGGTAGGAGGTCTTCTTTGTTGCTTCCTCATTTTCTTGCTTGTAGTGAAGCTATCTTCTCCCAACTTCCCTTTAACTTTGGGATCTGTATTATTCCTCCTTCTTGTAGCACCGATCTTCATTCTTGTTTGCAAGTCTTCGCCGATTATCCTTAAGTCAACCTTCTTCCAGGGAGCATTTCTGACTGTGAAGGTTTCTCCCTTGTTCTCTCCATTTGAGGAGACATACTGAATGTCATTGTGGGGGACATTCTTGCTGGTGGAGCATTCACCAGTCCCACTTCCTAATCCTTCAGTGTCCTTGGCATGCTTCTACTTCTTCAAAATTTTGTCCAAGGCATCATTGCTGCCATTAAACCTGATTCTTATCTTGAACTCATCCTGACATTTCTCAAGGTCATTTTGGAGAGTCTCCATTTCTCCAAGTAGCTTCTAATATCCTTTCTTTAATTTCTAGCCTGGATGCTAGATCTTCACACCAGCACACCTTGGTGTTCTTTGCCTGAGATTTCAACTCTAAGATGCATTTCTCAGATTCATCAAGGCACTTTGTTAGCCAGTTCTACTCTACTATAGAAGCATTTTTGAATAGCTTGTATTCATTTCTCAAATTCTCTCTTTCACTTTCCTTGGAGTCCAAGACTGATTTCAAATCATCAGTCAATCTTCTTGTCTCTTCTAGTTGAGAGGTCAATAAGCCAAACTTTTGGTTTGACACATCAAGGTAGGTTCTCAACTAACTGCAATCCTCATGAACTGATCTTATGTAGATTTTAAAATATTTTCTAACATTTTGAAGCTCTTCTAGAGAGTTTACCAGTTCACACTCAAGATCTACTTCTGCATCTTCTTCTTCCCCTTCACTACCAAATAGATCTTGATGGCTAGATCTATCTGCCTTGTCTCCTTCTTCCTCATCATCACTTCCAAACACATCCTATTGGTGGGGTCTATCTGCCTTACCACTTTCAGATGTGTGCATCTCATCTTCAGATCTTTGAGCCATGAGGAGGTGGGTTCCTTCTTCATCAATGTTGTGACTGCTAGTGGATCTGCATTCATCATCTGCACATATATCCGCTGCATTGTTCTTCTCACTTCCACACACTGATCTAGTGGTATAGGGTTCATTTCCATAGAGATTCCTTAGTCTATCCCATATAGTTTTTGCTGATTTACACTTATCCACCTATGAGGAGACATCACCGGTGAGCCCACTAAATATAGCCTTCATGGCTTCTTCATTGTAGATGCATCTTCTTTCTTCTTCAGATCCAATGGGAGGATTAACATTCTTAGGGAGACCATTAATAACCGACATCCATACATCAAACCCTAGAGAGGATAGGAAGACTTCCATTCTACAACTCCAAATAGAATAGTTTGAACCATCAAATAGAGGAGCAGTGATTGACACTAAAAAAATGACTATGTCCTTAAGCCGAAATCTACCCAAGTTGGAGAAAGATCATCTAGCTAGGAACTTATGCTCTGATACCAATTGTTAGACACAATGTACCATTGAGAGGGGGGTGAATCATCTTTCCCATTTAACAACCTAGATGTGTATACTGGTTATGGGATCTATCTCAATGCAAACTTATTGATTAGTGGAGAGACTAACACAAATGCAAACACACATAGAGGGCATCACATAACTCCAGTATGTATGAGGAAAACCCAAGATGGGAAAAACCTCGGCAAGAAATGCTACTAGAGACTAATGCTCCAATCCTATTAATAAAAAAACTTTGTTACAATGTTTAGGGCACCAATCGCCAACTCATTTATGGGCTACAACCCAAAGGAGCTACAACTCAGTGATCATAATGAAAAATTCAATTACAAAAGTAGTTGTCATGTTACAAATGAATCTTGTAACCATTTCATATACCTCACTCTGCCAGTGAGATACCTTCTCTGCTACACCGACTCACTCTTCTGCTACTTAATTGCTGGTAAAATCTAATGGTATACCTATCCTCTTCTTCAACTATACTAGATCTCCACCTTACTCTCTTCTCTTCACCGATACAACACTTTGCTAGCTTTCCTATCTGCCTTCTCTGCAACTTCCTTCTCTTCTGTTATGCCGATATGAAACTATCAATTCTGCTCTTCTACCAGTTGAACACTTCAACCATGTTCTCCCTCACTTTCACTCTCTTCTCAGATACTCATTGAGCACTTGGCTAATTTTCTCTTACATGCCTAAGTAACACTCAATCACTTCACAACAACTTACTCTTCCTCCATTCAGCAACACATAACCATCTCTTTGGCCTCCATATTTATAGTCTGGTTTTCCCACCAAAAGCCTATTCAAAATATAGGTGGTTAGGGTGTCCTCATCATCCTCGAGGAAAACCAAATCCAATCAAATGTTGTTTGATCTGATCTTCCAGACAGCCAACTGTACAACTTCACCATTAACATGCCTTCCAATACACGTTTTCCAAATATAAAAAACACGGTCATGTATCTCGACCTGCCTCTGTCAAAATTTCATTAATGTTTTTGCTATTTCCTTCTCGAGGTCTTCTCACAATATGATCTTCTTGATTTTATCCAGGTGCCAACAACTCCTTGATTCTTCTTTGTCCTTCATTCTTCCTCGAGCCACACTCCTCTGATCCGATTCATAAATCACGGGATCCATATTCAATGCACACCTATAGAAATACCTATCTTTACATGACACTTCACCAATCTCTACAAGATTTCCACCTTGATTCCATGTGGCATCCATGTTTTCCAACTGCCAACTTGGCTCTTCATGTCGGTCCAGGTAGGATCACCGACCAAACACTCTATCGGTTTCTCTTCTCTGCCAGTTTACTAACCCTGTCAGTTAAACCCTCAAACCGATTTGTCATCAACCTTGCACTTTGCTTGTCTTCCAGTGGAATCGGTCAACACTCTTAATAATCCACCTTATGTATATCTTCATCATATGGGGATTCTTCTTCATCTGCACCTTGTCCATATTACTGGTTGACTTACATATCGGTAAACAATCTTGATCTATATCGACATCTCAATCATGCCTTCTCAGCCGGTTCAATGCATATCACTGATTTCATGCACTTGATGCATACCTCTTATTCCTTAACTTACAACACTATTATGCACACAATGCATAATAGGAGATAAGTTCCTCTTACCGGTGGAGTGACACCTTGTCTTTTGAATCCTGCAATGTACTCATGTGACTTCCCTATTTGTGCAACATATCTTCAAATAGGCACATGTGATCCGGTGTGGGCACATTTACTGTCAGTCATCTCTTCATATGGTGACTGCATTCTTCATCCGGTGGGAGTCTTGCTACTTTGAAACCTTACAGTATTCCGGTGTTGATGTGATTTAGGTAACATTCCTACCTATTCATGACAAACAACAACACTAGTTATGAGCTTTGCAGGATGACAAACACTCACTTGGTTGGTCTGACTTCTCCATATCAACACATCACTTACCAGTTGACATCCTTTCCTCATCAGTGATTTGCAACACAAGGTGATACCAAGGATATCTCAACCTGTACTCCTCCTTGACAGTGTTGCACATACATCTCTCATACCAGTAGTCATCCCATACTAGTTGACATCAATGAAAACATAATGCCAACACACCATATCATGAAAAATTGTTGTTACAGCTCTTTGATAAGTGGTGCCTAAATTCTTTACGCCAAAGGGCATTTCATTCCAGCAGAAAGTTCCCCATGCACAGGTGAATATTGTTTTCTCTTGATCCTCAGGTGCAATTTTGATCTGATTGTATCTGGAAAAACCATCCATTAAAGTGTACATTTGATAACCAATAGGCATGTCCACTATCATGTCTATGTTGGGCAGTGGAAAATCATCTTTTGGACAAGCTTTGTTTAAATCTCCAAAATCTGTGCAAACACGTATTGATTTGTCAAGTTTGGAAACATGTACAATATTATATATCCACTAGACATAATCAATTTCTTTGATGAATCCAACTTTTAGTAATTTTTCTAGCTCAACTTTAACAAGTAATGCAACATGAGGATGCATTTTTCAGAGTTTTTGTTGAACTGGTTTAACTCTGAGAGTGATATAAAGATGATGCATTATGAGGGCATGATCCAAACCCAACATATCAGCATATGTCCATGCAAAATTGATCTTCTTTTCCGTGAAGAAATCAACAAACTCTTTTAGTTCTTCGACTGACAATGATTGAGCTACATGTATGGTGTGCTGAGCTTCTCCTATTTCAATGTTCACTGGCTGTGTAGGTTCAATTAGCACTGATGATTGCTCAGAGAGGTTTTCACTATTAGGTACATCCTTTATTTTTACTTTTTTTGATTCTGACACCACCACAGTGTGGTTTTCACCATCATAACTCTTATATTTCTTTTTTTGATTTTTGTGACTAAGATACTTGACATTTGTTGTTGTCATGATCTCACTTTGTTCACTAGTGGAAGATCCCATTTGTTTGATTGCATTAAGATAATAGGCAAATGTATAGTCATTGGTAAAAGTAGGTATTCAAAGGTTGATCTTGGAAAGTACAGTAAATAAGCTCAGGATATACGAGGTATAAAGATTTAACATGTTCAAGGGAATTCACTATATTGTCATCACAACCTCAGACTGACAAGTTGAGTTCTAGAAGACTACCTTGCATAAGCGTCTCAAGACCAGGAAGAGTTAGAACATGATTATCAAAGTTTACATTAGTATTTAGGGAACCTAACCCAACAGACCTACCACTAGCACCATCCTCTACTTCAGACTAGACTACATATCGTGGTTCGATAGTAATAGGTTCATTAGATAGAGTTTCGACATTCATGATGAAGTATTCATAGTTTGGTGTTGAATAGTTAATGTGATAAATAGATCTTATTTTAGAGTGATTAGAGTCAGAAGATGAAGCCTCTAAGTCTTCTTCAAGTGGCTTAGTGAAAGAATGTATAGTATCAATATTTACATCTTTGATGTTGCAAGTTCCTTCGTGATTTGGTTCAATGATCACTTGTAGTTTACATACCTGTTGACATAACCTTGATGACTCTATTAGTCTTTGTCATCTTTTCCATTCAGCTTCCTTTGGACTAATGACCGGCCTTACTTATGTAGCCTCCAATTCTTCATTTGTAGTCCCATACCTGATTTTCTCTATCTTATTAGAGAGAGATATAGTAGGTGAAGAATTTTCTTGTGCTCTTCCTTCTTTTAGCTGTTGTTCATAGTCTTCTTGTATTTTTAGTTTGATTTCCTCTATTTCCTTTTGCAGTTTTAAGCGCACTATCTCTTGTGCTTCATCTATACTATCACTAGGTTCTTCCAGAGTTTCTTTAGTAGATGCATCTGATAAAGGATCTGGACCCCATTTATACTCATTTGAGTCTGTTTCTGAATCCTCTACTTGCATTCTTCTTGTATATGTGATCAGAATGTTCAGTGGTGCAAATAATTCTTTAATTCCTTCCATCTCTTCTCTCATATCTTCTTGGATTTATACTCCTTGTAGTGTTATTGCTGATACAGTTGGAACTTGGTTACAAGTTGCTTCTTCTCTCTTGATTTCCAGTTCTTCTTGTTCTTTCTCACACTCTTCCTGAGTTTGCTGAGTATTTGCTTCCTTTGATGTTTGATGTAGTATCTTTTTCCTCCACTTAGACTGATGAGGAGAAGTATGTTTTTGATTTGATGACTCCTCTAAATGGTATCCATGTCTAGATTTATCATTTGTAGACTTAGTTTGTATCTTAATAGGTTCAATAATTTCTTCTTGATGCTTGCCCAGAGGATCGCTACCTGAATATCCCATGCATTGAATTGTCTTATAGCTTGGACCATATTATTCAGGGGAAATCTCACGGTGTTGCACTTATTTGTTTTCACTTTCTTCTCTAAAAAGCCATTTGAGAACAACCTCTTCTTCTATTTCATCTGCAAGGGAAGTATAGGACTATACAAAAATAGAATCTTAAATGATATTTGGAGTTGAAATTTGTGGATTCATAGCCTCAAATGGTTCTCCAGACTGTCTTGGTGATGAGGAAGAGACATTAGTGAAAGTATAGGTTCTATCTTGTATCCATCCATGCCAGTACCTATGATTTTCAGTTTCTTCTCTAAGTATTTCATCAAAGTTTCTAACTTTCAGCTGAGGAGGCTTCTTTGTTATGAGGAAAAAAGGTATTAGTACACTATTTCAATGCACTATAGGTGTAGCTTGTATCAACAAGAATACTCACTTCAACTCCATTATAAGGAAATTTCAAGCACTGATGATATGTAGATGGTACTGCTTGCATTTCGTGAATCCATGGCCTTCCCAACAAGATGTTGTATGAAAGAAGAAGGTCAAGCACCTAAAAAATAACATCTCTTTCCACAGGTCCTATCCTGGTGGGAAATAGTACCAGACCTTTAGAGGTCCTCTCTTCTTCATCATAAGCTTTGATTGTTATTTTGTTTGCTGGATCAATGACATGTTTAGAAAATCCCAACTGTATTAGTAAATTGTAGGTACAAATATTCAAGCTAGCCCCTCCATCTATCAAAACATGTTTGACTCGATGTTTATGGATCATAGCTTTGATGTGTAATGGCTGGTTATGTGGGTGATTTAGTGAATTGTCATCTTCTTTAGAGAAGGTGAGGTAATGAGGCGAAGTAAGGTGACCCACCATAGATTGAAACCGATCTACATCTAAATCTTTAGGGACATTAGTAGTGAGAAAAGCTTTGTCAAGGATCTCTTTATGAGTAGAAGAGATCTTAAGCAGTTCAAAATGGAGATTTGAGTGGTGGTTCACTTTAATTGTTCGACAATGCTATAACTAGGAGAGAATGAAGAAGCCAACAACTTAGATTTAGTTGTGATCATATCTAGTTGTCTATTTGAAGAAGTTAGTAGGTTTGATATTGTTTGATCAGGAGTTGAGGAACTAGCTCCTTTGAGAGTAACCTTCTTGTGAAAAGTGGATAAAATCTGCAAGTTGTAAGACAACACACTTCAATTAAGTCATTGCATGAATGTTAGACATATATAATCATGAATATAAAAAACCATAACAAATCGACCTATTGTCTTCTAAAAGATGCAAGTATAGACTTGCTCTCAAATTTGTCTAAGCAATACCAGTGACTAGACTACACCAAGATGAAGGATTTAATCTATATGGGCACAAGATTAAGCTAAATGTATGCAAGATTAAGCTAGATATGCAAGATTAAGCTATATGAATGAATATTAAGCTAAATGAATTCAAGCAATCATGATTAAACTAAATATGCAAAAAGCTAAACTAAGATGCAATAATATCAAAGTACAATATCTTCAATGAGTCCAGAGCAAAAACTGCACAATAATAATAAATCTCCAGGGTGTCTTGAATGAGAGATGAAGGGCTGAATTTATAGAGACTCAAAAGAGAGACCAATGGTCAAGATCGATTAACAATGAGCGGTTGAGATTCCTCAAGAAAAAACACAATCTAGGTTAATTGAAATAACTGAGAGATCAGATTAAGTTAATCTTGAGATAGATTCCAATTATAGCTTGATTGAATGCATTCAAATTATAAGTTTGAGTTTGCATTGGAGATAAAATTAGTTGATTCCATGCACTTGAGATAAAATTAGTTGATTCCATGCACATAAGATAAAATTAGCTCAATATTTTTATTTAGAAAAAGCCTTTTCAATTTAATTGAACCTCTTTCCTCAAGAAAATCTTTAGTTTTAATTTTAGAGAATGATTAATTCAATTTAATTGCTTTTCTGAAATTTCTCAAGTTATCTCAATTTTAGAAAAAGAAATATCTTAAGTTTGATTTCTTGTCTCAATTTAATTCTTTTCTTTTATTTTCAACTTAACTCTTTCTTTTACAGATTAATTCCTCTTTTTGTGATTAATCTCTTTTTGTAAATTAATTCCTCTTTTTTTAAATTAATTGCTTTTTTTGTGATTTAAATGGCAAATTTATTTATTAATTAAATATGCTAGGATATTTAATTAAATAAATAGAATAATTGATCAAAATGATTTACTTGGAATGGTTTAATTAATTATAAAAATATTTAATTAATATAGAGTGATTTATTTGCCATGTAACATTAATGATTGAAGAATTAATTAATTAGGCACTCAAGGTTAATTTAATTGCCTTTGGTTAGGACCTTGGTGATGTTGTCAAGATTACGAGCCCATGGTTTAGGTGACCATTTTTAGGGTATTACATTGTCTAATTATAATAACAAATATACATGCATGAGAATCATAAATCCAAAAACACAAGAGGAGAACTGAAAAATGCGGAGCAAGGTGAAGCTCTGCAAACTTTGCTAGACAATCATTATCATAATCTGCATAGACTTTTAGACCACCAAAGCACAAGTATAGAATCTCAAGGCAATATCCAACAACATACCAACACATCATAAAAATATCTATAATAAGTGAGAACATCCAGAGAAAAACCAAACACTGAAACATAATCAGTACATTGACATGACTGACAACCATACTGATACATCAATCAATTTCACATTTGCAGCATACATATGTCAGGATTTATTCTCAAGAAAGATCTATTTATTTGTCCCAATGTATAGAAAGGCATAGAACATTATGAATGTTTCAAGGAACTAGTGGGATGGAAATGGATAGGTGAAAGATGGAGGTAGCTCAATATGGAATCATATCTTCTTCTTTTTTCTAGGGACTATCTCGTAATGAGATAACATGTTTATCCAAGCTAGGGGATTGGATATAATGAGGTAAGGTGATAGCTTGGTGCAATAAATAACATTCAATTCATAGGCATGAATATGTAGAGAGGATTCTAAAAAAAATGTTTTGCATTTTATGTCCTTAAATTTGACTGAGATCAAGGGATGAATTTGGATAGGATTGTATTAGATAAGCAAGATCAAGGATGATAATTGATAATGAAAGTAAGAAATAGATAAGATAAGGGATATGGACTAAAGGGTGTAGGTAAGGTGAAGCAAATAGGATGCATGATGCTATTCATCCTTCGCTTCATCAAGATCAAAGGTGAAAAAACAAGATGGATGAGGGATAATGGGAGATGTGGCAGGTAAGATAGCATAGATAAAAATTGCCCCCAAGTGTAGAGTGCAAGGGGATGATGGATTACACATGATTCCTATTTGCCATGTTTTCATCATGGTACTTGCCCAAGATACCACAAGAAGTGGTTTTCATCATTGGATGAATTATTTCTCTTTGCTTTTTTTTCTATATTTTTTTTTGTTTTTTTGTCACATGAGGCACCTATTTGCTAGGTTTTCATCAAGGTGACATTTTTTTTTTGCATTTTTTATTTTATTTTTTAATTTTTGAGCTTTTCAAAGATAATTGATGTGTGATAGGAAATGGAAGAAGGACTCAAAAATCTTTTTATTTGGATGGTATCCTTGAAACATGTGCTACAATGAACCACAAATATTGAAGGTATGCTCACAAATGTTGGTAGGGTGATGGTAGAGGCAAATGAAATGGATGATAGGATGAAATAGGGAAAGGATTTATAAAAAATATTTAATGGAAGGTATGAAAGGATAGAAAATAGGTGTTGGATAATGGATAGGATGTTGGAAAATTTGTGCATGGGTGGATGGAAATGTCTTAGAGATCAACGTTGGCACACACCTTGAGGTGTGATGGAGTGATGGAGGACATGTGGGTTTTGGATTTTGATGGAGAAGTGAATGTGAATTTTGGGACATAAGGACCAAAAATGGATGAAGGAGTTGATCAAGTATCTAAGATAATGGATTTTGGGGCATAGAGACCCAAAATAGGTTTGAAAAATGAGAGATGTTTAGATTGAGGGATAAAGGAAGCCTTGTGAATAACAGTTTTGGATGCCAATTTTGATTTTTATTTAGCATGCAATTCTTCTATGAGTGACTTCAAAATCCACATGGTTTTTGATTTTTATTTCTTTTGTGGTTGTTTGGAATGCATTTCTTCTATGAGTGACTTAGGAATCCACACAATTTTGAATTTTTCTTTTTTCTTAGATGACCTTTGTGGCGTTTCGTATTTTTCTTTTTGCTTTTAGATCAAATTTTTCTTTATTTTTACATGTCTTTTATATTTTACATGTTGATATTTGGATGTATATGGTTTTTTGGACTTGTGGATGTAATGCTTGGCATCTAAATTGCTTCAAGGGGGAATGAGATTCATGGGTGGATATGGATGATATGCAGGTCTTTTGGATAGTTTAATGTAGGTAGATGGTTGGAAGGTTATCAAGAATATCTACCTTTGCTGATCTTGATTTACGTTAGGGTAATTGGATCGTGAGCTAGGGTTCATATGGATAATGGATGAAGGGATACAGGGTCCTAAGATAGATGGAAGGGAGGAAGGCTTTGATATTGGGATACAAGGACCCAAAATAGATTTAAAGGATAGCAATTGTGTATGCTTGGATTTAGATGGATGAATATGGGATTTAGTAGGTACACCAACATTTTGAGATTTAGATATGTAGCCAAGGCAATGAAAATTAAGATTTTATTTGATATGAAGGGGTTCTAATATACCTTGTTCATTTAGGCCTAACCCTTTGTCTTGATAATGCATGTTTTGACAAATATTTTTAGAAATGAGATACTTGTTATTTTTTAAACAAGATGTGAGTCCATTTTGAGGGGGATATGTTATAGAAGGAAGGATATGATCATGAAGTAGATCAGATCAGATGCATTTTGAAGGGACCCGGTTGATAAGTATGAGGTTGATGACTAGCTTAGGTAGAGGCGATTTACTCTTGAGGTGAACTAGGATCATGAAATGAAGATGAAGGGATATTTTGATCTTGACCAAGAAGAGGATCCTTAGATCCTATTTTAAGGGTGCTTTGCTTTTGATGTTGAATTGGATCATTAGATAGGGTGGAAGGGATATCATGATCTTACTTAGGGGGTGGATTATGAATTGGAATTGAAAGGATACTTTACTCTTGAGATGAAAGGGGATCATCTTGGATAGAATAAAAAGGGATGAGAGGACATTCATAAGAATATAAAAAGGTGGGATCTAGGTCAATTATTGGATGGGATTAGAGAGTCTTTGTATCTTGATCTTGATATGTGCTAAAGCTTGTTTCTTCCAACTTTGGATTGTCCTCTTCACATAGGGTAGGAGTTTGGATATGTATGGGGGATGATAGGAATGGTTTTTGAGTTGGACTCCCTAGAGTTGTTTTGATTGGGAATGGAGCATATGGTGGCATTGGATATAGGATTTCTAAATTATACAAGGGATTTATATAAAGGAAAGGATTAGCTTGGATTTCTATTGTGGATATCCCTTAGGGGTAAACTCAAAATATGTCATCATTGGATTTACTATTTGGTGTGGAATCACATGAGGTAAATACGACATTGATATAATCACTTTGGAATGAGCCATTGCTAGACATAGGTGGACAATTTTGTTCATGATTGAAAGAGGGATCTTGACATATTTGATTTCTCTTGCTTTGTGATTGTTTATAGGCCATGAAAGACTCTAGGAGTGAATGTAAAGGTGGTAAATATGTTTTTTGAAATTTTTGATGATAGTGCAACAGAGGAAATAACAAAAGTTGATACTATAACTAGGAATTCTGGAAAATACATCAAAGCCTACGTTATGCAACCACAAAACATAATAAGCTAAGAAATTAATCCTAATACATTCAATGAAAGAAGGAAAGACAAGATTTCAAAACAAAAGTGCAAACCACATGTAAAAATCTCCTTCCTTGACCTCCATTGTTTCTCTTTTTCCTCCAAATGTGTTGTGGATCTCACCTACAAAATGCAAGTGTGATAGAAGCAAGATGATAGAAAAATCGTCAGCATGAGGGTACTTGAGAAGTGGTTAAAATTGAACGAGAAAAGAGTCCAATTTATAAAAAAAATTATGGATTAATTGGATGGCTAAGATTGATTTGAGACTGAAAATAATCAATGGATGAGATTGAGTGCACAACAAAGCTGCCATTCGAGGAAGGATGAAGATAGAAGAAAGAAAATGAGAAGATATTACGAGAATAAATAATAAAATCCTTGATTATCTTCTCATAAATACCAAATTAGCAAGTTGAAGAGAGAAGGGAGACAAAAATTAGAAAGTAGAAGAGATAATTTGAAATAAAAAATTAGAAAGTGGAAGAGCTAAGTGGGGTCATAAATAAATAAATAAAATTCATTTATTTCACCCACACATGACAATTAAATAAAATAAAAATTTATTTAATTAGAACAATTGGAGAAAGGGGATTGCATAATTAAAATAATTATTTAATCATGAAACAATAAGTAGCTTAGAATAAAGGGGCTAAATAATTAAGTAAATTATTTAATCAAAGAGGAATAGTTAGGATTAATCAATTAAGATCAAGATTAATTGATTAGAAGATGACAATGATGAACACTAATTAAATAATGAAGATTATTTAATTAATGATTTAGAAGAAAAATAATTAAATAATTAAAAATTATTTAATTATAGGAAACTAGAAGAATAATATTAATACTAATATAAAAAGTAAAATTATTTAATCAATTTAGACAAAAAAGGTTAGTGAAAAGTGTCGTCGAAGACTTAGGACAATTTTTAGTGTCTACATTTTGCCCCTCTTTGAGACAATGCAGCTTGTCGCATTGTTTCAAGGAAAAATTAAAAAGATCATGCGCCAATAGACCATGGGATGGAGGTAGGATGCCCCCTCGAGAGATTTTTTTATGTATGAAAGAAATGAATGATCTCTTGAAAGAAGAGAAGAACGTTAGATGAAAGAGAAAATATCATGAAAGAGACAAATGTTAAAATGTTTATTGATTGTAGAAAAGGGTTGATTGATATTAAATGAAGAAATTATTGATTGATCAAATATAATAGATAACATGATAATGATTGATTTGATGAATAGATAGAATGATTGATAGGATAGAATAAATGTTAGCCAGAAGAAATGCAAATGAGAAGTGAAGAATGATTAGTGTGATGAAATCTTGCTTTCACAAATGCTAATAGTAGGTGAGAACCTTTATTTGATATGGAAAAATGGATGTGGTGCACCATGGCAATGAAGGCTAGGGTGATAATGCGATCCCTTTGCGTAAGACAAACACATTGCAGAGAAGAAATGGTTCAACCATCCTAAGAAATAATTGCCCCATAATGTTATGAAGCACTCCTCAAACAGAAAACAAAAAACAAGAAAGACCATGAGCCATCCCGACCACTCTAAATCACTCAATGACATCATTGAGTAGCATAGGAATATGATCAAAGATAAATCAATAAAAATAAGATTCTCAAATTCAAACAAGTCAAACAACCATTCTGATCTTGTTGCCAAAATTGATAATGTTTTATTTTGATGATAGGACAATCATGCTGCCTAGTTTCAGGGAATGCAGTACCCTGTCTAAGACGGGACATAGTTTGGTTTTGAATATATTGCACCGTGTATAAGACCCATGATAATGTTGACAAGGACCAATGATATTGATTTTGATTGATTGATAAGACACATTGACCAATTTGAATGTTTGGTTGATTGAATAGTTCATATGTTGATGTGTGATTTGTTAAGCGCAATGTTTTATTGTGTTTTTGTTGGACGTCTGCTCAAATGTCTATTTATGTACAAAAGGTGCAATTTATTGACGGAATAAAAATGATTGTTTTTGGATTTTGATGTTTTGTTTTTTGTTTTTTTAGGACATGAATGTTTTTGGATTATTTAAGGACATTTTGGAATTTTTTCTGTGATTATTTCAGGTATTTATTTGCTTTTTAGGGATTTTTCAGGACTTTATTTGATGCTTTTTTCATGTCATTTTTATGATTTTTATGTTTTGTTTTTTTTAGGACATTTTATGATTTTTTCAAGAGATTTTACTATTTTTATGATTTTTTCAAATGTTTGCCCCTAGTGTCTAGAAAGGTAAAAGGGATTTTGAGGGAATGAATGAACGAACAAGACATGAATGGATAAGTGAATGATGGAGGAAGCTTATGTGATGTTCAAGGACTATCTCACAATAGGATAACAGGTCAATCCAAGCAAAGGGACCAGATATATAAATATAAAGCAAGGATACAATGTAATGAATGTGATGTGTTCCAAAGAAATGGCCATGTCAAGAGGTTTTTTTTTTGAAAACATGTTTTGCATTTTTGTCCTTAGTTTTGATCAAGACCAAGAGATGGGTTTGGATAGAATAAGAAAGATCAAAGGTGGTAATGAAGGATGAAAGCACGCAATGGACAAAATAATGGATATGAGCTGAAGGGTGTGGATCAAGTGCAATAGATAGGACACACAAATCCTGCAAAGGTCCTGAACCTTGTCAAGATAAAAGGTGGAAAAAGGGATATGCATGGATATAAATTAAATGAGGGATAATGGAGGATGAAGGATAATAGATGGATGTGGCAGATAAGATAGCATGAATGGAACTTGCCCCCAGTGAATAGTGCAATAAATAAGGGACTACACATGATGCCTGTTTTCTAGGTTTTCATCATGGCAGTTGTCCAAGGTGCCACAGGAAGTGGTTTCACACATGGATGAAATTATTTCTCTTTACTTTTTTCTGATTTTTCACTTTTTTCTTTTCTTTTCTTTTTTTCACTCTTTTTTTTTAATCATTTTTTTTCTCTTTTTGGAAGATAATGGATGCATGATAGGAGATGTAAGAAGGACTCAAGCATCTCATTTTTTTGGATGGTACCCTTAAAATATGTGTTGCAATAGACCATGACTATGAAGGTGTGCTCAAAGACGTTGATAAGGTAATGGTAAAGGGAGATGAAATGGATGATTGGATGGAACTAGGGTAAGGATTTATGCAAAGGATTAAATAAGAGGGATGGAAGGATGGAAAATAGGTGTTGGATAATAGATGGGATATTGAAAGACTAGTGCATGAGTGAATGGAAATGTTGGTGAGATCAGTATTGGCACACACTCTAATGGGTGGTGGAGTGATGGAAGAAAAGTGTATTTTGGATTTTGGGATTTTGATAGAGGAATGGCAATGGATTTTGGAACATGAGGGCCCAAAATAGATTTGAAAGGTTGCAGAGGTTTAGAAGAAGCGATATAAATCCTGGATGCCAACTCATATTTCTGTTTAGGATGTTGTGCTTCGAGGAGTTGCTTTGGAATCCACATGGTTTTTAATTTTTCTTTCTTTTGCGGTTCCTTGAAATGCATTGCTTCTACAAGCGCCTTAAGAACCCATATGGCTTTTGAATTTTATTTATTTTACTCAATGGACCTTTATGGACTTTTGGATATCTCTTTTACTTTTTGGATCACATTTTGTGTTGTTTTTACATGTCGATTACATGGGACATGTTGATCGTTAAACGCATGCGGATTTTTAGACTTACAGATTTTATGCTTGGCATCTATATTGTTTCAAAGAGGAACATGATTCATGGGTGGATACAAATTATATGGAGGGTTGATGGATGGAGTGATGCAGGTAGATGGTGGGAAGGTTCTCAATGATGTGTGCCTTGTTGATCATGAATAGGAGATGAAGGGATATAAGGACCTAATATGGATGGAAGGGATGAAGGGTTAGGCATATATTTGGGCTTAGATGGAGAGATGTGGGATTTAATAGGGATACCAATATCTTGAAATTTATCTTTTTAGTTGGAACCTTGACCATCAAGATTTGATTTGATATGGAGGGGTTCTAATGTACCTTGTTTATGGAGGCTTGATTGCTTGCTTTGATTAATCCTTTGACTAAAGGGATACTTGTTGCTTTTGGAAGAAGACACAATTCCATTTTTTAGATGGAAATGGAATGGAAGAAATGACAGGGTCACAAAGTAAACCAGACCCAATGGAAGTAAAGGAACTAAGTTGACCTATAAAAGTTTCATTAACAACTTGCATAAAGATCTTGGAGTCATGAGGGGGATTAAGGGAAATGATGGGATCTTTAGGTGGATATGGAGGCATGATATTCTCATCTTGCAAGATGGAATATTGTGAAGAACATGGAGGATTATGACAGGGAAATGAAGGGATAATTTGATCTTGACATGGAAGAGGACCATTGGATAAAGTGGAAAGGGTGTTTGGTTCTTCCTTTTGAATAGGATCATTGGAAAATGTGGAAGAGGCATCATGGTCTTTCTTAGGAAGTGGATTAGGAATAGGATTTGGAAGGATGCTTAGCTATTGAGATGGAATGGGATCATCTTGGAATAAATGGAAAGGTTTAAGAGGATCATCATGGGATTATAGGGAGATAGGATCTTAGTCAACCATTGGATGGGATTGGGGAGTTTTGATGAATTGATCTTTATTTATGATAGGAATTATTTCTTCATTCTTTAAATTATCCTCTTGACATGGGACCACTTCTAAGGAAGGGATAGGAATTTGCATTGGAATGGGGGATTATTGGAAGGTGTTCATGTTTTGGCATGATGGGGAAGCATTTTGGATGGGGCCTTCAAGAGCGGGTATGATTGGAATTGGAGTGTATGATGGCATGGGATCTAGGATTTTTAATTCATGTGAGGAACTTGTATCAAGATTGGGATTAGATATGATTTCCATAGGAGATAGCCCTTGAAGGTCAACATGAAAAGTGTCATCATTAGGTTCATTATTTGAGGGAGATAGTATAGATTATTATTGAGAAGCTTTAAAAGATGAAGGCTTGGTGGAAGATATGGAGGCCACATATGGAGCCTTGCTAGACATATATTCATAATTTTGATCATGCTTAGAAGTAGTGCCTTGTTTCTCTTTAGGTGAGTCATTAGGATCTTCAATTTCTATGACACCATTATCAAGGAGGTCTTGAATCTCATGTTTTATTCCATGCAATTTGAAGTCTTATGCTTGTTTTGTCTATGATATGCACAATAGTTACTAAAAACATTACATCCTCATGGGGTTGTGTTAGGAAATGTGATAAGATTGTGCTTAAGAAGCTCTTTCAAAGAAGACTTAGTAGATTGTCCTGAAAGGTGTAAATTGTCTATCTAAGGGATATTTAGAAGAAATGTCTTGTTGTCTTGGTGAAGGAGTCATGTGATATTTCTTGAGGTTTGGATTTTGATTTTCAATTACTTGTTCCACCTTATATAGTCATTGTAGCATTTCTTGAAGTTTGTCACTTTTGATATCATGAATTTGTCTCTAAAAAAGGGTCATTGATTCATTTTTCTAAACTTGAATGTCATATATTTCTCTCTTGAGATATTGAATTTGTTGGGCCAAGGTAGCCATGGAGATTTATGATAGTTCTGATCTTTGACCTAAGACAATGTATGAGACTTGGGATGGAACATAAACCCTAAAAATGAAAAGGGGGAACTATATGATATGAGTGAGATTAGGATGTAACTAAGGATCAATTCAAATATTAAGGTGAAAACTATATCATAGTAAGGTGAGGTTGGGATATGATAAGGATCAATGCAAAAAAATGTAATATATATGATATGATTGAGATGGGAATGTGCTAAAGGATTGATATAAAATGTGATCTATATGATAGCAAAGTGTTGTGCAACTAAAAACCATAAATAGGATATGAGGATGAATGATGTTTGATGCAAGGACTAAGGATTCTCTAGGTCTAAAAATATTTGCAATGTGAGGTTTGATTTGTGCTATGATGGATAGACACAAGGATTAAAGTTCAAAAAGAGAGCATGCTAGGATAGTAAATGATGAACTCCAAAAGGAATACCAACTTAAAGACACTGTTAGTTCCCTAACTCAAGGAAGATTCACCTCAAGTGATAAGGGTGATTGATGATCAAAATTTGATGTTAGACCTAAGACAAGAAATCCCAAGTGCAAGCAATGTGTAAGACCCCACATTATTGATACAACCCTAATTGTTGCACATATCATAGCTAAACTAAAATGGTGGTAGAAAGGATGTGATGTTATTCTATTAGTTTTATTTTTATACATCGCTTTAATTATGATGGAAGGTAAATGACATTAACATCTAAGTTTCCAATCAATGGAATTGATTATTGCTAACTAATGATTGCATATGTGCATATGAAACATGGATTTAATATGTGATTGCTTAGAAATAATGTTTAAATGATTCATAAGTAAGAATTATTAGGAATTGGACAATAACTTATATGAAATATTATGATTAGCTAATTGTGCTTGTGGTTGGATAATGCAGTATAGAGGGTGTACAATATAAGGAAGAAAAGAGAATTACTCCAAATCAAATATATTGTGAAGGTGTTAGAAGGGTAACCTATTTTGCATAGAAATGGATGAAGGAATATATTTATCTTATTTAGAGTCAATTTTAAATGTTTTGAGAGGGCATACAACCTTAGGTCATGTAGTGAGAGAGGGAAAGAATTCTGACCTCTTTGGAAATAATGTGGGTATTTCTAGTGAGACTCGGATGTCTAAATGATGTTAGTATATTAAATTTTACAAATCTTCTAGATTTTAATTTGAAAACCCTTTGGGTAAAGCCAAAACTCGAATGGCTCTTTGAGTGGGTTTCAAAAGGTCTTGTGTGGTCTTTTTTATGGGTTTTGGTGCAAAAATAGATCCCTAGGGTCAATAACTTTGGGTTAGGGACCTTTAGAACATGTGATAGTGTCCTCTAAGATTGATTTTACCCTTCAAAATCCCGCCTATTTGGAAGTGACGGGTTAGGGTTTGAGAGAAAGTGGTTTAGGGTTGAGACCCATATATGTCTTAATAAGAAGTTAGAGACTACATTACCCACTTCTCCTTTTGGAGAACTTGGATGGAGAACAAAGTGAAGAAGGAAGAAGAATAAGAGGAAAGCTTCTTGATGGAGAAGGAGATCATCTTGTGGGCTTGGAAGAAAGATGAGTTATTCTTCAACCTTGTTGTTGATTTTAGTGTAAATGATAATATGATGATTGAAAGCCATGAAAGAATTGAGTTGTGTGAATGCTGGAGAAAAGAGTGTCAAAGAAAGATTTTGTTGTAATAGGATGCCCTCACCATAGATTTTCATGGTGTATAATATGCTTAACTTGCTCGGGGGTATGGTTATAGCCCATGAGGCTTCATGATGCCATTATGGTTGGGAGGTGAGCAACCATTCATCAGTAATTTTTCCATTGATTACACTCTAATGAAAATCATGTTTTGATTTTTAAGAATGGGTGTAAGGAAAGTTTGCTAAGAATACTCATACTTGTGAAACTCAAGACCTCATTGTATTTTACGTTTTAATAGGAATCTTTCTTGTTTTTCCATTGTTTCTCTCCAATGAAAAATATATGTTATTTTAAAAATTATGGTCCATTAAAATATTATGTAAAAATCCTACACTCAAGAGAAAGAGCAAACTTGTTTTGTTGTTTCTCCCACTATATTGCATGATTATTTTTATCTGTTAGTGTAAGGGGGACCCCTCAATGAAGTTTTTAAAGAGTACTATCTTTCAAGATAAGAGAGAGAAAGTCTTCATTTGTTAAGATTCTTCTTTTAAATCTAATGAAAAGTTTATTTAGTTTTAAAGAAAAATGTAGTCTAATGTAAAAGCTATGTAGAATTTCTGCACCTGCGAGTAAGAGAATGACTTCATTTGTTATTTTTTATTATGTTATTTCAATCAAAACATGGACTTAGTTTCTGTTTGGATATATCAATGAGAGGTTTAAGGAGGTAATTACTCAAACTTGTAGCCCTTCACCTATTCTTAGTTCAAATACATTCTTGTGTATGTGCAAAGTTGGTAGCTTCAACATAAAAACAACGAATCTCATTGTCCACTCCCCCTCTACTATTATGGTAAGAATCAAGCATAGGAACTGTATGGGAGGATATGCAGAAATGATGGCATAAACTACAACCTCCTCATGGATCGTAGCCACCTCTGGATGAACAAATTTCCTAAAAAGGGTTTGTGGTTTCACTAATGAGTATTTACTCTTCTCAAGATTTCTGTGTTGGCTCAAGTTTATGGGTTTTCAAGATTATCTTCTGTATGACATACTTGTGGATCTTCCTTTCAATTTTTTTGGATGTTGTAAATTAAAAGAATGGTTTATGTAATAGGGGTTTCCTATTTTCACTTGGTGGATCTAAATATGCCTACACAGATGGTTGTGTCTTGTTGATTCCTTTTATTTGAAACTTAGATCTAGTGGAATTTCTTGTATTGTTGTTTATGAAGAAATCTATTTCCAAGAATCCCATCATGTGTATTTTGAAATCATATCATTTCATGAGGCAATAACATTACTATTTCAGCTGCAACTTAGTTTTGTTACTGTCGTCATGCTACTATGTTTATTAAGGTGGATATTAGCCTTAAAATTTGGTTCAGGAAAGGCTTCCATGGGTTAGTGAGCATCGTACCATACATTTCCATAAATATGAGGTCTTACTTGAGATATTATGATAAACAATAGAATGTTAGTACCAATCAAATAAATGTGTGGCAAAGAAATAGTTAATTTTACAATACAATAAATACATATTTACATATCTAGCTAGCACAGGAGCTTCCCAACTAGTATCCGAGAGCAATTTGGGTGAAATAGTAATAATAATATATAAATTGAAAATTAGAGGTTTCACTAATGTTTTTTTTTTTTTCAATAAAAGTGGATTATTCCACTAAACTTTTTTATTAATATTTTTTATTTTTTACACAGGATTCAAAGAGCATGCTAGAAGAAAGAACCCTGGTAAGAAAACCTCCGTTCACAACTCATAAAATAAACCTATAGTATCTAATAGATCAGCTTATACACCCTGCCCAAAACCACATACAAAATGCAGTCACAACACATATAATATCAGTTTTACATAGAGCCCATATGTCCCATCAGATAATTTTCAAATATAGACTCCACAACTGCTATCAATGGAAGAAGATAGAATTTTCCAAAGCCCTATGCCAAATCCCATAAGCCAAAAACCTTCCTGCCAAAAAATAAAGTATCAAAAAACCTTTGGAAGAATACTATTGTATCAAATACCATGAGCTCGAACTCTCCTCCAGACAATGAACATGAATACTTGAAATGAAAAGGGAAAGAGGGAATAATTATCATCATAAAGTTTTACATCAACATTACTCAAGAAAATCACATAACTATTGCTACAAACCTTCCCATACCCTAGAAGGAATTTCCTCAAAACCCACCTCTCCTTGATTAGCATTGCTATCAATGGCTAAATTTGCCAAATAATCCACAATCTTATTAACTTCTCTGTAACAATGGGATAACAAGAAATATTCAAACAATTCTATTTTTTGTAAAATGAGATCAAGTATATACTGTAAATTCCAACAATTTGATTTCTTTTACATAACACATTGAATAATCACCATAGAATCACCTTCAATTATTAAGTCCTTAATTCCCAAAGAGATTGCCATATCCAATCCAAAAGACAAAGCATGAAATTCTGCATAATTGCTAGTTTTAAAACCAATAGCATGACACTTAGCTCGAATAAAATTTGCATTGTGATCATAAATTACCATGCCTACCCCAACCCAACCTAGGGTTACCACAAGAGGCCCCATCAAAATTTAGTTTAAAGTGCCCATGCAGAGGAGGTTTCCATCTAGCAGAGCATCTCTTACCTATTGCATCATTCTTTTTTAAAATTGAACCATGAGAGGGTAAAACCGACAACATATTCCAAACTCTAGTAACTCTACTATCCCAGTGCAAAAAAGAAGTAAGAATTTCCAAATTCTTATAAATAAATGACAAAGAAACCTTAGAGATTGAAGACTCAATTTTTAATAGAACCTCAGACACAGGAGAACTTGTTTTTTTAAATATCTTGTTGTTTTGCTCTAGCCAAACATTCCAAATCACAATAGATGGAGATATGATCCAAAGGCATGCAGAAAAAGATGAGGAAAACATAAAGGGCCAAGATCTAAAATGGGAAATGAGATCCTTACCAATAACAAAGGATACATTTAACTTCTCAAACAACCACTGCCAACATTCATAAGCATAATCACAATGTAAGAATAGGTGTGAAGAAGATTCCAAATTTTTGTTACAAAGGACACAAGGGAAAACAACAGTAATACCAAGCCTGTCCAGTCTCATACCTGTAAGGACTCTATCCTAAACTACCAACCAAGCAAAGGCTCCATCTTTAGAAAGACAAGTCGAATGCCAAAACAACTTATAAGGCCAAGATGATAAATCTTTAGTAACCATAAGAGAGTTGTAACCATCTTTAACAGTGTACTTACCAAAGATATTCTTTGTCCAAATAAGTTCATCCTTAGAATTAGAAAGAAATACAATTATATCCCCCAAAATCTTCTCAAAATCTAATTTCATACTTTCATCAACATCTAAGAAATCAATCGACTTCCATCTAGCTAGCTTAAGGGGTCCACTAGTCACAATTTCAAAATAATCTGCTACAAAAACACCCCAAAGGGAGGAAAGAATAGTGAAAAGAGGAGACCGATCCCTAATATTAACCAGAGGTGTGTGTCCATTCCATACTTCATCCCAGAATCTGACCTTTCTACCATTATGAATAATCCATGAGAGATGAGGCAAAATAATTGATCTACATTTACAAAGGAAATTCCAAATAGCAGAACTCGAAGGCAAATTTGAGACTTTAAAAATGTACTCTCTCATTCCATTATTTAAATATTTGGCAAACATAATATATGCCCATAAGGAGCTAGGCTTGTCATATAATTTCCAAACCAACTTAGCACCTAAGGCTAAATTCTGATTCTCTAGACTCCGAATTCCTATTCCCCCAAGTTCCTTAGGCAAACATACCTTATCCCATGCAACTAAAGGGAGTTTCTTCTTGCCATATTTATTATTGTTCCAAATAAAATATCTAAGAGTATCCTATAAACTAACAATAGCTACTTTTGGAGACTTCAAAACAGACTTGATGAGAATAATTGTACTCGCCAAAGTTAACCATCTATGATTCCATGAGAGAATTCTAATAGAAATGACCGAAATAATCTTATCCCAAAAACAAATCTTATCCTGTTTAACAAAGAAAGGAATCCCAAGGTAAGTACATGGAAGATTTCTAGACTCAAATCACCAAAAGGATTGCAACCTATGCTGAACCAGTTGTGATGTATTAAGGAAGAAAATCTTTAATTTATCACCATTCACTTTCTGACCAGAAAATGATGCATAATTATGTATTATTCCTTTAATAACTTTTGCCTCAACTAAAGAAGCATGTCCAAATAACAAAGTATCCTCTATAAAGAGACAATGAGAAATACTTTGGGGAATATTCTGAATCCTTATACCTTTCCAAAGCCCCCCTACTTTAGCAGCCCTAATAGCCCAACTGAAGGTTTTAGCTAGGAGAATAAACAAAAAGGGAGAAAGGGGATCTCCCTATCTCAAACCCCTAGAGGAAGTGAAAAAACCACAAGGAGAACCATTAATTAAAACTGAGAATCTTGCAGAAGATATACATGCACAAATCCATTTAACCCAGGCCTTGGAAAAACCTAACTTCTCAAGAACAACACATAAAGACCCCCACTCTACTCTATCATAAGCCTTCATCATGTCTAGTTTAAGTATCATGGTCGGGTTTCTTTGGGTGGAAATAGAATGTAGCACCTCGTGTGCTACAATTTTACCCTCTTTCATCCTCATTCTAGGAACAAAACCACCTTGCTCCAATGAAATGATCCTAGGTAGAATTTTTGCCAACCTAAGGGGAATTTACCTTCGTAAATATCTTATACAAAGTGTTACATAAAGCAATGGAGCAGAAGTCAGCAAAAGTCTTAGTATCCTCTTTTTTAGGAATAATTACAATTATTATAGTATTAAGTTCTTTTAAAACAGACCTATTTATCCTAGCTTCCTCGAGAGCCAATAAAACATCATTTCCCACAAAATACTGACATTTCTGAAAAAATAAAGGAGTAAAACCATCTAGTCCTGGAGCTTTATTTGGATTCATGGCAAAGACAACACTCTTAACTTCTTCTACGGAAAAGGGAGACATCAACATCTTATTGTCTACCAAAGATACTAAAGGAGGAATATTAGATATAATATCATTGCTGAGATTTCCATTTTCCAAAGATAATAATGACTTAAAAAACCTAACTTCCTTTGAAGCAATGTCCTCCGGCTCTGTCAATAAATTCCCATTCTGACATTGAATACAAGATATCCTATTCTTACATCTTTTAATCTTAGTTGAAGAATGATTTTTTTTTGTGTTCCTATCACCATCTGAAAGCCATAACTCTCTAGATTTCTATCTCCAATAGATTTCCTCTCTAGCTAACACCTCCTCAAGCTGTAAATTTAGTGTCTTCAATTCATCAAAAACTTGTGGCACCATACCATGTTGAATCACATGATTATTAAGACACTCAATCATATCTTGAATCCTTTGTTTTTCTTGAAAAATGTTCTTAAAATACGAGATATTCCATTCCCTAATATTCAATTTCAAATAGCTTAACTTCTTAGCAATCTAAAACATACGGGACCTAGAACAAAAAGGAGCATAATTCCACCATTTAATAAGCATAGGCAAAAAGGAAGAATCCCTAAACCACATGGGCTCAAATTTAAATGGAGACTTAAAAGAAGCCCTATCCTCAATAACTAAAAGGGAAATTGGAAAATAATCAGAACCCGAGACTAGTAGAATAGAGGAAAAGAATTCAAAATCTGAATCAGTCCAATTCTTAGATAACAAAAACCGATCTAATCTCTCAGCAATCTGAGAAAAATCCCTTCTCATATTTGTCCATGGGAAAACCCCATTCTGAGACTTGCAATCAAAAAGCTCATATAAGAAATGAAATCCCCAAAGTCATCCATAATCCTTTTATTAGGGAAAACACCTCCTCTTTTCTCATCTAAATCAGTGATAGCATTAAAATCACCCCTGAAGATAATAAAGGAACCATGTCTTAAGGAAGAAGAAGTCCTCTTTAATTCACCCCATAAATTACTATTCCCTTGAATTCCTAAAGGAGCATAAATGTTAAAAAGCCAGAATTTAACCTTTGAAATATTGCTTATAACTAAAGTCAACATCCAATTTGTAGCAGATGCCACTAACTGTACCTCAATATTATAATTATTCCAAAGCAGTGCCAAACCTCCTGAAGCACCACAAGCAGGAGAAGAAAGAAAACCACCTTCTCCAAGATGAAAAAACCAAATCAATAGACTCCTTTGACAACTTTGTTTCTTGCAACATAAAAATATCACACTTAATTAAGTCCATCTGGGACTTAATTAAGCATCTCTTGTTAGGGACATTTAAGCCCCTAACATTCTAAGAAATAATTCTCATTGTCCTCGAGGGGAGGCCGAAGCTCCCCTCTTCCCATTAATCAAAGAATTTTTGCTTTCCCCAAAGCAACCTTGCAAATTACATTTCACAGCCCCTGATCTTGTCACAAGAGGACTAGTCACAAATATTTTACTCCTCTTTCTTTTTACACTTATAGGAGTTAGGCATGTTTTCTTAGGCCTACCAAGAGAGACTGCATGCCTCCCTTGCCCACCAGCAGGAGAAAGGGACAAAGTCTTTTGAATTCTAGCATCAATTTCCATTTGAGTCTTAATATTATTTGGAGGCCTACCTCTCCCATGAGAAACCACTGATGTTGAAAAAACCAAAGTTGTTTGGACAATTCATAAACTCTTGCATGACTTTGGAGAAGCCAAGATAATTGGATTATCTTCAAAACCCAACTCTGTTGTAGCCAAAATAGCAAAAGGATTAGCAGATGCAGAAATTGGAAGGGTCGAGTTTACACCCCCCAAATCATTCTTAATTGAACAAACAACTCTATCAGTAATACCCTCATCCATCTGATGTGCATGATTATTAAAAATATCATTTACTTGCTGAACCAGATTCTCATCTGGCATAATAACAGGGACAACCTCTAACGGATTACTATTCCCTAAGGAAGATTCATTAGCCATATTAATTTCAACATTTAGAGGGGAATTATTAGACACCAAATTCTTAATTTCCTAAACTAAAGAAGCATCATTAGGAAAACCTATGGCAGGTACCTGTTTAATAGTTTCCATATCAACCATTGCATTTTTATCTAAATTCACATTCTTTGAAGAATACAAAACCTCCTTGTGAGTGCATGAAGACAAATTGTCATCCTTACCCTTTATGTGATTATTTGGCATTTTAGGGCAATCTATTGTCAATGGATGATCTACTCCATTTATCGGGGGATTACCATCCATCACTATACCCCCGTTATTAGAAAATGTCTTCAGTAAAGATGAAACTGAGACCAAACCCGAAGTGTGATAATTTGGTCTCCCAGAACTACAACACAATGGATTATTTTCAAGATTAATATGACTTGTTTCTACCAATTTATGTGAAGTGACATTTCCACATCCTTCGACCAAAGGTCCCACTGACAAACTATCTTTATTAAGGGATTTAGGGAGAGAGCCAACAACCTACTGGTTTTTCTTAAAATCCATAAATAACGGAGCATCCAAAAGTAAAGGAGACTAAAGAAGCTTTGTATCTAATTTCTCAATTGACTGGCACCAAATACCATCATGAGACTTGATATTACAAGTTCGGGGGCAAACATTGTTAGGGTTAATAAGAACACAAATTTTTACCAAAACCTCCCCCTCCACAAAGTCCATTTTAGATGTTAAAAAGTTCCAATAGTATTTCCAATTTTCTCAAGAACATCCAGATCCATAAATTCAAAAGGAATTTTAGGTAAACCAAACTAGAAAGGAATAAGTTTTGAACTAGCAGGAACTAAAAAAGGTTTCCAAGATGCAATTGAAATTAAATGTTTTCCAAACCAATGATGTGAAGTTCTTAATACCTCATCTCTGAAAGAAGGAGAATCAAAGACAATAATAAAAGCATTCGCATACAATAATTGAAAATAATGCATATCCCCCCATCTTTTTTGCAATTTATGATAAAGCTTTAACAAACTAATTTGATCACCCCAAATTTCCCCATAAATAGCATTCCTATGCAAAAAATTCACTTTCTTATCGACATCAGAACCTAGAAGATTGATACAAGGGATAGGAGCCCAAAATTTTGATGAAGAAACCCCCAGTAGAATAGGATCAGTAGGTATCTTACTTACCTTTTCTGGACTAGCTTCCTTGAGGTTCACATTTACCTTATTTCCCACCTGCTATGAAGAAACAAAAAACCTAGCCGCGGTCTCCTTTTTTGCCAAGCCAACAACCCTAGCAAATGTTCATTGATTGCCCAGATCCAAAGACCATTTCCCCAAAAATCCCTTCAATTGCTTCTCAGAAATCCATTGATTTGCACCATTATTAAAATGCCCTCGAGTGAATCTCTTTCCATTGTTATTCTGCCTCCATGCCACACTGCGTCTGTTCCAAAAGAAGCCTTGAAAGTATTTTGAAACTAGCCGAAAAACCTTGTTATTTCCTCTCCGGTTTACCTGTATCGCCATGTCCTTCCATCTTCCATTCATGTAGACCCACTGCGGAACATGAGGCAGGTCTTCCCTTTGTTGGGCTCTCTACTCTGTTATTCAAATAGGTCTTCAAGCATCTATGCTCGGTAATCACTATGTAGCATCCCCGTGCATACACTTGCTCGCATACATTGTTTATTAACAATTCCTTATTTATAAACAATTGCTAACCGCTGAATCTCCTTGGTAACATTTCCCATGATCAATCTTAGCCATCAGATCTTCAAACTTGACCAGGTTCAATGTATTCTTCCAATCTAAAAATGTATTACCTTACCTCTGGACTTGCATTCCTATCTTGGAACTTGCATAAGGTTATTGCGGTTCAATCTGCGCTGTAGATCTTCTTGCCGATTTTCCTTTGCCATAGATCCTTAACAAACTTCATGCACGGCATACCAATCATTTATACATCTCCAGCTAATCATTATCCTTTATTAAATAATTCTTTTATCCATCCAATGCGCACTGTCATAACTCGGTTGCAACTCGGTAAATACTAAACTTTACTCGGTACACATTTCACCTTCATTAACTGATATCGATAACCTTAGGGTTTATTGACTAGGTTCTTTGCTCGGTGGCATAGTATAGTATTAATCTTACAATCAACAACATATGTAGGATATCAAAACAATCTAAACATCATGATCTCATCATTGTCTAACTCAGGAATAGTTGCCCATTCAATAGCTTATTCCTCCTCTTTAATCATCACATTCTTTCTGTGTCTTTTACCGACATCTTAATTCTCTTCTAATCAATCTTCTCAAGATAGGGCAACATCATACTGAATCAGATAATCAATTTCTTGATATTAATGACAAAATAATGTTATAAAGATAGTTATCATCCTTCTTCAGTTATATCAATAATCTTCAACAACCTTCTCAATATCCTTATTGAATATCAACAATCTCTTGATATTGAAATGCCAACAATCTCCCCCTTTGGCATTGATGACAAAACCAATAATTAAATGGTAATACCAATAAGATATTCAAATTGATTTAGATTCAGATTGCTAGTAGACTTCTCCTGTTATCCTTGATCTGTTGTCTTTTGAAGTCTTCTCCATTTTTTATTAGGCTTCTGAGTTGTTGACTTGCATTTAGTCTTCTCCATTTTTTTTTGCAATCTACTCCCCCTGTCATTAGTCTTCTGTTATTTCCATCATTTAGGGATTTACCATGCAGTCAACCATTTAGTCTTTCAACCATTTAGTCTTTCAGTCAACCATTTAGTCTTCTCCCCCTTTGACAACAATGCCAAAAAGTAAAAGAACTAAATCATGATTTCTTCCTCTGTGAAGTGATTTGCCTTGCTGTGTAACATCTTAGTCTTGGTCAGATCAACTTGTCTCTATTCACTTTTTCCTGCACAACTTTAGGTGACCTCCTAAAGTGCATAAATTAACATCAATCTACACATAATATTCTGTAGATCCATCGAATTGATGCTTTCACCGAACTCGGTCAGTGAGTAAAAGATAGGGTTAGGACCCCTAACTTTCTTATGAGATACTCAAAAGTGTCCCTTGGTAGTGGCTTTGTGAAGATGTCTACTTATTGCTCCTTTGAACTGATATATTCCAACACAACTTTCTTCTCTTGAACTTCTTCTCTGAGATAATGATACTTTATAGATATATGCTTTGTCTTAGAGTGCATTACTGGATTCTTTGAAATGTTAATGGCACTAGTATTATCATAGAATATAGGTACTGGCTCGGTAACTTTCTCATTTATACCTTCCAATAGTTGTTTGATCCATGCTATATTGGTACAATTCAATGTTGCAGCAACATATTCAGCTTCTGTTGTAGATTGAGAAATACATCCTTGTTTCTTGCTAAGCCAACTTACTAGTCTTTCTCCCAAAAAGAAAGCTCCACCACTTGTGCTTTTCCTGTCATCTATGTTGCCTGCCCAATCAACATCAGTATAAACTTTTAAATCAAAATTATTCCTCTTTTCATATACTAAGCCATAATCTTCAGTGCCTCTCAGGTATCTAAAAATTCTCTTGATTGTTGTCATATGGGTTTCCTTGGGATCTACAGAGAATCTTGCTACAATACCTACTGCATGTGCTATATCCGGTCTACTATGCACAACATATTGCAATTTTCCAATTATAGATCAGTAAAGTGTCTCATCAATAGATGTAGATTCATCATTCTTTGATATTTTACAGTTAGTAGTCATAGGAGTACTTACTGGTTTAGAATCCTCCATTCCAAATTTCTTCAAGATTTCCTTTATGTACTTGGATTGAGTAATGAAAATCTCATCTTTCATTTGCAGTGTATGTAAACCTATTAAATATTTTATCTCACCGATTAGTGACATCTCAAATTCTTTATACATTTCATTTCCAAATTTCTTGCATAAGGAGTCATTACCACAAAATATAATGTCATCAACAAATATGGTTGAGATCAGTATTCCATTGTCATCATCTTTCTTCATGTACATATTGTTGTTTTCACTTGTCCTTATAAAACCAATCTTGATTAAATAAGAGTGCAATCTTTCATACCATGCTCTAGGTGCTTGTTTCAGACCATATAAGGCTTTGTTCAGTTTGCATACCTGATCTTTACTCCTATCTTCAACAAATCCTTCAGGTTGTTCAATGAAAACTTCTTCTTCTAGTATACCATTCAAAAATGCAGATTTAACATCCATTTGATATACCTTGAAATTTTTGAAAGAAACATATGCCAACAATGTTCTTACTCCCTCAAGTCTAGCCACAGGTGCAAAAGCCTCACCATAATGTATTCCTTCTTCTTGAGCATAACCTTTGCAAACTAGTCTTACTTTGTTGCGAATGACCTCACCTTTTTCATTTAGCTTGTTTCTGAAAAACCACTTAGTACCAATTATATTTTTGTCCTTTGGTCTTAGGATTAGTGTCCATGTTTCATTCTTCTTGATTTGATCAATTCTTTTGTCATAGCATTTACCCAATCTTCACTGTTAAATGCCTCTTTCAATATTCTTGGTTCAAATTCAGAAATCAGACATGTGTTCTATCTCAGTTTGTTTCTTGTCATCACCAGATCATCTTTATCTCATATAATCTAACTTGATGCATGATGTCTTCTGACATATTTGGCTAATATAGGATCGGTAGGTTCTGTATGATCTTCTTCATCACTCAGTAACTGGACATTATCTTCATTTTCTTCAGCAACTTTCTCTGTAGGACTTGTCGGTTGAACATAAACAAATTATTCATAATCTTCTGGTTCTTTGGAATTTCCTTCATCATTTCTTTCTGCAAATTCATCAATTTTCACATTTTCACTTTCCATTATTTTATTAGATGATTTGATCAGACATTTAAATGCTTTACTTCTAGAAGAATAACCAAGAAATGTTCCTTCTTCACTTTTCTGATCAAACTTTCCATTTCTGTCATCTTTGTGAACATAGCATCTTCTTCCAAAGATTTTAAGGTAACTTACATTAGGTTTCTTGTCATACCAGATCTCATATGGTGTCTTCACTGTTGCTTTCTTCAGTTGAACTCAGTTTAGGGTGTAAACTGCAGTGCTGATTGCTTCTCTCCAAAATGTTTGAGGTACCCTCTTTTCTATCATCAGGGTTCTTGCACAATCCATAATTGATCTGTTTCTTCTCTCGGGTATCCCATTTTTCTGAGGTGTTCTCGGTGCAAATACTTGCCTCTTTATACCATGATCATTGCAGTATAAGTTAAATTCATCAGAAGTGAATTCTCCTCCTCTATCAGATCTAAGACATTTCAGTTGTCTTCCTGTTTCATTTTCACCTCTTGCCTTGTACCATTTGAACATTTGAAAAGCTTCTGATTTTTCTTTTAAAAACATGAATGACATCACCCTTGAGTAATCATCCACAAATAATATGAAATATTTATCACCATAATAACTTTGAACTTTCATAGGACCACAAAGATCAGTGTGTACTAGATCTAAAACTCCTTTAGAAGTGTAGGACTTACTTGTAAATCTTGATCTTGTCATCTTACCCATCTGGCATCCTTGACACATAGCATTCTCAGGTTTTTTAAGACTCGGTAGACCTCTTACTCGGTGCTTCTTAGTTATTTTGATCAGATTATCAAATTTTACATGACAAAACCTTTTATGCCATAACCAAGTATCATCTATCTTTGCATAAAGACACTTCATCTGAGTTGAGTCAAGATGAAATGTATTACCTTTTGTTTGTGTCTTGGTACCAGCTAACTTTCCATGCTTGTCATGAACTTTGACAACTCCTTTCTGAAATTCTATTCGGTATCCTATATTGTTTAGTTGTGCTACACTCAATAAATTGTATTTCAAACCTTCAACCCAGTATACATCATCACATTTAGCATTGTCAAGAAGTGTTATAGATCCTTTACCTTTCACTAGACATGGTGCATCATTACCAAATCTTACATAGCCTCCATCATAGTCTTCTAATTTAACAAACTTGTGTTTATCACCTATCATATGATGTGAGCATCCACTGTCTAGGATCCAAGAATCATTATTATTTATGTGAGATATTAGGGCTTTTTCTTCATACCTTTCTTCATAAGATCCATCTTTAATAGCCACATAAACAACTTCCTTAGTATTAGTTTCATTAGATTTGTCGTCATTAGATTCCTCATCTGCTACTAGACATGTCTTTCTATCTCTCCTTCTAAAGTCTTGGTGTCCTCTATATTGGTTATCTTTCTGCCTGTTATCTCGATATTCTCTCTTTTCACTAGATTCTTTGTCAGTGCAGTTAGAAGCCATATGTTCTATTTTATCACAATTGAAACATTTTAAAGCTAGCTTTCCTTTATACTTACCTTTTCCTCTCGGTAACCTTCTGGCTAATAATGCTTCAAATTCTTCTTGCTTCTTGATTTCCTCATATAGTTTGTGCACTTTTTCCATGTTCTTGCAAAATCTTTCACTTGCTCCACTATGATCCCCTTTAGAGTACTTACTCATTCTATCATTGTAATCATCAGATTCACCAATATGAAAAGAACTGAATGTAGATTCTACTTTATTTACCGAAGACCCACTATTATCAAAATTACTTAACTCAAATGCATGTAGCTTACCAATAGTAGCATCCAAATAAGTTGGCATGTTAGGTACAGACCTCAATTCATTGATTGCAGAGACTCGAATAGCATAAGCTAGTAGAAGGGTTCTCAACAACTTACTTGTTATATCCTGTTATTCAATAGTTCCACCTGCTCCTTTAATTTGATTGACAATCTCCTTTAGTCTTGTATTGTATTGGGTTATGTTCTCACCTTCATTCATCCTCATGGATTCAAGTTGTCCTCTTAGAC
Organism: Cryptomeria japonica; assembly: GCF_030272615.1. Classification (NCBI taxonomy): domain Eukaryota; kingdom Viridiplantae; phylum Streptophyta; class Pinopsida; order Cupressales; family Cupressaceae; genus Cryptomeria; species Cryptomeria japonica. The sequence goes on from NC_081410.1 coordinate 16,070,261, forward strand.
TATCTACTTTTTCTCTTTGAACATGTTCATCACCTCCATACACAGATATGAGCTTAGTCCACATTGCTTTTGCATCATTACAACCTTCTAGATCATTAAACTCTGAGTCAGTCAATGCTAATGTTATTTCAATCACTGCTTGAATATGTTCTTGATTTGCCTTAATCTCTTCCAAGGTCATAGGGTTGGTGCTCGATGCAATGTAATCATTCTCTAGATAATATGTTGCATATTCTCCAGTTCCTGATAAATGTAGCTTCATCCTTTTCTGCCATGTGGAGAAACTTGACTTGTTCAGCTTCGGTGCATCCCTTTTATACATCTTCAGATCTTTGCCTCAAGTACCTTTAAACTTTTTCTTCCGGAGTCCAAATCTCTAATACCAATTGTTTGTTCGGATGCTTAATGTAAAGAGCTGATTCCAATAGCTAACAAGATGAGAGGGGGGGGTGAATCATACAAACTTAAACTTCCATAAAATCAATAGATTCAACCTCGGTAACTTATACTTTAGCAACTTAACCAAAAATTTCTAAACATGCAAACTTATGAACACATAATCATAATAACACTCATAACACCAGATTTAACATGGAAACCCAAATAGGGAAAAACCACTGTGGGATTTAAGACCCACTAAGAAATATACTCTTCTAGAGTATGCTCGATTAAAAGCAAATCCTGTTAAAGATTACAAACACATAGCTAGATGTGACCCGGTTAAGGGATTTCCCTCAGATCTGTTAGGATCTTTACTTTGTTAGAAGTGACCTTGTCAAAGGATTTCAAACACTTGCTTAGAATTTTACCTTGCTAGAGGGTTTACAAATATGACTGTTAATTCCACTTGGTTAAGAGATTTTCTGTCACTTACAAAATAACAGTAATAAAAATCTATCTGCAACTTCACATCTAAAATGCTAAAGCAGATTCTTATTTGCACAAAACAATCTAGTCATAGGACTTATCTTGTCCCTCTTCTGGGCTCTCTACTTTGTTATTCAAATAGGTCTTCAAGCTTCTCTGCTCGGTAATCACTATGTAGCATCCTTGTGCATACACTTGCCCGCATACATTGTTTATTAGCAATTCCTTATTTATAAACAATTGCTAACCGCTGAATCTCCTTGATCACATTTCCCATGATCAATCTTAGCCATCAGATCTTCAAACTTGACCAGGTTCAATGTATCCTTCCGATCTAAAAATGTTTTACCTTACCTTGGGACTTGCATTCCTATCTTGGAACTTGCATAAGGTTATTGCGGTTCAATCTGCGTTGTAGATCTTCTTGCCGATTTTCCTTTGCCATAGATCCTTAACAAACTTCATGAACGACATACCAATCATTTATACATCTCCAACTAATCATTATCCTTTATTAAATAATGCTTTTATCTATCCAATGTGCACTATCATAACTCGGTTGCAACTCAGTAAATACTAAGCTTTACTCGGTACACATTTCACCTTCATTAACCGATATCGATAACCTTAGGGTTTACCGACTAGGTTCCTTAGGGTTTACTGACTAGGTTCTTTGCTCGGTGGCATATTATAGTATTAATCTTACAATCAACAACATATGTAGGATATCAAAACAATCTAAACATCATGATCTCATCATTGTCTAACTCGGTAATAGTTGCCCATTCAATAGCTTATTCCTCCTCTTTAATCATCACATTCTTTCTGTGTCTTTTACCGACATCTTAATTTTCTTCTAATCAGTCTTCTTAAGATATGGCAACATCATACTAAATCAGATAATCAATTTCTTGATATTAATGACAAAATAATGTTATAAAGATAGTTATCATCCTTCTTCAGTTATATCAATAATCTTCAACAACCTTCTTAATATCCTTATTGAATATCAACAATCTCCTAATATTGAAATGCCAACAATCTTTCTTACTGTAATGCCAACACTAGTCATTGGTATTACTTATACAAATCTAAGAGCAATCTTATACTCACATCTTTTAAAAGGAAATTAGTCGATTTGTTATGGTTTCATTATTCATGCTTATATCTATCTAACCATACATGCAATGAATTAATTGAAGTGTTGTGTCTTGCAGCTTACATACTTATTCCACTTTTTCACACACACATTTTTGGCACCCACCATGGGGTAGAAGACTACATCTTTCGGCCTCTGAGAGTAATTTTTTCTTATTTTTCAAATTTTCATCCGTATAGTTGCTGCGAATTATCGTATGAGTTTTTCCACTCTTCCTAACAAAAAACTGTAGATATCGTATTAACGCCGACCCTGGCTTGTTGTTCATCTGTCTGAGAAATTTTCACAGCCTAATTAGTTTTTGTAGAATGCTTGTCGAAGAATATGCTTGTCAAACAAAGACAATATGACTATTGATTCATTGTCTTTGCAGGTTGCCTAAGTAGATTCAAGAAAAAATTATGTATTCATTAAATTCATTTTTTTAAGGCACCTAACTTTCTATCTGGTTAATGAACAAATCTGGCTTTCGTGTTTTAAGAAAAATTTTAGAGGTAGGAGAGTATGCTCTTGTCTGCATAGACAATCAAAAATACACACCCTTGAGGCTTTTTCTAGGTTTGAGATTTGTATAACTTTAGCGGGCCTACCCTCTCAAGGAGCCTTTAAGGCCAAAACCATTAGGGTTAGTGAGAGGAGAACGAACCAAGTGGGAATGGCTAAACGCCAAGTACTCCAACCCACTATAAAATAAATGTGATTTGATGAAAATCAAGTCAATGATAGTGCTTAGGAATAACTCTTCTCTGTACCTTCAGGTATATTAAACCTTGGTTTTCAAGGCTAGGAGACCTCTTAATTGAGTTTATACCCTGACGTGCCGAACGGATCCATTACTAGTTCCAATTTAAGATTAGAAGCTACACGGTTCACCTCCGAAAGGGGGGATAATCTTTGTGCAAGAGATATAGTAATGCTCCCAAGATACTTGCCATTTCGTGCCCCCATTAGAGTTTGGAGTCGGCTAATATGACATTGAGAATCCATTGCGTGAGACTCAACAGTCGTATTCTGATTAGCTATTGGGTGTGTACTCGAGTCTGCAAGCAAAGGTTTTCTTCTCTCACCAATTTCCATAGGGTTAGCGTGTTGTGATTGGATTCATTATACATATTGCGTGTTTACTATGTTTTCGTCCCTGAAACTGAAACTGAAATACCAAAATCAGAGAAAACAATAAACAACTCAGTAGTCAAAACTTTGTTCATGTCAAAAACTAGTCTATCCTAGTCAAAACTTTGTCCGTGTCAAAACTAGTCTATCCTAGTCAAAACTTTGTCCGTGTCAAAACTAGTCTATCCTAGTCAAAACTCTATCCATGTCAAAACTAGTCTATCCTAGTCAAAACTCTATCCATGTCTAAAACTAGTCTATCCTAGTCAAAAACTCTATCCGTGTCAAAACTAGTCTATCTCAGTTGTCCAAAAACTCAATCCATCTCAAAATTGGTCATCGTTAGTCATTAAAAACTGGGTTTATCATAAATTTTGTCTCTGTCCAGTAAATTGTCGTATGAGTCTTCTAATTTATCGTCCTTCTACATACCTTATGTCGTACGCAATTTCATCAGGTCTAACAGTTTGTTGTCTGAGCCTCAGTTCTGTGTCGTACGAAACCTGATAAATTGTCGTTCTTAGGTAATTATCGTCTGGTCTTTGATTTTGTGTCGTAAGAAACATCATTGCATTCATCAGTTTGTCATCTGAGGTATACCCGTTTGTCATGCGAACATAGGCAACAACTCATATGAAATTCTATTTCTGTCGTCTTGAAGCTATTAAACTGTCGTCTGGTCTTGTAAAACTTGTCGTACGAATCTCTGATTTTGTCAGACTAGAATAGTCAAACTTGCCTAAAATAGTCTACAATGAGCATAAAATTGGTTATAATCACTCTGAGCATAAACAAATCTGAGTAGTGCACTTCTTCCATAGTGTTACACTATTTTGTCGATCATCTTTCAGCTAGTTCAATCAACCATTTATCAAACTTAAGTTACTTAGATAACGTCTTACACAAGATAGATTGTTCCTAAAACCAGACTGAGTTTTAGTCACTTCTCTTAAATCAAACTAGGTAACTTAGATAAACATCTTACACAGGATAGATCTTTCCTGAAATCAGACTTAATCTTAGTTGCTTCTCTTAATCGATATGTTAAACGAACAACTAGCTTTAAATTTGATCTCGACTTTTGCATCACAAACAACTTTAGGTCACATCAGTCAATAAAAATGCCTATTCAAATCAGAAGTTCCCATAAGAAAGCTGCCAAGGACAAAGGAAAATCCTTTTCATATCAAGATAATCCATTTTACGTAAAGGATCCTCTCACTGATAAACCTTCATCATCTGATATGCCAGTTTATGGTCAGTCCTTGTCTCCCACCATATCTGGAACAAAACAAGAAAGACAAGCTACTAAACACAAAAATTATGATGATATCAGTATCCATGATACCGACGGTGATTCCTCATCAAGTGAATCTGAAGCCTCTGAACCTCTAGAAACTGATATACAAAAATTTCAAAAAGATAAAGATTTTCGAAAAATGATGAAGGTTATCATGGCTAGAGAAAAAAGAAGACTATTTTCTAGAACTAGAAAAGCAAGGAGCTAAACTTCCTACTGGTTATAATGTTGAGGCACTCATCACTAAAGAGGAAGAGACACCATTAGCAATGGTAAACAAACAATTACAAGCGTTACGAACTGAAATCATAGAACTGAAAAACAAGGATAAATCACCCAAACAATATTCTCTGGACACAATATGCCCATTTCCATTTGACAAAAACATTTACATGCCTCCATTTTCTTCACGAGTGGAGATCCAAAAATTTGACAAATATGATGGCAACTTAGATCCCCAAGACCATATCAGAGAATTTTATGCTTTATGTATGGAGTTCATGCACGACCAAACATATCTCATGTGCCTTTTCTCAATAAGTTTTGGGGGACAAGCTATGGAATGGTTCTCAAGCCTACCTATGGGAATAAAAACTTTTGAAGAATTAATCCAATTGTTTCTATAACAATACTCCTATAACATTCGTCACCTAGTCACTATGATATAAATTTGCAATACCAAACAGAAAATGGGAGAGCCCTTTCTCACTTTTCTCCAACGATGGAGAAAGATGTTCTCTAGATATTCACAGCCTATTCCAGATTCTGAGAAGATGGATATCTTTGTCAACAACTTAATCCCTAAATTGAAATACAATATCCAAATGCAAGTGCACCCTTCATTCAATAAAATGGTAGATAATTCCCTTAGGATGGAAGATGTGCTTATAAACAAGGGAGATATCTCACTTTGGAAAGAAACACAACCAAGATCTAGTTCCAAAGAAAAGAAAAAATATTGGAAATATGGCAAAGACAATAACAAAAATGTTGCTAATGATGGAGTGGTAGACACTGTTAAAGCAAAATCAAAATCCACTATATTTAACTTGGCTAGTAGAACGCAAGCACCCAAAGTAGCTAAAACCACAACATAAAATCCTCCGAAGAAAGTAAAAGAGTGGTTTAAAGAGAAAACTTGGCTTTTGAAACTTAAATGCGAACTCACTCCTCTCGAAGAATCATACGTATCCACTTTCAAAACTTTATTGGCAAATAATCTGATAACCTTACCAGACAATTCTAGGCCATATGATCTAGAAGTTAAACCAAAATGGTGGAGAGAGAACGAATACTGTGACTGCCATTGAAACAAAGGTCATAACACAAACAATTGCATGAAGCTCCAACATGAGATTCAAGATCTCATTGATGCTGGCAAAATTGTTGTTGGAAATCACATAATTAATGCTGATCACAAAGCTTTTAAAGATCCCTTACCTATTTATGAAAAAGGTGATTCCTCAAAGTCAAAAGGAGGTGCCAAAGTTAATTACACCTATACCAACAATAACAATGTTATCAACATGATTGAGCCTTCCCAACCTGAATATTGCAATATGATTATAATCTAAGATAAACAACATGAATCACAAAATGAAAATGTTGTGACCCGTGCTCAAAAGAAAGTCACTCTCCAAGGAGATAGTTCTTCAACTCCTGCTCAAACTACGTCAAACCTACCAACCTCATCAAATAAACAAACAGATACAACATTTTCTAAATTTAAATAGCTAACTTCGTCATCATCCTCTGGATATAGCATTGTCGAACAACTGAAAAGAATGAAAGGTCAAATCTCCATCTTTGAATTGCTCAAAATCTCTTCTACTCATAAAGAGATCCTAGACAAATCACTTCTCACAACTAATGTCCCAAAAGACTTAGATATTGATCAGTTTCAATCTATGGTGGATCACCTGACTTTGCCTCATTATCTTACTTTCTCTGAAGAAGATGACAACTCGTTGAATCACCCACATAACCAGCCATTGTACATTGAAGCTATGATCCATAAACACCGATTTAAACGTGTTTTGATAGATGGAGGTGCCGGGTTGAATATTTGTACCTATAATCTGCTTACACTGCTAGGATTTTCTAAAAATGTCATTGATCCGATTAAGAAAATAACAATCAAAGCTTATGATGAAGAAGAAAGAACCTGTAAAGGTCTAGTACTATTACCAATCAGAGTAGGACCTATAGAAAGGGATGTTATTTTATAGGTGCTCGATCTTCCTCTGTCATACAACATCTTACTGGGCAGGCCATGGATTCATGAAATGAAGGCAGTTCCATCTACATATCATCAGTGCTTAAAATTTCCTTATAACGGGGTTGAAGTCAATATTCCTACTGATACAAACTCTCCCTGCAATGCATTGGCAAAGAGTGATGATACCTTTGTGCCTCATAATAGAGTAGCCTCTACAACTGAAAGTTTAGAAACCTTGATGAAGAACTTAGAAAAGAAATTAAAAATCATAGATACTGGCATGGATGGATACAAGATAGAACCAGTACTTTCACTCATTTCTCTTTCTCCATCACCCAGACAATCAGGATAATCATTAGAGGTTATGAAGCCATAGAATTCTACTCCAAATGTCATATATGATAGTCTCTTTGTACAATTCTCTACTTCTCTTGCAGATGAAATAGAAGAGGATGCTATTCTCAAATGGCTTTTCAAAGAAGTAAGACATTGTGAGATTTCCTCGACACAATATGGTCTAGGATATAAAATGATTCAACGCATGAGATATTTAGGTATTGGTCCTCTGGGAAAAAATCAAGAGGGTATTATTGAACCCATTCATCTACAAACAAAGTCTACAAATGACAAAGTAGGACTGGGATACAATCCGGGAAAGACATCAGACAAAAAACATGCTTCTAAGTCTAAGTGGAAGAAAAAGACACTACCTTCACTATCATAGGAAGTAAACATTCAACAAACTCAAGAAGAGTATGAAAAAGAACAAAAAGAAATGACAATCAAGAAAGAGGAAATAGTTAGTACTCAAGTCCCAATGGTATCAAATACAACATTACAAGGAGTAGAAGTCCCAAAGGATATGAGAGAAGAGGTAGAAAGAATCGGGGAATTGTTTGCACCACTGAAAATTCCAGTCACATACACTGGTAGACAACAAGTAGATGATTCAAAAACTGAATCGAACGAGTATGAATGGAGTCCAGATCATCTCTCAGATACATCTAGTACAAAAACTCCAGAAGAGTCCAATGATATCACAGATGAAACTCAAGAACTGATATGCTTAAAACTACAAACGGAGATAGACAAAATCAAAATAAAAAGACAGGCAGACTATGAACAAAAGCTGAAAGAAGGAAGGACACAAGAAAATTCTTTACCTACTATGTCTCTCTCTAATAGGCAAAACAAATCAGGTATGGCACTACACAAGAAGAATTGGAAGCTATAGAAACAAAACCAGTCATTAGTCCAGAAGAAGCTGAATGGAGTAGAAGACAGAAATTCATAGAACCATCAAGGTTATGTCAATAGGTATGTCAGATACTAGTGATAAATGAACCAAATCATGAAGGAACTTGTAACATCAAAGATGTAGGTATTGACAGCATACATAAATTCACTCAATCACTTGAAGAAGAGTCGAAAACTCCCTCTTATGACTCTGATGACTCCGGAAACATTCCTATTGATGATAATACCTATTCAGCATCAAACTCTGACTCCTCTGTCATGGATGTTAGGAATCTATCTACTGATCTTGTTACTGTCAAACCACAATATGTAGTCCATTTTGGCATAGAAAATGGTGCTACGAGTAGGTCTATTGGATTTGGTCAACTAAATATTAACATGCAGTTCAATGATCATGTTGTAACTATTCTTGGTCTCGAGACATTTACGCAAGGTAGTCTCCTAGAACTTGACTACTTTGCGTAAATGTTAATGATCATGTTGTAACTATTGCTTTAAAGTAAAGGTGATTAATATGGTAAAAGTTGTGATTTGTGAATGACTAGTGTCTTCCTTGTTATTTGGGCTACAGAGTCTTATATTTGCCTAGGATTTAATGTATGATTTTGTGAGACAGTTTTTAAACCTACCCCTTTGGTAAATCTGTCAATTACATTTCTTATTAGATTTGATAAATGTTCATATCATAAACCACTTGAATGAATTTAACCTTAACCTTAAAGGACCATCCAAGGAAGAACTACAAGGAATAATTACAATTCACAAGTAGATCCTTTCAATCCAAGTTTATAACATAGAAACATAAACTTCAATGTAAGAATACGAATAACCTTATCTCCTTTAGATAATATCACAAATAACTACCTACTGAAAAATGAGATAATCCACAACACATATGTAGAGAAAAATGACCGATTCTATTAAAGCTTCAAAATGGTACAATAGTATGACAGAGGCTATAGTACTTTTTTGGTATATTCTATTCTAATTCCCCTTCATTTTACAAAACTTTCTCATATAAATAAGTGAGCAACACCTATTCTGTGAAAAGTTACGTCCCTTCATCATTAACAACCTAATTACAATTGCTTAACAAATTGAAAGATAAAGAGATTAAGCATGCCAAGATAATTAATATAACTGTCACTCTTATGGTATCTAACGACCGTGCTCTTTTTTTTCATATCTGTCTCCAGTGAAAAGAGACCAAACACCGCCTAGTTGACATGTGGGGCTATTTCTTCATTCTGGTTAAATCTAGCCACTGCTTTCTCCTTAATCTGTACAAATTCCTTTTGCCATTACTCTAATGGAGTCAGTTCACCATCCTTGTAGATAATCAGTATCATTGCAACATAGTCTTCATCCAATATTTGGAGATCTTTATTCAATGTGTATGTGTATTTGTCATGCTCCATCAGGTATTGGTCCCCTTGAGCTCTTTTTTCTGCAGTCATGGCATCATTGTCCTTCAATACATCTTGCAATCTCTCCTTTAATCTCTCATGCTCTTTTAGAGCTTTTACAGTTCCTGTGTATTCTTTCCAATATTGGTTAGCATGTGGCAACATAGATTTGAACTTGTGCTCAACGACATCATTTTCCAACTTGTTCATCTTTTGTTTGGCATTGGTTAACTTCTTGGCTAACTTTTTATCCTTTATCCTCCAATAGGTAGCATCATATATATCATCTAAGACCCTTAGGTTAGGTTGATAACCCATATCTGGTTCATGTTCCCCCATAATAGAAGTCTTTTGTGACAACTGTCCTTGTAGCCTATGGATTTATCGAGTATCCTTCTCATACAAGCCTCTGTAAATGTTGTTCTCTTTGACCAAAAACTCTTTTTGTTCCTGGTTCAATTTTGCTACATCCACATTTAACTTTATTGTGATTCAATCAATTTTCCCAACTTGTTGGATCATCATGTGGCCAAAAACATGATCCCTATCAACCAATATAGGTCTCTTTTCCTTTGGATACAAGGCCCATATTATGAAATCTTTTTTATTTGGATCATATCTTGAGCCCATAAAGATCTTGTCTATCTCCTCTAGTATGATCTACTTGTTGGGGTCTTGCTTCTTGAGGAAACCGTCAAACAACAATGCAGACCTCATGTCCCATCCTAAGTAGATTAGCACACCAGCATCCTTGAGTAGCTGCCTTCCTTTCTCAAGTTTCATTTCTTTCTTAGCAAGGTCCACCTCCTCTTGTAACCTTTGGGCTTGTTCCTCCTCTATTTTCTCTTTCATAGCAGTCCTAACCTATATTCCTTTATGTTGCTAGAGAAATGTATCAAATCATTTGGAGGAAATGAAATCATCATCAACAATGAAACCTTCATGTTCAAACATGCTTATATCTCTGACATCTTGGACATTGTACTGTTCTGTCATCATATCCATCTGCACACCACCCTCAAATCCAGGAGAATACTCTTCTCTAGGGGAGTCAATTGGAAAAAACATTAGAAACAGATTGAGGAGACAATTGGGCCAAGGGATTTGTATCCTTGATAGTTTTGATGTGCTTCCCATAGACATAAGCAGCCACTCCCTCAAGCAACTCTAGCTCATGCTCCATAAGTTTATTTGCTTGATCCAAGGGATCTTTGATGTTTTGAAGCATGTCCTCCTTTATTCTCCCTTGAAAGAGCTTCTATTTTTTAGGCTTGGAACACTCACTCATATTTAGCCCTTTTTTCATTTGCTTCTTCCCTTCTTATATTTCTGATGAAATCATTAGGTATGAGTGACACATGCTCTCCAGCCTTGAGTTTCTAGGATGACTTCTTTGCCCCTATGTATCCTTCTAGATCAAATTTTGGTCTAGGATCTCCTTCTACCATCTTGTAGTAATCCAATTTATTATGTAGAAAATTGTAACTCTTTGAACTTTTGACAACAAAGTTTGGAAAGACAAGTAATCTAGGCATGATGGATTGTTTTCCATTATTAGTTAAGTGTTGGGCGCTTACTACTGACAACTGCCTGACAATCTCTAGGCATGCCACTCTGTTAGGCACATTGATAGGCAATACATATGGTTTTCCCTCAAATCCATACACTCTTATTTGAGTGCAATCCGAAAAGAAATAAAAATATCCCCAGTTGTTCTCAATTGCAGTATCTTCACCATAATCCTTTGGCCTCAAGAATCTTTGAATTTGAGGAGACAAAGCATGATCACATGGGTATCCCAATAATCTATGTAATGTCTTGACAAAATATTCCTCAAAGTTCCGGTACTAGTTGTTGTTGTATCTTTGGTCCCATAAAGATATCCATAGTTGTACAAGCTTCTTTATCCCAGCTTTATCATATGACCTAATGCACAACTTGTCTGGCCATAGCCCTTTGTCTTGCCCAACATACAATAGCATATGCATAAGAATAGAGTAATACTTGAAATGCACATTAATCACATCTCCTTTCAGTTTCTCTAGTCCATGCTTGATGTTATCAACAAGATAGGTAAAAAAATCAAATAACTGAGGATCTTTAGATTGCAAATCTGCACAGATGACCATAGCCACTATATCCATCAAGGGATGAGCCTCTATTCCCAAAACTTGAGCAGTGCAATAGTATAAATACTTGAAGTAGGGATGAAACAAACTGACATCATATGGAGCTTTGTTATCTTTATCAAATGGCACTATCGATCTTGCAACCCTGGGTCTATGGATAGGGAGTCTCCACCTCTTATAGATTTCCTCTAGGTTGAAGTATTCTTGTGTCAATTTCTTAGTATAAATTTTCTCTTCGAATCCCCAATCTAAATCAAACACAGTGTCAATAATTTCCTTGGTAATTGACAGTACTGGTCTCCCCATATAATCATATATGGTCTTGGTCTTGGGTTCATAGTTGTTGGCTAGGGATTTCATGAGCTCAACATTCACAAAGACATTAGCCACTACCAATTTCCCCAAATTCAACCTCCACATGCTATTCACAGGCTCAAGTGCACTCCTTCATATATACCCAAAAATAAACAATTCATGACCCCTTATCTCTATCAATGTATCTCCTAGGCCTTCAAATCTATCCTCCAAACCTTCCTCATCTGTTTTAGTTTTCTTAGACGTAAGGCTTGACACAAGACATTGGTCAATTAGGTCCTAGGCCGAAGAGCACCCTTCCTTTTTCAGCCTCTTAGGTTTGTCTTCCAGGGGCTGGGTCTCTTTAACTTCCTAGCCCTATTCTTTTTAGAAGATGACCCCTCCATTATCACTACAGAGCTTTGAGAGTGAAAAAATTACTTGAATTTGGGGTAGACCACTTGTGAATTTGATCTCGAATTGTTTCAGCTCTCTGAGGCTTGTTGCGAATTCTTCAAGTGTTGCTCAAAAGTGTTTCCTCTTTTGCCAATTTATCGAGCATTAATGGTGATTTTATCAGTTACCATTACCAGTTGCACAACGGTCACATAGGCATTTATTTGAGTTTATGATGAAGTGACTTTATTAAGATTTGTATTGATCCTCGTGACAGAAAGTAATCATTCATCTAGCAGCACTTCATATTGGCCATCGATGCTCATCAGTTTTATGGTCTCACCCCTTTTCGATGGAATCATGTACTTCAGTGGCTTAAATTTATCTTCCCTCGAAATGTCATGTTTCATCGATGTCTCCTTAGTTTTGATAAAACTACCATCATCGTTAAGGAACTTTGTGACTTCATCGACCTCTTTACTTTTATCGAAAGGCTCTACCTCACGTGTTACATCTTCACTGACGTTGATGAAATATCCCCTTTCAATAAAAGAAAAATACTCTCCTTTGACTCTTTATGTTTGGCCGATAACAAGTCATCGATGGTAATCTCTCATGTTTCATCTCCCTTATACTTCGATGAGAAAGATATCTTTGGTCAACATCTTTTGTGTCTCTTCGATATGCTCTTTTCCTCAAAAATTCTTATCAATGAGATCTTCCTGTGGTTTCCTTGACATATCATCTGTCGATGAAAATAATTTTTTTGATGAGTCACTTTTAGAACTCATCGAGGCCCAAGTATGTTCGATAAGCCACTTGTCGATGAAACATCGATAGGTTTCTTCAATACAACAGATGTACCATTTCAGTCAAACTAGATATTTCAGTGAGGGATTAGTATGTATATCTGATGGCCTTGGTTTGAGTGATAATTTTTTGGGTTCTGATGTCGATGAAAATGCCAAGGGTTCTATCAAAATTCTTAAGGGCATGGTTGATTTCATTTTTTTTAAAGAAAAATTCTATAGCTTCAATTGAAACCACGAAATTCTATTGATTTAAATTCAATGCTCAACACACCTGAAGGTGAGATACTTGATATATTGCCAAGTCATTTCTAGGAAAGGTCTTTTATATTGATTGAACCAACTCAGCCAGTAAATATTGGGAGTCAAGAGACACCACATATCATCCACTTAGCTCAATCATTATCAATAGAAGAGTTAAAAGATTTCAGCAATCTCTTCCTATAAAATAAGATCAACTTTGCATGGACATACTCAGATATGCCGGGTCTAGATCTTGATCTTATCATGCACCATCTTTCTATTACACTAGGAGTTAAATAAGTCAAGCAAAAACTCCGCAAGATGCACCCTCATGTGGCACTGCTAGTCAAAGTTGAGCTAGAAAAATTGCTAAAAGCTACATTTATCAGAACAATAGACTATGCAGAATGGATTTCAAACATAGTACCTGTATCGAAGGTAGACAAATATATTGGGGTTCACATAGACTTCAGGGATCTCAATAAAGCATGTCCGAAAGATGATTTTCCATTGCCTAACATTGATATGATAGTGGATATGTGTTAGGATTCCCATAGATACTAAGAGGGGGGGGTGAATCAGTATCTAACCCATGAATTGAATTTCTTAACTTAAAACATGTAGAACATATTATAATAGTGTACCGGTATGCAATAAATAATGCAATAAATAGAATTAAAAGCATCCACATGAAAAACACACCATAACACAATGTTTTAATGAGGAAACCCGGTGTGGGAAAAACCTCAATGGGATTTGTGACCCACAATATTCACTTACTGGCCAATAAGAGAATATTACTGCTACAAGAGGGGCCTACACATGCAAGAAGGCCAACTGCCTAGAGCTCACAGCTCAAATACAAAATAGGAAGTCTCACTGACTTACAAAAATGGATTATACAAATCCAGTGTCTCGTACTGCTTCAAAATAGCATCTATAATGCTAGATCCAGTACCAGTTTTTGCTCTGCTTCTTACATAAACCCTTAACCTATAATTTGCTTAATAGGTCTACCTTATTTTGCCTAAATATATTCCTCTCACTTACTTACAAATGTTCTATAATGATCTCTTATATATATGAGTCATTTTACAATGATGCCAAGTCGGCTTACAAAGATTTTACAATAATAAACAAAATATAATATAACAAAAATCTTGTCGGCCTCTATGCCGGTATGCTTTTTTTCTCTGCCAGTGCCAGTGGTCTGAGTGTCAGTGTAGAGTCTGATCTTGCAAGTGCTAGTGTAATGCCTTGCCGGTGCCGGTGGTCTGAGTGTCGATGTAGAGTCTGATCTTGCAAGTGCTAGTGTAATGCCTTGCCGGTGCCATAGGATTGTTAGGTTGCCATCAATGACAAAACCTTCAATCACCTACAATGTCTCATTGGAGTGTGCATATGCCAACAATCTCCCCCTTTGGCATTGATGGCAACACTCATGAGAAAATTCAAAAGTGTACCCAAAACTTGTAGTCCAAAAATGTTTCCCAAAATATGTTACCAAAAATATAAGATCTCCCCTTGAGTAGATAAGTCTTCTGCTGGTTATTTTCTCATACTACTACTCCCCCTTTGGCATCAATGACAAAGGTTGTCAAGATGTCAGTAGAGTTGTAGTCTCAACCTTGTAACTGGGTGGTTACAATTTGAAAAAGATCTCCCAAAATCAAGTTTATACTTTCCATAAACTTCTTGCTATCCTTTATTGATGTCCCTATTCTTTGAACTATACCGGTGAGGTGCTGCATATGCTCTGCCGGTGTTCTCTGTCCCTGTACTAGAGCCTCAGATATTTCCTTCCGTAATGATGCTAGATAGTCCAATCTTGGACTCAGTCTTAGTCTCAAATTCTTTGCCTTATTTACTATTCTCTCATTTTCTCTTTCTAACTTAAGTAATTCTTCCTCAAAACTTGTTATCCTTTGTTCAAAAACTGATAATGTATCAGGTGAGTTAACAAAATTGTCAACAAGTTTATTGATTTCATCCTGTACCTTGCTCATTTTCTTATCTAAGTCTACTGTCAAAAAGTTTGTCTTGCAAGTATCTTTGTACAGAGTTTTAAATTCCTTCAATAAGTTACATAGTTCGTGTCAAATTCCCTAGTACACTTCTTTATTTGACCTTCAAAGAATTTTTTCTTTTCAATTTCTAACTTATCCTTCAGTGCCTCTTCCTTTATTTGCTCAACAGTCACTATGTTCTCAATGATGTATTTACACAAAGTGTTAAGTTGGCTTAAAGAATCCTTATTGTCTATGTTATAGTTAGGAGCTATCATCTTCAAAATTGGGATTGTGTCATCTATAGCTTTATAAGCCTGTGAACTACAATATGTTATCCTTTTGATGGAGTCCAAAAGTACTTTAGTTACATTTGTTGATTTGTAACCTGTTTAGGAGGAACCAACATTCTGAATTCTATCGGTGGAGGCAGTAACCATTCTTGTAGTGACCTCTGGTAGGTCAGTTCGTGTTTCCATTTCCTTAAGCAAGGGTTTTTGTTTCTCTCCTGTTGCCGGTGGCACTGTTTCCATATGAATTTTTTCCTGTTCCAGAGCCTTTTGCTCTTCTTGTCTCTCTGTTTTTTGCTCTGTTTCAATCTCAGTCTGAGTCTCTACTTGTTGCTCTATGTTATCAACTTCAACTTTTCTTTCAGTATTGTCAATGTTGTCAGTTGCCAATGGCTCACTAGCCATATCTGTCTTGTCGGTTGTATCTTTGTCTATCATAATGTTGACCTTTTGTGTATCAACATCAACTATGTATAGTACCTAAGGATTAGGATTTGTATCCTCTATGTCCATACTCTCATCTGTCGGTTGATCTTCAGTAGTTGTTACCGGTGATGTAATTTGAGGTGGTGGGAGTAAGTTGTCTTTTACTTTGATGCTCGGAGGTCCACCAACCTTTCATTTTCCTTTGTCCTTCTCCTTCTGGTATACCTTTATTGGTTTGGGGTTCCTGTACCCTTCCTGTTTTTCTTTCTCAACAAGGAATATGTCCCATGCATTTTCTATTTCCTCTGTTACTTCATTCACTCTTCCAACCATTAATGCAATATACCGGTGTGCAGTAGAGAATACTGACCGGTTGGCTTCTGCAATTAAGTCATCTATCTTCTTAGGTGAGTTTACTAGATAAACAACAAGTAACTTTTCAATTTTGATTTTCTTATCAAGCTCTACAACAGCTTGTCTTCTTTCTTCCAATCTTTTGAACAATTCATTTGGTAGCTCATCTACAACTTCCATCAAAAACTTCTTATATATATCCAGGTGTAAAATAACACTGTTTTCAACTTGCTCTTTGTCATTTGCTAACAGTGTATCATAGACCTTTCTTATGTTCTTGAGTTTCCCTTCCTCTATGATTTCATTTAGCAATTTGTCAAGAGGAGCCATGTTTTGTTTAGTCTTCTTCTTCTTTGGTGTCAACTTTTTCTTTGGTGTTGTCTTTCTAACTGGAGACCTCACTGCCTGTTATTTTTGTCTAGTCCTTCTAGGCGAGGGTGTGGATGCTGGTGAAGGATCCCTTTTCCTTACAACTCTTTTGAAAGTTGTAGGCATGTCACTCTCCAAAGAAGTAGCTACCGGTGATAGGTGAGTCTCAGGCTGTAGAGTTCCTAACTCATCCTTAGTGATACCAGTTTGTTTCAGTACATCTTCTTTAATAGCCTTAGCCTGTCTAGAACCTCTTCTCACAACTGCTTCAACCTTTTTCACTCTCTTCTTAGATTGAATTTGACTTTCTATGGTATCAGCACTACTAAATACTTCTTCCTTTGGGTCATTTGGTGCTTCCAGAAGTGCTTTAGCATAAGTCTCAATGATATGATCATCGGTCTCATAACTCATCTCTGTTACCCAAATTGTTCTTGGGATGACTGCTTCCATCCAGATCTCATCCCTTTTGATCACAAAACATATTTCATCCTTGTATTTGTTGACAATCTTTTGTGATAGTCTGATTCTTTTCTTCATCCTAACCTTTAGTGCTTGAAAATAGTCATGAATATTCTTTTCTTTGTTTTCACCCATGTTGTTGAATAAGTCTATTAATTGTTTTCCTACCGGTATATCAAATCCAAGGTTCTTATTGCCTATACCGGGAACCTATTTGGTTATGTGTAGCATCAAGCATACAAGTAGATTTCCAAATCTAAAAGTTCCTTTCTTATCCTTCTTGATTTTGCCTAAGTTATCAATCAACTCATCTTTTAACCATTCACATACATCAATTTTTACATTGTCTTTAACCATGTCATAAGCACTCTTAATGCATAAACTGGAAACTGAGTTAAGTCTATTTGCATGAGTTGCTTTGTATCCAAAGATCATGCTAGCAAATCTCACATTTATATCGGTCACATCATTAACCCTCAGAGACCTTCTGTCGGATGTTGCACTAGTTAAGTTCATTACTAGGTCATTGGAGACCTTCTTAGTCTTGTTTGGTATGTTACCGGTGGAAGGTAACCTTGTTACTACTTTCACAACTTCCTTTGAAATTTTGTGAACTGAATCAAGCCAAAAGAATGAACCATGTACCCAGCTTAAAACTATCCTAATCACTTCCTTGGGAAATTTAGGAATGAAGAGGATTTCAGTGAATCCTAGGGTTTCAACAACTTTATGTTCAGGTTTTACATTTCCAGAATTGTCACATATAATAGTCTTATACATGTTTTTTAATTTCTTCATCTCCTAATTCCTCTATGTTGCAATGAATGTATATTCTGGGATCTTCTGCAAAAACAACTCCTTTTGGAATTTGGGAAAAAGCACCTACATTTTTATCTTTCTTAGCTACCTCAGGAACTAGCTGAAATATGAGCCTAGGGCATTTTATAACCTCAACTACTATAGGGTTTGCTATGAATTCAGGTGCAGAGGAGGATGCCATGATGATAAATACCTTTTTCTGCCTTTGGATGGATTTATTGCTGAAGTTCTTTGCCTCTTTGCTCGAAATGCCTTAGCTCTACAAATTTCGCGCTCTTTGAATGTTTGAAATCTCAGTGAAATGAAATGGAACCAAAACCACAAATTTATAATGTTTATTTGCCATCTACCACATTTAATGCTTTCCGGTTAAGTAGCCACTTAACATATCTACTGGTATAGAAGTAAATTCAACTTCTTACCATCAACTGAGGGAATAATAGCACATGTCTCATTGATTGTCAAACCCTCAAGAAAATTTTCTTCAATTTGATGAAGAGCTTCCTACCGGTGGAGTATTACTTTGTCCTGCCGGTGAAGAACTACTCTGTCCTGCCGGTGGAGTGTTGATTGGTTCTACTGGTGGAGGAAATTCCCAACAATATTTAGGTCTGACTTTCTAATCCATTTTTTTGAGAATTCTTGCTTAACCTCTTCAACTTTTTCTTTACCTTTCAAACTAGAACTTTTGTTATCTGTCGGTGATCCTTTACTTCTACAGAATTTTGCAATATGCCCAATCTTGTTACATGCATAGAAAATCACATTATTCTTCTGAATAGCTTTCCCATAACCTATGCCGGTATGTGTTCTACATTGATTAGATAGGTGTCCAAATCTTCCACAAACATAACATCTCACATTCATTCTGCAATTTTCAAAGTTGTGACCAACTTTGTTGCATTTTGAACATTGACTGATGGGTGTGTTGATATTCTGATAATTTCTAGATCTACATTCATTTGCTCTATGACCATACTTGTTATAGTTAAAGCATTTTCCATTAAATTTATA
The DNA here is from genome assembly GCF_030272615.1 of Cryptomeria japonica. Classification (NCBI taxonomy): domain Eukaryota; kingdom Viridiplantae; phylum Streptophyta; class Pinopsida; order Cupressales; family Cupressaceae; genus Cryptomeria; species Cryptomeria japonica. The sequence goes on from NC_081410.1 coordinate 16,089,192, forward strand.
AGCAGTAGGTTGTCTTACCAATTTGCTATGATCCTATGTGTTTGCAGTACCAGAGCTTTCACCAACTACAAAGCCAATTCCAGAAGTGTCACCTTTAGGTTTTTGATTCTTCAGCAAGTTACCAAGTTCTTCTGAGCTTTTCTTGAATTTCTCTTTATGTTGATTTGCAGTATCTAGTTCTCTTTCTAAGACTTCTTTCTGCCTCATCATTTCATTTGAGTCATTCTAAGTGTGCATCAGATCTGTCTTCAACAAATCATTTTCATAGCTAAGTCTTGTGTTTTCATTTGCAGCATCACTTAGTCTTCTGGTCAAATCTTCTTCATTATTCTTTCTATCTTCAATTTCTTTACAAAATCTCATAGTCATATCCTGCATCTCATTCTTTGTTGTCATGTTCTTTTGTTTCAGCTTGTTTATCATATCATTAAGAGTTTCTTTTTCCTCATTCTCATTTTGCATCTTTTCACAAAGTTCTCTTCTCTTGTTTCTTGAAATAGTAAGATTTTCTTGAAGTGCTTGAATAATATCCTGAGCTGCCTTTATATCATCTTCTAGTTTGATGTTTTGCAGTTTCTTTGCATCATAGTCTGAGAGAGCTGCTTCTAGTTGCTTCATCAGATTTTCCATCTCTACCGGTGTCAAGATCTTCCTCAAGCTGTTAGGCTTCTGAAAATAGAGGACCAAGCTCTAATACCAATTGTTAGGATTCCCATAGATACTGAGAGGGGGGGGGGGGGTTGAATCAGTATCTAACTGGTGAATTGAATTTCTTAACTTAAAACATGTAGAACATATTATAACAATGTACCGGTATGCAAGAAATAATGCAATAAATAGAATTAAAAGCATCCACATGAAAAATACACCATAACACAATGTTTTAACGAGGAAACCCGGTGTGGGAAAAACCTCGATGGGATTTGTGACCCACAATATTCACTTACTGGCCAATAAGAGAATATTACTACTACAAGAGGGGCCTGCACATGTAGGAAGGCCAATTGCCTAGAGCTCACTGCTCAAATACAAAATAGAAGTCTCACTGACTTACAAAAATGGATTATGCAAATCCAGTGTCTTGTACTGCTTCAAAATAGCATCTATAATGCCAGATCCAGTACCAGTTTCTGCTCTGCTTCTTACATAAACCCTTAACCTATAATTCTCTTAATAGGTCTACCTTATTTTGCCTAAATATATTCCTCTCACTTACTTACAAATGTTCTATAATGATCTCTTATATATATGAGTCATTTTACAATGATGCCAAGTCGGCTTACAAAGATTTTACAATAATAAACAAAATATAATATAACAAAAATCTTGTTGGCCTCTATGCCGGTATGCTTCCTTTCTCTGCCGGTGTCGGTGGTCTGAGTGCCAGTGTAGAGTCTGATCTTGCAAGTGCCGATGTAATGCCTTGTCGGTGCCATAGGATTGTAAGGTTGCCATCAATGACAAAACCTTCAATCACCTACAATGTCTCATTGGAGTGTGCATATGCCAACAATATGACTGCTGGATATGAGATATACTCACTAATGGATGGATTGTCTAGTTATAATCAGATTAAAATAGCTCCTGGAGATCAAGAAAAGATAGCTTTCACCTGTGCATGGGGAACCTTCTATTGGAACATCATGCCATTTGGGCTAAAGAATGTAGGAGCAACTTACCAAAGAGCAGTAACTACTATCTTTCATGATATGATGCTTAAGAACATGGAAGATTATGTTGATGACACTTTAGTAAAGACTATGAAGAGATCCACACATATTCAAGAGCTAGGCCTTATACTAGATAGAATGGAAAAATTCAAGCTCTGGCTAAATCCTAAAAAGTGTGCATTTGGAGTGACATCAAGGAAATTATTCGGTTATACCATTTCAAAGAAAGCAATTGAGGTTGATCCTGAGAAGGTACAAGCTATAATGTAAATGCCACCTCCAAAGAATATCAGTCAAATAAGAAGTCTACAAGGACGTCTCTAGTCAATCAGACACTTTATTTCTCAGCTAGCAAATAATTCTCAACCTTTCACAAAAGTATTAAGGAAAGGAGTAACATACAACGGGGATCAAGAATGTGAACAACACCTTCAGAAAATCAAAGAATACCTATCTAATCCACCAATATTGATGCCACCAATTCAAGGTAAACCATTGATCCTATACATATCAACTACTGATTCATCATTGGGGGCACTTCTGGCACAACAGGATGAAAATAAAAAAGAGAGAGATATATTATATCAGCAGAACATTGATGTCTTATGTAATGAACTACACTATAATAGAAAAAGCATGCTTGGCATTGGTCTTTGTATCACAAAAATTGAGACACTACATGTTAGCACATTCCATCAAGCTAGTAGCTAAGATTGATCTACTCAAATATCTTCTCAACAAAGCAACACTTATAGGAAGATTGGCTAAATGGGTCATGGTTCTTACAAAGTTTGATATTGAATATGTAGAATGCAAAGACATCAAAGGACATGTAATTGCAGATCAACCTGTTGATGCTCCACTTGAAGACACTCGACTTCTGCATATAGAATTCCCAGATGAATCAATAATGCACCTTACTCAACAATCATGAAAGATGTTCTTTGATGGATCTTTCACTCAAAATAGTTCTGGTGCTGGAATACTTTTTATTTCTCCTCAAAAGTATTCAATCTTGAAGGCTTATAAGATTCTTTTCCCTTGTACAAACAACATTGTAGAGTATGAATCTTTGGTAAACAGGATCAAGATGGCTATCGAATGGAAGGTTATTGAATTACACATCTATGGAGATTCTTAGCTAATCATCAATCAAACCAATGATACATATCAGACTCAAGATGAGAAACTAATGCCTTATAAGATAATGGTGGATGATCTCAAGAAATATTTTACTTTTGTATCATTCCAGCAGATTCCTAGATCTGCAAACAGAGCAGCAAATGCTATGGCCACCTTGGCATCCATACCAAAGTTACAAGAATCTAATTTTCCCTTTGAATTCCTGGTGGAAGAGTTACATTACCCTTCCTATGATTCTCTTGAGTCCCAAATGATCTATTCTATTATTGGACATGACTCATCTTGCTACAGCCATATTTACTCTTATCTACGAGACCAAATTGTCCCAAAAAATCTTACTCGTAATGAGAAAAGGAACCTAATCCGAAATGATTCACAGTACGTCATCATCGCTAAAGACCTATTTAGGAAAAGTTTGGATAGTACTTTGCTTAGGTGTCTAGAAACTGAAGAGTCCCAATGTGCATTATCGAAGGTCCATGAAGGTATTTGTGGATCTCATTCAAATGGTCTTAGTTTAACTAGGAAACTACTAAGGGTTGGCTACTACTAGCTAGACATGGAGAAAGACCCTATAAAGTTTTCTAAAATTTGTGAGAAGTGTCATCTATATGGGAATCTCATACATGCTCCAGCATATGATATCATACCCTTCATTACATATTGGCCTTTTCAACAATGGACCTTTGATCTCATTGGTCAAATATATCCTGCATCATCCAATGGACAAAAGTTTATCATAACTACCATTGAGTACTTCACCAAGTGGGTAGAAACGGTTCCACTCATCAAAGCAACCGATAAAAAAGTATCTCTCTTCATCCTTAACTATATCATCTGCAGGTATGGGATACCTTCATCCATTGTGACTGACAATGGAGGACAATTCAAGAATAAAGATCTAGACGAGTTCTATGAGAAATTCAAAATCAAACAACACTAGTCATCCATATATTACCCTCAAGGAAATGGACAAGCTAAAGCATCTAACAAAAACCTGATGACTATCTTACACAGAACAGTAAACAAATCTGGGAGGGATTGGCTTCTGCAGCTCAATCCTGCACTATGGGCTTATAGAACAAGTATTAGAACACCTACTGGGGCTACACATTTTTCTTTGGTGTATGGATCTAAAGCAGTATTACCTATTGAAGTGGAAATACCATCTTTGAGAGTTTCTTTGCAAGGTCTTGTTACTCATGAAGACTACAAAATATCTAGATAGCAAGAACTCGAGTTGTTGGATGAACATCGACAAGTGGCGTTTGATAATCTGAGAGTGTATCAAAAGAGAATGTCTAAAGGATATAACAAGAAGGTTTGATAAAGAGAATTTCAGGTTGGTGACCTTGTTTAGAGAGAAATCCTAAAAATCAACAGTTTTGAGAAAACAAAGGGAAGTTTGAACCCAACCGGCTGGGTCCCTACATCGTTACTACAATTTTTGGCTCTGGTGCCTATCAGCTCTCAAAATCAGAAGGAGAAAAGATCCGTGAACCGATTAACACCATCCAATTGAAAAATTTATTCACTTATTATTATTTACTCCAACAACCTGTACAGATAAAATGTCTTGAAAAAAAAATCTAAAAAAATCATAAAAAGTCCTAAAAAAAATCAAAAAATCTTTGCCAAGTAGGTGAAAACCTGGCAAATAGGTGTATCTTGTACTCACATGCTTCATCTATCAATGCAACATTGGCATTCCCACTTTCATGCATCTTTTCTTTCACTTGTACATATCTTTTAGTCGCTTTTGTGACATCTTGGTTCTTTTAGAACCCTCATGGCTTGAAATTGATCAATGTCCTAGTCTTAGGGTAATCGACCGAGCAATTTATGTTTCCTAAGCAGTATCAACCAAGTCATCATTTTGTCAATGATACCCATTCATCCAATTTGAGTTAGTCACCTATCTTCTAACTACTGAAGAGTTTTATCACTAAGTACACAAGCAAAACAACATTACTGAAAAAAATCACTAAACAGTTTGAGATATGCATGAAATATTTCTTTCTGTATTGTCTTTTATATTGGTTTTCAATTATTATTCCCTTTGAGTAACTCGAGGAAGTCTATCTTGACTAAGAGGAGAAAGGATTGGGGGCATAAAATTTTCTTTGTTTTCTGCTTGTAGGTATGATTCCGATGATCTGGAAACATCTAACCAGCTGGGTGTCTGTGATAAGAGCCTTCACATCAAGGTGAAATCGCCACACATACCTCGACTTTGCTTATTTGTATGCTATAGGGAGGTTGGCATCATTTCTTTGTCTGTTTTGAGATAATTTTCTTAAATGTGCAATCTAGATGCATGTGTAATCTGTCCAAGGATATGAACAAAAAAAGGGTCATTGCAGACAAGATAATTAATATTGCACATGAAAAGGAAAGAATTCTATTATGCCTGTTATGTTTGTAAATGCTCGATGATGAAAATTAAGCATTCCAAATCCAGTGACTAGTTTAAGTTGCATTCATTCTGCATTTTCTGCATTTCGAATGATTTTTGCATGATAACAATGATCTCTTTATCTTCTGAATGAGAGTTTGAAGTATCATCATTTCTAAGCTAAGTGGTCTCTTTTTCATCATTTCTCCAATCAAGTACTTGTGTATTAAGATGTTAGATGCATACATAATCATTTTATATAGATCCATAAATTTGATTATATACATTCATTTGCATTCACATTATTGTATAGAAAAAATAAATAATTTGCATTACTAGTTACTCATTTTCATCATTTATTTGCATATGAAAAGAAACAAAAACAAACATAATGCATTACATACATCCATACTAAATAGATATGCATACATATAGAATAAAGCATATAGAAAAACATCTCATAAATCAATCGACACAAGTACAATGAAATCAAATCAAGATCTTGTATATATAATCATCAAATATCTCGGGGTACAAATGATATAACTGTCATATACAATCTCCCATCGGAGCAAGAATCGTATGGGATACAAAAAAATGGGGTATCTAACAAAATCTAAGAGCTATAAAAATCTATCTCTCAGCTTCTCTCTCATCGCTAGGTGGTGGAGGAGGTGGAGCTTACTGACCAACATCCTGCCTTGGTGCCTGAGCTCCCTCAGATTGCACCATGTACTGAGAGTAGGGGACAACTTGCTATGCTACAGGAACTAATACGCTATATGCCACAACATAATAAGCTACCTGACTGGTCTAGTGTAAAACCTCCTGCTGAAGATCATCTTGCTCTGCCCTGACCTCAGCCAACTGTCAGTTTTGCTCTGCCCTGACCTCAACCAACTATCGGTCTCACTGTGCTCTAAGCTCTGCCAACTATCAGTCTCACTCTACAAGTTGTGTCCGAGCCACTATCAACTATGATTGAAAACATGCTAATCTTTCTCTCATCGAACGTGCTACATCAGCTACCCCTTGCTCCCTCAAAGACTCTCCACCTCCATACCCACCTCCATCTCCACCCTACTCATCCCTCCTTTGTTGTACCTATCTAGGAGCTACTCATTCCTCCTATCCTCCACCCTCCACTATCCTAGCACCACTCATCCTTACACCAACAACTCCTAAGGATCTATCCTCTCCTATCTAATGTTGTTTCCTCTTGGCTGGTACCCTGCTACTGCTCACACTAGGATCACCACCTGCCCACCTAGGAGCCTCTTCTCTCTGTCCCTATCCCTGTCTCTCTCCCTGTGCCTGTGTAGGGGCATCATCCTTAATCTCCTCTATGAGAGGCACCTACTCAGTTGGATCTGTAAACCTAGGGAATGGATGTTGCTAGAACCAATCCCTATACTGGGGCAATACCCTCACATCTGCAATGTCATCCAAATAATCCCACTGAAGTCATTATAACCTTGTTAGCACCTGCATGCTCAAAGCATAGGACAACCTAGGTGACCATCCTCATCTCTCCTCATTTGCATAACGAGCGTAGGTGGTAAAATCCTTTGGAATCCCCTGAGGCCTACCATACTGCCTTGTGACCCTAGATACAATGAATCGCTCAATAACCATCATAGATCTACCTATAAGAGGATGAGTCATGAATATATCTCTCCACACAGCTCTCCAGTCATCTCAAAGCTCTAGACCCCTATACGGTCTCCATACAACAACTATTAGGTCATCCAGCTATCGTCTCTAGTACTCTATGTTGCCCAGATAATGGTTGAGTAATGTATCCAAAATATCTATAAACAATCGGTTGCTATGGATCTCTAGTGTTGTTGACTATAGGTCTACAAACTGCGATATGCTCCCAGGCCCATATCTGTAAAATCAATACCCCTGCAAACATGCTCTTCCCCTCTCTGTATACAATATCATGCATCTCACGATACATGTGGGCTAAAACACACGAACCCCATCCTAATCTCTCAAGGTGATCCTTAGGCCTCTGCAACATCCTAGCCCAGCCGCATAAGAAACCCTATTGTCCCATGTCCGGCATAACGATGCAACCAATAAATCCTGCCAAGACACAAGCTAGTGGAAACTGCTCACTGAACCTGGTCATCATATCATCCTAGTTGATAGCCCACGTAAGGATGTCCTCATCGTGAAATACCTGTCTCAAAGCTAGTAAGCCATGACACTGTGCAAAATTTTAATCATCCTTATCCCCAGCGAATGGAATTAAGAGAATCCTATAAACATCCTCGAGAGTGATGGTTATCTCCTCAACTGGTAAATGGAACGTGTTATGCTCAGAGAAAAATCTCTCCACAAGTGTTGTGAGCATCCTGCAATTCACACGAATATCTAGTATCTGTAGAAGGTGGGTAAACCCGTACAAGTAAATATGTACTCTATCTATATCGGATAACTCACGAACTAGCCTCATAGTAGGAGGATAGACGCATCAAAAAAGAACATGTGGTAATCGAACCTGCAAGAATCAAACAATAGAGCATCAGAGAATCATCCAAATTATTCTATAAGACAACTTAAACATCATGAAAATCCAAATACTTTAATTACAAAATCAAATTTTCATGTATGCACCCTTAAAAAAGCTCATTGTTTTTCATACGACATTTCCAGTGTAGGTAGAAACTCGTACAAGTCAGGAATAGCTATAGGATGACAAAAGACTCTAATATGACACAAAACATGCATTCGCATGAAAAAATGGTCTATCAAGCAAACTTTCATATGACACAAGGGGGTGTCCTAAATGACAAAACTAATAGCTTTAAACGATAAAACACAGAAGCATAGTTTGTTGTATGAGACAGAATATCGTCTCGCACGACAAATTGCAAATGATCGACTTTTAAACGCCATAAAAAGAAAAAATTTAAAATTGATGAAATCAAAGGGCTAAATATTACTCTTACCAATGGCTTGTAGTTCCAATGTCAATTATGATGTCTCTGGTGCTCAAATCGGTGCTCTTGGATCAGAATGACCATTTTTCTTCGCAGAAGGCTTTTCAAATTTCTAACTTGGAGAGATTAAAATGAATTAAAAATGACACTTGGACCCCTTATATAGCCAAAACCCTAATTTTTCAACTTTCTCCGATGGACATGAAAATTGTACCCTTAGCTAATTTTCCCGTCCTGATTCCATTTTTGGGATCAAAATCAAAATCCAAGATCATTCTCCTAGTCAGTTTCAATACAATTCATACCACTTAGCACTTTTCATCAAATGGTCATTATTTCTCCAATTTGCGCTCATTTTCTAATGAATCAATGTTGAATCTCAATTTATTCTACAAATCAACTTCGCGCTTAATTTCTTATTAATCAACACTAAATCTTCAAATATTCCTCCAACTCAATTTTTTTGCTGAAGTCATTATCATTGCCAACAATTGCCTAAAATCATAAACCCTTGCTATCTTTTGATTTCACTCTTGAGGGGGCATACTCGTGACCTCATGACCTCACATCTTCAAAGTCGAGAAAATTTTCAAATCTTCATCAAAAGTCGAGCAAAAATATTTTCAACCAAAGAAAATCAAATCAACCTCTAAGGGGCATATCAGCTTCATCACTTCATATCAAGTTGAGATCTCTTGATTATCTGAATCAAATCAATCGCTAGGGCATATCAATTTCATCGCTTCAAATCAAGCTGATATTTGTCTTCATCTAAATCGGTCTCTTAACATTAATTAGTTTCATCACTTTTCATCAAGTTTATTATTTGTTTAAACTCAATCAAAAGATTAAAGAGTATCTTTGATCACATGCTCAATCTAAATAGGTGTTCAGTTTCATCGCATCAAATCAAGCTGGACAATTTATCTTCACTCATTGTGTCTTGATCCATCAAGTTCAAGATCGATTTTATCTTTGCTCACTGTGTCTACTTCAATCAAGTTCTAGATCAGTAAGATCCGCTCCCTGATCAATCAAGTTCAAGTTCGGTATCTTTTCTCTCTATCAGTCCTAGTTCAATCAAGTTCAAGATCGGTTTCATTTTAATCAGCTCTGTTCAGCTTCATCACTTCAAATCAAGCTAAACAGTTTTCTCTTCATCTAGCTCGTGATCAATCAAGTTCAGAACTGGTATCTCCTAGACATCAACTACTCTTTGAACCAACGCGTTGCTCACACATTAATTCAAAGAGGGGCAAATAAAATACCCTAAAATTGGTCACCTAAACCATGGGCCACTAATCTCGACAACATCACCAAGGTCCTAACCAAAGGCAATTAAATCAACTTTGAGCACACAATTAATTAATTCTTCAATCATTAAATGTCACATGGCAAGTGAATTATTCTATATTAATTAAATATTTATTTAATTAATTAAATCATTCCAAGAAAATCATTTTGATCAATTATTTTATTTAATTTATTAAATATCCTAGCATATTTAATTAATTAATAAATTTACCATTAATCATAAAAAGGGAATTAATTTATCACAAAAGAGGAATCAATATGCAAAGCAAGAGTTAAATTGAAAATAAAATAAAAGGATTGAAATGAAAGAGAAATCAGAAAAAAGCAATTAAATGGAATTTAATCATTCTCTAAAATTGGAACTCAAATCTTTTGAGAAAGAAGTTCAATTGCATTAAAAAGACTCTTTTTTTGAATAAATCAAAGAATTACCTATTTTTATCTCAAGTGCATGGAATTAATTGAATTATATCTCTAATGCAAACTCAAACTTCTTTTCTGAATGCATTTCAATTAAACTATAATTGGAATCTGTCTCAAGGTTAATTGAATCTTATTTCTTAATTATTTCAATTATCCTAAATTGTGCTTTTTCTTGATCTCTATTGTGATTCTCTATAAATTCAGCCTTCGGCTCTCATTCAAAACACCCTGGAGATTTATTGTTATTATAAAGTTTTTTCTCTAGAGTCATTGAAGATATTGTGCTTGCTTTTTGAGATTATTGCATCTTAGTTTAATTTCTTTTTGCATATTTCATGATTTCTTGAATTAAAATAGCTTACTATTCATCCATCTAGCATAATCCTGCATCCATTTAGCTTAATGCTCATATAGATTAAATCCTTCATCTTGGTGTAGTCTAGTCATTGCTATTACTTATACAAATGTGAGATCAATCTTATACTCGCATCTTTTAAAAGGAAATTAGTCGATTTGTTATGGTTTCATTATTCATGCTTATATCTATCTAACCATACATTTAATGATTTAATTTAAGTGTTGTGTCTTGCAACTTAAGACTTATTCCACTTTTTCACACACACAAGTTCCAAAAATTACAAATCTTGTCTCATTGTTACAGATTTGTAGCTGTCCATACCGAATATCTCATTCCATGTTTTCTTAGCAAATATCGGTGTTATTGGTGTGCACTAGATTTTTCCCTCTATGACCTGATTTATTATTTGCATACAGATTTTTTATTTTAACGATCTCCAACTAACCAAAAAGATCTTGTATCCTTCCTCTTTGCATTTGAGTTCAGTTTATGTTTCATGCAAGTGGAATTCATTTTTCCTATGTGTTCCACGTCCTTGACATTCTTCTATGTCATCAAGTCAACCTTGGTCTGCAACCCACATGGACCATTCAACAATTGGCACCCATTGGTGATGAGGAAGACCTGTCAATTTGTTAACTTATGTTGTTTGTAGAATTTTTCCCAGAATCATCTTCCATTATAGTGAAGAGCCTTCTTATCACTATAGCTAGGACCGGCCAACAAGAGGCAATTATACTCATACCGATATACTAAGTTATATCAAAATGAATCCTTGTTGATAAGATAGTTTTGTTATCATATCAAAGAAAAGGTATTTCGGTGTAGCAATCAAGAGTGGCCAAAGGGAAGAGATATCTTGCCGAATTTTTTTTTTCCACCACACATCATAAGGGTCATACATGGCTACATCATCTGCACACCAGGACCAATGCAAATCTTCCACACAGATCCTTAGAGGATTTTGAAAAGTTGGTCTTTCTTGAACACGCCACCACCTTCAAAATGAATGGTCGAGATGATTGCACAGTAGCACAAATAGATGAACTTTCACAAAGCAGTTAATGTCGCAACATCGCCATGGGCCCCACATAAATGGGCCACGTCTTTGACTAGATCAATGGCTTGCATAGGTGCACGGTTGCATGATTAAAATAAGGAGCTAGTTAAGGCTAACTCCGCTACCCCACCTTCCTACTTGGCACTTGGTTCCCCTAAGAATAAGACACCACCAACGTGGACCATTCAACTGTCGCCAAGTGGATATCATTTGAACCTCATACAAGGTGGACCTACTATCAGAGATCGGCCAAAAGTCAGAACTAACAACAAAGGGGATACACTTCTACTTTTCCAATCAGACGCAATAGGCTGATAAGATACTTGGCTTGTCTCCACATGAATAAATCACAACGTGCTAAATTAAGACCAATTTTCTTCAAATGGATGGTCTGGATTAATGTGCAATTGTGTGACTAGATGATCTTGCACAAAGAAGCTAACCCCATAGCTCTACATGATGACATTTTGACCAGACTCAAGCAATGTCACACTGAAATACACCATGTCACCCAAACCAGACGTTCATCACACTGAAAAAGGACTCTATCGACATAGCACATAAAGGTCGATAAGAAAGGAAAATGATCTTGCCGAAACACCATGTCTCATCGAAAGGTTGCTGCCATATGGAATTTCAACAGTTTTCAATCTGCAACCTTCATGAACTAAAGACGATGGATCAAGCACACTAAGAGACACATTTGGAGCATCATGCTAAGCCTGAGACACAAGATTTCAACCCTTTTGCACATCATGTGTAATCCATTATTTTGCACAACTTCAACTCATAATGTCTGCATTTATCTGCCACCAACCCTAGTTGAGATCAATGACAACAATACCAATAGTAATAAAACCACTAATTTTACTTGAGAGACCACCACATTGAAAGACAGATGGACCTAATAGATCTAGACTTGATCCCAATGGGAAAAATTCTAAAATTCTGATTAGGTTCATCTAGTTTGTTTGTCAATCTTTCTATATTGAAGAGTGTATTTGTGAAATGTTGAAATTAGGGTAAAACAAATAATTTATGATATAAATTGGTAGAAATAGTGAGCTATAGATGTCGTACAAAGCTATCAACCTGGATCTAGGCAAAATAAGATGTCACAGATCTATTCTTCGAAGTTCAGTCAGATTTGTTGGGATCAAGGCACATCAATTTGCCATGGTCCTCCGAATTTCTTGCTATCGAACGCTGAACCTATTCATCCATGTGAACTATATTGATCCTCTCGAACACAACTCTGTACCTATTTCCCTCAAATAGAAAGAAAGGGGAAATTTTTGGGAATAGGGGTTTTCTTAAGTCAAACCTCAGTTTAGGAATTTACCTTGAATGAAATAATGCGACTATTGAAATAAATGTTGGATATATATACCTCATATCTATAATTTTTGTTTATGATACTTTTCTCTTCGAATGTAATAAATAATGTCGTATGAGATGGCATGGACATGACAAAACTCTAATCACACACACATGGTTGCATAAAAATTGACATGACTTTGCTCCATAATGCTTGATGATGAATATGTAGCCTTGAAGATCTCTAAAAATGTCTAATTATGAATGCTTCATGGATGCAAGAGTAAAATATTTCTTGTAGATAGAGACTTAGATCTTAAATGAATTGATACAATGTCTTTATATAGGGTTTTCTAGGTAAATTACCGATTAGGCCTACCTCCAACAATCATGTGGAGCCATGATGACCAAATCTTGTTGGGGAGATATAACACCTACCCCATTCTAAATTAGGGCTAGATTAAGAGGGACCATGAAATTTTGGGGCACCATGGTCCAAACTAGGGTACTCCATTCCCTAGTCCCTTCATAATCAGGGCCCAAACAAAGGTAAAATAAGGTGGATATCCCATGGTAGGACCCACAAAAGGCTATGCATGTCCTCAAAGCTTGAAAATAGTCACAAACTAGCCTAGAGAGGGGATGAAGATAGGACATGCTAAAGTAGGGGAACAAACATGAGGTGTAAATAGTATCAATGAGAATTTATGACACTATAATAGTTATCTTATTTTTGGTACTTTTTCAAGATAGTTGGATGAGAATGGAAGGACTATGCAAACCTGTGTTCCTAATTCTTAGGAAATTTAGAAGCACAAGAGTATGGATGTTCACCTAAGGATATTGAAAAGATACCTTGAACTAAAATAGAATGAGGATTAATTGGATGTCATATATAATTTTTGACCCTAAGCTAGACTTATGAGCATGAGGATTGAAATTGAGGATTGGTTCATTGATGGTTGACAAATTTTTAACAAGGTCTTGGTTTATCAACAATAACTAAGGTTCAATCTTAAGAATAAACATTTTTGGATTTCCTTGGGAAGGAATGGATACTATAATGCAATGGAACTAAGGATGCTGATATTTGGAGATACTATGAGAACCTATGTTGTGAATTCAATTCTTTTGAAGATAAGATGACTCTAAAAAGAAGAAACTATATGCACCTATAGACACTAAAATCTTAATCAATCACAATGTTTGAAATGATTTGGATTCCAATCAAATGAATTTAATTGACCCTTTGAAGCATCGTTTGATATTCAATTGTGAGATCCAATATTGATAAATGCAAAACAAATTGAGCACAAATGTGAAAAGTAATCAACAATTGTTGGTTTGATTGTAGACAAATGTGAAATTTTGATAAGGAAAATGTAAAAGTTGGAGGGACAAATGCAAAAATTATTAAAGACAAATACAAGATTCTTTCTTTGTTTTTTGGATTTGAAAGTTTGTAATTTGTTTGAGGTAAATTTTGGATAGAATATGTGATCAAATAGTTAAAAAATAAAGAAAACAATATGGCTGCAGACTCAGACTATTTTGACTATCACAATTGTGTATTTTTATAGGCCAAATTCATCTTGAGTTTTCATTCAAGTAGAATTTAATTCCTAAGGACAAGACTCATTATGTTGAATTAAGGTGCACATCTTAAACACTTTGTCAACATAAATGCTTCACACCTAAATGAATGCTCCACATTTGTAAGTCTTTTCCTGAGTAAGATAGGTAGGGGTCTCTAGGACTGGAAGGATGAATCACCCTCTCCCTAGAAAGCTATGAATAACTTATGCCAAAATAGGGATTTTAGTCTCTATTTCAAACGAGGTGTATGGTGAGTAACTTCAAGGTTTGATGCTACACCCTTGAACTAAAAATTAATTCAAAGTTCCATCAAAAAGGGTGGTCTCTAATTACAAAGGTGTTTAGTAAGGTTGAAGATTGTTGATGCAGGAGCATCTGATGGTGTAAGGGCAATCCTATATCACACAAAAAAAATCCTTTTTCTAGTTAGTTTTCTTTTAATGTTTTTGCATTTCTAGATACCCATTTGGATGAATAAGACATTCCAACTTTTAGAATTATCAAGCTATTTTTTTTAGCCAATTGCGCAAAATAGTAGGTTCGAGCCCAAAATTTGCAAGAAGCTTAAGGAAGGAAAAATGAGAACTTTGGAGGAAGAATCAGATTAAATTCATTAATAGTTTTAAAGTTATTCAAGTTTTCATTTCTCAAAAAATTGAAAAAAAATCTTCTAAGTCAAATTTGAGGTATTAAACAGTTCCAAAAGCCTCAAAAATGGCAGCAATTGGTAGAGAAGATTCTTAGAATATTCCTCACTTAGAGATATTTTTGATGCTTCAAACGACAAGTCAATCCGATTCCCAGATCAAAAGTTATGGCTGCCGAAAGTGGGACAATTTTTTAGAAAGTTTCAATTTTTGAATTTGGCTGTATTTTCATATTTCCAATTTCATTTTTTGGCATTTGTCCACCAATTGGGAATTTCTAAATTATAATTTCAGCTCCAAAATGGTGGAAGTATTTTTAGGACTCATGGAAGGAAACTTGTGAGATAGTTGTTGTATGTGATTTTTTGGGTGTTTAGTTATGGGTTGGAAAATTGCATTGTAAGGGTTTTCTAGAAAACTCTATAGGTTGTTGTATTGCAACCTGTGAGGATTGATTCCTCTTATTTGTAATTTCATGTATTGAAAATAATTTCTAGATAATAATAAAAAATAGATTTTCTATGTCTCTTTTGTTAAGTTTTTTTTGTTCTTCGGGTTGTGCCCTCTTCAATTACTAATGCCTAAGGCAATGGCCATTAAGATCTTGTTTGATACTTTTTCCATCAAAGATAGATCCTCACTAGGATGTGATGTACATCACTAGGGAACACATAGGAAATGATCAACAAGGCTTCACCAACTTAACCTACAACTTTTACTCTTGGCCCTTTATATAGCCCACTAGATAGGTGTTCTTGAGGTCATTATGCAGTTCTCATGCACCCCAAATCTGCAAAGGAAAGGAGATAAGATAAACACATAACAATTTGGGTCCACCTAAACAAATGTGCAAGCACACAAGGCAATCAAACAATGATTAATTCCTATTAAGAAAATGAAGTGTTTTCTAGCTTGTTGAACCCAAGGTAGGAATGAGCGGGGGGTGAATCAGTCCAAAACAAAAATTAATGCATCACATAAATAATTAAACATCAACACTCATTCAACTCATGAACATCAATATTTTCTACGTAGAAATTTCAAATAGCTAAAATCTACGGTGAGCACTAGCCCACAAAATATATATACTATGTATATCTATTACAAAGAAAAGAGCTCACTACTCTAGACTTGCAAACCAAGGCTAACTACTCATGGTGCAAGATATAAAAGAGGACTTTCAAAACATGAAGCTAATTGCAATAGAGCAAGATACAAAAATGATATGAAAATAAGGATCTCCTGATTATGAAGTTATCCTTGAAATCTACATCAAGCAACCAACATCAAAACACACACAACTTAGACCTCAAATACCAACACTCTATCTAATATCTCGACCACAGTCTCAACACAAATTGCATATCATTCTAACACAACTCCTCTTATCTGCACTTCACCAAATCTCACTGATTATCTTTGCATCTACACTCTTCTCTCTAACTCACGCACTCACAACTCAATCATACACATTTCTTATATACAAGATAGATCATCAAAGCTTGAACCAAAATATACCTTCTAGACCAAAAATACACATGCTAATCCACTCCAGGAGAAAGAGGGGACCAAAATTTATCTCCCAAAGATCAATTCATTGATCCACAATCACCATAACATAACTAACAACATATCCACACACTACACATCCATATAAGCAATTAATGGTCAAAACATACTCTCCAATGCAAGCAACTCAAATTCGGATCTCCACACACTACAATGAGATCCATAACACATGAAAACAATATCTCACAACACAATTATGAACCTAAGGATAGGTCAAACATATAATAACATGACCAACAATGAACAATGCTACAATACCCAGATAACACAAAGATTTTTCTTAACCATAGAATAATCATATCCATGATACCAAAACTCTATCCAACTAAGATAACCATAATAAGAAACTCTAGCAAGACTTTCCAAACCTGAACAGTTCTGGAACAAGCAAAGGATGCGTGCAACACCAACACAACAAGATATGTTTTCCCCATAGACATTTTAGACCAATGCGAATCCAAAATAACAAGTTTGACATCAATGACAACCATAACCACTCACCACAAAAACACATACTTGCAACATAGCTACCATACATTAATAATTTAAAATAAAAGACATGAAATATTGCAACATAGATATTTTTAGTTTGAACTCCACCCCCTTTCCTATAAGAAATTGTTACTAAGTTGAGGGGCATTCATGAAATGAAGGACAAGCTGCACAGATTGAGTTACTCATAATAATAATAGCCCAATATTAATAATATTAAAATGATATAAGAGATGTTATGAGTGAATTCCAAATGATTTTCTCATATATTTGGAAAAAATCTTACTAAAGGATGATCTTGTATGAAAAAGATATGAGAAAATGAAGTTTTAAAAAGAAGGGGTAACTTTAAATAAATTTACCAAATTTTATATGATAGATCTGGAAAATAAAATTATACCAAATTATAGAGCATCTAAGTATATTTCCAATGCATTTTGAAGTTTTTAAATTTGATATGTTATACAAAAGTTATGCCTCTTTTTGTAAATGCAATATTTTGAGTAGACAATTGTGAAATTTCTAAGTAATAGATGTGAAAATAAATTTACAATTATAAAATTTCTAAGTAATAGATGAAAAAATTATTTTACAATTGCAAAATTATAAGAAATAATTGTGAGATTTTCATATGTCGACAAATGCAAAAATCAACGATTCAAATGCAAAAATTAATGATGCAAATGCGAAAATATTTTAGCACTTGCAAAAATAGCAACCTGTAACCATAACACACAAAAATCAAAGGTCATTAAGTTGCTTCTTCATATTAGATTCACCAAAATGTATGCAAGGGAAAATTTTCATATCAATTATATCAAGAGGTAAGCACAAAAATTGAATCTAATTAATGAATTCAATCACAACTGAATAGAGAATTATAATCGAAATCAACAAGAAAGCAATATTAATGAAATCATAAAGCAATTAAACTAATATTGAGTCCAACATTCTTGCTCTCCATTTTCCTTCTTCTTCTTGTGGGAATGTGGCTCTCAAAGTTGCACTTTGGGAAATACCTGAAATATGTTAACACAATAATTACACAGATTGTGGTTGGTGAAAATGAGGATTGATGTTGAATTTAGATATTTTGAGAGGTTTGATTCAATGATGGAGATTGATTTGAAGATAAGACTGATTAATGGTCAAGATTCAATGAGAAAGGTTGGTGAGAGACAATTACTCATTCTGATTGAACTTGATTGAGAGAATAACTCACTTGAATGACTAGTCAAGAGATTTGATTGAGAGTGGAACTGAATTGATTGATTAGTTAAGAGAATTGATTGAATTGTTAATTAATTTGATTGATTCAAAGATTGAATTGTTTGAGCAGTCAGAAAAAGTTGATTGAAGACTAACTAAGAATCAGTGGCAGTTAGGAATTTCCACATGTGATGTAGGAAATTTAAGATGAAATGTTAGTTGACTTGCATTTGAGTTTTTGAAATGTCACATGAAATTGAAATTAGTGGCAAATGAAATGAATTTGAATTAGAGGGATATATGATTTATTCAAAATTAAGATCAAATGACATTAAATAAATTTGTGGAATTTGTTTAATGAGACAACATTGTTAGATAATCAAATAATTTAAAGAAATTATTTAATTATGGGAAGAATAGAAATCAAATTTAATTAAACAATAAAGATCATTTAATTAAAGTGAATAATTGAGATTAATGAAATAATAAAATAATTTAATTAATATTAAAAGGGGAGATGATTAATTGATTAAATGATTAAGAAATTAGAGAGATTATGGAAATGATAAGGAATATTAAGAGGAATAATTAGTAAAATTTGTGTTTGCAAGCGCAGAATAATTTTAGGTGTCTACACTTTATTGAGATCCCCAAAGTATGTACATACTCTATTATCTTCATTAGGTTTAGTGATAGGTACAAAATTTGATATCTACTTAGCATAATCAATGGGTTGGATGAAGCCAAAATCTAAGAGTTTCTTCAACTCTACTTTTACTAGTAAGGGATTCGATGGGTGCATTTTTCTTAGCTTTTGCATGACTAGCTTGGTACCTGGTTGTAAGGGTAGATGATGGAGGATGAGTTCAAAATGTAACCCTATCATGTCCACATAAGACAAATAAAATTTAATTTGTGTTGGTGGGAAAAACTGAATGAAGTCTATTTTCTATATATATGTTAGCGACACAATAAAGTGGACTATCTTAGGACTTTTAGTTGTTTAGATGTTATGATTCTTTGAATTTTCAGTTAGGAATGATGAGTTTTCTTGACTCATAGGGAGAATGTACAACCTTCCATATTTGGGCTCCTTAGAGAGGTTTTCATCCTTAGATTCATCCTTCATTTTTACTTTTTCATGGTTAGAAGGTGTGTTGCGATTTTCACTTAAATTCATTTTTTTATTTTTTATTTGTTTATTTTTGTGACTAGAAAGTTGGACATTGTCTCCAAAATAGGTCATAGCATCAAGATCCATGGTAAAACCAACTTTATGATCACCCAATGGTTCACCTTCTCAAAGTTCTAAGAACTCAACAATAACTTTTTTGTTCTCAAAGATCTCTAAACTCAATGGTCCTTGTTCAATCCCAATTTATGAGCTCAGGGTAGAATAAGGAAACATTATCATTGATATTTGCAAAGTTTATGGAAGTGGCACTCAAGGTAAAAATAGAGTTGTCATTAGGATTCCAAATTTTTTGGTCCCATGCTTGGCCATTTGGGGAAGGTGGATCATTAGGTTCTCTAAAGATTTAATCCATGACTAGTGTTTGGAGGTTTGAGGAATATCACATTCATCTTTGTTGGAGTTTGTTCCGTAATAATCATTAGATTTCCCAATTTTGTCGAAAGCTTTAATGTCTTTTGTTAGAGGTGACTTAGTACTAGGAGCTTACAAATTCAGTGGTTTAAATATGAGTTCTCTATTCTTGGGAAACTTTTGGTGGTTGAATGGGCTCCTTGATTTCTTATTTTTCTGACCCTAGGTCACTATAATCAAAGTATGATTTCTTTTGCATAATAAGGAATCATTTGTTGTACTACTCTACAAGTAATATGACCAATTTTGATTCTTGCTCTTTTTTTTATAGCCTAGTGGAGACATCATCTTCTACGTCTTGTTTATTAAGTTCACCCCATTTGGTAAACATAGTGGGTGGCTACACTGGATGATGACTTTTTCTCTTTTTGGATGGGACATGGCTTGTTGTTGGTCCCAATTGATGAGCTCAGGGTAGAAAAAGGAAATGTTATCATTGGTATTTTCAAAGTTTATGGAAGTGGCACTCAAGATTAAAATAGAGTTGTCATTAGGATCCCAAAAAGTTTGAGCCCATGATTTTGGTGTTAACTTGCTAACATAGAAAGCTTCTCCAATGCGCTACTCTCCACAACATTTGTCTTGTATTTTGATATCAACCTTGGAATTGAAGGTGTATGGCATGGTTGATTAGGAGAGTGGTTAAGGGTCAACATAAGAAGGGAAAAGTGATGAAGTGGCTTGATTGATGAGTACTTGATGTTTAGGGGTTCCTCTTAAGTTGTTGTAGTGTTGAAAGAGATCATGATTACCTGGTATAGTGATCATAGTGCAATAATAGGAAAAACATTGGTGGTATGGCAATGGTTTTAATTTAATGGCATAGATCCACGGTCATCCAAGGAGAAGGTTATATCTAAGATTGAGGTCCAAGATGTGACATAAGGTATTATGTATTGCGGGTCTGACTCTAATGGGGAGTATGATGAATCCTTTGGATGCACATTTTGCATCATCATAGGATTTGATCACTATTCTTTTTGAAGAATATACACATTCCTAAAATAATCCTAACATTTTGACTAGACTCAATGTACACATGTTGAGGCATGCTCCTCCATCTATTGAGACTTGTTTGATTTTATGTTTATGAACAAATACCTCAAGATAAAGGGGGTCATTATGTCATGGTTAATGAGAAGGTATGTCTCATTTTATAAATGTAACATGATGTTTTATGGAAAGATGTCCTATCATGGCCTAAAATTGATCTATTTTTTATGTTGGAGGGAGCTGAAGGCTCTTGGAGGTATTTGTCTTAGATTGCCTTATGTTGAGGAGATATGCACAAGAGCTCAAGAGTGGTCATTTGAGTAGGGTTTTTTCTTAGGTTTTCCAAAAGGTTGAACTATGTGGATGGTTATGGTCTTGAGGTAGCCCCTTGCAAGGTCACATTGGATTGACAGGTTGTGATAGAAACATCTAGATTCTTGTTCTTTACAATAATTTGTATCCAAAATTGGAGTAATTGATATTATTGTCATGTTCAATACCTGAGCTGAAGGCTTTACCCTTCCCATGGTTTTGCAAAGGATTTGTGAAAATTCTATGGTTACTATTTGAATATCCTGATGGTGTCTCAACTTCTATATCTCCTTGATCAATGAGATCTTGGATGATGTTTTTCAATTTATAGAAATTAGAAGTTTTGTCTCCCTTTATTCTAGGGTACTCACATAAACAATTATCATTCCATCAAGAGGGCTTGAAATGCCTTGGCTAGTAGTGTTTTATTTTAGGAAGTGTGATTATATTATATTTTATGAGCTTCTTAAAATTTGACTCAATAAGGTTCCCCTAAGGGAGAGTATTTATGTTTTTGGGTGTTGTTATTCCTGAAAGTTATGGATTGTGATTTGGACTAAGCAGCATTTGTAGATTGATTATTATGGCTTGGTTGGTTATTTGTTTCCATTTTGGAAAACCCCTTCAAAGACATGAGGGGTTTAGCATTGTTGGTCAGTTAGGTGTCTACTACACCATTGTTTATTACATGTTTGTTGTATGTGACCAAAATTTGTATTCGTTGTTGTTGTAATTGGGGTAGTAGTTGCCGATCTCTTTGTAAATATTTATAGATGAGGGATTTTTCATATTTAATTCCCTTATCTATCACCTAATAAAATTTGTCTAAACATTGCATTTTTAATGTAAACATCATCTCTTGGTTCAAGTTTTCAATGAATATTTGCACTTGTTCTTTCTTGGGTATATTGCAGCGACTCTTACTTACAAGACTTCTCCATTGTTGCAAGAATGAAGAAAATATTTCCCCATTATTTTTTTAGTTGTGAAATTATCCAACATTGTCATTTTGTGCTCTATATTATATGAGAAATATGTGATGAACTTCTCAGCTAGTTCATTCTAGGTTTGTATGCCATGTGGAATGTGTGCAATTCACTCCATCAATTATCCTCCTAGACTTTGAGGGAAGAGGTGCATAAGGTATTTATTGTTGTGTGCAACCTTAAGATAGGTGGTAAAAAATTCCCTAATGTGATCTTGGGGGGCTCCCTTTCCCCTATATTTTTAAAATTTTGGTGTTTCAAAGTTTTGGGGAAAGTGTGGCATGTACAATGGCTAGTCGAAAAGATAGAGACATAATTCCTCCATCGTATATGTTTTCTTGAGTTCACCAACTTGGATGTTCTAGATTTGGTGTTGCAAGTTCTAAACCTATTACTTAAGGATCTCCATAGGTGTATGTGGAACGTGAGTGTTATATGTGGATTAAGAAAAGAGATTTAGATTTAGATTTGCAAAGGAATTTGTCTTAGAATAGAGAAGTGGTTGGTTGAAAGTATAACCATGTTGGTTATGCTAAGAAGTGTTGTAACACACCATAGATTTTGAATTTGGTGGAGGTACATATGTGTTATATTGTTGGTTTTTTGGAGGTATGCATGTTTTTTTATTGGAAGGTGAACCCTGAAATGTTGATTGTTGGTTAGTACTTGATGCACCTAATAGAAGCAAGGTGTTAGCCCAAGATAAGGTTGTTGTCATTGGGTTTTAAGAAGTGTTAATGGTTTTTGTCTAAGATGTGGAAGGTATCATGTGGGGTTTCGCTATCATTGTGATTGTCTTGTTGGGTGACTACCTTCTTCTATATAAATATGGTGTGCGCAGGTATCTAGATGTATGCCACACATGTCTTGATATTCCCATGCAAATGCAACTTCAAGATTTCTAAGAATGGCAATAAGATGTTGGATTTTTTCAATTCTTAAATGGGAAATTATTATTAATTGTATGACTTGGGAAGACTTTCATGGCCTCTGATTGTGTAGGTGAGTTGATGGCTAGTAATTGTGAAGTGGATGGTGCAGTGTTTGAAATTTTAGAGAACAAAAATGAAGTATAAAAACAATTGTGAGGTAACAACTAATGTAATTTAATAAAGTGTTAAATAGATCTTGAACCACCTATTAAAGAAAAATTACCAAATGAAAAATTATCATTTATGCTTGAATGAAGAAACATCTTTTCTAAAATTTCACTAGATGAATATCTATTTTCAAATGAATTAGCAAGAATATTATCTTCAAAAGGTTATGTCATTTCAAGAGCTTGATCAATTGTTAAAAAAGGAAATCATTCATCTAAATCACTATCAGCAAACAAAGGGTCCCCAATCTCCCACAAAGGTTGTGCTGGTGGGTACTAAGTCAATAGCTTTATTTGTTCTCCATTAGAAATGACTATATAACCTAATCAACATTTTATAAACATGTTTGTAGTAGCCAACCAAGGTCATCCTATGTTTTTGATTAATGAAAAAGCAAGTTTTGAAGGGGCCCCGAAACCCTTTACAAGAAGGACTTAAAAAACAAAGCCACGAGAAACAGAGAGGAACATAACCAAAAAGAAAAAACCAGCGGAAAACTGAAGAAAACCCACAAAAGCTCCGAAAAGCCAGTAGGCCATCTAGGAATCAGATTTTTTCCAGGGCTTTAGCTAGGGTGCTGCTAAGTTCTTGCAGATCTTTGATGTTGTCTTTGAAGTTGGGAGGGTCCTTAGTAGCAGCAGCCATAGCTTTCTTGATTCTGGCCCTGGTTCTCTTCGCAGTCCCGCCCGCCGAGGTAGCATCACCACTTCCAATCTAGATGGTCTCCTCCTCCAGGTCAAGATCCACAACCGGTTTAGGAGTATGGTCAAAGACCTTGGCGATGTCCTCCAAGTTTTTGGTGATAGCAGAGAGGATACTTGGGATAACTCCCATCAGATTTTTCATCACTTCTTTTCCCTGTTCTAGTGATTTTACCTTGTTCTCCATTTCCTGCTTCCAATTAATATGCTCTCTATTTTCATCCTCCCTCTTTTTATCTGAATTTATCCCTTTCTTTTCCAGGTTTTTCAGGGTTTCGTAGGTCCTTCTGTCGAAATCCATTCTAGCCTCTGAGAGCTTCTTGAGATTATCTAGGATAAGCCCCTCACCAGC
This sequence comes from Cryptomeria japonica, assembly GCF_030272615.1. Taxonomy (NCBI): domain Eukaryota; kingdom Viridiplantae; phylum Streptophyta; class Pinopsida; order Cupressales; family Cupressaceae; genus Cryptomeria; species Cryptomeria japonica. Next base: position 16,113,386 of record NC_081410.1, read on the forward strand.
ACTTTCCTTGCCCTTGCTATCCCTTTCCTCAGTTAGGTCTTTGTTTATTTCCTTTTCGGAGTTAACTTTGGTTTCCTCGTTATCCTTGGGAGCTATTTCTTCCATCAGATGGCTATTGTCCTTACCAGGATGATCGCTTAGAATAGGGCTATCTTGACCAGGCTCAAAATCTCCACTTTTTTCCTCATTGCCCAGCTCCTCTTCTTTCCTGTTGTCTTGACCGTTAGATTCATCCGTCTCCATACCACTGCTTTCCTTGACAATGTCCTCTATTTCCAACCTGGGGGCACTTTTCCTTTTCTTGTTGGATGACGCCTTCTCCTTGCTAGTTTCTCCCTCTTCCATCTTTCTTTTACCCAGGGAAGCAAAAATCTTCTTATTTTCCTACAGAGCGAGGGTTTTGCAATGCTCATAGATGACCAGCAGGAGCCCGTTGTGGAGAATTAGGCTGGAAGGGTTAGTCCTGTGTTTGTTCAGGGACCTAAAAAGGGACCGAAAAAGGCAGTAGGGCAAAGACACTTTTTTGTCATGTCTAAAATGGTTTAAGAGCACGAAGTGGTAGGTGTGGGCCCTAGAGAAATGACCTTCAACTGTAATATACTCCATGATTGCATTCAGGACCCAGCCCCACAACTTCTTGATGCTTGCAGCTTCGTAGTAGCCCCTGGTAGCCTTGCCTATTTTGACCCGCTCTTTCTCTTTCCATAGGAATAGGTTAACCGCATTGTTGGAGACCTTGAGGTCTCGAAAGAAGTTAAGCCTAGTGTGGGGCATTCTAGTCACAGTTGAAATAAGCCCAGCATCTAGCTTAAATTTAACTCTGTAAAGTTTAAAAGAGCCATTAGACCAGTTTTCGGAAATCTTGGAAACAGCTAAGTTAACCCTACCTTTGTCATAGTCCTCAAGCTTTTCCATGAAGTTGGTAAGAGAGCCCTTCTCCAGCTTCACCCAGACTTTAGGCATTGCTTTCCAGGTCGACGTGTTGTCAGGTTCTTCGCGTCTTAGGTCTCCTCCCATTTTCGGATGCAGGCTATCTGCTCTGTTTCTTTGCAAATTGAAACCTTCTTTCCCGATGTTGCTCAAATTTTTGCACTGAGTAACCCACAAAGCGTGTGGCGATTTATTGGAGATAGTAGGAGATCTGCTACAATGCCAGGTAATGATGGCCTTTCCAGCAAGGCATAAATGATGTTTTTTACTTGTCATGATTTAATTGTCCTTCTCTCCCCATATAACAGTCCTTTCTGAGGATCTCTTTAATATTTAAATTGAGATCATCCTCGTGCCAAATCATTTAAGCATCAGAGTTAACTCCAGTATTCGCTAAACAGTCAGCAACACTATTTTTCTCTCTGAAGGCATGCTGTATAATAATTTCTTTGAAACTGGCGATGATCTCTCTAGCTTTCATGATGATATTCTCAATAGACCAAGAAGGATCTGATTCCCTCTTTAAGCACTTAATAATATTAAGTGAATCCCCCTCAAGCCATATTTTATCATAATTAATATTTTTGGCTATAATTAAGGTATTCAAGGCATCAGAGGCTTTAGCAAAATGGCTAGCTTGATTCCCCAAAGGACCAGCCACTGCCTTAAGACAACTTCCAGCAAAATTCCTGATAATGCCCCCATATCTAGCTTTACCCGAATTCCCTTTAGAAGCCCCATCGAAGTTAGCTTTAATCCATCCCTGTGGGGGAAAACACCAGACAAGACCTTCTCTTCCTTTCTCCTTGCTAGTAGTAGTAGTAGAAAGATTCCACCTGTCTTTGAAATCATCTTTAGCAGCAAGTCCCTGATCAGTACAATAGAGAGATTCAAAAATACTCTTAAAGATTTTATCTGCAACCACTTCAGGAATAGCCCTTTTATCTCTGAAAATCTTGTTGTTGCGCTCTTTCCATATATTCCAAATAACAATCGGTAGAGTAAGTCTCCAGGTCTCCACAATTTTAGGATTAGAGTTAGGACAATGCCATTGAAGCCAAGTGTCACCAAGAGAGTTCGGGAAGACCCAGCTCAGGTTCCACCTGGAAAGGATGATTTTCCAGATATCCTAGCTAAAAGAGCATTGATTGAGAATATGACAAGCTGTCTCTTCTTCCCTACAACAAAGAGAACACCTATTAGGAAAAATAATGCCTCTTTTATGAATATTATCCAGGGTTAATATCTTATTTTGGATGAAAATCCAAAAGAAGATGTTGACTTTGGGAACTAAGTTCTTATTCCAGACTTTAGCCCAGATGGGAATAGCTCCCACCGGGACATTGTGAATAGCCACAACAGAGGAAACAGAGTATTTCCCATCTAGAGTTTTCCCCCATATCAGAATGTCATCTTTGTTGTCTCTAGGGATTTTAGCAGAAAGAGAAATCTGAAGGAACTTGAGATCCGGACATTGCTGGCTAAAGTAAATCCAGACCCCATTTCTCCAGTAATCTCTTACCATTTCACCGTACCTGCATTTTAAACCGTCTTTCCAATCTTCGAGGATAGGGATTTCCTCCAGAGGTTTATCTAGGATCCATCTATCTTCCCAAAATCTTATTTTCCTCCCATCCCCAAGATTCCAGGTTCTACCAGCAGCAACCTAGCCTTTAGCAAACTGCATGACATTCCAAATGGAAAATCCATCAACAGAGAAAGAGTTGTCAAAGAATTCTTCCTCAGAAGGTTGCATATAGAGATATTTGTTTTTCCAAATAGAGTTCCATTCTCTTTCCTCCCCTTTGAATCTCCAAATTTTCTTGGCTAATAAAGCTTTATTCATAGAACTAATGTTCCTTAAGCCCAGCCCACCTGAGGCCTTAGGGGAACAAATGTTATTCCAGGCAATAAGGGGGATTCTGTTTTTAACTTCCACACCCGACCAAAGGAACTTTTTTTGGATTCTTTCAATAGCTTCTGCAAACTTTGAGGGGATTTTGAACAAGCTAAGAGCATACACAGGAAGATTTTGGAGAGTGGCTTTGAGCAGAGTGACTTTACCAGCTTGACTAAGGATAGCCCCTTTCCAGCCAGCGAGTTTCAAGTTGAGTCTATCTATTAACTTATTCTAGAAGGAATCCTCAGGCTTGAGACAAAGAGGAAGCCCCAAATAGGTAGAAGGAAACTCAGATATGTTGCAACCAAGAATCCTACCAATCCTAATTTGCCTTTGGGCCGGGGTGTTGATGAAAAAAAGAGAGCTTTTATCCCAGTTGATTTTTTGACCAGAGGCAGATTCATAGGTATTCAGAATGATCTTCATGTTTTTGGCTTCAAAGATGGTGGCTTCCCCCATGGTGATAGAGTCATCAACGAATTGTTCATGGGAGCAGACAGCATTAGATGAAGAAGGTTTCAGACCCTTAAGATTGCCTTCTTCCACATTTTTAAGGATGAATCTACCCAGGCATTCAGAAAAAATGGTGAACAGGATAGGGGAGATGGGGTCTCCCTATCTGAGACCTTTGGAACTTTTGAAGAAACTAGACGAGGAGCCATTAACAATAACAACAGAGGAGGAAGTTTCCATGAGTTGAGAACAGAGCTGGATAACTTTGTCGCCAAAACCAAACGATTTCATGATCCTAAGGAGAAACTGTCAGTTCACTCTATCAAAAGCTTTAGCCATGTCTAACTTAAGGAAAAAGCCCTGTTTATTTGCCACTTTCAGGGAGTGGATATTTTCATGAACAAAGATAATAGAGTCCAAAATCTATCTTTCGGGGACAAAGCCACTCTGTTGGACAGAGATAATCCTTGGGAGAACATCCAGCAACCTGGAAGTCAAAACCTTGGAAAGGATCTTGTAGACAGAGTTACACAAGCCAATGGGTTTAAACTTGTTAAGAGAATCAGTTTCGGGGTTCTTTGGGATAAGGACAATGAAAATGGCATTCAGTTCCTTAAGAAGTCTTCTGGAGCCAAAAAATTCCTTAACACCATTGCATATGTTAGCCTCCATAATGTGCCAGAATTTTTTGAAGAAAAACATGGGAAAGTCGTCCGGGCCAGGGGATTTATCACCCTGAAAGGAGAACACCACCTTTCTGATTTCAGGATTAGAAGGAATACGGGATAAGAGGTGATTGTCAGCTTCCAACATGATGGAAGGGATAGCTTGTAAAAGGGTATTTTTCTTACTGTAATCCAGGTTGTCCACTTCACCCAACAAGGTACTGAAATACTCGAGAGCTTCCTTCCTGATGTCGCAATCCTCTATTAGGATGCCTTTATTACAGGTTAGTCTGGATATTCTGTTGGCTGCCCTGTGCTTAAGAGCAGTTAAGTGAAAGAAGCGGGTGTTTTTATCTCCTTCCTTCAGGAACAAAGCTCTGGATCTTTGTCTCTAGAAAGTCTCTTCATTAGAAATGATGGAGTGGTATTTAGATAAAAGATCTTTTTCAGCCATCCTAAGATCTTCGGTCAAACCCACCTCTTGGATTCTTTCCTGAACATACTTTAATTCAGCTCTGACTTGAGTTTTGTTCTTGAATATGTCCCCAAAAATCTCTTTGTTCCAGGTTTTAATTTTGGCTTTTATGATGTTGAGCTTTTTAGCAATTCTAAAAAGAGCCTTACCCTCCACTTCAGAGTTCCACCATTCAACAATGCAGGCTTCCAGAGAAGGATGGGAGAGACAAGCTTTTTCAAATTTGAAGGGGAAGTTTCTCTTTGCCGAAAAAGATTTGGCAAAAAAGGAGATGGGGAAATGGTCTGAACCGATTTTGATAACAGAACCAAGGGAGCAGCTATACTTAGAAAGCCAGTCAGGAGAAAATAAAGATCTATCAAGCCTAACTTGAATCAAATCAGCTCTGGTTCTTCTATTGGTCCAGGTGTAATTGATGCCCTAGAGATCAACATCAATGAGAGCTTGGTCATTAATGAAATCCATAAGGTCTTGTTTTCCATCAAGATGTAAAGGGATACCTCCCATCTTTTCTTCATCTTTGATCGGGGTATTGAAGTCTCCCATAATAATCCATCTTTGATCAGTAAACTGGAGTCTGTCAACGGCAAGGCTTTTCAAGTATTTAGCTCTCCCAGATTTGGTATTAGGAGCGTAGACATTAGATAACACCCAAACAAAGTTGTCCTTAATATGCTCAAGCAAAACTGAGTTCCTATTAAAAGCGGAGATGATTTCCTTTCCTATTATAGTATTTTTATTCCAAAAAATCACAGTTCCTCCAGAAGCACCCTCCGAGTTAGTTCCTATGACTCCGTTTTCTTTGAAAATTCTGATCCTTTCAACTTTTTCTTTAGACATCTTGGTTTCCTGAACAAGGACCACATCCGGTTTATGATCTCTGATGACATTTTGTAACACATCCTGCTTATGGGGGGCATTTAGCCCTCTGATACTCTAGGATATAATCTTCATGCTTTAACTAGGGATAGGGCTGACTTGATGGAACACTGTGCTCCCTCAGCACGGTTCTTCCAGCTTTCTTGTTCCCTTTGATGTTTTAGGGATGGCCTTCCTTGCTTTTTATTTTGACTTCCAACATCTGCCTTTTTCTTAATCTTACTTCTAGTTGAGATTCCTCCATTGAGTTCCTCCTTGTTCGATTTTCCTTCTCTCGACCTGGGTATCCGGAGAATCTCATCCAGCATATGCACACTTTGGGTAGGGGTTTTACAGAGGAGATGCTTTGGGCTTCCATTAGTTAAAAGTAGTAAGGGCTCAGTATCAGAAGGGTCTTGGGCTTCATTAAAGTTTACCTCGGTTGATTTAGAGAGTGAAGAGGCTAGATAGGATTCTTCCTTCTCCTAGCTAGCTGATCCATCCTCTTGGTTCAGAATGGTTTCTTCCTTCTCCTGACTAACAGTTTCATTCTCCTGAGATCCTGGGTTTTCTTTATTGATCAACTTAGTTCCTAGCTTTGCTTCTTTAGAGCTCTCTGGTGGGTCGTTGGAGCAAACACAATCCTGTTTATCATTGTTACTACTCCGGTCCTCTTGACTTCATTCATAAGTTTCATTGCATCCTTTTTTCGTTACCCTTAGATGTTGATGAATCTTCTTTTTTGTTTGTCATTTGCCAGATCTTTTTGTTCTTAGTGTTACTATTAGTCTTGAGTTCCTTGCCTTTCTTGAGCGGACAAGATTTTGCCCAATGCCCTGATTTTTTGCAGTGGAAACAGGCAAACGATAGAGATTCATATTCAATAGCTTGGGACCATTTTCCTAGTTTAGATATAATATCTATGGATTGAGGCATATCTGTCATTTGGTTAACATTTACACAAATGCGAGCAAAGACTAACCTTGATTTAGCCACCGTCATCGAGTCAATCGACAAGAGTTCTCTAAAGGATTTCACAATGCCCTTGAAAACTTCCTCATTCCAGTATTCAAGAGGAAGACCCGGGAGGTGTGTCCAGAATGGCATAGAAACGAAGAAGGATTCATCCAGGATGAGATTCGGGGCCCATTTCTGGAGAGCCAGGGAAGACTTGCCAAACATCAGGGGCCTTCGCAAAAAGCTTTGTTCATGTCTTCTTCAGAGTTGAAAGCAAAGGTAAAAAACCCTCTAGGCAGCGCCACCACTTCCACTTGTCCTTTTACAATCCATTTTCTCCTTAAGAAATTCCTAACATCATCAATGTTAGGCCTAAAGCCAGAGAATCGTCCCACTAATGTCATAGATAGGCCAGCTACAGTCATATCGACCACTTTGTCTGGAACAGAAATAGCGACCAGACTAGAGGTGGGGTCTGAAATGTTCGTTACTTTCGAAAGCCCAGATTTAACCAGCGGCTTCACTCCAAAGAGCGAAGACCGTTTTTTCCATTTTCCTCTATCGTGTGGGTCCCCAAGGATAGAATCTTTTTCTTCTCCCAATTTTTCTTTTTTCTTGTCCACTTCTAACCCTTGAGATGTCTGACCTCCTGCCTGCTTGCCAGATCCAATGCCAGAGGAACAACAGTTTCCAGGAAATCCGCCTTCCCCAGGAATTCTGCCATTTCCCAATTTGAAATTTGGGATTCCCGGTCCTTTTCACTCCGCTCCTTTTTGCTCCGCCATACTTCTTAAGGTCATCCTAAGTTAAAGGGGTATCCCCCAACTTAATTTTGGGTTGAAAAATCATAAAATCAGTTGGATACTCCGAAGAATCAATTGAAATAATTATGTCTTGAATCATACCTTTGGTTTGACTAAGGATCGATCCACCATTTAGAGGTCTATGGTGATGACTAAGTCCTTGGAGTGATATTTTCTCCTTGGTTTCATTAGTCTTGATATTAATAGTGGCCCCCAAATCAACAAACATATTTGGAATGAAAATATTACCAATACACACCTTGATCAAGGGGGCTTCACAAATATGAGTACTTAGGGGCTCTTAGGGTCCCTAGCATGAGATCAGTGAGTTATTTAATGAATTGAAAAATCTTGGGATCCTACATCTTCTTTTACTTCTGAGTACAAAGTGCCTAAACTATTTTTGTATACACATGAATATATTTCATAGCCTACAAAAGAAGAATTTTGATATTAACATTTCGTAACTCAATAACAAAATCAAATGTAGATTGAGATACCTCCTTTTGTGTTGGTTTAGAGTGAAACTGGTTAGGGAATGATAATAATTTTACTTGGCTTTCTTCATACTCGTTAGGTAAATCATCAACTTCAGTAATGGTGGGCCCATGAAGAACCTTACATGATCTTAATTTGACTCTATCTATTTCCATTGTTTTAATAGGATACATGGGGTATGTTGCAAGCTCATTATTATATACAGGTTGTGTCACCTTATTATTCAAGTTTGGTGATATTTGAGCAAGCATTGGAGTTGCCTTTGGTGGATTTGATGGATGGAATGACTAATTATTTGATTGTGGTGTATTGGGATGTATAAATTGTTGTGATTGTTGATGTGGATTAATCATGAGTGGTGGTGGATAGGATGGGTATTGTGGATATTGTAGGTGTGGTGTCCTCTATGCATACTACCATAGTTGTGAGGCATATTGGAATTGTTTTGGCCATTTTTGGTAAGGTGGAGATTTTTGCCAACCCCCATACCATTGAGGTTTGGTTGAAAAAGTACTAGACTCTATAGGGTATGGTGCATAAAAGGCATTTGATATTCTTGGTGCATGACTCGTGGTGGATAAGGCCTTCGCTGATCCATATAATAAATTTTTTCCTTTGTATACTCAACATTTGTCACATCTACTAGAAGAGTTCATAAAATACTATGTATACTAGCATCTTTTAATGAGGTAATTTCAGTTTTATTATATGGACATTCCTTGCTATTATAATTTTTTAGACATATAGGACAAAAAAATAGTAAGGGTTTTTTTAGCCTCCTTATGTTTCTTACATGTATCGAAAGTGTCAATTTGCTTACCCATATGACTCAAAATCTCAGTTTTTAAATTATAAAGCAATGTACCTAATTCACTCTTGGTAAGACCTTTTGTGCCAACAAATGAGGTATTTTTCCAAGTATAACCCCTTATGAACCAAGAAGACATTAAACAATTCTTGCAAATTTCACAGATGTCTTGAAATCTGAATTTGGAAACATCTCGACCACCTATACAATTTAAAAAATCTATACACTCATCACAAGTGCCTCTACAAAAAAACATTATGACAGTTTCAATATTTAGTCTATTTTGCTTGGTTTTTTGGAGACTGTATAAGAATTACTCGAGTTAATGTATGTTTCCTCTATATACTCAATATTTGTCACATCTACTCAAGGTAATCTGTGTTTCCTCTGTATACTCAATATTTATTACATGTACTAGAAGAGGTCATAAATTACTATGTGTACTAGCATCTTCTAAAGAGGTAATTTTAGTTTTATTATATGGACATTCCTTGGTATTATGATTTTTTAGACATATAGGACAAAAAATAGAAAGGGATTTTTCAACCTCCTTGTGTTTCTTACATGTATACAAAGTGTCAATTTGATTATCCATATGACTCAAAAGATTATTGTTTAAATCATCAAGAAATGCACCTAGTTCACTCTTGGTAAGACCTATTGCACCACCAGATGAGGTATGATTCAAGTATAACCCCTTATGAACTAAGAATACCTTGAATAGTTTTTGCAAATTTTACAAATGTCATGAAATTTAAATTTGAAAACATCCCCACCACCTATACAATTTAAAACATCTATACACTTATCACGAATGCCTCTAAGAAAAAACATTTTGATAGTTTCATTATCCAGTCCATTTTATTTAGTTTTTAGGAGATTGAATAAGAATCACTCAAGGGAATCTCCCATGGTCTCCTCTTCATGTTTCATTATGTGAAAGATCTCATCTTTGATCTCCTTAGTATTGCAATATTCTTGATATTTCTCCAAGATTTTTTTCCTTCATGTTGTTTTTGGTATGGATAGTTTATCATCTTATGCCCATGAACCATCATAATGTTGCATCTTCCAAAGTATCTAGAAACAATTTAAGATTTTGTGCATCTTTACGGTAATTGTAACTATGACATAAAACATAAAATTCAAAGAGAAACATATTAGGATCTTCTAAAAATATTTCGCTAATTACTTGTAAGTCTAAATGAGGTATGTTCATCATGGCGCATCTTCTATAGGATGGAAAATAGGGAACTCAAAAGTGATATGATTATTGTGGGTGAGTATCCAATTATAATTTTTCTTGTTTTTGTTATCACTCATGATTTATTTAAATGCCCAAAGAGCCCAAATAAATAAAAATAGTTTCTCAATAGGCCTACCACTATGTTGGTTGAAAATTTGGCAAACTAGGAGAGTTTACAAAATTATGGTTTCAACCACAGTAAAATGAGATTAAATATCTCCTAATTTTTAAGGGAAGGATCCCCTTGTGATTCACTACTCTACTTCTCTAAAATAAGATACAAGTTTCAACTTCTAATCTAATTTGGGTGGTACATCATGCTATCCTCTTTTTCCAAGATAGATGTTATTATTTTCCTCTTTTTTCAAGAAAGAATTTACAATATAGAGTAGAAATAATTATTACAATTTCACTAATACAAATTAAATTAGAAAGAAAGAATGATACAATATAGATAAGAAAAGAAGCAAAGTTTCTATAAAGGAAAAAAGTCCTCTGTTTCTTCTCTAGGATGGGAAAGAGTGCTTAAGTTCAAAGTCTCAAAACTCACTACTATCCTATCAACCTTTTTACAAATGCTTTTGTAACCCAATTTGTTAATTAATAAAATCAAAGCAAAGCACAAAGTCTTTAATCTAACTCCTAATTACAGCTTTCGATAATACTTTTTTGAATTGAAAATATGAAGCTCAAAGTCTTCAAGTTATGATTTCCTTTTCCAAGATGGCACAATGAAGCACAAAGTTATCAAAGTGTTACCTTAATATATTTAGCTAGCTTAACATTTATAGTATCAATATGAAGCAAAAATTCTTCAAAATGATATCACAATCGCCAATTTCTAATTCTATTAACAAGAGTCAAAATATGACACAAAGTTCATGAATTAATAATTGCCTCTACTCTTTAACAATATTCTCTCAACAACACCTTTACTTGAGAAAAATAAGAATTTTTAATGAAAATGACATAAGAACACTCTCACCATAAACTACAAATGGATCCAACACAAAGTCTAGATGACAATGCTTTCTTCTTATTTGATCATATTTGCAAAATCACAATAGGAACACAAAGTTTCACTTTTTCTCTTCACTTTGATAGAGTTTTGGCATATAGATTAAAGATTCTAGATATGAATTAAAAAAACATACCTCATATATATAGGAGAGGTGCATTGAAAAAAACTAGGAAAAAGTAGGACTAATTCAAAGAAGAGTCCTAATTGACTTTGAACTCGTGCATTGCCTAAGTGCAAAAACTAAATACAAAATGACACTTGAGGTGTCAAAGTCTTATTCAAAAATGAATCTACAAATTTGAAACTATGAAAAACTATAAGTGTTAATTGACACTCCATTTCGATCCCGCTTCATGAATTTCTCAAACTTTTGTAGAACTACTTTCATCTATTCCTGATCAGGTCCTTTGGTGTGACTTGTGATGATCTTGACTCGGGTGATAGAATCTCCAAGGCTCATATAACATTTTATATTATTTTTCAGAAGAGAGGCTAGATCATCCAGTTTTACTTGGATATCTATCAAATTATCAATGGAAGATAATGAGAAAGCTTGTTTGTCGACCTCTTTAACAATTAGTAAATTGAATTCTGTAACAATAGCATCCTCATGAAGGGTCTTGTGGTTTTCATTAAGGAAAGTGCAAGGAATATTTGATATCTTCTTGATGATGCCTTTCATTTTATCATTACATTCTTTCTATGCTTTCCTCAAATCTTTGATAAGTAGCTCTATTGTGTTTATTTGATGTTCTAGTATTTCTCTTTGCTCAATTTACATATCCCTTGAAGGGAGCACTCTATTGTCAACTAGAACATTCAATTGGAAATCCTCTAACTTCAACCAAGAGTAAAATTACTTATCATATGATTCCAATTCATTTGAAAATAAATTCAAATTTTTATCAATTTCAACTTTTACTTCCTCCAATTTGTTCAGAAGAGTAACTACTGAACATAGAAGATGATTTCCTTGGCTCAACAATCTATCCATCCATTCACCAATTATTCTCCCATGAGAATTGACTTATTCAACTTGTTTAAGAATTCTCATCCACTGAACAAGTGACCGAATCAACTACCTTTAATGATTTGGTAATCTTGATCAAGACTTCTATGAGTTGATCAACTTTTTTCTTCAAGTTATCTTTCTTAACCTTCTCTTCATTGAACATTGCCACAAAATAATGGAAATAAGTTTGAGCATCTTCAACTATACCTTCATGTGCTTGTTTTCCCAAATCAATCCTTTGGATGACATAATAAGTAGGCTATACTTCATCTAAGTCTGTGTCCAGGGGTGAAATTGCCATTTCTACATACTTGTTCTTTGATTGGTCTATTCTCAATCTAGATAAAGTCTTGGCCTTCTTTGGGATCTTGGGCTTAAAAAGCACCAATTGAATAAAATCAAATTCATCTGGAGAGATGGATAGCTTTTTCCTCATGGGAGTGTTAGACACTAGCTAGGGTGGAAAAGGTGCATCATCATCCAATCCAGTAGTCAACACTTATGTTGCCAACTCCTAACTAAACACTTGTAGTAATAATTGATGGGGTAGAGGTGACAATGGAAAGTAGACTTAGAGAAATGAAAACCTTAGGAGGAACTTGGGTTTCTGACATGAAATCATCAAAGTCTTCCAACATGGAAGAAGTAACCTCAAACAAATTAGGAAGAAATACAATATCAATATTTTCATGAGGTGTATGAAGGAAGATTCACTTGTGGAAGTGGAAGGAATAATATGAATTTTAGGAGCTTGCGATGAAAATGAAACAGTGGAACGAACCTAAATTAATAGTATTAGTAATTGAGATTGAAGTAGTACCCGTGAAATCACATGATGTAGGAGGAATACCTTCTTGTGTTTCTTAAGTCTGGGAAGTACCATCCTCATCAAATTCTCCTTCCTCTTGTTCCTCCTTATTTTCTAGTTTATATTCTTGTTGTTGTTCAACTTCATTTTCTTCTTCTTCTCCTTCAATCTCATCATGAGCTTGAGTCTCTTGATTTGAAGACTCACCTTGGCTCTTACCCTTTTCGATAGTGAATATGAGTTTTGGACATTTAGGAACCATAGGATCTTGTTTGTTCTTGGTCCTTCATTTAGAAATCTTTCCTTTAGGCCCAATAGTATCATCCTCAAATGATTCAGTCTAGAAAGGCTTCAGCTGAACACCATGAAGATTTAACCTGTAATATCCCAATTATATTTTTATTTTATTTTTAGGCCAATAAAAATCATCCACAAAAAATAACCCGTTAATGTTAGAAAGCATAAACTAAAAACTTGCTAAAGATTGCAGCCCTTCCACTTTTTGATCACCAAGTGCCCAATACGGGAAGGTGAGAGCATGTGGTGAATAGGGGATCGTTAGATCTCAAACTGCTGAAAGATGAAATGAAATACAATACTGGGTAGCAACCCAGCCCCTTCCGCTTATCCAGCAGGAATGCAAGAAACTTGGCGGTGAACCAGCCAAGAGAAACACACAAGGCACAAATCACTCGACCACAATATTTTAGCGGGAGGACTAAAATTACAAAACAAACTCAACTCAACCACTTATGCAATGGGAGGACCATTACAATCAGACATCACTCGACCACTTATGCAGTGGGAGGATTGAATTACAATTTACTTGAAAATAGGCTGCAAGCCAACCTCTTCCACTTTTTCAGTAGGGTGAGATTTACAAGGCAGAATTGGTTAGTGGTACTAGTACTTAACCTTACAATAATCAAGATAATGTGAGAAGAGAGTAATGTTGAACATCCATTTAAGAACATTAAATTTTTGCTATAAAAAATCTATAGGCTGGAATTGCAAAACCAAAAGCCTGTGGATTCACTAAAACACTCATAACTCTCTCATTACTCACCCAATTCACCCAAAATCTATTCTAAACAATTGCTATACCTGCCACAATGAGAACAAACCCAAGGAAAGCCATCAAAACACCCATATTTATTTTGCATGCTTCCCAATGCATTAACGAAACCCTACACTTAACCTAGGAAGTTTGATTTTTAATATAAAAATCCACACTCAATATAAGATGCTAAAAACTTACAATATGCATCGCCAGTGGTAGGAAGGAAGGATGAGCCGATACCTAGAATGATGGAATCGCCTGGCCAAGAGGTGCGAGCAAAATACACTTTCAGCAGTCTCGCGACCAGCAACCAGAAAACACTCCAATCTCAATCAAAACACTCCACAATCTACAACTCACTCACCAACAACACAGGGAATACATGAACACAGCTAGGTACTATCTTGCAAGTATGAAACTGAGACTTAGCCAGGAAGCCACACTTCGAAGCTTAGATTTTTTCAATCACCAATTCGGCAGCATAACGATGCAAATTCATTTGATACCAAATGAGAGGCCAAGCACCTGTATTTATAAATTTTTCCCTCTGAAATTCAAATGCAAATGGCACCCAAAACCATTGAAATTCAATTTCATTTCATGTCATAGCCTCTCCTAGACATGGCGTTAATTTTCCCAAACTCCCTAGGCAAAGTTAGAACTTTTTCCTAGGTGACAACTTTGTGAAATAAGATAATATAAACATGAAATATTTCATCTTTCTCAACGCCACCTTTTTAATGCCATTGACTTAGGAAAATAACAATATTGTTGGCAGATAGATATTCTTCCTAAGTTGCCCCATAACATAATTAATCAGTAATAAAAATAATTAAATATCAAACCTTAGGATAAGGAATTAATATTTAATTAAATAACTTATAACTCCAATACTGATTAATACCAAAATCAAGGATGAAGTTGTGCGATGAAGACCACTGAACTGTGTTGAGTCGGGACCCTGTCCGAGACTACTAAAAAAAGAAATGCTCAACACGGCCACTTACTAAATATAGTAAGTCAAGAAATACTTCTCTGAAAAAATATAATCTTCGCACCTAGAGAAAGAACTTGGAAAGCTCAGCAGAACTGTGTCAACCAAACAACCAAACCCTAACTAACTAAAAATAGTAAGTTCTAACTTCACCAAAGAATCAAATGCATGTTATGCCACCCTGGAGTTCATGGAAAACCCAAAAGGAAACCATAAGTAGAACTGAAGAATTCCCTCCTGACAAACCCTAAAAAGCTCGTGTAGAACTCCACAAAAGTTGGAAACCCTAATTATTCTTTCCAAATAGCCTATAGGTCTTTGGAATAGGCCAATGGACCATTAAATGCACATCACTGAGAAGGGGACATTACAATCCGCCCTTCCCAAAATTGCTTGCCCTCAAGCAATGCCATCACAACTCTCAAAAATTTTAAACTAATCCGCACCAAAGCAAGTATGATCTCAGGGTCCCATGCTCATCTTAAGAAGAACCCACCATGCCAATTTTGTGCCACTCTGATCACATCAGTGAAAACATCACGCCCAAATTGCACTAAACTCCCTTGTAACTCCAAAATGTTACCATCCATGATACTGAAACTGAAAAACCTTGAAGGACTGAAAGTAATATCATGCAGCATCACATGCCCATAAAGTTCTGAGTAATCAATATCAATAAGGCCACTGTCTATCACAACCTTGGGAAATAGGAAATAAATCCTACTCAACTCATGATCAAACTCCACAACATATCTTCCCAAGGTGTCAAGCAGAGCCATGACTATAAATGTGACTTCTCCAAATCTCCCTGCAAAGATGAAAACAATCCTTTGCAAGAATTCAACAACCTCATCCCCATAACTCCGCATGAATCTACTAGGCCTCAATTGAATTATTCTAATACAACCATGGATACTTTTGAAATCTCTTATAGTTCCTACTTCAAGCACCCCAGAATGATGAACCATAGATAGCAAAGGTTCGCTGTCCCAATCATAAGTGGAAGAGAGGGCATAAGAATAACCACTAGTTAGAGCTTGAACACTTCCCATACACAGATACTGATAGCCCCAACTCGCCATACCTCTCATCTGAGACCATAAACCCATTTTGTCAAGAGATTGTGAAGTCTAAAAAAGAGTAAACCAACAACCTACCAAGTCTGAAATGATTGACTTGAGATCTGATTTCAAGGAAATCAGCATCTAAGAAGATGAACAACTACTGCAACATAGGAAATCGTCATCCATAACAACACATCTGCTCATGTTCAAGGCTAGAAAAATATTCTCTACTGACTCCAACTCCACATGGAACCATACTTTGCTTAGAATATCTTCCCAATCCACTAGTTGATGAGCAAATGGAACCATCAAATGGCTGGTAAAGAAGGGAACAACACCATCAAGTCTGAAAATTTGTTCCTTATCCCTCCAAAGATCCTTCTTTCCACATGTAATAAGCTCCATCAGACCATGTTGATGATCTTGAGCCTGGACACCCAACTGATAGTGATCTTCAACATACTGAAAAGAAAACTCCAAACATCCCCAAGTGCTAGTAAGAACCAAGAACATACTTAAGAAATTGATGTCTCCTCTAGCAACCCCTTGAAGCCTAACCATGAAAGCTTCAACAACATTGGAGTATGGAACAAGTGTTTCCTTCAAATCCGACTCCCAAAATGGACTAGTATGAGCCTTATTATTATTCAACCCAAGAAATGGGTTATTAAGCATGCAATCACCACGTTTTGGTCCATTCTCCCCTACTTTGTGAGTAACAAATCTAGAATCTTCACTCCTTGTTGCTGCAATGAAACCTTGGACGACTTCTAAACTGTGTTTAGACAACATCTTGATGCCAAAGATGTTGAAATCATCCAGCACAACGAGAGGGTTTTCAAGAACTTGGAAGCCATCCCTTTCTTCTTGCTCACTTCCATCTTGCTGATCCAAATTTGCACATGCAACCTTTGTTTTTCTTGTGATGCTCTCAAGATCAAACTCTTCTTGAAGACTATCAAGCTCACCAATAACTTGCTTGATTTCTTCAGATATTTGTGCATTCTCTTGCTCCCTGAAATGTTTTAAATCAGAAAACTGGTTTTCTAACTCCATTAGAGCCAATTGAGTATTTCCTAACATGTCCTTTGTTGACTCAACCTCAAGAATAAGCTCTTCAACTTTCCTCTCTTCCCCTTGGAATGCACTAGTGGTCTTCCTTGCAAGTTCAAAGGCATAATCTTGATCTTTAATCAAGTGTATGTAATCTGATTTCAATATTTCCAAAGAGTCATTGATAAGTTGCAGATTAGGGAGAGTAACTTCATCCATTTGAGCCTTTTAATAGAGTTCTTCAATCAAACTATGTCTATGATCAAATTGGGATAGAGCTTGCATTTCTTTTTTAACAGACACCTTGAATTGATCATCCCACTCATAAGAATGCAGAGATGGTGTACTGCTGATAGGCAACAAGAAAAAATCAGAACTTTGTTTCTTGCAAACGTGGCCCCCATAGCTACTCCAAGACTCTCGTCTAACTCCACCAACTAGCTGCAATTTCTCAATATCATGAAGATGATCAGATTCTACTAAATCTTCAACTTTTTTCTTACTGCCAGCTTCATGAATGGGTGAATCAGATTTTCATTTTAGAACCTCTTTAAACTTCCCATCATCAAAAACCATATGGTCCTCTAACTCTACAACACAATCTTCTTTTTGAGCTTCATCGGGATCAAAGGGCAATTCATCCCTGTAATGTCCCCACTTTGAAATAGAATTTAATAATAAAATTAAAACATTAAAAATTAAATTAAAATATAAAATAATTTAATTAAATATGATTAATTAAAAATTAATTAAGTTAATGAAAAGTCAAAAGACATGAAAGGAAAAGTTGTGACTCCCTCAACAATGAGATATAAAAGGGAGAAGAAAACCTCATTTTAGAGGGGGGTATAATTTGGAAATGAGAAGTGCAGATCTAATTTAAATAATAAGTGCAGATTTGATTATGAAAGGTTGTGTCCCTTTCAAAGGGTAGAAATAATGAAGAGTTGCACTCTTTCAAAGGGTTTTAATGGTGAAAGGGTATGTCTCTTGCCAAAGGGCATACATGATGAAGAGGTGTGACCTCTCCCTCAAATTGAGAGATATAAAGGGAAGGAATCAAAAGCATCTAGTGACATCACCATTGATCATATCAAATCAGAATTGTTATCAAGTTATAGGCAACAACATTTGTGTTCTTGGTGGTATGCATGGGATGTGCTTAATACGTATGCTTAATATATGAAGCTTGGTAATGTTATTATGCAGAATTTAATAATACTATTAATATAGACTGCTATAAGATGACAAACATATTTAATTTCATTACTGTGGCAGACTAGATCTGACACAGATCTGTCTACTTTACAACCACAATAGGTAGAAGTGGTGTTAATAATTTATATAGTAGGTAATTACCAAATATATTGGTAATATAATTATATATATATATATATATATACATATATATATATATATACACTTAATTATATTTTCTTAGATTATTTATATATGCTTGTCTTATCTCGTAATCAATCAAAGGAATGAATGGAGGAAGTATGTTAGGGAATTGCAGTTTACCGATTCTGCCAAGCTAAGTAGGCCACCCCAAGGGATGGAATTGTCATAGTGGGACATTCCTGCCTCTTGTGGGCCAAGAGGTGAGTTGTCATAGTGGGATGTTGCGTGCTCTTGGGCTTAGTTGGGTTGAGCAGTTTATAGGCACCCTCTCAAGGCTTTCCTACCAAACTAAACTATGATTGGTTATAGGTAGAAAGACATGTTTATCATTCTTTGCAATATAGGTGCTATTAATCCATGTATTTATTCGTCAATTCGTAAGTTTATTCAATGAATAGATTAAGTCACTCTCATAATTTGAAAAAATGATAAACTATATTATGGAATTACTAATTTAGGACGAAATTCAGGTAATCGCTAGTTGGGGACATTACAATCCCACATAGGTTCCTTGTCATCGCTAGGTGCCATCATACCCAGATCCCAAGTGCTAAAGGGTTGAATACTTTGTTTAGTTAAAAAGTGCTCACCATAGCTCCAAGTATCATCCAACTTAGATCTTGAATCTTCTCTTAATTTACACACATTTCTATTCTCACCAAGAGCAATGCTAGAAACAAGTGATGTTTCATCTTCCCACTCAAACAGTGGATTGTCATATGTTTTCACTTTACCCATCTCAAACAATGGGTTATCAACGATCTGAAAAGTATTTCCTTTCTCCAACTTAGACCAACAATCTTGCTGTCCTAAATCTGAAAATTCCAATTTAGGACATTGCTCAAAGACTTTCAGAATTTGGTCAAGCTCAATCTTCAAACTATGAGTCTCAACCCCAGAATTTGGTCAAGCTCATTATTCAAACTACGAGTATCATAAAAATCATACAAGTGTTTAGTGACTAAAATTTAGCTATGTCCCTACGACCCATAAATGCAGTCAAGGTCTTATTGATTTTATTCAACAAAAATAACAAACTAGTTTTTGCAGTGTACTACATGGAAAGTTTAGCCATTGACATTAAAAATTATCTTAATGGAAAAGATAACATATATTTTGGTAGCTCCTCCTTTGCATGTTCCTCTTGACAACTAGTGACAGGAATTTTTGTTCACACAAATGCAACCACTTGGATTAAATTCCATTAAAAAATAACACCAATATCATTTTACCCTTTTCAATCGTATTAATAATCCTTTATTTTAAATGGTTAATCAATTGAAAAGTAGAAAATTAAGATAAAATTAAGGAATAATTTTAGGTGTGAAAAGGGGTTTTTTAGAGGCAAAGATATAGATAATTTTCTAGCTCATTAGACTTTAACACCTTTGCCAACCTGCATTGACTTTGAGGGTCATTTTATATAGGTAAAACCACTACATTTTGCCTCCAAATCCATCTTTGAATATCTATTGAACTTTATTCTTTTTTGCTATCACTTTCTCAGACATTTTACAACACCATTTCTTGTTTTCCTCTCACTCACAACACTTTGTCTACACCATTATCAAACCATTATTGTTGCTATAGTGACATCTTGATATTGCATTCTTATCACTTGAAGATCACATTCACTTCAAAGTTGGTTGCCTCTTTTGTGCACTTGCAAGCTATTGGTCTCTCGCGCTTGAGGTTGGTAATTTCTTTGAGATTGTTGAACATATTATCTTTATTTTGATAGCATATCATTCTTCTATTTATTTATATGGTCTTTAATCCATATCTTGTCTAAGGTTGGACATGGAGGTGGGACCAGTGAAATGAGGGTTTGACCGAGGAAAAATCCTATACAACTACCCAACCTTTCTCTTTGGTCTTACATGTGTAGTACAAGTGAAGGAGCTACTTGGAGAAAGTATGTGAGCTTATTTGTACTTTGTTGTGATATCTCTATTGGAATCCAATAACACTGAGACAAGGGGGGGGGGGCGCTAAATCAGTGTTATACCAGATGAATTAATTTTAGCCTTATTAAAACATGCATACACCAACTCGTATACCGGTACATATAGAATTGAAAGAAGTAAATCAAGCAATAAGCCAATCACATAAATGAGAATCATAACACACATAATTATACGTGGAAAACCTCAAAGAGGAAAAACCACAGTGGGATTTGTGACCCACAATATCAATCCACTGGCCATATGAAGAGATATTACAAAATATAAGGGGCATGCACTTGCAGGAAGGCTTACAACTTGGAGAAAAATGCTCAATCACAAATATAGCCTCACTGACTACATATAAATCTAAACTACAATCCAGAGAAGTGTTGAACTACTAAGATAACATCTTCTATGCTAGAATACAGTTCCGTTTTAAGGTATGTCTGTTCCAGTCTAAAATCCTAAACCCTTTACCGGAATAACCCTTACATAAATATCCTCACATACATAATCTCTCTGATATATTTCACATTATATCACGTTCACATATCCATCACCATATCTATATCAAAATGATCTAATCCTATATATCCTATACAACTTATCATGCCTTATGTCGGCTTACAAAGATAATTACAATATCAAATTACATGTCGGCTAGATAACATAAATGCATAAATATAAAAAACAATTGCCAATGCCAAATCCAAGAGATGTAAGCCTCCAGTACCGATAACCATATTCTAAACCATGTCGACCTGCATTGTTGGTAACCAAAGAAATCCTTCTGTCCTGTCGATGTCGGTGTCAGTGCCAGTGTAGTGTCTTTGAAGTGCCTACCGGTACACAACTAAACATAACAAAATACCATGTTTCCATACATAGTAGAGACATCCACTAGGAGAAGCTACAGACATAGGTCCACATAAATCATAATGAACAAGTTCTAATTTTTCTTTAGCTCTACTTTCACTTCTATGAAAAGAACTTTTAACATTTTTACCCATAGCAAAACTTTTACAAGTATCATCATGAAATTGACTGAGTTTAGGCATACCTTTAACTATCCTTCCGAGGGAAGAAAGAGCTTGAAAGTGTAAGTGTCCAAGCCTTCGATGCCATAGCTCACAAGATTTAGGGGCCTCATTAACGAGGGCTTGAACAGGGTTAGTGGAGAGCTTATACAAACTATCATATCTATTTCCAATAACTCGAGTAGATTTAAAACTAGATTTCTTAGGCCAAGCAAGTACTTTACCCTCAAAAAATGCTACTTGATAACCTTTATCTTCTAGAGCGGAAATAGAAATTAAGTTTCTTTTAATTCCAAGAACAAATAAGATATCACCAAGGTGAAGTGAGATACCAGAATTTAAATTTAAAGAGGTAGTGCCAGAACCTCTTACCGAATATAGAGCATCATCACCAATTACCACATGTAGACCGGCATCCTTTTCTACTAAGCCTGAAAGATGCTCACAATAGCCTATGATGTGTCTGGAAGCACCACTGTCAATCAATCATGTGTTACTATCTGAGGGTATGTTGCTTGACAAGGCAAAAATGAATAAGAAGTCTTCATTTTGTCCGGAGACCTCATTTAGGTTGGCTTCCCTTTGCGAGGGTTCATTCTGACATTTTTTAGCATAGTGACCAAATTTGTCACATCTAAAACATCGAACACGAGAGATATCTCTTGGCTTTTTCCAAGAATTCTGAGAACTGGGTGGTTTGAATTCTCTATTCCTCTTGGGATTATTCTTCTTCCAATTACCACCTTTCTTGCTTTGGGTTGCAAGCATATGCTGATTATTCACTTGAGGACTCTTGAGTTTTCCTCTTGTGGGAAGGTGAGATTCCTCATGAAGGCAATCGTTTCGAAGACGATCAAAGGTTGGGAATTCATATCTCCCACTTATGGATTGAATGAAGGAATCCCATGAATCTGGTAGACCATTCAATGAGATCATGACAATGTCCTTGTCTTCTATGTCATGACCAATTGTGCCTAGTTGATCCTTTAGTTCAGAGATCTTCATGAAGTAAGACATAACTGAATCTTCCTTTGCGATTTTAATGTGAAGTAGTTGTTGTCTTAATGCAATTGCTCTACTGAGGTTATTGATCTCATAAATACCTTCTAGATGTTTGAATATCTCTCTGACTGAGTCAATGATGAGCTTTCTGGCTTTGAGGGCATTTCTTTTAAACTGCTTTAGTTCTTCTTGATCTGTGGGCACAGTCAGCTCTTTGTCTTGCACAAATTGAAGGAGATCATCTTCCTCAAGAGAAAGTAAAATGCGAACCTTCTAGGTAGCAAAGGTAAGTGCCCCTTCAAGCCTATCTTCAACTTTCAGTCCTATCATTGTCCTGACAGAAAATGAAACAACAACTGGAGTAAAAGACTAGTGAAATCTACAAGTTAATATATATAACCTAGGGTTCTGATACCATGTTAGTTTTACTTTCAGATTAACAGTAAACTCAGAAAATAGATTTAGTAATTGGAATTAGATTATTTTCTGTTAGGGTTTTCAACTTAGTGAATGACAGAAAGAAAACAAAATAGATGAAAATGAGACAAGACAACATTACCCTGGGAAAACCTCCTAGGAGGAAAAACCCAGCAAGAAGAGATCCTTAGATCTGATTATGAATTATACACAATATTCTGATTACAACGCTTATCTCTTTAGGAGGTCTGATATGGCCACACTTAGGGCTGATGTAGATGGCTAATCAATATTAGGTCTGCACCTCAGATCTGCACTTTTGTCTTCATCAACCAGCAACCTAGTTTGCACTTTTGACGCCTTATTCTTGACAGCAGTTTGCACCTTTCAATGGAGATATCAACACCTAATGTTTACACCTTGGCAACAGATGTAGTTCGCATTCATGCACAACAGATAACTGACTAAATTCGCATTCAATCTCCAGAGCTAATTAGCATTTGTGAAGGAAGATGTGTGTGTTTAATGAGGTCAAGATGTTCTTTATTTGTATGTGGCAAGGGACCTATTTGAGGTCGGCTTGGACTAATATTGGCGCCAATTCTTTTAATTATTTTTATCCCTTTTGAGATAGTTATAGCCCTTGGGTTATAGGGTCGGCCATATTAGAGGGAACATGTTTCCCTTAGAGTGGCATCTGAGAGGGGAGAGAAGGGCCCATCCCTTGGCGGATTCCAATGTTGCCTTAAGGCAATTGGAATCTGCATCCTACCTAGTTACAATCAACAGGTCATGGTTCCAAGCCTCATTGAGCTTTGTTACAAAAAGTGGTGATTGATATCTATTGAGAAATTTCAATCGCAATCCAAATAATCAATTTATGACTTCAATGGATGAGAAACAAGGCTTGGACCACTACAATATGAAAGTCTAAAACTTATATGCAAAGCTGAAAATTAAGTTTCCTTAATATAAATTACCATGATTAGATCCATCTTCTTTATGGTGTTAGAAATCAGCCAACATCTCATGCTTAACAACACTACCTTATGTGAACCTATAGCAGACATAAATAAAGCATAACATTATCATAAGATAGCAGCAAAGAGGCACAAAACAGCAACATAAGAGCATTGCATATTATTGATATTGAGCACTCCGAATTAATAGTGAAATATTGGTAACTTAAATATTGAGACTAGTATACTATTGAGCACTCTGAATACTTTGAAACTTAGAACACTCAATAATTCAGGGTGCTCAATATCAACAATATTTATTAAGTGATTTAAGTTCTAGTAGTTTGGATTTGAGTGTATTTAATTTTAGTTTGTGCAATTTAAAAAACTTTGGTATATTTTCTGAAAAATCTGAATTGGGGCATTATAGTTTGGTGTCTTCATGATAGGTGTTGAAATTTGTTTTAGCAATGTTTGTATAAAATAAGGAAAGGGGTTGGTTAGAGGAAAATCTATATGAGTTTAAGATTGGAACTCTTGTAATGTTTGAGAAAAATAAATTTATTACTTTTCAAATTGGGAAAATCAATTTGTATGGTCAATAAAAGTTGAATTTGGTTTTGCAGGTTTGCACTTTTAATCTTATTCTGAAAAATGCATCATCCTTGCTTGATGATATAGACCCAACGAAGCTAAGCTGATATTGCTTTCAAAAATCTTGTAAGGTAGTTAACTATTCCCACTTTACTCTTCATCAGAGTTGAATAGACAAATTGCATGGATAGATATCCATAAAACTTGCTTGGAGCTCAGTCAAACTAAATATTTAGATGACATTAGTATTATGTTGGTTTTAATGGCACTACATTTTATGCTTCCTTAGTTTTGGTGGAAAAGTTTGGGAAATCTTAGATCTTGAAGCTTTATATAACAATATTCTTGTCATAATTCTCTTCTAATATAGTTTTTACACACTCCAAGATGACCATACTATTAGTGTTGACAAGGCATTCTATCTAGAATATGGAAGTGGCATTAGCTTTTAGGCAGTAGGGGATATGGAAAAAAGCATAAGACAACTCAACACAAGATGACAAGAGAAAACATAACTTTTGTGCCCATGAGCTTTTAATGGCATAAAACCAAGAACAACTAATTTTCAAAAATTATTTGTGACCTTTAAATTTCCTACAGCCTTTGACCTTTCAGGGGAATCTTTGCATTCCTATCTCCTAAGCTTATTTATACTATGCTGCTTCAATTGAAACTGAATTTTAATACAAATGATTGATAATTCAATACCCTTATCCATTAATTGTCTCAAATAAATGTTGTTCCTTGCATTGTTATCTCTACCATCTACCATATCTACACTCACTGTAATGTCCCTTAGGGAAAATAACTGGAAATACCCTAGTTATGGGTCCTAGTGGGGTTGAAAGTATGTACCTTAATTTCTACTTGTCCAAACCTGCAAAACCAGGTTAGGAGATGCTATGAATTATTCAAGTGATTAATATATAAGTAAGTAAATTCAGAATTAACTATAAACTAAAATTAAGGTAGCAGTGTCAAAGACTAAATTGTAGATTAGGAATAATGGGGAAATATACTAATGTAGGGTGTCTTATCAACAGTTTCCCATACTCAGTACTACCATGTAGGGTGCCCCCATAGCAGTTCTCCCTTCCCAATGATCTTGTAGGGTGCCCTATAGCAGTTCTCCCTACCCATTTATCAAGTAGGGTGCCCTCCAGCAGTTCTCCCCACTTAATGATCTCGTAGGGTGCCCTATAGCAGTTCTCCCTACCCATTTATCAGGTAGGGTGCCCTCCAGCAGTTCTCCCCACTTAATGATCTCGTAGGGTGCCCTATAGCAGTTCTCCCTACCCATTTATTAGGTAGGGTGCCCTATTGCAGTTCTCCCCACTTAATGATCTTGTAGGGTGCCCTATAGCAGTTCTCCCTACCCATTTATCAGGTAGGGTGCCCTATAGCAGTTCTCCCCACTTAATGATCTTGTAGGGTGCCCTTTAGCAATTCTCCCTACCCTTTTATCGGGTAGGGTGCCCCTCAGCAGTTCTCCCTACTTCTCAAGGATGATTTTAATTCACATTTTCATTAATAATCATTTTATTATCAACATTCAAGTCTTATTGGCAGTGAATTATAGTGAACCGGTTAATTATTCTCAGAATTAATATATTTGCTACTAGTTGATTCAGTCACATAATTTATTATCTGTATTTGAATGTGCATTAGGTTACTTATACAATTACCCATGATTACCCATAGTGTGTTATTGATTAGACTACTGAAGTTTTCCAGAATTTAATATTGTCAGTATACAGATTTTATTAGTGAATTGATCATATAGTCATATATTTTTTGAGTGAACCGATTATTATTTTTCCAGAATTAACGTAATTACTGCAGATTTTATTTATGTTGGCATTCCCAACATCGTGGGGTTCATATAAATATTATTATAAATAATACAATGTTTATCATATACGTAATATGAAATATAACAATTTAGAAGGAATTGTAAATGCGGGTGCATAGAGAGGATTCGTACCCGAGACGGATGTAGTTACCTAAGGCATAGTGAATTCTTATTTTCTAAATCTTCCACCTGCCTTGTCCATCCCCCAAGTCTCCTATTTATCTTTTCCGCCACGTATGCATTGAGAGTCGTGGCTGTTGGGAAAGGTTTGGAGGGCGGTGACTTTTGATAATTGGTTAACTTTACTTCCATCAATAATTCATTAGTTTCCTTATCTAATGAATAATATTTTATTATTAATGTAAATTATCATAAGAATAATATTTTATTATTAATGTAAATTAATGATAATTTACTAAATACTGATCAATGGATATTGTTTATTAATAAAAGCCAGTGAATATTAATATATCATTATTAACAACAATTAATATTATTTTATTTTAACAATGATCAATACAATCAGTGAATAATGTTTAACTATTATTTGTAAATTAATAACCAGTGAGTATTACTTTATTATTTTTCTTTGGAATATACATTAATACACAAAAATTTGAGGGGGATATGACACTCACCATCATAACCATATCTGCACCTAGTGCTCAAGAACCCTTAGCATATTAATTGACGGCTCATCATTAAGTTGCAGTCTTATGTCTTCTGTTAGCATTTTGATTTGTCTATTATAAGAAAACACAAAGAGAATAGTGGGTGAGATTAAAGTTAAAATCCATCTTTAAATTTGGACGAGAACCTTCTTGAGAGCTGAACTTAATCTAAACCTAAGCTAAATTGACCCTAGACACAAAACTATAGATAAGATTTACATATATCCACACTTCACAATATTCTTTAAGGGTGGTTTTGTATAAATGAAAACGATTATGTGCGTATATTGTTGCCTTGGATACATGCAACGCATTGTTAATAGTAGTGCCCTGCAAACGGGATTTTCAGACAATGAAAGAAAGAAACTCAATTGGAAATCCTAAACAACTCAGATTCTTTTTGAATAAATCAAACACTAGATCAGCAGCACACAATTTCAAGAAATAATTATACATAGATAAATATTTGTAGTTTATAAATTTTACATAGTTTATTTATATTATTAAATTAGATTATTATAGTATATTTATATATGAATATAATATATATATATATATATATTTTTCTAATATATAGTATATTATAATTATATATTTTAATAAATTTACTAAATAGTACGTTTGCCCTCTCGGGTGAATAACTTAAAGCACAAAGCACGTAATGCAGAATAATAACGCCATAGATATCATACAAGTATAAGAGATGTTATTCCATTCATAATCGTTTTCCTCACAAGTTACATTCGGAAGTATTTAAAGGTACCGAGGGGGTGTGAGCGCCAATCGTCGCACCGCAACTACCACCCCGCGGTTGCCAACTAACCAAGACAATCACAACTTAATTAACTAGTTTTATTTCAGTGTACAATATTGCCGCCAACATCATCCCCCCCAAAAGAAAAGAAGTCATCTCTGGACGACTTAATACAAAATAGAGATGACATTAACAGAACTGCTGACGCTAGTCGAGCCCAGAACTTATACACCTACTGCGTTCTCGCTTAAAAACCCTTTCTGCTACCATCCTATGCTCAAGTGCGGATTTCACCATTAGTGCTTCCTTTGACTCCGCAATCCTCCTGTGCCTAAACCAAACTTGTCTGCAAAACATGCTTTTCAATCTTAGCCTCCACCAATTGCTACTCAAATGATATTGTCTCCCTAGCCAATTTGTCCTCGATAGCCACCCACGCTGCCCTCTTGGCATCCAATTCCTAGGCACGTTGAGCTACGTCTCATGCTAATACTGCCTCCAACCTGGTGGTCAACTCCTCCCGAACCCTCTCTGCATCCACCAAGGCAACCTCACGTCCAGCCGAGACATACTCTAAGTTCCTCAAAGCGTACCATTCCTGCCTAGAGGTGGCCACAACCCACTGGCACAAAGGCTAGGAGACACCTCAAATCCTCCATCACACTCCCCTAAGGCTAATAAGTGAATTGAATAACTCCCTGGTGTCATATGACTTCGCGTGTCAACAATGCCTTCCCTCAGACTCTGTTTGTTCGCAACCTCCAAATCCGGCTCCCTCTATGGCTCATGGCTTCCCCGCCAATGCTTAGCTGTAGGCTTCTTTCTCACAGTACAGACAACCACAACACTTACCGTGACATCTCTAATGCTCTTCGCCCAACTCCAACAAGTGTACTGTAGCTAAAAAATAAACTGGGGGTCTAGGGGCAATGCCCCCAGTGGGGTCGAGGGGCAGTGTCCTCGCGGGGTCGAGGGGCAGCGCCCCTCACGGGGTCCTGTTGATGTGTTTTTCATGCACATGCGAACACAGAATAAAATACCTAAAGGTACCTTATCCTCTCTTGAGCAAAGTTTCCCGACTGCTGAAGATCTCGCCGAAGGATCAGTCGAGGCAACTCCAAGGTTCTTGTATGTAGGTTCTCTACTCGTGGATAAGCTCTTTGTGGTATGATGTGATTTTACTGGAATCACAAGGGGACTTACACTTGATGATTAAACGTCTGATTTGCTTTGAATATTACTGGAACACAGGATCTCACTAGCCTAGATTTTTTGAAAAAAGGAAAAAAGGATGAGGGCGAGGAAAGGATCTAATTCTGACACTAAGAATATAGGAGCAATGAATGATCTTTGATGAAATTCTAACTAAGTCTTGTTTTGACATCCCAGGACCATCTCCACAAGGTTAGTGCGATCTTCGGAGGAAAGCTTTATGATGTTCAGATCATCGCTACAGGCATAGACACCATCAGGTTGATGCATATCAGTAAAGAAGTGACAATTGAAGTTAGGCTTAAGCTGAATGATTCCAGTTGACTACAAAAGCCAAGTCTGCAATCAACAAACTGCTAGTAGTATGGATATACGAATTTCACCATCAATCAAACACATTTCTTCCACTCATCTAATAACATGAAATCAAATCTGAGAAGTATAGAGACCATGCAAATTGTTGAATCGACCCATAGATTTCACCATTTCTTCAATGAAGTTTTACAAAGTCTTTTACAACAACATCTTGGCAACAATCTTTGCCTTCTCTTTCTATTCTACTTTAATTGCTATTCTATCAACTGACTATTCACTATTTCTAACTATTCACCTTCTAACTACTGACTAACTATTCTTTGACTATTAACCTTTACAAATGAAGAGCCAAGGCTTTATATAGGGAGCTCTTTACATTTCAGTGGCTCAGATTGATTTAGAATGAATGGCTAGGATTACAAGATGAAAACCCTAATTAGGGTTTGTTACAACAAAACCTTTTAGCCAATGAGAAAATTACATTCAATGCATGAAACCAATAGGAAACGGGGGTAGGTGCCTCGAAGTTTGTGTCATCACTAATAAGTCAAATACATTGAATCTGGACATGCTGATGTGGACCTATCTGACTGGAGGAACAGTGACTGGGATGCCACCTTGTCTGGTACTTCCTTTGTGATGACTTTTGTCGATCCTCCATCGTCCTTGATATACTTGATGAACGATGTACCCTTCCTTGACTCTCTTGTGTTTTCCTATGAGATCCTCTTGAAGAGGTCTTCCTTTGACCTTGATGTTGAAATATTCTTCTTAAGATCTTCGTTTCGATCTTCCTCCAACCTGGTCTTTCTAATTTCTTTCTTTTCCTGCTGCAAAACAAACAAATGAACATCAAACACATGATATATAGCTTATACAATCTCTGATTTTATGTGATTTGCAGGTCTGATAGGTGCAGGTTTAGGGGAGATTGTCCTTTTCTTGAGCAAATTTGCTCTTGCTATGATGAATTCAGTCCTTCCTTTATTGAATTTTGTTGTTGTTAGGATGTACTCTGCGCCTTAAAGTGACTGATCTCTATAAGACCTGAAATTTGCCTCCTCAATCACCAATCTGTCTAATGAAATCTGCTTTTGAAATTCGCCTTGATGAATTCAGTTGCTCCTTAAATTGGCTCTTGTCGAATTCAGCTTGTGAAGATTGTTGACAAATCTGGAATTTGCTTCATAACTGCTGAAGGATTTCGCTCTTTGAAGAAGAATGTTTGAAATGAATGATGAATAATTTAAGAATCAACCTCCCTTATATAGGCGCCTTTATGGGAGAATGCACTTCTTTGATGAAAGCCGACTTTGTTTGGATGAATAAATCAATTGTATTTCCCTTTAGTTGGCCAACTTCTCTTTAAAAATTTGAATTTGCTTTTGCCGCCAAAGTGAGATTGGTTTATTAATGCATCAAATGTTTCCAGGTTGACTTGCACTTAGTCTTCTCTTGATCTTTTCGGTTTTTTACCATAATGCAATTGCCTTTAATAGAATTTCGCCTTGGTACCTTAGAGAGGGACATGAGCGAGCTAGGATATAAGTCAAATTTTCATCAATATTTGATGAAGGCAAGCTTAGTTCTCACGATCTGCATGAAGTTTAGGATGCTTGAACACTTGAAACCACCATGAAGAGGACTTACAACACACCATCATTAGCATATTACTCATCCTCAATGCATTTCGCTCCTGTACCTTTGGAAGGTACCTGAGCGAACTAAGGGTTGATCTTAGTTTTCTCACTCACATACTCAATTTTCATTATCATTAGAAGGCTCATGCTGCAACAAAGGCTTAAATTACCTTCAAGAAGGCTTGTCTTGATATCTTCATTAACAAAACATTCTTCTTCAAGAGATTTCGCTCCTGTACCTTTGGAAGGTACATGAGTGAATTTCTTCCTCTTGACTCAATTCACGCTTCATTCCTATCACTTTGCCTTAGACTTGATTTTTGAAATTCTCTTCTCATCGTGCTCAAGTCAATCTACTCCCAACTTTTCTTAAAACAAGATCCTCTTGGTGCTTTAGGTGAGATAGGAGGTCCTTCCAAGAGATTTAGCTCTGGACCCTTAGAGAGGGACATGAGCGAAATTCTTCTTTTGATTCAATTCCTTCACCATTCCTCAATACTTCACCTTGAACTTAGCTTTTGAATCCTTCTTCCATCATGATCAAGTTAGTTTTCTCCCTAATAAGATCCGTTCAATTGCTTGAGTGAGAAATTAGGACCTTTCAAGGATTTCGCTCCTATACCTTTGGAAGGGCTAGGAGCGAAATATGCTTCTTGGCTCAGATTCCTCATGTTTTGCTATTCAAACTTGTTTCAATTCAATTTCAAGGCATGCATACATCATTTCCTC
Organism: Cryptomeria japonica; assembly: GCF_030272615.1. Classification (NCBI taxonomy): domain Eukaryota; kingdom Viridiplantae; phylum Streptophyta; class Pinopsida; order Cupressales; family Cupressaceae; genus Cryptomeria; species Cryptomeria japonica. Next base: position 16,144,520 of record NC_081410.1, read on the forward strand.
TTCAATCACGCCATAGGAGCAAGGATTTTGGTCCAACTTAGAAGCAATGGAGGGCTCTAAGAAAAATTCACTCCTGTACCTTTGGAAGGGTCAGGAGCGAAATTGACAATATTGTTCAAATTCTCCAGACTTCATCATTCAACTTGGTTTGAATTCACTTCTAAAGGCACACATAACTCAAGTTTCTTTCAATCAAGCCTTGAAGGCATGAGTTTGGATCCAAGTAAGGAGCAAGAAGGTGTTTTTAAGAAAATTCGCTCCTGTACCTTTGGAAGGGTTGGGAAGGAATTTTATGCTTGTGCTCAAATTCTTAGCTTCTTCTCCAAATTTCTAAGTTCAAGCTTGTTTAAATTCATCCCTAGAGGTAAGTTCAATTTGATTCCTCTCCAATCAACACTCTAAAGTGAGATTTCCATCCAAATTAGAAGCACAAAGAGAACCTAAGAAGAATTCCCTCCTGTACCTTTGGAAGGGTCAGGAGCGAATTTGATGCTCTAGCTCAAATTCTCATCTCTTTCTTCAAATCTTCACATCTAAACCTCATGACCTTTCTCCTCAAAGGGAAATGAATGGAATTCGTATCAAACAAAGCCTTAAAGTGAAGTCTTCGATCCAAATACGGGGGCAAAGGGAGCCTAAAGAGAATTCGCTCCTGTACCTTTGGAAGGTACATGAGCGAAATTTGATAATCTAGCCCAGGGTCTCCAATTTTCTCCAATTTTACACGCTCAAGTCTCAGGAAAACCGGTGATTTTGTCCTCATTTGCCCAAGAAATTGTGCTTAATGAAATTGTCCTAGATTGTGTTGAATTCACTTCTTCCTTGTAAAATTCAGGTTTCCTTTTCCCATAAACTGTCACTTTCAGATTGATGAAATCCAACCTGAATCTAATATGGACCAGGTCTGTAGAAATACCCCCAATCTGCTCTTCGTTATTCAAATTAAGATCCTTCTGCCTCAACCTTGAATTAAGCACAGAACTAGGCTTCAAACAAGTTGCTTTTGCTTTATCTCAAGCAGAAATTGACCTCAAATCAGGTCTGATTGTAAATTTAGTGTTGGATGATTATGATGGCTTGCATCTAATTAGGTCTGCTCCTTTTGAATCCTGCTTCCTGAATTAATTTAGGTCTGATCTACTCTGATTTTCCCGAGTCTTTTATTTTTTCACCTGAAAGTAAAAAAAAAGACAATTTCAATTAAGAAGAATCAAACAAAACTTAACAACATTATTAGCTTTATCAATCTGGAAATGAATTATCTCTCGGTACTACTGTCTTGAAATCTAATATTCTTCACCTTCCATCAGATTGGACCCTGAAAGATGATACTAGGTGAAATTGGCATCAACATGATTGAGATTACCTTCAAAATAAGTCTGATTCACCTTTCCCCCATGCTGGAAGTTAACTACCTTTATCTCTGCCTTGTTCAAATTGAGAGTTTTATGCTCTTCTGCTGTAGATCATATTCGAGCCTGCCCTACTCTTCTTATGATTTGATTTTGAATTTAAATCCCCCCCAATGTTTTGTTTATGTGACACATCTTCCACTTCAGAGGCCAGCTTATTTATTTCCTAAGTGCCACACCTTACATTGTGTTTCATCGTGGCATGTGTTGGGAATATTAGGAGCCAAATAAAATGATGAGGTGGCTGCTTTCCTTTTAAACAAATAAAAATAAAAAATGTCTCAAAAACTTTTTCCTTAACCTTAGAGTTTGGTGGGGCCCAATCCAGGCTACGGTGGTAAAGGAAGTCAAAGGAAATACTATGCCTTAAAACAAGCTTTAAAATCTCCATTTAAGATTTGTGGGGCCCAAGCAATATGTGGCATTGTAATTAAAAACACTTAAAATCCCCAGGCTAAAGCTCGGTGGGTCCCAACAAGAGTCTTTAATAAAAAGTTAATTCAATTCTCCATTTTAAGTTTAAAGTGGGGCCCAAAAAGGTGATGAGAGGAATGTGAGGGAAGTGGTAAGGAAAGCTGCTACGTGGAGAAAGAGGGGAAATGGGATGTTGGAGGAAAGGGGGACATAAGGGATATAAATGATGGAAGTAGGAGAGGCGTCGGGTTAGGAGGTATAAGAGGTAGTGGATGGAGTTAGGGAAGGTTAGGGAGTAAAATGTAATGGGAGGTATGAGGGGGTAATGAAAGGGTAGAGGGGTGTAGGTTATAATGGGATGAGGTTTAGACTAGGGGAAGGAAGGTGGGATAGATGGGTAAGAAGGTTAGGGGTAGGGGTAGAGGTAAGCTTAGGGAAATAAAGGAAGTGAGACTTATGGGATGTGGGTTAGAATAGGTGATTTTAGGGGAATAAAGGGGGAAAGGAAGTTAGTGTGGATGGTAGGCTAAAGGGAGTGTGAGATAGAAGGTATGAGGGGAAGAGAGATGTTAGGATAGAATAGGGATAGGGGTAAGGTGGAAAGGAAGTTAGTGAAGGGAGATGAAGGTGTAAGATGGAAGGGTAGGTTTAAGTTAAGTGAAGGGAGGTCATGGTGTAGTGGTAGGACTAAATGTAGGTGAAGGGTAGTAGATGGGTATGTTAGGTGAAGGTGATAAAAGATAAAGAGAGATAGAAGGTAAGGGATATGGAAGTGGAAAGGGTAAGGTGAAATGGTGATGGTAGGAAAGGGGAAGCGGAAAGCCGTTAAGATGGAGGGTTATGGAATGAAGAGAGAGACGAAAGGATGAAAGGGTAGAATGGTGATGGCGAAGGCAAGGAATGGAAATGAGAGTGATCGGGCTTGGGCACCCACGATCAGTGTTGGGAGAAGTGGAAGTGATAAAATCTTGCCTGGGTAAAGGAAGTGTTGAACCTTGGTTCATCTTAAAGAGACAAACTTGATCAACTTCTGACCTCTTGACCCACTATACCTCTTCAATGCAAAGGTTCATAGCGAAAGACTCAATACTAACCTAGAACTAAGCTAAGAGGACTAATCCTAGAAAGCGAAATGCAGGGGTCCCCATTCGCAATGGGGTGATGTGTGAATACGTCACAACAGGTCCGAGGGCAGCGCCCCAGGTGCGCTCCCTGTTGCAATACAGGGCAGGGTCAAGGGACAACGCCCCCACCGCCAACACCAATTTACAACCTTCTGAACCACACGAAAGTCCATGGCGCACATCATTTCTGTGATATTTTATGATGTCAAAACCCTTCTTCTCCACTCTAATATTTTCAGTGTCCTTGCTCTAGATGTCATCGAATAATTTTTCAATCTGGTCGTCGTCGTTTTTTTTTTTTTTTCCACTGTAATGTCCCCGATGGCACCCTGGCCATACAACCTCCTCGTACGGTCAACAACAGCACTGGCACCTCCAATCTTGCATCAACACCCCTCCACCGTACGGTCAACAATAGCATTGGCACCTCCAATCTTGCGTCAACACCCCTCCACTGTACGGATCACTCCATACGACCAACCGTCTACCATACACACCGTACGGGCCTCCTTCTACATGTCGAATGCTTAACTACCTCCTGGATGGCTGTGTATGCCTTGCGTGTGCTTGCCCTGTGCTTGCGCAGTGTGTTGTCGGCGTTGTGCGTACGATTTATGTTTGGGCTACTTGTGCATGTTTTATATCTCTGGTGGCGGTGATGTCCACCGCACGGTGGTGTCCACCGTCGGTGCTACCACCTCACGGTGGTCCATCGTTGGTGGTCCCACCGTGGCTTCCTTTTGTTTTTTCTTTTTTAAAAAAAAAAAATTCGACCGTATGGTCACTATCGTACGGACCTGTACGACCGTACGCTTTTTATATATTTATTTCTAAGTGTCCAAATTCGGCTCGGGTTTCGTGCCTCTGGGATCGCCCTTTCTCGGTTTGCCTCGCTCTAGAGTCTCCCGCTTTGATCCCGTGTCTCTCAAGTCGCCTGCCCGGCCTCTCAGGTCCCCTTCCATCCTATCGGGTCCCCCTCCGGCCTCTCGGGTGTCCTTTCGGCCTCTCGGGTCCCCTACGCGCTTTGCGTGGTAGGGTTTCAATTTGGATCCGTTGGTGGCAAGTCTATTTTCAAAGGCCATCCAAAGACCTGGAACCACAAATTGTACAGGGACCACGGTCTCCTTCCCGTACATAAGAAGAAGAAGAAGAATAAAGATTTTGAAAGCTGCAGCCTTCCACATAGGGTTCCAATCGTTGCCGACATAATTAATCTTGGGATTATCTACGTCATCGAGGTTTGGGGCGTCTCCCTTCCAATATTCTATGTATTCTGGCAGGTACACCTCCTCTGTTACTTGCTCTGGTTCCTCTACTTCGAGCCTGTAGCTCTGGAACATTTTATAATCCTCCATCTGCCAATGGAAGAGCCCATTCAATGACCCTGTCTCATCCTTGGAGCACTCTCCTAGTTTGAGAATCCCTTCGTCGTTGGGCTCCCTGCAGCCTCGTCCTTCGTTCCTCAAGTTGCCTTCTCCTTCACCCTCCGATTCCGAAGATGATGTCAATTCCTCACTAACTAACTATGTCCCGAGGTCTATGATAAACTTCCTTCCTCCATTCTCCGTAGACAGAGTGTTCTTCTTCCAGTTGTGGGTGGCCTTGGCTGCCACCAGCCACCCTCTCCCTAAGATCGCATCATACCCTTTTTTCTTTAGTGGGATTACCACAAAGTCCAGTATGAAGGGTTGCGTCCCGATGGTAACTTGTTGGCCCATCAGTGTCCCGATGGGTTTGATTCCATGCTGATCTGCTTCGAGCAGATTGAATGTAGATGGCCACAGCGTCGGCTTCCCTAGCTTCCTCCAAGTTTCTTCTGGAAGAACATTCACTCCTGATCCGCCATCAACGATGGTATCGGTTAGAATGGTGCCAAGGATACCCATCTCCACAATGGCCGGGATCCTTCCAGTGTTAACTGCCAGCACCATGGGGTCTATTGCAGACCCCCCAGGAACATCTGTGCGGTGGTTGGTATTGGTGCGTGGTTGGGAGAGATTATTCAGCAATGTCATTCGTAATTGAGGCATCATCTGGAGGAGGTCGTGTACCTTCACAGGCACCTCCAGTTTTAATTTTAAAATTTGATTTAGTATAGCATCCTCCGCCTCCGGTCGACTGGAAATACTCATCGTACCCTTCACCTTTGCCCTTTTTCGTATCTCTTTCTTCCCGTGCTTCCTGTGCTTCCCATGCCCTTTGCTTCTCCATCTCCAGGTCTAGGCACATTGCGTGTCTGGCTTGGGCGCAGGTTACAGCCAGCACTTCCTCTTCTTTGGTTTCCTCGACATTGAGCAAGTTGACGCCGGACTTTGGGCAGGTGGCGTCTTCGTGGTCTCCCGGTCCACACCATTTGCACAAATATTGTGTGGCCTCTCCCTTCAGGCAGTCTCGGGCGAAGTGCCCCCACTGGCTGCACGCTCTACATTGTACCATTGATTGACCTTTGGAGTCGTATTGGATCCGGCTCCTTGTGTTGTTATTGTTGTTATTGTTGTTTCGTCCTCCCCACCGGTTATCTCGGTAGCCTCCCAAGGTTGCATTGTTGTTCGCTTGTTGGCCCGTACCCGTTGGTGCAGATGTTGTGGCCTGCTCCGTGAACAACACTTGGTTCATTTGTGTATTTCGGGTTTTCATGTTGTATGGGCACTCCTTGGTGGAGTGTCCCATCACTTGGCAAATCTCGCAGAATGCCTTCTTCGGGCAAGTACCCTTTGTGTGCCCCTTCTCTTTGCACTCAGTACACCATATGTCCCCTTCGGTCCAACCAGTGCTTCTCATTGTTTTGAATTCCCTCCTCATTTGCTCCATGTCTTTCTGGAGTGCTTGCACTCATTTGCCAACCTCGCTGTCGCTGCTACTTTCCTGTGATGAGTCATCCCCCTCGGACGAGCTATCCTTCTTCTTCTATTTCTTCGATGTCTTGGTCTCGCTCTCGAGATCCATCACTCTATTGTATGCATCTTCGTATAATGTAGGTGGAACGATTTTCATCTTCCTTCGAAGGGAATGCTTTAGTCCCTCCACGAACCATCGCTTTTTCAACCCATCTGCTGGTTGACTCTCCATTTTTCCCAATAGTTCCTTCAGCCGCCGACTATAGGCTCGGACAGTCTCGTTCTTGTGCTGCTTCATTCCATAGATCTCGGCGACTATTTCGTTGTTATCTCTTAGGAGGCGGGACTCTATCCCAAACTCCTTCAAGTCGGGCCATGTGCCGACTTTGGCCTTATCCATGTCTGAGTACCAGTCTATGGCCACTCTCCTTAAAGTTGTTGGGAACTGTGTTACCCATTCTTCTTGGTCGGTAACACCGTTCACTGACCATATGGTTTCGCAGGTTCGACAATGGCGGACGGGATCTTCCTTCCCGTTGCCATTGAACTTCAGCAGTTTTTGTTTACTCGCCATCACTGGGGGTCATCTTCCTGGAGGTGGCTGTGGCTATGTCCGTGCCCCTGCACCGCTCCCTCCAGTGCCAGTGGTGTGTCCTGCGTGGGTGATTGGAGGTACGGTGTTTTGCCTGCTGAGTGTGGCACCTACCGTACGGTTATCCTCCCCTTCATTGTCACCCACGCCCACTCCTGGCTCCCTTTGGTGATCCTCACTTTGTGGTGTAAGGGATAAGTTTCTGAACTGATCCCGGGTCTCTTCGACTAGATCTCTCCTTAACCTTGTTTCCTCCAGAAACTCTTCGTGGCTCCGCACCCTACGGTGTTCTGGCGACGCGCAGAAATTTCCGTCGGCTTCTGCACCCTCCGTGACACCTCCTTGGTTCCCCTCAGGCCACCCTTCGGCAGGTCGTCCTTCGGCAAGTTGCCTTAGCCTCCGTCTACATTCTACTTGTTGCTCCATAATCAAGGCCCTCTGCGCGGCCTCCCACTCGTCCGTTTCTACTTTTTTATTTCTATCTTTATTTAATACATTGGGCATAAATCACTTCCGTACATAGCGAGCACACGCCATGTACACAAAAAAAAAACTTATTATTTTTCCTTTCGGCCACAATTTATCTCAACATTGTGTCGGGATTATTACAGGGTTCAATTTCCCCTTCGCCTCTTGCCATCACGCTCTGCGTCCCACGACGATTGTTCCGTTTGCGCGTCGTCGGCCTCTGGGTTAATCTCACCGACGGGTAGGCCCATCGTGTCTTCCGTTCCCGAGTATGTCTAGGCAGCGGCGCCAAATGTTTGCCCTCTCGGGTGAATAACTTAAAGCATAAAGCACGTAATGCAGAATAATAACGCCATAGATATCAGACAAGTATAAGAGATGTTATTCCATTCATAATCGTTTTCCTCGCAAGTTATATTCGGAAGTATTTAAAGGTATTGAGGGGGTGCGAGCGCCAACCGTCGCACCGCAACTACCACCCCGCGGTTGCCAACTAACCAAGACAATCACAACTTAATTAACTAGTTTTATTTCCGTGTACAATATTGCTGCCAACATAGTATATTTAAATATCAATACTAAATATAATGTTTAGATGCTATGCAAATTATTTAAGTTTAATTTGTTTTTCAAACTTCTCTTTACAAATTGTAGGCCTGTTGTACATAGAGAATCTATTACATTTTTGCCATGGCAGCGAGTTCTAGTTTCATTGGCAAACCCTCATTCAAAATTAATCCGAATTCACCACTATAGAGGCATGTAGAAATGGTGAGCAGATTTTAGGTAGGGTGACATGTTTGGATATGTAGTCTGTGCGATAAGTGGTATACGAGTTCCTACAGTTGGGTGAAAAGCCATTTGTGTGTAATACTTAGATTGGGAATTCGAGCCTGTCCAAGAAAAAATGGTGTACCAATACCTGCGTATATAATAGCAAAATGTATTAAGGAGCAAGAAGAAGCAGATGCGAGGGTTACGAATAGAATAGGGCATCCCTTGGGGAGAGGGTCTCACGGAGGCCACCCGCTTCTCCATCTCATACACACAGTGTTGTCCCTAACATCGTAGTAAAAAGCCATCCATTTTCTGGGTAGGAATGAAGATGAGGCTAGTAATGTGAAGAGGGAAAAAGGACTATTGATGAGTGCATTTAATATGATGACAGAGATATCGGCGACCAAATAATTGCAAGACGCCTCTATGTAAATGGTTTGTTCTTCAATATTGTTTGATCACCCTATTGGCAAGACATGGTAAGAAAAATAAATGAAGCTCCAAAAGGGTACACAAGCCTAGGTTATGAAGGTGCAATTTATTGTCAAAGGAGGTCAAACAAATAGAAACTCCATTGGCTTCCATTAAGGCCTCATGGAAAGAAACATGCATGTATTATTTTCAATGGATGGAAGGATACATAAAGTAGGCCACTAATTAATGTGTTTGCAACGTGCTTTAAAGGAGCAATGTTTATGAAAGTTATGGATTTTGAGAGGTTCCGGTAAAGGATGCACAATTTAATGCAGACATCCTTATACAATGTATTAACTAAGTGGGTCTTTAAAATGTTACCCAAATTATAATGGACAATGCAAAGAATTGTAGAGTGGTTAGTATGTTAGTTGAGACATGATTATCTTATATATTTTGGACACCTTGTGTTGTGCATTCATTGAACCTTGTGCTACAAAAGTTGGGTACAAAAATAGATTAGATCAAACAAGTCTATGCTGAGGTTGAAGAGATCCAAACGTTTATCACAAACCATCACATGTCAAAAGCTATTTTAGATGATTCTTGTGACTAGAGCTATTGAAGGTGATTCAAACAATGCATTTAATACACAAAGATGATGAGTACAAAGAAGGGGCAACAAAGTTGTGGGATGCAGAATTGGAGCAAAATGAATTAGATCTTTCTTTTGTTGCACAATTTTCAAATTTTGAGGAGTCAAGTAGCCAACTTACTTTTAGTGCAAGTGGCAGTGGGGTTCCATTTGGTTCTCGAAATCTACGTACGTCATCCAATGTTAATTTTAATGACGATTTTGGTCTTGATGATGACCCATATGCTGTTTATTAGTGAATTGATTACTGATTTTATTATTTAAATATTAAAAAATGATAATCTATCATGACATTCAAAACAGAATTTTAATTAGTATATTATGTTTCAAAATTTTAAATTGAATTTAAATTAGTTTATTATGTTTTGATATTGAAAACTGAATTTAAGTTAATATATTTTGTTTAACATATGCATTGATATATGGCATTCTAAACTTTTAGGCTTTATATATATATATATATATATATATATATATATATTTTATGAACACACCCAACTCCCCCTCCCACCCGCAAAAAAAAAAGATTCAGTATACTATTATATCATGGCCACGTACCCATGCTTATATCCATACCTGATTTGGCAACTTGAGAACATAACAGCTGAGCCACGGAAGAAATTTTAGATAAATTTGCCAAAATTTTGATGGAGTTGCTTGATGGATTGCCACCTATGAGGTGCCTAAGTCATTGCATGGATTTAATACTGGGGCCTTGTTTGCCAAACAGAGCACCATTCAGCACAATATAGAATGACATCTACAGAGAATGAAGAAATAAATTAGGCAGATGCAAGGGTTATTAGATAAGTGGCTGATTACAAAAGGTCTCAATTCAATGTGTTGTACCAATAGTACTTGTGCTAAAGAAAGATGGAGAATGGTGTATATGTATTGATTCTAGAGCCATCAATAAGATTACCATAAAGTACAAATTTCTAATTACTCAGATGGATGGCATGATAGACTGTCTGAGTGGAGCCAAGTACTTCATGAAGATTGATTTGAAGAGTGAATACCATCAGACCAAAATCAGAGAAGGAGATGAATGGAAGATAACTTTAAGAGCAAGGATAATTTGTATGAGTGGTTGGTGATGTCATTTGGCTTAACAAATGCAATCAGTACTTTTATGAGATTAAAGAATGAAGTGTTGAAACCTTTCCTTAGTAAGTTTGTTATTGTTCATTTAGATGATATATTGAATTTTAGTAAAACATGGGAAGAACATTTGCTGCATGTAGTATTGTAGAGGTTGTAGGAAGAGAAGTTGATGGTATGTTTGAGGCCTAAAGTTTTCATGACTTGGCAAGCTTCTACAAGAAGTTCATAAAAATTTTTAGTGGACAGCTGCAGCAATGGAAAGCTTTCAATTGTTGAAGAAAAACGTAACAAAACAGCTAGTATTGGCCTTACTAGATTTTGGTAGTGTTCCAAGTAGATTGTAATGTGAGGGGATGTGCAATTGGAGTTTTGAGTCAAGAGGTAAGGTCCATTGCTTACTTAAGTGACAAGTTGAATGAGGCAAAAAGAAAATATTTAGTATATGATCAAAAATTTTAAGCAATAGTACAAGCACTAAAGAAATGGAGGCATTACTTGTTATCTACGTTACCTCGAGTTTCCAATACGGGACAACAGGGGATGGGGGGATGGGTTTCCGGGATGGTGATTTTTTTTGCCATTTTTGGGGATGGATAGGGGATGGCAATATAAAATATAAGGAAAATCTAAAATTTATAGGGAAATTAAATCTTCATATGAGAACATGGATAAAACATGCATATATATATATATATTATATTCATATGAAAACATGGATATATACATTATATTCTTATGAAAACATTATAGAACCTTAAGTTTCAAGTTCTAGTGTTAGTTTATTGCCGTATAGGATAGTTTTACAAAACAATAGACTAACAACACAATAACAGAGTAACAGTAAATGAATACTTAACACAGCATATGGCAGAATGATGTTTCTTTATTATCATGTACAATTCAGTACATCAACAACATGCAACTGTTCCTGATACAATAACAACATAAATAGTGCCAGGCGGTTGGTTAAGATTGGCAACTGTCGGCAACCAACCCAACTCTCGAGAACTAATTACACTACCTTATTAACAAGACATAACAAGTCACATTTATTTATGAGCAGTATATTTGTCGTTTACATCAGCCCCCCAAAAAAGAAGTCGTCTTCTGGATGACAAAAACCAAAATGGGAGCTAATCTACTATATACAGCTATTGAGAAGGATGAGAGGATGCCCTTGGCGGAATAGAGGACAGAGGGGTGTCTGGGTGCCGCTGCAGGAGCTGGAGACGCTTGTTGGCCGCCAACTCTCATTCCCGTGCGGTCTTGACCATATATGCCGTCTCCATGAGCTTGTTGCGCACCTTCTCCAACTCTGGGTCTTTTCCCTTCAATTGCTCATCCCTACTCGCCATGCCTGCCTCCAAGTGTGCCACCTTCTCCTCCAGTACCGCCCTGAGCTTCTCCTTCTCATCTAACTCCTGGACGTGCTTGGCCACAATGTCTTCTAAAGATGTGACTTGTGAGTGTTCTTGAGCCAATTGTTCCTGGGCCTTCTGAATATGATCTACTAAGGTCTTCAACATGGCCTCTGCTTCTCGAATAGCCTGGTCTTGCTGAGCAATCATGGATTGTATACGAACCATTGCCAACTTCTGGTGTTTCAAAACCAAATCTCTAAAGGAAATCTCCATCCCCCATAGTTATCGAAGGGGCCCAGGATGGTCTTCTACTACCAGTTGTGTGTGTTTCAGAATCAAATCTCTGAAGGCAATCTCCATCCCTTGTAGCTATTGAAGGGGCCCAGGCTAGTCTTCTACTACTAGTTGCGTGGAAGTCCATGCATCTACTATGTCCCATGTTTTTGTCTTTGGCCAGCCCTTCGTTGTGAAACATTCGAATAATTCTGCTTCATAGCCTTTCTTCATAAATGCTAGGAGCCTCTCTACTACACCGGCGATCTAAGGGTCTTGGCCAATGTCAATGCTCTCGCCAATGTGTCCCATGCCGCTCAAAAACTTCGCAATCCCTTCCAACTGGGAGATAATGCTGCATAGCGCCAAGGGGGTCGCCTAGGTTAGGCTTATCCAAACGAAGCACAATCTCTTCTGCTTCGCTAGATGAAGATTCCTCTCCTCCTGTAGGTCTGCTAGCTACCAATGGCTCCTGCTGAACTTGCTGTCCCCTGTCTTCGTTGGCGGCTCCCTCAGGTGGTTTCATTCCGCCAGGTGGTGGCGACTTGTTAGGGGAATTCTCCAGGAGAATACCCAAGGTCTGCAACAATGGGTCGATGGTTTTCTCTTGTCCTTCTGTGTCGTCCATAGGAGTGAAGTGTGCAAGTGTTACCCCTGCTTGTAGTTTAGTTCTGGTAGGTGGCGGTGATGCTTCTACATCCACTATCACTCGCATAACACTTGCTTTAGTTAGTGTTTGTATTGTCGCATGAACCCTTGTTTCCACCGATGGTGCCAAGTCCCTCACTTCTCCAACTGGCGTTTGAGGTGCTGAAGTGTCATGACTCGTTAGTGATCTTGACAGTGGTGTAGAAATTGCCAACTAGGTGGTGCAAGTTTCCCCTATTGCTTTGGCGGATGGTGTGTGCGCTACCCCATGCGTGCATACAACTTCCCCTACCACCTCCACCTCATCCTCTTCTGCAATAGCGGCTACCACCCTGAAGGTGTTCTTTGTGCTCTCCCCTTCTGATGATGATGTGTCTAGCGTGTCTTCATCACTGGTTTCAATCTCGACACTTTTTGACTTGTGTACATCCTGCCGCAGCTTCTTCCTGAGGGGTCCTCGCCCACTATCATTGTATTGAGGTACATCTAGTAGAAGGTTGGTGGGTTGTAGGGTTCCACTCTCAGGAATGGTTGCAGATGGCCTCTCTTTTCTTCCAGCATCTCTGTGCGTACCGCCTCTAGGAATATAGCAATGGCGTGATGAGACATGTAAAATGCTTTGTACTGGAGCCCTAGGAATTCCCTAATCCTATCAAAGAGGAAAGACGCCTAGTTGTACACAGTGCCATTCCTCAACCCATTCATCATATATAACATCCACACGACAATATCAGATGCCCTGTTGGCACTTGTAAGTTTGAAGTCTTTGGGAAAAAGTTTGAACATTTCAGCAAAATCAAAGGTTTGCAAACCTGTCATTCCACCAAAAACACCTAGATTCGATAAAATTCTTGATTCACAAACTTCACATTTTGACAAGCTTTGTTTTCACACTTTTCCAAGTTCATGAATTGACAGATTTGTCAAAAAGGTTCTAAAGTTCATATTTTTGCCAAAATACCAATTTGCCGAAATACAAGGGAGAAAAGAAGTTAGAAGAAAGTTTGTGTTTTCAGAAGAAACTTCAGTTCGTGAGCCTTTCATTTTGTCAAACAAAACTTGGTTCACGAACTCCTTGGTTTGTCAAAAGATGAAATTGCTGAAAAAAGAAGTTGATGAAGCACTAGAAGGAATGGTTCATGGATAAGTGAGTTCGCTGAAAGCTATTTTCGCCAAAAGAAGATTGTTTTGGTGTTCTTAGTAATTTGCAAACTAGTATGGATGGCGAAAGAAGTTTGCATAAGTTCATATCCGTCGAAAAGAAGAATGTGAAAGGTCTAGTTTGTGGAGGACTTGTTTTGTTTTTCCATGGCTTTTGATGGTATATGAGGCGGGCGAAATTCATTGGTGCTAAAGAAATTATTATCAAAGGCAAAATGTATTCTTGGGAAGTCAATTCAGTTTTGGAAGGCGAATTAGTTGTGACGGTTCCAGAAGTTGGAAACCATTCAACTTCTCCAACTGAAAGTATAAATAGAGATCAATGATCTTTGTAATGGGGGCTAGGGAAGCTCAGAGAGCTTTGGGAAAGTGTTGGTTATTTTGGGGCTTGATTGTGAGAAGAGTGACTTTAAATATTGTTGTGTATTTAAATGAATTGTTGTACTCTTGAAATGAATAAAGCGTTTTGAAATGTCACTGCTCTGGTGAATAGACTGTTGAATTGTTGATTGAATTCCTGTGAATGAATTAATTCAAAGTCTTGTGACTGTGTATATTGTTGTCCCATAAATTTGTGTTGTGGCTGCTAAGTTTAGGTAATTTGCTAAACTTCCCTGACATAGACTGCATCACCAAACCATTGCAAAAGTGTGCTTTCAATAACTTGGCCACTTTCACACTCTCCCTTCTTCACTGAAGCACTTCATTATTTCATTTTAGAACAATTGCAACCTTGATCAACCTACACAGGGCGCCAGTCGAAAAATAGGACTGTGACTCAACCACCTTGTAAACTGAAAGGGAAGATCACAAATTGAATTGGGTTTACACACATTGATTATCAATCATGACAGCAGATGGGAAAAACTAAAGTATGAACCCAGTTTCATAGGGTGAAACACACTTTTGTACTGCTATGTGGTCAAAATGATATCAAATTACATTTGCAGGAATTTCAAATTATGTTTTCTTGATTTGCTTGCAAACCATACCAATAGTAGATGTTCCTCTTATTCATATATGCCATCACACTTGTATTGTCAAATTTGGAGGCATGAACGTCTAGATCACATGTTATCATTCAATGAAGATAATTGACCCTTTTTATTTTTGATTCTTTACTTTGCAATAGTTACAAATGAATGCTTTTAAAAGGATAAAAAGTCGATTCACAAGTACTAGAAACCTTTCATAAAAGAAGCATTTATTAATAGGTCAGAAATGCATATATATTTCATGTTATAAATATTTCAAACGTTCTGAATGATTTTGAAATTGCATGCATTGAATATTAGGAAAAAATGGTTTACAGTATGGGAAATCAGAATACACACAAACAGATTTATTAGTAAACAGTGAAACTTATTCATTACATCATGTAGTCATGAACTTTTTGAAATTATTTTTTCCTATCTGTGTGCAAACTATATCATTGGTCAATGCTCTTATTGACTTGTTGCATCATATTGGTAGCATTAAACTAAAAAGCATGATTGTGTAGATGACACAATTTCATCTATTGAAGATAGGCTACTTGATTTTTGATCAATTCTTAGCTTAGGAGAAGTCTTTAAGGAACGCTGTTAAGCGTCAGCTAGATTTGATGCACAGGTATTGAAAACCTTTTCATAAATAAGCATTTACTAGTCAGTCTATTTATTGCAGATCCTTTATCATGCTTGACGGGCTTGTTGAAAGTGGCAAATCTGGCGTTTCTTTGAATAGGTTAGGTTTTCCTACCATTTTATAATAATTAAAAGAAAAGAACAGAAAAGTAGCTGTAAAAATAAAGCATGACAACTTTTGTCACCTCTATGTGTAAGCATGAAATTTCCTTCTGCTATCAAGTGGCTTGGTTCTGATTTGAAATTCTCTCTTAAACTTTCCCCTTATAAATTTAAAATTTTTCTTTAAATTTAGACAGTCATTTAGTTGGAATGAATAAGATCTAGCAAAGTGTAAACTTTGTACACACTGTTTTCTTCAAAATGTCCTTTCATAGTATTGTTAAATAGTATTCAAGGAATCATACAAAGATAATTAACGAGCATTTATTATCTACATGAAGGGATATGGCTCTATACTCCTCTTGGATGTCTGTTTAAGAAAAAATAGGATGGTTATTGGTGCATTAGGTGTACAAGAACCAACTCACACTTAGTGTATTAATAGTAGTTGTCTCTCATCACCTAGAATAAAAAGCTAGTGGTCATAGGATCCTTGCCACAATAACTCTGTAAGGATCCCCTTACAATATTTTCCTCAAATTTTGAGATGAATATATTCAGTTCTAATTTTTACCAGAGTTACTTCTGCTGTTTATATCTTGTTTCAAATTTGCAGATTTGTTTGTTTGGCTTTTCTGAGTTTTAAACATGATTTTGTATTGATAGATAATGCATGAAATCAAGTGACTTTATTAAAATATCATTTAAAATGACCATTAAAGTCACTTTATAACTTTATTAAATTAATTAAATAATATTACCCATATTATATACTTTTGAGGGATAATATTAAATAATTAAATTAATTAACTCCTTTAAACCTGACTGTAGCCTATAGGAATTAATTCAGGCCAATAAGTCCTCCAAAAGCGACTATGCAGGAGGTGACATTACAGTTCTCCCTTCCTGAAATTGTTTTATGTCAAGCAATTGCAAATTCGGATACTGTAAAATCTATTCTGCTTCCCAAGTGGCATCTTCCATGGGCAAGTTCTTCCATTTGACAAGGTACTCCTTAACCGTCCTGCTCCTGAATTTCCTCTTCTTGACATCCACAATATCATGAAGAGCCAAAACTAACTGACCTTCCTCACATAGTAGTGGTAGCTCTGCTGAAGTGGTAATCTATTGCCCAAGTGCCTTCTTAAGGCACAAAGCATGAATCACATTGTATATCTTGCTATTCTTTGGTATCTCAATTTCATAAGCCACCTCCCCCACTCTTGATTATTTTGTAGGGACCATAAAATCGAGGTTTCAACTTTTTTTGCACCGCTTTTCTTCAGTGAAGATTGTCTATGTGGTTGTAGTCGTAAGAGGACCAATTCCCCAACTTTGAAGCTACGCTCAACTCTGTGCTTGTCTGCATAAATCTTTTGCTGATTTTGAGCATTTTGTAAATTATTCCGAAGAGACGTAAGGATGTCTTGGCTCTCTTGGATCCAATCTTTGGATTTGGGAGCCCTGCTATAACCAAAAGCCACATATAGAAATGAAGGAGCATCATACCCATAGAAGGCCCTGAATGGAGACATCCCTATTGACATATGATAGGTGGTGTTATAGTAGTGTTCTCCTAAATGCAACCACCTGATCTAGGCTTTTTGCTGCCTTGCAATGTAGCTACACAAATACCCCTCAACCCACTTATTCACAAGCTTCGTTTGTCCATTTGTCTACTGGTGATAACTTGCACTAGGGGTTAACTTTGTGACATCAAACTTGAATAGCTCTTGCCAGAAAGCATCGAGAAACCTGGGGGTTAACTTTGTGGCTTGTGCCATCTAACCTGCATAGCTCTTGCCAGAATGCATCGAGAAACCTACTATCCCTATCACCAACAATATTCCTCAACAATCCATGAAGCCTAAACACCTCTCCAAAAAAAAACCGCAACTTGTGTCTTGTTCTGTGACAAGATTGGAAAGATATGAGCAAATTTGGTTAACCGATCAATTAATATGAAAATATAATCTCTGCCTTGAACCTTTGGTAGACCAGCGCTAAAGTCCATTGGTATACTTTCCCACTTCTACTCCGGAATAGGCAAATGGTTGTAGTAGATCAACAAGAAAGGTGTTCTCTAACTTGTTTTGCTGACAAGGCATGCATTCCTTGACATGATGCAAGACATTATCCTTGAGGCCCTTCCAAGAGAACCTCTCTCTGCTCTGTTTGTGAGTCTTAAAGTATCCTGGATGTTCTGCCAAAGGTGTGTTGTGGATGGCTTTCAAAATCTTCTCCTTTAGCTTAGACTTAGGAACTAAATATATTCTGTCCTTGAAGTAGATGACATCATCTACCACCTTAAAACTGTCATCTTGAACCTTCTCATCCATCACTTCAAATGCAAAAGTATATTTGGAATACTCGACCAAAAGTTGAGCCTTCCAATTAGCTGAAATCACGGCTAAAGATCAAGCAATGGGTTTCTTGGAAAGGACATCAATGACAATGTTCTTCTTACCCTTAACATACTCTATATTAAAATCATATGCCTGAATTTTACTAACCCATTTTTGTTGCCTCTCATTGAGATCCTTCTACTCCAAAAAGTACTTCAAATTCTTATGATCAGTCTTGACTACAAATCTCCTTGGTAATAAGTATTGTCTGAGCTTTGCCAACGCATGCATGATGGCAAGCAGCTCTTTATCGTAGATGGAATTGAGTGTTTTAGCATCCATGAGCTTTTGGCTCTCATAAGTGATGGGGTGTCTATTTGCATTAATGTTGCCCCAATACCTTCACCTGATGTATCACATTCCAGCACAAAGGGTTGGGTGAAATCGGGCAATGACAACACTAGACAAGTTCCCATCACCTCCTTGAGCTTATCAAATGCTTGTTGAGCTTCACTTGTCCATTGGAAAGCTCCTTTCTTAGTAAGATCTGTTAGAGGTGCCCTAAGTTGCAAAAATCCCTTAACAAATCTTCTGTAGTAACTGAATAACCCAAAGAAGCCTCATAATTCTGTTAGAGTCCTCGGTGGTGGTCAATCAATGATTGCCTACATCGTCTTGTGATGCACCTAAACTTCCCTAGTGATTATTGCAAATATTTGTTGTGCTAATTTGTCCAGTGTCTTGGTTAAGGTCCAGGTCCATTCCTTGAATGGAATTTGTAAGAGATGTTTCTTCTTGAATCTTCGCATGAAGAGCCCTATGCTCAGCTTAAGAAATGATAATATCATCTAGCACCAGATTTTGCACTTCCACTTTAGGTGCTGTAATGTCCCCTTTTGGGATTTGCTGTAATTTAGTCCCGAGACAATAATTCCAACTTAATATGAGAATTGTAATATAAAATTTATCTGAACTGATGACATTTAATTATGATATTTAACTTAATAATTTGAATAGTTCAAGGATAGGACTTATCTTGTGCAAAGGTTCTCCCTTTCAACTTGCTATCATTTGACCATAAATCATCTTCATTTGTTTATTCTATCCTCGTTAAGATTATAAATCTGCTATTTGGTCTTCTCCAAGTCTTTTTCATATATCTGCTAATTGATCCTTAATTCTATTCTTAATGTCACCACAAAAACTATTCTTTTATATGATATTATATCGAGGAATATCCATTCTCCTTGCCGAGGCTTAATTGAGCTATTATTCTTTTTCTGATTGAATCCCTTGGGCCCGTCTATGATCTTATTATGAATGTGATCTTAACTTTCACAGTATGTATATGTTGACTGTGTTCCTGATATTACTTCACGTATATACACATGATATTTGCTACTAACTGAGACTATATAATATTCCTGATATATTGTTTTAGAGTATATGTAAGTTTCACTGTTTTTGATCGACCCGACCTGATCCCCTTATTTGATACGAGGCTCGTAATGGCGGTGATCTAATGATTGCTATAATAGGCTAATGCCGTTTCAGATTTTACTTGGTTGGTTCTTGTAATTAGTGTGGATATTGTGTCTGTCTATTTTTCTTTCTTAACATGCACGGAGGATCTTATGGATGGGTGGAATCACCCACTTTGCCTGCCTGAGCACTTTATTAGAAATAAATAAATGGTAATTCCCAAAATCCATTATATTTCTTATGGGAATCATATTGGCTGAGTTCCCCCTTGCTCGATATTGGACAAACGATACTCCAAGTATTTCACTTGTAATGTGCCTCCGTCTGTGCTTATCGCAACTTCACTACGAATAGTGGGCGCTGGAAAATGTCTGGCTTGTATATAAGATAATTTGTAGTTTTCTAGTATATTGAAGTGCACCAATTCATGGGTAACATTCTGCGGTTCCTTTGATTATTGGGGTGAGGATTTGTATCGAGGGGAGTTTCTAATTCCTTATCGCCAAGTATATTGATTATTATGTACGGTGTCTTCTTCCTCATAAAGATCACTGCATATTCCCGTCTATTCTGCTACTTCAAGTGCCGCAAATGAACTCCCTTCCAGTGAACCAAATATGGATAAGTGTAATAAACAAAACCATCTTCGATGCTTCTATATATCTTGCCGAAAGAATGAGGAGTTGCATTTCAAAACGACATCTCCCATATCACCTCTCTTTCCTTTAAGACTAATCGTACCCTTTGGTGGTTAATCGATCGATAGTTCTTTCTTAATCAATTAATACTAATATGGTGATTACTGTTCTAACCATCCTTAATCTTTATTCTAATAATAGATATGGATACCCTATTAATCACGATATCGCCTAATGCTGCTATCTATCAAAATAGAGATTAATTCTTGGTTATTGATAAACGTTTTGACGTTGTCATCGTGTCTTAGGTATTCCTTGATGATGTTATAATTGGTTCATGCTTTTGCTGATAACTTCTTATGCTATTGCCAACTATTTGGACTTTGTCGCTATTATTTCAGATGGATTCTACCTTCCTTCTTTCGTCGCCTATATCAGTAATCTGTGTTCGACAGTGTTCTACGATCCCAACTGCACTTTTCTTTCTTTCTTCTATTCCGATATCTGAGCTGTTGACTTCGATCATAATAATAATTATTTTCAGTGTGATAACATCTGGTTCACAGGTACCGTCCATTTCACTACCGCTCCATGTCTCCATCTATGGATGTTGAAGATCTCTGCTATGCTCTGTTTTGTCCAGTCACCAATATGTGCTGAATGTTTTCCTTGATATATTGTCACACATATAATTCGTGCCTTAAATCAAGGCGCCCACTGGAATCACGAATGTAGTCCAATGTCATCTAGTCGTGTTATCTCTCTTCACTTCTGCTTTATATTCATCATTTATAGTCTTGATCATTCTTAATACATCTTCATCAAACCATTTGGTTTCAATTGCATCAACTTCATTATAAAGATAATACAAGGAGCTTTCTCAAGATCAACAATATTTGATAAGGTTCAGTTTGGGGACATCAAAGGTGCTTCTTCTTTTGCCCCGTGTAGGAAAGTAGGTTGAAAGGGTCTAGCAGTGGAACCATTAACTGTTCTATTGTCATTATTGTTATTATTTATTGAAGAATTTCCTTTACCATTTTGATTTTGAGTAGGCCTAGGAACATACAAGTTCTGCATGTTTTGTATCAACTGAGCCATCATATTTATCATGTGTTGTTGCCTTTGGATGAGGACATTAAATTGTGCATCTTCTTTCTCACCATCTATCACGACTCTCTTATCTCTTCCGTCTGTCATAAACTCTTCTTTTTCTGGACCTTGTGCTCACACTAATATTTTTGTGATTGAGCCTTACTTCTCTCTTTGATAGTATTTATTCCCTCTATCACTCATATGGTGTGGTCTGCATCAACGGTTAGTTAATCTATGGACTGGTAAGATCATTAACTTTGATACCATTGTAATGTCCCAAACTATTTTTTCTCCCTATCACAATGAACAAGCATGAAACCTCAACACCATTTGATCACCAAGATCCCAATGTGGGCAAGGTGAGAACATATGGTGGAAGGGTTAGAATAATATAATATTAAAATGCTTGTTGGTATCAACTGCACCAATTCAATATTAAAACTATTACAAATTATGGAAGTAAAGGTAAGCTTAATCCAGTCGAAAGCCTTTCAGATGAATTACAAGCTGAAACTGATAATGACTGAACTAGTTTGTGCAGCAGGCTTTCCAAGACAATTACTTGAAATTTTGCAGAGAAACATATAGATTAACATTAGAAACATTAACGTTGAAAATTGATAATGATTTACTGTTGTTGTGGTTGCATTGTCTTCCAGACACACAATACTGAAATTAACTAAAAATATAATGTTTTTGGCAGTAAATCACATAAAAGATTACAAGACGAACAACAGAAAGATTATTTTATTATTTTAGAGCACAAAATGCAACACTAGAAATAATAAAATATTAGCTAAAAATGGATCAAATGCTGCAATATCATCAACAATCCCTTGTAATAAACAATTCTTATAATATTTTTATAGACCAAAAGGGCTCCGAAACTTACAAAGTAGTACTTTCCCAGAAAGCATCAATTGAGTTCACGATGTATGGCAACCAAGGTAAAGAAGAATGAATTCTTTTATTGGAGCGGCAACCTTTTAATAATGAATCGCAACCTCCATATCATAGGTATGGTAGGCCAAAAGAAAATACATTTTCAACTTCTTTCAATGAATATAAACAGCAATATGAGCCTGAAGTATAACTAAAAAATAGAATTGGTACGGTCATTCAAGGAATGACCAAAAATAATATTAAAAGATTTAACATCACTTTGAGATTATCTCATAAATTCAAAATCTGGAAATTCTACGTATACAAATTTTGAAAAACCAAAACAAACTATAATTTATCTTTGATAATTCCACACAACCAAAATAATTGAAATTGAAAAATATTTAACAGTCAACTCAGTGGTAATCCCTAAGTGGAATCGCTCATGAATAGGATGGTTTTTGTCGTCAAATCTGTTAATGCATAATAGCTTCGGTAAGATAAATGATTGAATGAGAGATAAATGAAGTCTCTCATTCAATCATTTATCATATCGATAACTATTGGCTGTTAGCATTGACAGTCACCGATATACTATCGGGTGTTAGCGCTTGGTAAACACTGATAATCTTCGGTCATACTCCACACCGATTGGCATTTATGTAACATGTTGTTTATTAGTATGAACAAAAAGGAACGATCAAGTAATGTCTTGATCGGTCATGACCGATCAAGGCATTGCTTGACCGTGCCTCATTTGTCATATACTTATAGTAAGTGGCATTCTTGAGATAGGACATAGAAAATATTAAATGTTCCTCTCATCTGCCACAAGCAAGAAGATAGTTAGATATATACAATAAGAAAGTAATAATACCAAATTAGATAATAGAATATAACTTGCATATTGAATGTAAATTGAACATCATTCACATGGTATCAGAGCTATAGTTAAATCGAACCTGAGGCCGTTCAATTTTACGTAAAATTCAAATCAAGTATATATTCAACATCACAATCCTATCAATGGCCAGTGCTATCGGATTTGAAGACAGACTTGCAGGAGGTGACGATTTCTCCGCATGGAAATTCATAATTCAAATGATACTAAAAGATAACAAATTTGAATCATTCGTAAAGACTGAATCCAAAGAACCTGAGACTGAACCTGATCAAGCAATTTGGAGAGAAGGAAATGATAAGGCTATCAAAATAATAGTTGATGGGGTAAGGAACAATATTATGCCCATTATAAAGAAACACGAATCAGCCTTCAACATGTTCAAAGCACTTGAAGACGCTTTTGAGATATCCAATGCCAGTAGAACCTTGGCTCTAAAAAGAGAGATAAATCATATAACCATGATGAAAGGAGAATCAGTCAACACCTACTTCATGCGGATATCGAACTTAAAGGATGAACTAGCAACCCTTGGATATGAGATCCAAAGCAAATAATTAACCCTCATTGCTTTAGATGGGTTACCTAGTATCTGGGAAACGTTCATCCAAGGCATCAGTGCAACGGACAACTTTCCAAAATTCAATAGACTAAAGGCAGACTATCTCCAAGAGGAATCAAGGCAAAATAAAAAAGGAATCAAACAAAAGAATATAGATGAAGATCTTCAAGTTCTAACTACGAACTCAGATAGAAAGGGCAAGAAGAAGCAATTCAGGAAGAGAAAGAGTCGTCATGGCAAGAACTCTTTCAAAAAGGACCTCTCTCAAATTAAGTGTTACATGTGACAAATTTGGGCACTATGTTGCCAAATGTCCAGAAAGAGCTAAACAAGCCACATTTGCCAAATCAGGAAAATCGAAAAGGGAAAAGGACTCTGAGAAGTATGTGCTCTATTCAACACTCACACATCAAACATCAAACAAAGTGAACTCTTGGGTAATCGACAGTGGCTCATCCAGACACATCATAGGATTCAGAGAAGTACTAGACTTTATGAGAGAGGAAAATGATGAAGAGGTAATCATCGGAGATGACTCCACACACCCTGTCAAAGGAGTTGAAAACTGCACCATCAAACTGAAGTCAGGTGTATCATTACAACTTGAAGGAGTACTATATGTTCTAGGCACTAAGAGGAATCTTGTCTCAATATCAGCACTGGAGGGCAATGGATACAGAGTGACATTCATGGACAACAAAGTGTTGGCTTGGCCAAAGAACTCATCTATCAAGAAAGCTAGTACAATTGGTCAAAGACAAGGCTACCTATATGAGCTATGCACAAAGCCCAATTTAGCCCTAATTCATGAAACTACAGATGCCAATGAAATCTGACATAGAAGACTAGGCCACCTAAATTTTTGAGTTTTATCATCAATGGGAGACCTTGTCACAAGTCTACCTTAGCTAAAGCAATATCATTTAGAGGCATGGACAGGATGTGCCCTAGGCAAAAATACTAAGGGTGCTTTTTAGAGTAGTACTAGGAAAACAAGTAAAGTCTTAGAATTAATTCATTCTGATGTATGTGGACCTATGTCTGTAAATTCATTGGGGGGATTTTTGTATTATGTGATATTTGTCGATGACTACTCTAGGAAAACCTGGATCTACTTTGTGAAATGCAAAGAATCAGAAGAGATCCTTAATAGGTTTAAAGAATTCAAATCATTAACAGAAAACTACTCCGGAAACAAAACTAAAACCCTTAGAACTGATAATGGGGGGGAATACACATCAAAATTATTTAAAGAGTTTTGTAAAAATTCAGGGATTAAGAGGGAGTTAACAATACCTTACAACCCTCAACAAAATGGGATAGCAGAAAGGAAAAATAGGACAATCGTTGAAGCTGCCAAAGCTATGATTCTTGATCAGAATCTAAATATCAATCTTTGGGCAGAAGCAACTAGCACTGCAGTATACATTCAAAATAGATATCCTCACTCTCATCTTGAAGACAAGAACCCTGAAGAAGTCTTTACAAAATCAAAACCAGATATAAGCCACCTTAGGATTTTTGGATGTCCAGTGTATATTCATGTACCTAAGGAGAAAAGATTAAAATTAGAACCCTCTGGAAAGAGAGGAATCTTTGTAGGATACAGTGAAACCTCCAAAGCCTACAGAATATGTATACCCGACCAAAAGAACATTGAACTAAGTAGGGATGTGATCTTTGAGGAAAACTTAGCCTTCAAAAGAGCCCAAAGCTCTCTAGATCCTGATTTCCATATCCTAACCCCAACTTAGATAGAGATCCTACTCCTGAGCTTCAGAGGGAGAATCCTGAGGAAACTATGAGTGAAACTTTAAGTCCACCTAGAGAAAACCTCAAGAAAAGACCACTATGGGCCACCAAAACTGTAGAAGAAGCTCAGAAGTTTGCTGCTCCCTTAGGAGCCTTCAGAGAAAGCAAAAGGCCTAATAAATTTTCTAGCTATGTTGCCCTTATGAATGACCTCTCTAAAGCTGAACCAAGCAATGTATCAGATGCACTTCAACATCAGTATGGAAGGATGCCATGTCTGAAGAGTATCAATCCATTATAAAGAACGATGTTTGGGAGATTGTTCCTAGACCAACTAAGAAATCTGTGGTTTCATCTAAATGGTTGTTCAAAATCAAACATGCTGCAGACGGCAGTATTGAAAAACACAAGGCCAGATTTGTAGCTAGAGGCTTCTCACAAAGGGAAGGAATAGATTATGAAGAAACCTTTGCACCAGTTGCCAGGTATAGCTCAGTAAGAGCTGTATTAGCCATTGCAGCAGCAAAGGGATGGAAGGTACACCAAATGGACGTTAAGACAACTTTCCTAAATGGCGAGATCTCAGAAGAAGTCTACCTAGAGTAACCTGAAGGCTTTGAAATTCATGACACAGAGTCTCATGTGTGTAGACTCAAGAAAGCTCTCTATGGGCTCAAACAGGCTCCCAGGGCATGGTATGAAAGAATAGACACCTATCTCTCAGGACTAGGTTTTTCCAAAAATGATGCATACCCTAATCTCTACTACAAAAGAAATAGAGATGATATGCTAACATTGATCTTATATGTTGATGACTTATTAATCATAGGAAGTGATCAACTTATAAAACAATGCAAGAATGATCTATCTAAAGAATTTGATATGGACTTAGGATTCCTTCATTACTTCCTAGGATTAGAAGTATGGCAGAATTCTGACAACATCATACTAAACCAAGGAAAGTACACTTTGGATATTTTGAAGAGATTCAGAATGCTAAATTGTAGACCCATGACCTCTCCTATGGAAACCAACTTACATAAACTTAAAGAAGCAACAACAGAGTCACAACCCACTGATTCTACTCAATACAAACAAATGATTGGGTCCCTGATGTATCTGGTAAATACAAGACCAAATATCTGTTATGCAGTCAATGCTCTAAGTTGGTTTATGTGTGAACCAAAGGAGATACACCTGGTTGCAGTGAAGCACATTATGAGGTACCTACAAGGTACTCTAAACCTTGGTCTCAAATACAAGAAGGTTGAGATAGACTTACATGGATTTACAGATTCAGATTGGGCTGGAAGTGTAACAGACAGGAAAAGCACTTCAGGGTGTTGCTTCAGTCTAGGTTTAGCTATGATATCTTGGATCAGCAGGAAGCAGTCTTTTGTAGCTCAAAGTTCCACTGAGGTAGAATACATTGCAGCTTTTATGCCTGCTCGAGAGGCAGTATGGCTTAGGAATTTGCTTGTAGGGTTGTTTGGAGAACCTATGAAACCCACTATTATACACTGTGACAATCAAAGTTGCATAAAACTTTTAGTAAACCTAGTGTTTCATGTCAAATCCAAACATATTGAGATTCCATACCACTATGTGCGAGATATGGTAGATAGGAATGCAATCCAACTGAAATATGTTTGTACAGGAGATCAAACTGCAAACATTTTGACCAAACCCCTTTCCAGAGTGAAGGTTGATCACTTCAGAAAAGGTTTAGGTATGACAGAAAGGTACATTGCTTTGTAATCTATATTTGAATACCCATAAGATGTTTAATGTGTAAACCTCTTTGTCATGTTAGGACAAATTTTTGGATTCTATCCCCTGGGTTCACATCTAAGAGGTGACGATCTCTCAAGATAGTGAATGCTTGTATGGGGACATTAGAAGGTGACGTTCTTAGAGTGTCCAAACAAGTTATCATGTTGGATCTCTGGTATGTCATGGATGTGCCATGATTGTGTTGTGATAAAACATTTGTATAAAAGTGTTATTGCACTTATCACAACTAGGATAAGGTGAGAAATTAATCTCTCTCATATGATTATCCTTAAGTATTGTGTGTAGGCAATACTGATATCACATGCTTAGGTGATATCCTATCAATTGCAAGATTGATATAATGAACTCCAGTATCATGTGTTTAGGTGATACTTCATACCAAATGATTAGGTGGTATGATTCCCATGGATGACTAAAATGATCACTATCAATTAAATTATGATGCTTGAATATATTGTCTACATTCATCTTACCTAGCTAAGAGGGAGTGTTAATGCATAATAGCTTCGGTAAGATAAATGATTGAATGAGATAAATGAAGTCTCTCATTCAATCATTTATCATATCGATAACTATCGACTATTAGCATTGACAGTCACCGATATACTATCGGATGTTAGCACTTGGTAAACACCGACAATCTTCGGTCATACTCCACACCGATTGACATTAACGTAACATGCTATTTGTTAGTATAAACAAAAAGGCATGATCAAGTAATGTCTTGATTGGTCATGACCGATCAAGGCATGTCTTGACCGTGCCTCATTTGTCATATACTTATAGTAAGTGGCATTCTTGAGATAGGACATAGAAAATATTAAATGTTCCTCTCATCTGCCACAAGCAAGAAGATAGTTAGATATATACAATAAGAAAGTAATAATACCAAATTAGATAATAGAATATAACTTGCATATTGAATGTAAATTGAACATCATTCACAAAATCCACTTGTCAAAAGGTTTTTTATCTTTAAGGAGAAAGATGAACATAGTTCAATCTCAAAAGAAATAGGGTTTGATATTATGAAATTAGTAACCCTCTTCAATGCTTAACTCTTTATATAGGCATTGGAGAGAATTATAATATATTTTTTTCCCTTTCCCTCTAAAACATCGCTTTTGGGAATGTAAATAGAAAGTCCTTTCATTTAACATTACTTTCGGACTCTATCACTAACAATTTTTTCCCTTTTTTAAAACTTTTTTTTGATATATAAAAGTGGTGAAGGGAGCCACACCCGTATACAATAAAGGGACTTCTTCAAAGCCCAAAAGAATAGAGACATTATATCCCCCACAAAGCCTAACAAATCTAAATAGAAAAGGAGAGGCCTACCGAAATACCCTCCAATCATCTCATCGGATCACTACCAAAACAATCAAATGTCCATATCTGCTCCACCATCTTTATTGCATTTGCTCCGGTTCTTCATGCCCACCATCGTCTCAATCAACACAGCCCAAGGCCGTAGGAATAGTAGGAACTCCAACACCTCCCACCGCTTCCTTGAGAAAAGCTAGTTAGCTCGCTGCCTTTGCCTTCCAAGCATCTGAAGGAACACAATTGACCATTGAGAGGGGGGGGGGTGTGAATCAGTGAAAATTTAAAACTTGATATTCAACTATGAAAACACTAATAACAGAAATGCGGGGAGATCAAGCACAAATTCACACATAGGACAAACAAATAACACCAAATGTACGAGGAAAACCCACGGTGGGGAAAAACCTCGGTGAGAAATGTTGCCAGAGTCTATTGCTCTAATCCAGCTTCACAGCGAGAATGTTTGATTACAATGTTTATGGGTACCAACCCCTGATTTTTATAAGCACCAACTCAAAGGAGCATCTACCCCTAATCTAAGCACCCACTCAGATGACATACACTGAATTAATGATCAATTTCAAATGCAATTTGGACACCTTGTTACAAATGAGATTTTGTAATCCATTGATACTGATTGATATGTTTGCCTTGCTGCTGTGTTATGTTGACTCTCTAATGTCTCACCTCTGCCCTTTGATCTTTGCAATTCAACATAGTCTTCCACTCTTTGTCTTCTATTTATCTTTGCACGACTCTCTGATTTCTGCCCGATACAGTGCTCTCACTCTGTCATACTTTGTGAGACTAACCTTCTCTTTTGCTTACCTCTGCACGATGTTCTCTTGTCTCTGATTTTTTGCTCTTTTACCTGCCTCTACACTCTCTCTGATCAGCACACACCCCTGTAACTTTCACTCACTCATCTACTTGCATTCTTGCCACACTTGGCAGTCCTCTCTGTACATTCCAAGAATTTCCCTCCAAAATGAAAATTCAAAAGTACTTCTCGAGCCTCTAAGAAATCTATCTTACAGCCTACATGGCCACCATCATTAATTGCATCTTCTATTTTTTAGATCGAACTCTGAGATCTGATTACTACATCTAGTAATCTTCGTCTGCCTTGTGTCTTGATGTCTTGTCGACTAGAGATTTTCTGTTTTTCTCATGGCTGTGATATCTCATTGACCAAAGAACTTCAGATCATTTTGGAGCCACTCAGCAGTCTGCAACTTGTTCTCCATTAAATATAGCCTTCTCTCATATCTACCTGCGATCTTTTTAGATTAGACTTTAAGCTACCACATTTGGTGTCCAAGTAACCAATCTCTGTCAGCAGTACCTCGCCTTTTATCCAGATGGAAATTATATATCAGTATACTCTAGTGAGGTGGAAAACATGTCGATTGATCTCTCTCTACTATTAGAGGTATTTCGCCAAGACTCTGCATGCATCACAATGAGAAAGAACTATGTTGCTACAGTCCCAAAGGGCCGGCAAAAAGCAATTTGAGTTTTTTCAAAAGGCTAAGTCATTTCAAAAAAGAAACCTTATCAGCAAGACACGTTCGATGTCACATCAAAAAGATTCATATTGCTATAGCTCCAAAGGACCGATAAGAAGCACAAGTCATTTTTTCGAAACACAAGGTCACATAAAAAAAGAGTCATTATCGGCAAGACACCTTATATCTCACAGCAAAAAGGACCATGTCAGTATAGCTCAAAAGGTCAGCAAAAAGCGAAAAGAGTCTTGCCGAAAGGCAAAGTCTTATCGAAATGAAACATGTTGATGAGACACATCAAAGGTCACATCGAAATCGGCATGACACTAGGGATCTACAATGACTGAACTAGGTCTTACCGTAATGCAAGGTCACATCAACAAAGGAACTATATTGGCAAGACAAGTCTAACATCTCATCGAAGTGGGGATATCAGTATGACACTAAGGATCTGCAAGCTTGGAAAGGAATCTCACTAATAGGCAAAGTCACATCGAACAAGACATTGTATCGGCAAGACCGGTTGAATGTCACACCGAAAAGGGGATGTCGGTATAACACTGGGAACCTGCTAAGCCCGAAAGAGGTCTCACCGAAAGGCGAAGTCACACCAAACAACAAGGGTGTCGTAGAGACATGAGTTTCTCTCACCAAAATGCTTCATCACTATGGGTTTTCAACAACACTCTTCTGAAGCTTGATCGACAAGACTTGATGCATTTGCAAATGCATCAAGGCATCTTGCCGAAGTGAAATCTCTTAGCGATAAACACAGGTGTACAAAGAGTGGCGACCATCACACTGTGAGATTGACATGAACAAGCTCCCAGCAATAATGCCAAACCTGAACTGACACATCTCCCCTTGCATGCTGAACTAGATCAACTCCCAAACATGAACCAACTCGTCTCCCCTTGCATATGTAACCAGATCAACCTGCATCTGAACATGTTGACATCAATGACAACTTAATGCCAACAGCATCTACATCCTCCTCGATGTCCCAAATGAGAAAGGGTGGGACGACATTCCCATAGTTTGAATATCCATACAAGAAAAATGGATGCCACATCTATGTTTTACCTTGTGGCAAAATTCAAGGCAAGGAAACCACCCCCTAACTCCAATTTAACCACTGCCAAAATTTCGCCATCATTTTGAAAATCTTCAGTAGCCTTCTATTGCTGATCTTCCCCCTGAAAGCCATTTTGGACTTTGTCTAGGCAAATGGTTGTATCTATTCTTCTACAGCACACCTTGACACAATCCCGCAAACACCACTCAACTCTGCTCAACACAACCAGGGACTTCAACACTGTTTTGAACGAATGAACAAATGAGCCAGCGTCAAATTGATTTACATTGCAATAATACGACCATTTTGGTCAGCACTAATGTTCCCGTCCTTTGGCGGTCACCTCTAATCTCTCGCTATCCAACAAATCTTCCAATGCAAGGGATTCTCCCATCCATAATCCATCCCCTTTATCTATCGTATAATTGGCCATTTTGTTTGCTTCCTTATTCCCCTTTCTATAGATATGAGAGACTGTTACCTCTTCGAATTCCCTTAGATTCTCCCAAATCTGGGATAGCAATTTCTTAAGTTTCCAATTTGTGCCCTTGCATCTAATTGCATTAATTGTAATCCCTGAATCTCCTTCCTCATGGAATTTGGAAAAACTTATATGCTTGCAAATTTCAATCCCTAGGTTTGTTGCTTGGAGTTCTGCACTATATGGGGCATCTTATCTCAGTAGATGGAGCTGCTGGGGATCTGCAAAATTTATGAGAGACATCATTCACGAATGTTAGAATGCTGAGAAAGTCAAGAGCTTTATATAATTATTCACGTATTTCATAGTTTACTACCCTTCTGTTTCAACCAACTCTTACTATTTCAACCTTGAATACAGTTACAGATAAATTAATACAAATTTTCAAATAAAACCTTTTAACATTGTATTTTTCTTTAATGCACTGATTGTATTGTATTTCTACCTTTATAAAGCTGCATAAAAAATTTCATTGCGATTTACTGCTGCATGATCAAGAGTAAGATATACATAGTTCTTGACACTAGTCTCACCTCAGGTTTCTATGCCATGTGGAGATTCTTTAGTTTTGATAAAACAATTTTCATGACCAATATTGTTTTGTCTTGAACTTTTGACTTGCTGATTATTCCATCACAAAGCATAATGGGTTTTCGTTGTTAACAAAGCTACTGTTGTCTGCCTAAATTTGATAAATGAGAATACGAGAATCCTTGCTGCCTTGCATTATTCCTGTAAACGCTATCTAAAACTAAAAGTAATTCATGGTTTGCAATGTACAAGGTATAGAGCCTTCATTTGCAGAGTCAAAATTACGTGTTTTATTTGCTATGATATGTTGTGTCTATAGTCTATACTTTTGAGTTTCTTCTTAGTTTGCTTTATGACTGTTTAATTTTATACATTTTGGAGGAATTTTGGGCAAGCAATAATTCTCTATATGGGATCTTGTTTTCGTTGTCTGTTACAGTGAGAATTTAGGAGGTGCTTTTGTGGAGACGATGACAGCTTTGGACAAGTTTGAGGAAAGCATTAAGGATTGCCTTGGGATTTGATGAGAGTAAACTTTTTTTTTTCGAGATGTAAACACCTGCCTTTGAAGTATGCAAGCTTTTATTTGCTCTAAAGTTATATGACGACAATGTATTGATGATATATTGGTTGAAATCCTCCTATAATTATACAAGGCTTATATTGTCTCACAAAGTAGCAGGCATTCCTTATGAGCCATGTAGTTTTCTAGCATTCAGAATGCACATTACCTTGTTCAAATACAACGTGACACTCTAGATGTCTAAACTATGAAAGCTGAATTTACTCGAATTATATGCATGACCAGGCTTGTAAATTCATGTTCTCCTATGCCTGTCAAAATATATTTTTGCAATGAGTTAGGTTGAAATTGCCCTTTATATTTATGCATGGGCTTACAAATATATCCGGTGAGAAATGTATGATAGCTCGAATAGAGGAAGAAGGAAAGCTGAGTTTGCTATCGACTATGCTGTGAGTGTTGATTTTGGTCGATAGTTATATATGCGTTTTATTATATTTAACTTTATACACATCATATATAATAAAACTATGGCCCAGTTTCCTTAGCAGGAGTTAAGACAGACAGGGAAACCAAACTATTTAAAGAATTTCATGGTGAAAAGAGCCAAAAATGTTTTAACGACAGTCAATTTTAATCCATTTAAATGACGACAATAGCATAAAGAACTGTCAGTATTGAAACAAAAGCTAACTTGGATATCTGTGGTGGTGGATATTAGAACTTCTGACAAGTTAATCATGTATATCTGTAATACCCTTCCCTGTTTGACTCCTATTTTGGTTCTGATGGATTCTTGATGGTCACTATGTATGCGGGTAGTTTTATTTGCTTAGTGTGTAGACATATGTGGTTTCATTTGGATGGACTATTCATGACATTTCTATGTTTGGATCATGCTAGTCATTGATACTTATGATTTTGTGTTTAGATATCTTGATGATTACACTTGAAATGATATGTTATATTCATGATGGTTTATGTTACTAACATTATGAGAAGTGTTGATTAGATAGATTACTTCTTGATGTAGGTTGAGTAATTAGGTGAAAGGGATGATATTGTATCACTCGTTATGAGAGGCATGCGATACTACAATTCTTCTTCACCCAACTTGTATTCTTCAATATGCTATATATGTGTGTCTGTGTGTGTGTGTGTGTGTTGTGCATAAGTGTTTTGCAGGTTACAGGGACCAGACAACGACTCCACTTAGTTACATGGGTCTGAGTGTGCCTTATAGTTCCAGATGGTGGTAATGGAGATAGTACATGAGACCCAAGTTATCCTAGCCCTAACCTATGCCTTGTATTAGAACAATTATCTTTGGTCATGTGTTTACCCATTCGAATTGCCACTGGCAATATTCAATTTTTCCTTCATTTGTGGTCATGAGTATGAGATGGGTGATGTGTTCCCTTATTTATTTTATGTGGTGGTGAATATTTATATTTTGTAGTTATATTATTGTTAGTAATTTTAATGTGATGTGATTATTATCCTATTTATGTAATTATTTCTCCTATGGATTATGTTTAAGATATTTAATGTGTTTTATGTTTTAATTAGTGATCCTATGTTATGGTATGCTATCACGAGTTTATTTATCTCCTAGGTTTTATTTATTTCCTATGTTGCATTTACCCCTTTTATGATTTATTCCTTGTGTTTATTAAATTTCTTGTATTGACAGGGAAATTAATTATTGTTGAGAATTTAAGGGTTACCATTTTATTATCTCCTTTATTGTGACTTTTGGTTTCAAAAGGGGAGTTATGAGTCTTTTTATTCTTTTATTTCGAATTTGAAAGAGATTCTTGATGGGAGTTATTGTTGGAAATCTTGGGGAAGGAATTTGCTTGCTTGGAAAAGAATTTTGGGGAAGATTGAATTATGTTTTCGAATTGTAGTTATGTGAGATTGTTGAAGAACTTTTGGAGGATTGAGTTGAAGATTCATTTGGTTATTTGTTGGAGTTTCTTGTGGCTGATTTTGGCTTGTTGCTGATTGGAATTCATGCTGGAATTATTGGGGGTTTTGGAGAAGATTGGTGAGAGAAAATTTGATCGAATTGTTTAGAGATTTTGAAACCCGATTTGAATAGAATTTTGGAATCAATTTGACTATGTTTGCAAGAGTTTTGTTTGTGGATTCTTGTGGATTTTGCTGCTTGTTAGAGTGGATTTTGGGATGGAGATTTAATTTCAATTTTCTAATCCTTCTTCTTCTTCCATTGTTCTTTAAATTTGAGGTAAGGTTTCTTCGTTATGCTTTCGTTTTTTAGAAAATTTTCTTGTTGTTTCAAGCATTGTTGTAAGGGTTCTTATTGTGTTGGGTCTTAATGATATGTTTCAGGTTTATGTTGTTGTTCTATGGTTTGTATTTATATTTATAGGCAGTTATTTCTATTTGTGATTCAAAAAGAGTCAATTTGTGGTGTTTGGGTGGTGTTTTCTTTAAGAATGAAAATTATATTACTTGCTGTTGTGGCAGATTATATTTCAGACTTGATAGATTGTGGTTGAATGTCTGAAAATACATTCTAATGGTGTTCTTTAAGATTACATTCATTTTGGTGTCTCTTTGTGCAAGACTAGCTATCTAGTTTTGATGTTTTACTTTGGTTTTGACAAGTTTATTTGTGAATTAATTTTCAGATTTGAAACCAGTTATTTATATAATGTTGAGGGAAGAATAGGACCAGAAATAAATCCTTTATGTTCAATTGAAGACCTTTTGGTTGTGGTCGTACTTGTTGTTAGTCCGGTTGACTCTTAGTTGGTTACTAGAGGCTTGTTATGGGATTGTTTTTAGTTGCCTTAGTTTTGGGGGTCTTTTGGCGCTGATTTGTGTTCGTTCCATGATTTCTCACGATCGGTTATGATTTATTGGTTGGATGTTCAATTGTTGTGCTTATGGAAGTACTTTCATGGATGTATACGATTGGAAGGATAAGATGGTTTCAAGTATAATTTTGATTCAGTATTAGACTTTGGATACATGGATGTTCTAGTTGGAATTTTGGACTTGTGGATGGTTATCCTTCCTTTGCAATGTATTATTTGTTAGGGTGTCTAAGTACAAGTTAGGAGGAGTGGTTCTCAATGGGGGCCGGGGCCCAAAGTTGCGAGGGTAACTCATTGAGAGTTTGGTAACCAAGTGATAACACTAAAAAAAATTAATTTAGGGGGAAGGGTAGATTTTCATATTATAAAAGATAACTATGTTTTGGTGCCCCACTCATGGCCTTTTGTGCTCGTATAGACAAGGGACGAGATCTCATGGCCTAGAGTGCTTGTATAGATTCGAGATGAGATTAGGAATGCTTGGATGGCATGATTGAACTTCCTTGTCTTCACGAAAGGATTTGTTTAGTTCCGCATGAGTCCTCAATGGGGGTCGAGGTCGTGAGTTCATAGGGGGTCAGATTGCTAAGGTAACTCATGTGAGGCTAGGCGATGACACTCTTCTCTATTTGTACCATAGAACCCTAGTCTTGTGAAGCCTCTGGTAGTTCTTGTGGTGATCCTTTGTGGTAGCTTTTGTAATGTGTTTGTATGTGTAAGTGGTCCTTTGTGTCTCCTTGGATTTTGTCTTTGCCAACCTTGTTTGCTCGTGTGGTATGGGGCCTTGTGTCTATCTCCTAGCATGGGGGGTGGGCCTTCGAGTTCCACATGGTCGGGTGGTTGTTGCCTACCTCGATCAGGGACCAGAGGACTTGTTTGTGAGCTTTGGTGACTCTTGATTTTTCTTTCAGTTTCTTGTTGTGGATGTTTCTGGTGATGCATCAATTCGTGTCTTGTGCATTTGATATCCTTGTAATGTAACATTGATAATGTGTATTGTACAATGTATTCTCCTTAGTGAGAATGATGTATTGTAAACTATGTTATTATTTGGGATGTTTTGGAATAATATGTTCACTTGATTAGATGTATGTAATGATGTTCCAAAGGTTATCATAGGAACATTTACTTTGGTGCATTAAAATGAACCTAGTTTTAGATGTGGTTGTTGTATTTATGTTATCTTTTACTTTGGTGGATTAATTATTTATGTTTGAGCATTGCTTGGGTAGTGACATTAGGAAACCCGCAAGAGGATTCAGGTTAATTTGTAGTTTTATTGAATGTATTAATGTTGTTTAATTAGTTATGATGTAATAGAAGTGTTTTAATTTATTTTTCTTATGTTATTTAGTTAAGTGTCATCCTTTGGGGTTTCGTAGCAAGGTGTTACAATATCAGACATGTTTAACACTCACCTAAACACCATAGAAAATGGGCCTAATTTACATTTAGTTAATTTACTATAAATAAACCTCATTTTCTCAATTATCTTCTCAAATTTTCAAGTTCTAATTATGAAGATATAAGGTTTTCATAGTCTTTAACAAACTAGAGTATTATATATATATAATACATGCACTAAGCATTACAAAAATAATAATTTATAAATGCTATTTTAGAAACATGAATAACTTATTTTCTAAAGTAAGAATTTCTATTTTAATTTGTTAAGAACTAATCTTTAAGAATTGCTTAAATCTAAGCCCTCATCACAATCCAAGTTATTTGATTGCTTACAAATTTCTATTGTCCTAATGAGGTGATACTGCAAACAACCACCCTTCACTAAAAACACTTTGTTACCCTCCAAGCTAAAGTGATGTTTTGTTGCAAATGTGTTCTCTACACATAAGAACATTCAATATGACAAACCTCACCCTTTATATGTTTCAGGAATATGAATAGTTAAAGTGTGACCTCCTTGTAAGGTTAGTTTCTTCTTCACATTGTCCTCCAATAATGACTTTTTAATTGCTCATCACCGTCTTAACAATTAATCGAGATCAGAATATAGCCCAATTCACTAAACTTGCTACTATTATCTAAATGGTCCTTCATTTTCACAACATAATCAAATATATTCATATCTTAATCTGCCTTACCAACTTTTAAAAGATTTTCTATCTCGGTCTTAACCATATAAGGCAACCTTGGGATTCATCTTTCTGATTTTCTGTTTAATTGGCTTAGCATCATGATATAATACAATATTATGGGCCACAACAGATGAGTCAGTAACGGGCATATCCCTATTTGTCCAAGCAGAAGTATCAGGATAAAAATGTAGAAGATTAGAATGTCATTTAGCTTCTTTAGAAGAAAGGCATATTTGATCTTAATTACTTCATCAAAAACATTAGGATCCATAGGGAATCAATAGTATGTATCAGTAACTAAGAGGGGACTACGAACTGAAGGTTCAAGAATCATAAAAGTCTTCAAACAACAATGTTATTATTTATAGACATGACAGATTCACAAAATAAGCTTGAGAATTCAAGCAATATGAGAATTGAATGTCACGATGATAGGATGGAAAATTAGAATATGCTCTTAAGAACTCAACTAGAGTCTCTTTTGAAGAAAAAACATCTAGAAGAGTTACAATAGGATTGACAGTATTTGAGATATGTTCTAGATGAATAAGATTACATGAAAAAGATTCTAAAGAAGTCTTCCTCACATTTAATTACATTTAAGACTTAGAAGTCGAAAGGTAGTATCCAAGACCACATTAGAGTCATGTGTATTTGGCTTTGATGGAATCTTGATACCCTACCCTTTATGTCCACAACCTTTACCATTATAACCTATTTTTGAAAGAATATTGAATCCTTCACCATAACATGATTGCAACTCCTTGAAATGGGGAGGATCCACGTTAGAGGCATTTTAAATATGATAAGTATAATGACTTATCATCCACACTTCCTTCTGATTCAAAAGATGTATCATCATCAGGAATAGGTGTGAGTGATATTTTCAGAATGTCAAAGTTAGCAGCATTGACTTTATATTCTCCAATAAATGGTGTAAAGGAACCACACTTGTCACTAGGACATGCATTAGCCCTATAAGAATTAGTAGGATCATCCTTAGAAGTATCAAAGGATGATACTACATTTTTAGGGGTTAAAGAAGGAATCAATTTTTTAAAAAGTAGTAGAACTCAAAGATTAGTTGGTTTCAACCAAGTGAAAATAGTATAGGGCATATGGTCATACTTGATTATGACCACTTGATTAATATGAACAAATATCATATGTAAGGTTGATGGGACTACACCCAAAGCGTTAAACCATGGTATTCCTAGAAGGTTATAAAGTAAAGAACCTGACATTAAGTAGGCTAGGGTGGGTAAAATAATGTGTACAAGTTGCAATGGTAGTAATATAGAAGTAGAGCTTGCAAACCAACATCATCGAATCCATGAATATATAAAGTAGTTGCAAGAGAACGAGGATCAATTTTGAGCTAAGGTAGGAGATCAACACTACATACATTGAGCATTGAACTAGTATCAATGAGAGTGTGTCTAATGCCTATATTATTTATAAAAAAGCATTATCATTAACATATAAGCTTGAGTTTTCACTTTTTTGGGAAGGAAGTTCTTGTGAATAGAATGTAATATATGGTAAATCGGAATGACTATGATTTATCAAAGCATTTACATCCTTTTGCCCAAC
Organism: Cryptomeria japonica; assembly: GCF_030272615.1. Classification (NCBI taxonomy): domain Eukaryota; kingdom Viridiplantae; phylum Streptophyta; class Pinopsida; order Cupressales; family Cupressaceae; genus Cryptomeria; species Cryptomeria japonica. The sequence goes on from NC_081410.1 coordinate 16,182,923, forward strand.
AAAGGTAGGAAAAATATTTTTTTGTAGAGCTTACAGAAGCATTTCATGATAAATTGGAGGTTTGAAGAAGATCCCAAAGGGAGATCTTAACTAGAGTAACACATAGTTGCTCTATAAGATCATAATCATTGGGAGGCTTCAAATTTGGTCTGGGTGCTAAAGGAATCAAAGGCTGAAAAGATGAAAGATGTGTTGAAAGATTAACATTTTGTTTATTTATTTTGGTGTTATAAGTGTGAGATACTGCTTTATATCAATATTCATTGACATTTTAAAAGTAAGAGATTGGGTAAGATGTAAGTAATATCTCGAGGGGCGTGTAGAAGGGTCAACACAAATAGTTATTACTTTCTTTGATTTTAGAAGTTCTTTGTTAAAGTAGATTATTGGTCTCTTGGGTGTATTATGGATACCAAAGACAACAATCACATTGTCTTTTTTAGGAGTAACGTAATAAGAATTTGAAGAGAAACAATCTTTGTAAGAATATAACTTACAAAACTCATTAAGAACATCATGTAATATATCAAAATCATCTTTAGAAAATGTATTATCAAAAACACTAAAGTTTGGAAAAAGAGTTTCAACATTGTTGAACAATAAATATTTTCCAAATGCAAAGTAACCCAAAGAATCTATAAATGAAAAGATATGAATGAGCTATTTAGAAAGTTGGGTTTAGTTGAGTAAAAGCACAACACAACAATAGAAAAGTTTGTGAAGTGTCGATTTCACCAAAACATAATGGTGGAAATTTTCTACTTATAGAAACTATAACAATGAATTATTTTTTTACATTACATTCAAATAACATAAATCAAAGTGAAATACTTAATGTAGAATTGAAAAGAGCTTATGAGGAAGTAAACATAAATGATTATGCTTAAAAAATAATTATGTCATTAACTAACCAAAAGTGAGAAATAAATTAATCTAATATATATCCTACTTCAGAGTAGATAAAAATCTAATTACAAATGAAAATGAAAGTTCAAGTAAAGAACTTGGCAACATATATAGGAGCTCTCGACTTGGGACACTAGTGCGCCACACTGTTATCCTGACATAGTAAATCCAATGACTCCCAAAATGCTCATTTTTTATATTACTTGTCAATCCTGAACACACAAACAACATGAAATGTTGGGGGTTGTTGTGGGGCTTCCTTAGTTAAACCCCCATTTTGGTCTCTTGACCTCCACAAATATCTAGAGGCAAAAGTGATAAAAATGAAAAAAAAAAACTTTACGTTAAGGATATTAGGATTTTAAAATAGAGATGCAATGATAAAATATAGTTATGGCATAAACCTTGGTCTATGGGGAAGAGCACCATGAGGTTTGATAGAAGGTAAATTATAAATTGATATTCAAAGATTTAAAGATTTTTTCTAAAAATATAAAGTAAACGGTAAACAAAGAGAGTTTTACCATAGCCTTGCGTTCCCCTCGCTCATAAGATTTTCAATTGGTTTGCAATGTGGAGCCAAAAATGAGGAAGCTTTAGATTTTTGTAGAGTTTTGGTAATGTGGAGAGATTGAGAGCATAAAGTGAAAATTTTGTTGCATGAATGAAGAAAAAGAGAGTTTTGCACACACTCATCACAAGGGAACATGCACAAAAAAGTCAACTACTTCAAAAAAATTATTATTTTATGGGTGTGAATATTTACTTTCCTAAAGTAGTTGAATGTGTTTTCACCTAAACATGCATTCTCCACGTGGTAGCTCACATGCAAGTCAAAGTGAAGGTAAAATATAATGGTCGAATTGAATAACTTGTGCTTGTACCCTACATTTTTTATTCACTTTGAGTCATTTGTTCCTAATGCTTAATGCAATAACTATTGTGCAAAAACAAGGATTTTTATGTGAAAGTTGGCAAAATAACACAATCTTTACATATTTCCACCTATACTCATCCCAAGGGCTTAGACAAGATTCTCACTTCATCTATTCCATGTATCAAGTCTAATGATCCTCTTTTTTCCTAAAATAAAATTAAAATTTAGAATTAATTATATTCCTTCCAAGTGACTGTTACATGAGCCAACTTGAAGCCTAAAATAGTTAGATCACATGTTGAAGTTTTGAATTAAAGAAAACACCCTTATTCATTTAGAACATCTAGTGAACACATTGAATTAATGCCTCCTGACACACCCCATAAAGCTTAAAAATCATCATCTAGTGATATTAGCACTATATTGGCAAACTACATGACTTATTGTGATCCTTAATATTGTTCAAAATTAATTGACTAAACATCCTTACAGAGGTTTGACACAAAGGAGTAATTATCCTTGTTGTGTGCAAACTCTAAGCATACAAATTAAGGTTTTTTTAATGTGGAGATCAAATAGAAAACTTTTAGAATTTAGTATAAGTCAAATTTGTAGGCCTAATATAGCATTAAAAATTGCATATTATTGCAATTTCACACTTATTCATTTCACCCACTTGGATTTGATAATTAATGATAAATTTGATACCTTGATTTCAAATATTCTAACTTCACGAATGAAAAAGATGATGTATTACTAAAATGTGGTTTGAAAATCAATAAAAATATCCTATACTACACCCTCTCCCCCTGCAAAACTTGCAAGTACAAAAGAAAAAGATCAAAATAAATAGCATCCATAAATCATTCAAAGTAATCATAAAAGCAAGTATAATTTGTAGAAAAAGTAAATGATATCGATTTGTTGACAATTAGAAATTGTTGGATAGCTTACATTGTATTGTATAAGTAACTAGATGCTACATTTAATAGATATACATTCCATTCAATAGCTAATATGGTAGTGCACTCAATAGCTACATACTGAATAAGCATGTGGTAGTCCTTGTGACCATATTTGAAATAGTGACAATAGTTGTTGGTGAAACCACCCAACCCAGGAGCACAACCTGCAATTCAATCTTCACAAACATGAAGAAGCAAGAAAGGCAATTTCACCAATGATCAGATAATGAATTGAGATGATGAAATATGTACAAACACCCTCCATATATAGCAAAGGGGCAAAAACATGAAGTTGTGTTACACTTGGGGCTAACTGGAGGTAGTCCGGCTGGACTACCACCCAGCCACGTGGCACCCCGTGTTGTTGGCATGGTGCCTAAATGGTACCAAGAATTCGTCTGAACTCAGTTCGGCTAGACTATTGGCTACATTATCTCGATTTTTTTGAGCACTTGAACTTAGAATTTTTCAAAAAAACAAACAAAATAGTTCGACTGAACTCACGTATGTGGTAGGTGATGTGGTAGCCAAATCACCTATTTTGTCTGTATTTCTGAAACTTTTTAATTCTAGTCAATTTTTCTTTAGGCAAAATATTTTTTAACAAAAATAAAAAAGTGCCTTTTTGTAGAACTCGAAGTCATGAATCTAGACATAATTTTTTTTAGTATTTTGATTAATTTTAGTATTTTTTTATTAATTGAATATTGCAAGTAGGTTTTTAAAGTTAAAAAAGAAGTTGATTAGAAATTAAAAATATATATATTAAATGATATTTAAAGAATTTTAAAAATATATTTTTCACTAGATGAGAGAATCTTCTCCAAAAGAGTATAATTTTTTTTTTGATAATCATAAATTTAGTAGACAAAAGTTGACGCCGATTGAAAACTACCAAATTCAGCTATGTTGGACTTTAAAATATTATTACGAGAAAAATATACGTCAAAATTTAATTTAATTTTTTTAACACTATATATATATGTCCTCTATTTGGAAAATTAAAATCAGAAAAAAAATAAGTTCATTTTTATTTTGTTTGGTAACGCCGACTAAAACCCTTGATTTTCATCAATAAAAAATCTCTCTTTGAATATATAAAACAAATGTCAATTTTTTTAAAAAAATTAAAAAATAATAGACATAAATTTCATTAAAATTTCTATATTTTATCAGTTTATGTCATTTTGAAATTCAATTTAGAAATGTTACTTTTATGCAGTCGAAGTTAAACAATTTTAGTTTTATTGGCCACTTCCTTTATAAAAGTGTGACACAACATTGTGCTTTTACCCAAAGGTCTGATGAGGTAGAGTCTAATCAACATGTAGCAAATATTAATTGCTTTTTGTAATATTAAATACCATGCACCTAAATGCAACTAATATATCGTAATAAAATATTATGTTGGCTGCCTAAATGAAACTTAAGCAAATGTAAATGATAAATGCTCATTTACTCCAACACCCCCTTAAGTGCAACTTATAGAGTAGATTATTATGCAAGATGAAAGAAAGATGCAATATGGGTCCCAACAACTAGGCCATGTTAAGTACCCATTTACAATGCAAATGCAATGTAATGAAATGAGAGCTCTCACAAGCCAAAGAAAAGGAGAAATCCTGTGGAAACAAAACTCCTCTCCAAAAGAGAGAAAATAAACAAAAAGATGATGGTAGGAATTTGTAGGAAGCAAAATCAAAATTTATGAAGATGATGGTGTCTCTAAAATTTGCACACGTCACCAATTTCTTGGATGATGAAGATGCCACAAGCCAATCAGGTACACACCTAATGACAATCGAATGTGACAAGCAAGTAACCAATGAAAATTGATTTTGAACAAGCTCCAAAGACAGAGATGAAGAGACAATAGTTGTACCATAACTATCATCAAATAGGAGAGACAAACCCTCAAATGTGTATCCTAAATTTGAAGTGTGTGACTACACAAACAAAGAACTAATGTTTGGTAGATAGGAATCCTAATCAGGAAGACAAATAGATACCTATTGTAATGAATCATTTGTAGTACTTAATGGATCACAACAGAAGATGAATGCATGATCTCAACTAGAGAAGTAGGAGTTGTAGGTGGAGTATTTGGATCATCATAACTCTCAAGTATTGCTTCACATTCAAACTCCTCTAAGGTACTATCATGAAAAACAATATTGTCAACATCATCAAGTGGAAGAAGGCAATCTGAAGTAGGATCATTTGGAAAAAGAGGAACATGAGGATCTCCAAAAATCTCCCATATTATGGTCCAAATTTTGTATGGGCACTATATACTTCTAAACTTGGAGCAGATGTCATGGAGGAAGCTCTTACTAATAGTACAATCAATCAACTGTATGACATGATTATTCTTATTTTTCCAAACTAATTGCTTCCATTTTGTCTTTGGCTCAAGAATGAGTCTATAAAGATGAGGCAAGAGATTAAGCCACCTACAATGTGTGATGATACTTTTTTCTCATGACTCATAATTGTTCTTAGTCAAAGTGATAACATAAGGATGTGTTGTATAACCCATGATTACATCAAGGATACACCTCTCACATCATAAATAAAGATCAACAACATGAAATTGAACAACAAAACCATTAAAAAATATTTGTACCATTGCAAAGTTGATGAAATCATCTTTCTGTCAATATTTGGTTTGTGAAAAATGACCTCTATTTGCAAAAGTTATGCAAAAATGAAAAAAAGAGCCTATATTAGGCACTTTCAAGACATCTAGGAGGCTAAGAAGCAAAAAAAATAAGCCTAGGCTAAGAAGATCATGATTGCTTGAATAATGGTGGGTAACCCACACCACACAAAGTTCCTCCTCAATCTCCCTCAAGTTTTGCCTCTAGGAACTCACTTAAGAACTCATACTATAGCCATCAAGGGCTGCCACATATAAAGTGTGAATAAAACCAAAATGAAATGCATATGGGATTGAATCCTAAGCCAAAGCCCAAATCATTGTGCACTGGGGCCCATAATTCTTAATAGCTTCACGAGATTAACACCCTAAAGCACAAATAAACAATTTGAGACTTTATAATAGTATAAAATTTGTGCCAAATATTGCCAAATATATATAAAAATTAGCCAATCAAGAGAGATCTCATGGTATAAAGATAGGCATGTGCAAATTCAGAGTGCAATAATGGAGGGTTTGGCAAAGTTTATTATACCTGCCTTGCACAACAAATTAAGACACTAGTTAGCGAAAAAAAGAATACAAATTTGAATCAATGCTAAGTTTGAATCAATGAATACAAATTTGGATTAATATTTTCTTGTGGAGGCATGAGGTTTCATTTATGATGTTGCTAGAAGGTTAGCTGACACTTAATCTTGAAGGATAATACTATGCCCATTTCAAGCGATTTATCTCACTGGTTGTGCCTTTCACCAAACTGGTAGAATATTAATTTGGAGTTAATGGATTTCTTTGACGTTCATTTTGGTAGCTAGCTTAAATATACTCGACCTATTTTTTATACAACTTACTCTTCTTTGTGTGATGGTGGAAATGTTTGTTTTATTATTTGTTAGCATGTAATTTTTATGTTAACTAAACGTTGAACTGTTAAGTCAATCCTTTGTTTTTTCTGGAATCAAAAGTTAGTGCTTCAACTGTAAGAGGTTGCTGCTTCTTTCAAGTGAAGTGGGTGCTTCATCTTACAGGTTGTGTTCTTTATAGAGTTTGTGCTCTCAGTAAATTCTTTTTCTAATCCGGGTTGGTGTCCATTTATATTAATGAAATCTATTTGTTGCTGTGGTTTTTTTTTTTACTTCGAAAGGGTTTTCCACGAGAAATACTTGTGTTTACATTTCGCTAGTTGTCCTCTTTATGTTTCATTTGTTTTCATTTTCCAATTTGTTTTTAAAAGTTCTAAAATACAGAAGTTTTAGTATTTGCTATGTGCTTCTCACCCTTGAGAGTCGATTTCACAACATAAATTCAAATATCTCCAACTAGTTAAATTGGTGAAGATCTCTAATAATAGATAAATAAAATGAATATTTTGAGTGTAGAAATAGAAAGAGAAAATGATGGGGAGTTTTCACTTCAAATCTGAGCATCTTTGGCCAAGGATGCCAGCACGATGCACAAACGTCTGCGTGAAGTGTTGTAGTCTCGTATGAACCGCAAATAAAAAACTCAGAAAATTGACAAAACCCAATGTTGTGTTTTAAATAACCTGCAAAAATCAAAATCATAAATATACCAACAAATACGACATGACAGAAATATAAAGAAGTAGAATAAAAAGATTTAAATAAAAGATATGAATAACAAATAAATACAACAAACCTCCATGTAGTTGAATCACATTAAGTAACCTGCACACAAGAAAAAGAGGAAAAATGTTTGGGGCTTTTTGGGGACTTGCCTTAGTCAAATCCCTATTTTGGTTTTTCCACCTCCGCGACAACTAGATATATAGATAGGTCAAAAAGATAAATAGATAGAAAGATGTAAATGATCAAATATATAAAGGGATGTGATAAATCATCAAGATGCTCAAAGACATGAGAAATATATTACTAGCAAGGCTTGAGCAAGCCAAGAGAGCTGCAAAAGATTATTGTGAGAGCTTGAGAGTGTTGTAGCAAGTTAGAGACTATTGTAGCAAGCAAGAGAGAATAAGATAAAGTTGTGAGAGCCAAGAGAACAAGAGAGATTTCTTGAGGGAACCAAGAGAAATTCCTTTGAGTGAAAGAATGAATTTAAAAGAGAGACTAGGAGGGAAAAAGAGGACTATTGAGCCGTTTGGAAGATTACAAGTTGTTTCCACTGACATGGGTAGGTGACAAATGTCAAAACCCTCAGAATTGACATTTGAACGTGAATATGTCGCGAGATGTCCACATGGCACGCTAATGTCTAGACAGATCATGCTAAAAACAACGATTGACAAGATGAACACATGGTTAATGCAAAAGTGATGTTGAAATGTAGCTTCTAAAAAGGGTCTTGAGCATTTTGAGAGAAAAGAGGATGATGCAAGGGTTGAAATGAGCCTACTAAAATTCTAGGGAAATGGACACAAAAGTGGCTACAAAAAGTAGGTTAAATTGACAATGTAAATCCCTAAAGAGTAAGCACAAGATCACTATGTGACCACGATAACCTTAGAAGTTCTTGTAATCATCATAAATTTAGATCAAGCTAGTAACATGGGATAATAAGTGGAATGTAATCGTAGTTACATCCAAAGTATGTGTAAAAACCTAGAAATCATGTAAATATCAAAAGGAAATATTGTTAGAACATAATGTTATTAGGGGCCATACCCTTATAACATTTATATATAATGTTCTAATGTAAGGTTATAAAACCTTATATATTATATGCTTTATAAGCATATTTCATTTGAAATAATTATAATCTAATAAATATTAGATTATTAATTATTTATGAATGGGGATTATTGAAAAGGTGTGACTCGTGAAGTCACCTTTCCTCCTATATTTAAGGAGGTTCTCTCTCATTTGAGAGGGGTGTGAATTTGAAGCTTTATGGTGAGTTGTATCACTATGCACAAGAGGTATTATTGGCCATGTGGAAGTATTTGAGGAGTATCCCCAGGTTCAATTCTATTTTATGATAGACTATATTTGTAAGTGTTTTAATAAAATGCAATAGATTAGCCAACCACGAAGACTAAAATGCAATGAAAATAACTCCTAATACAATGAATGAAAGCATAGAAACAAAGCACTGAAATTAATTGCAAACCAAACAAGAGTGCTTCTTCCATGTTATTCCATTGTTCTTCTTTCTCTTTCAAATTATTGTAGATTTCACCTACAAAGCAAGTGTGTTGCAAGCAAGATGAATGAAATTGATAGCATAAGGATACTCGAAATGTTGTTGAAAATTAATGAGAAAATGACTCAATTTATAAAAAAAATTGAGATTGATTGGATGGCTAAGATTGATTTGAGACTGAAAATAATCAATGGATGAGATTGAATGTATAGAGAGCTGCCATTCGAGGAAGGTGAAGATAGAAGAAATTAAATTAGAAGATATTATGAGAATAAATATTAAAATCCTTAATTATCTTCTCATAAATACCAGATTAGGAAGTTGAAGAGATAAGGGAGACAAAAATTAGAAAGTGAAAGAGATAATTGAAAATCAAAATTAGAAAGTGGAAGAGCTAAGTGGGGTCATAAATAAATAATTAAAATTTATTTATTTCACCCACACATGGTAATTAAATAATTTTTTTTTTTATATTAGAAATCGAGAGTTCAAAATATAGACAGAGGGTTTATACAAAACTAGGGAGTGGGGGGGCAGGGCCTCAACTGCCAATCAGAGGAATATATATAGTTATCTAACTATCCAAAAAGAGGGGGCATAGCAGAATAAATCAGAATTGGAGGATCTCATCCTGATCCTCCAGCCATGTGGTCCAACCCTGTTCGCCTTCCATCCAGACCATCTTCTTTCTAGCAAGGATCTGGGAGCACATCTCAATCCTGTTGAAGGGAGGAGGCCTGTTGTCCTATAGATCCTTTATCAACTTCTGCACGACCTTATCGAAGGAGGTCTAGTTCTCTGTGTTCCTAGCCCATTCGTACCCGTCTTGCATCTCGTAAACAAACATGGTTGCCCTGCCATCTTTTAGGAACCACAATAGCTTATTTCTCTCGAGGTTCATCACAAAACAAACCTGCACAACAATTTTGTAATGTGTGAGTTTTTTAAAAAACTTAGTACATTCCCTTGTAATACCTTGGAACTTCTCCTCATTTCTAAGTTTCCAAATAAACCAAAGAATATACGAAGATAAGATTTGCCAAACAAGATTAGTATCCTTTCTCAGTCCATAAATAAAACCAGTAACTATATCAAGAGGAAACACAAATTCTGCAAATTAATTAAATAAATTAGAATAATTTAGAGAAAGGGATTAAATAATTAAAATAATTATTTAGTCATGGAAGAATAATTAGCTTAGAATAAATGGATTAAATAATTAAATGAATTATTTAATCAAAGAGGAATAGTTAGGATTAGTCGATTAAGATCAAGATTTATTGATTAGAAAGAGATTATCATGAATATTAATCAAATAATGAAGATTATTTAATCAATAGTTTAGAAGAACAATAATTAAATAATTAAGAATTATTTTATTATAGGAAATTAGAAGAAGAAAATTAATAATAATTAAATAATTAAAAATATTTAATCAATTTAGATGAAAAAGATTAGTGAAAAGTGTCGTTGAAGACTTAGGACATTTTTCAATGTCTACAATTTGGTTTTTTGAATAGTTTCCATGTGGATTTTTCCCCATGACAACATTCTAAAAATCCATTTTCCTAAGTGTTGCGCCAGCCTCCTCCATAAACAGACACGCAGTATCCTAGTTTTTAAAGGGAATTCTCTTGTCCTCCTTTGGACCATCCCATAGAAATTTATTTAGATGACTATTAAGTGATGTATGATATTTTTTAAAATTATATGTCATAATCAATTTAAAATGATTTCATTATCCTTAGAATACAATATTCTTATAATCAAAATTACATATTCTTTTGCTTTTCTAAGAGAATCCTCATATTTGTTGATTTATTATATATTCTTCACCTTTACAATTATTATTGATCTTATTATATCATACTCTTAATACAAGATATCACTAAAAAATTCTAATCTTCAAACAACTTTACAATTAGTTATTACAATATGATGAAAGAGAGAAATAATCATAGACATCATTACTAAATAACATCTTGAACACAAAATATGTTTAATCAAGAAACATCTCATCACAAAAAAAATTGATATCACTTTCAATAAGAAAGATTCCTAAAGAATACAATCTTTTTTTTGTACTCCATCTTCTACATGTGCATAGAATATATTCTACCTGTAAGCCAACCCCGTGAACACATGGAGGACTCTGAATTTGTCTAGATAACATTAATCTTATGCATTTGGTACCACATATTCTCCTTTTAATAAATCAAAGTCCTTTGTAAAAAGTTGCAGAGATGTGTCTTTTCTAAAGAGGATAAAATTGAAAGAATCTTATCATGTTGATAACAAGTTAGAATCGCTCCTTAAAAGAAATTAGTTTATATTATTTTTAAGAGGTTGGCTTTTAGACTTTCTGATACAGAGTAGGAATAGGAATATTCTTAGATATCCTAGTCTTAAAATTACATTCTTAGATATCCTAGTTTTAGAATTATATTCATAATGTCTTGGGAATGAACTTGTTTTGAACTGAACATAGTATTTGTTGAAAAAATACGATTCCCATCCTTGGTCTGGTACTTTCGTATGGATGAACTTTACCATTATTTTTTATTCTTATAAATAAGGTCAATATTTATTCTATTAATATGACATTTTCATCCTTTTAAACATTGGTTTCATCATTCTATTAATGATGTATGCATATGTTGGGAGACAATTTTCTCATCTAGCTCATATGGTGTTCTCTCAAGCTAACAATTCAAGCCTTGTGAGAAATAATCTACCCAAGGATCAATTTTTTTTCATGCACAAAAAGTTACTATTGTCATAACATTGACTTAGATTGTCTCAACTATTTGCAATATTGTATGAGGTAAATCTCAATTAATAACCTTCTTATGCATTATTTGTATGAAAATCTATATTATTTATAAAACAAACTCAATTATGGTGCTTTACATATCTTGCAAAGAGCACATTATCACTTATATTTTTTTGAGAATAAATGAGGTGGTAACCATTGAATCCAAAAACTAAATCTTTATTCCTCCTAGAATACCTAAACTGAGCTCACAACTCTGTAAGATACAATACCATTCACAAGTCTCTAACTATCTTATAGAACCATCCAAACATCAAGAAGAACCTTTCATATTAACAAGTTATATGGTGCTTCAAAAAATATGTAAATTCTTGATATGATATTATCAAATATTATATGATTTATTAGCATAAAATCATATCAGTTCTAATTGGAATATACCTTTATGATCAACACATATTCCTTAATTTACCAATGGTTGTTGAAGTATAATTAATTTAATCTCTTTCCTTCAAATTAGAATAATAGAAGTTTCATTACAAACATTATTAGCCTCTACAAAATTAAAAGCTTCACCTTCTTAAAACATGGATCTTTAGAAAGATTATATGGAATAATTATTTGAGAAAATAATATTAAAATAACACTACAATACCATATATTAAATTTCTTGGGTATAAAGCATTTTCTTAAAATGGGTGCCTATTGCCCTTATAAATTGTCTGGGGAGCAAACCAGGAAATGATAGCTAATCCGTTGCTTTTTTTTTTTTTTTTTTAATATGGATCATTACTATATGTAGTTTTATGTCTACATTTCTCATTATTCATGCTCATGCTTATGAATATGTATGTTGATCTCCTTGCTACTAATAATTGGATTATATTCTAAATTTTTGAGGAATATTATATGATCTTTAGGAATGACAAATTCATAATATTATGGAATTTCTTTGCACCAAGATTCAAGTTTAATTGATTACTATATTACTAACAAGGTTAGTGCTTCTTTGTCGAGACTATACTCTCAAAACATATGGTGTAGGTGCTATTACATGGATGAAACTATACTTTAATAAAAAGACTATCTTCTATGTGTCCTTGAATCAAAAGAGTGACATATGAAAGTAGCTTTCTTGAAGAATCAATATGGCCTTGAAAATTTATGGAAGAGTTCCAATTTGATGCATGTAAAAGTACCATCTCATTTGAAGATATTTTAGTCTTTCCAAATAATATCATTTCTAAAGATCAAAATGAATATTGAATATCATGGGCACTTCACTCAAATTGAAAGTATTCCATTATAAAGGCCCTTTGAAGGTCATGGGCACTTTACTCGAGCGAAATCATTCCATAATAAAGACACTTTCAAGATCATTGACACCTTAGTCAAGTGAAATCATTCCATAATAAAAATACATTGAAGATCATTGCCACATTCTATATATTAAAATTATAGCCATCACTTTGAAATACTCTGTGCAGTGATTGGTTTTTAAGGTGATGCCATTAAGGGAGAGTGTACATAACACCACCTATTGGCTAAATCCTAGATGTAAGACCTAATAGACATAAGACCTTTAGGTATTATATGCTTCAAATTCAAACAATGCTTTGCCTTAGGTGATGCTATTGAGGGGGAATGCATATGTCAATGACACCACCTAGTAGTTAAATCCTAGTTTCAAATCCTATGGGTAGGTATATGTCCTAAGAGGTATGAAATAAGACCTATATATGAATTAGTAAGTCCTTTAAGCCTATAAGTAGTCATATGTAAGTCCTTTTGTATTGCAAGTAGGCATTAGTAAGTCCTATAGGCACATTTGTGCTCAAGTCCTATGTGCATATTGTCAATTCTTCTCCTTGTAAATCTTCCACTTGTAAAGGCATTGTATTAAGTCCTATGGGCACTATGTAATCAGCTTGGGAAGGGGCTGATTTGAGGAAATGATGACTCCAATATAATTTTTTAAGATTTGGAGGCATCATTTTTAAAACACTAAGATCATAAATTATGACAAGGTGAATTTCATATAGTCTGGAATGCATGATCTTTATGTTGACATATATTTGTATCCATGTTTATCATTGCCAAAAAAGACCTACATTACTGGAGTACTTCATTTTTTCTTTTATGAAAATTGACATGTGATGCCCCCTATTAACATTAAGGGGGAGTGTTAGAAGATATGTTATTAGGGGTCATACCCTTGAAACATTTATATATAATGTTCTAATATAAGTTTATAAAACCTTACATATTATATGCTTTATAAGCATATCCCATTCAAAATAATTATAATCTAATAATTATTAGATTATTAAAAGTTTAAGAATGGGGGTTATTGAAAATGTGTGACTAGTGAAGTCACCCATCCTCCTATATTTAAGGAGGTTCTCTCTCATTTGAGAGGGGTGGGAATTTTAAGCTTTATGGTGAGTTGTATCACTATGCACAAGAGCTATTATTGGTCATGTGGAAGCATTGGAGGAGTATCCCTAGGTTCAATTCTATTTTAGATATACCATATTTATAAATATTATAATAAAATGATGCTTTATGGGGTTTTTACCTAAAAGGGTTTTCCCCATGTATATCTTATGTAATGTGTAAATTTATGCATCTATTATCCTCATTGCATTTATTTTATGATCTTATTTATAATGATTAGTATCCTAAGATCTCGATTTCTAATAAATATTATTTAATAATAACTTCCTTAGACTTAGAGGCACACCAAATAATTTCATCCTCGTCGAAGGACAACATAATCTTCCTTTTCTTTAGTATCTCTCTCAGAATCAAACCCATATTTTCAAGAATGTTCAATTTTTTTTTATTGTACACCATTTGAAACAATTCATGCTGACACTAGAAGCAACCACATGGTTAGCTACATACTCACCATTCCTCCTCTTTGTATCGCCTATCCAATCGTGGTTCTCTAACGAATTTATGGTAGTCTCCTACACATTCCATGAGTCACACCAGAATCTTGCACGTTGACCATTCCCAATCCTCCATGATAAATGATTTACAATTAGATTTTTTCTTTCCCATATGAACTTTCAGATTGTTGAATTTCTAGAGCAATCATATTTAGTATCCTACTAGGAGCATCAAAATCTAGATATATTTTCCTCATGATTTTGTACCACAATTTATCTACTTTTTTGAATAGTTTCCATGTAAATTTTTCTGCCATGACAACATTCTGCAAGTTCATTTTTCATAAGTGTCATGCTACCCTCCTCCTTAGATAGACACACAATATCCCAATTTTTAAGGGGAATTATATTCTCCTCCTTTGGGCCATCCCATGAAAATATTTTTAGATGACTCTTAAGTGAGAAAATAGCTTAACTAGTAAGTTTGCAACAAGACATAAGATAGATAGGGATTGTTGAAAGTACTAATTTGATTATTAGGATTCTTCTAGCTTGCAAAAGTCATTTGATCTTCCAAGACGTAGCCTTCGAGTGACACTTGTTGATCACTTCGTCCTAGTGAGATGATTTGCATTACCTGACAAAGAGAGGTGCCCCTAAATACTTGGATGGCAACTGAGGAATATGAAAACCAAGAATCACCACAATTCTCTTTTGAATTTTTTTTTGGTATTGAAAAAGAAGACGTCTAACTTGTCTTTATTCATGGACTACCCAACACTAGAGAATAATTATCAAGTGTTATTTTGATCACCCCGACTTCCATAACTGAAGCCTCCCCAAATAATGCTATCATCTGCAAATTGGGAATGGGTGATAGGATCCAACTCAACATCAACCAATATCCCTTTTCAAATTTATAGGAACTGTAATTGTCTAATATATCTTCCCAACACCTTAACCATGATGAAAAACTATAATTGTGATATCGAGTCTCTTTGCCGCAGATTATTAGTGGCCTCCAAAAATCCAAACAAAGAACCATTAACAAGAACATAAAATCTTGGTGTAACAATTCAAGCCTTAACAACTTTGATCCATTTGGCTTCAAATACAAATCTTCCCAACACCTCAATTAAAAAATCCCAATCTACTTTGTCATAAGCTTTACTAACATCAAGCTTGTTAACCCGTTGTTCTCATTTTTGTTTTAAAAAATGAAGGACCATTACATAAATTTTTTTGTCAAAAAATGAAAATTTTACTCTACGACATGCTTCCCGAAGCAGAATTTTGCTTCGCCCTTGGACTGGCTTAATACCCAGTCCATCCTCGAGCCACGTTTCAAATTTCATCACATTCTGGGTTCGTTTTCTACGTCTTTCCTTCAATTTTGTGTTTTTTCTCCCTGACTGCAGGTGGGAAATTTTCCTTGAATTGCAAGTTTTAATGATTTTCTTTGTTTTAGTTGTTGTAGGGAAATTTTTGGCTAATTACAAGTGCACTTTATTGAAAAAAGAACTTGTAACTTACTTTTTATTTCCCCCTTGATGCTTTTTGGCTTTTTAAGTCATAATAGGGATTTTTTGAATAAGTTACAAGTTAATTTTAAATTGCATATTTAAAAGTCACTTGTAATTCTTTTGTAAAACCCCCATTTTAATGTCTTTTGCTTGTAATGGGGATTTTATTCCCCTATTGCATGTGTTGAGTTATTAAAATTTGTTGTAGGGATTTTATTTTCCCTTTACACATTATTATAACTTGCATGTCTCTCTCCAAAACCCAATTTTGCTTAGAAATGGAATAAAGTGACATTTTAAACTTGTTATTATGTCCAAAAAACCCAATTTTTTCCATAAAGTGTAAATGGAGGAATTTTAAACTTGCCATTCACACCGTAAAACTCGATTTTGCCTTGTTGAGAGAAAATACATATTTTAAAGTTGTAGTATGGGAATTAAGACTTGATTTTTACTATTACATGTGAAATGAAACTTGCATTTCTTTTTCAAAAACCCGACCAGCTAAGGAAGGCGATTTTGTTGGAGATTTGAAGCAATTTTTATCGAGATTTTTTGGGAGATAGAAGGCGTTTTGGATTCCTCCCTATTTTTATGCATTTGCAAACACATATTACACCATTTGGGGTTTATGTTTGTTGGTTTTTTGATCTAAAACAACAAACACGTGTTTGCCAAATCCCACGTTTTGGTGGATCCAAACTCCACGAATCTTCCATCTCCTAAATCGTTTTGTCTTCCTTCACCTAGGCGTTGAAGTTGGAGGAATATTTGATCCGGTCTTGTGCCATTAGATTTGCATTTGGTGCCACGTTTTTCTGCCCATGGCATTTTGGTAAAAATGTGGCTAGGGTTTTGGAATGCAGTTAGTCTCTATTTAGCAATTTTCTTCCCTTCTTTCAAAGATTGATTATCTTTTGGAGAGGCATTTCAAATTGAAACAAGGTATGATTTCTTTTCTTTTCTTGTTTCCTTGTCTTCTTGTTTTTTCCTTTCTAGTTGTAAATTTGTGTATATGTTTATTTTGCCCCAAAAATCAGTTTTGGGAGAGAGATTTTCCCCTTTGCAAGGTAATTTGTGAATTGCATTGTTCTTCCCCATTTTCCCTCTTTACTTGTATTCGGGATTTTAAATCCCAATTACAAGTTGGATGAAAATAATTGATCTTCCCTTATGGTTATAAGAATTTAACCATCTTCTAGTGAAATTCCAAGTTGCAAAGATGGAAAATACCTATCCTTCCAAAATTGGGTTTTTAGAACCGGATTGCATGTCCAAAGTTCTTCCCATTTTCTTGAAAATGACATTCCCAAAACCTTCCTATTTTTATCCATCCATATTGCTTATATCCGTACTTTCCATTCACATCATTTCCCACAAGTCTAATTCTCATTTTTCACTTATTTCTCCATTTTCCGTTTTACAAGTATACTTGCATTCGGGTTTTAAAAGTCCGATTGCATGTTCATTCTTCCCAACTTGTATACTTGTAAAACTCTCCCCAAGATCTGAAATTGGTCAAAGTCAAATTTCCACCATTCCCATTTATTTCCCATCTTTCTCTCACAAATTCGTGAAGTGCAAGGGTTGGAGTTCTTCCCATTTGAAAAAGGAAAAATGTTAGTTGTAGGTGATTATGATGTTGCCTTAACACTTTTAAGTCTTCATCACAGTATACCGAGTTATCCTTCAATATTAGATTTACCATCCTCTCCTATTCTGAAGAAGATGAAGTATAAATATGACAAGTACCAGAATGAAGTTTCACCTTCGCAAGTTTCCTCTCCTTTGGATCACATAAAAGACACAAAGATAGGGCATGTGGACATGTCATAATTCGTCAAGAGATTGGAGGATCGATAGGATAGTAATATGTAGCAGATGTTGGGCAACCACATCCATCACGCATCCTCTTTTCTAGTGGCTGCTCTAGAACCTGAATTTGTTCTCACTTGTGCCCAACGCTCTGACAAGGAGATGAGAACCATTAAAAATGATGATGGTGAGGCAATAATCCCCCTTGATGCATATACAATTGAGAAAGTATTTAGAATACCACCAACACTTGTTTATATTGAAATTTCAAAGGATAGTGTAGCCGAGTACTATGTAAAGAAGGAAAAGGACTATAAACGTCATATCAACAGGTGAATTCATGAGCCACGAGCCACCTTCTCAAGGTGGGCTAAGTTGTACGGTTGCGATTTTAAGTGGGAAATTGGACACATCATAACTCTCCTCAATAGGATGATGGGTCTTGAACACTCTAATATTTTTGAACCCCGGATGTATCAGTTTACCATGTTCATAAGGCAATCCCATCATATTTCATGGGGAGAGATTATCAGTGATGCTTTGTGTGAGCAACTTGTCGCAGTCCCTACCACCATGACTTTCTACATGAATTCATACTTAGTGTATTTGGCAGCATCACTCAGACATTTTCTTGGTCTTTCTACCAAGGGTGACCGTTTGCTTATACCTGTGTGGGAATATTATGATCAGCTGCCTTTGAGACCCAACAGATTACATTTCAGAAGAGTTCAAGATGCATTATTTGGTTACTTCATGTGCCAATTTGACAAGACTCTAAAGAACATAAGGGTGTCAAATGAAGCATGGGAAAGCGTCAATGAGTATGGGTGTTTGTTTCTTCAATTCCCAACTTTCACTTATGTGAGATTCAGATGCTACAACAGGCAACCATACATGCTCCCTAGATACCCGACTGATAAGATCATTCTTTTGGAGTTGGGAAGACAAATCATGGATGTGCACGTTCATCAATCTTTTAGACATAAGGTCGGATTGGGGATCTCTACAATAAACCCATTGAAAATTGGTCAGTATTCTCTTGTCACATCCGTTAAAGCCAAAGCTATGAAGACTGAGATGCAAGAGATTAAACTCAAAAGGTTTGAGTCCAAAGCAAATTTTGATTACCAGGGTAAGAAGGAAAAAATTAAAAAAATTTGTGCATGTACATCATATTGATGATATCTGGGTAGATCTCTGTATGAAAATGGAGGTTCTTGTTGGTCTCAAATTCTGATTCCCCTTTTATCTCCTGTAAGAAATTAATAACTCTGTCTGCAAAAAGAGAGATCAAGGAAAAGGAACCTTAGAGCAACATATGACAAGGTTTCAAGAATCTTCTACACTTCAAACTTATCCAAAGTTTAGGCGGGTATACCTCCTGTGAATGAATTCACACTTTTAAAACAGATCCATAGTAAACCAGTCCAAAACCAGTGAATCTTATCACCTTAAACACAAACTGAAATAAAGAAAGAAAGCTTATGCTCATGCTCAGTATTGATCTACAAGAAATGTAGAAAGAGAGCTACAACTGATACCAATGCCTTATCTAGGCTACAGAGTCATCTAAGTTAAACAATAATTTCGCAATTAAACATCTCCATACATCTCATCACCTTGGCTCCTATTAACCCCACACATGCCTGACATATATAAGAGTTTCTCCTTATTGGACTAGACAATGTTCATCAAATTCAAAGTCTCCAACAAAATAACCTACTGATAGAGATATTTCCTGCGTATTTAATTTCCCTCCTAAAGAGAAAAGCTAAGAAACACATCTATTAAGGACTGCATTACAATCCATGTTCAAATGAATAACCCTAGATTACCCAAGTTGAAACCAATACATTATTGAAAGAAAACCAAAAGACAACACAAATTCTAGGACCGAAAATTCATGGTCTGTATATTGATATCAATTTTGAAAAGTCTTACAAAACTTAGAATATTCTCTGTAAAACTAGAAAATCCCAGATATATTTCTGCAGAGTTTCTTTACAAATTCTTGCGATAATTTCTAATTAGTCTTGGTATCCATTTATAATAGTATGGATGCATACAAGCTTCAGACCTTTTCAAAAGGTTTGTTACAACAAACTTCTTGTTTGAACAAGAAGTAGCAAATATTTTCCACTTTCTAACGGCCCCTTTCCCACGGTTGTCATTCTGTGACTTCTTCTTGAACCTCTGCATCCATCACAACATACTTTCTTGTCCATTCCTGGTACACGTCATCAGCAGGCCATGAGAAGTTAAAAAATTTCCATTTTGTCTTGGCTAATCTCTTCCAAGAGTTTCTCATTTTATTTACCTCTGAATTTAGGAAACCATAATGTGATTTAATTTTCTCTATTTCCTCAACCATTCTAACAAATAGGGAAGTATCATCTGTGCTAATGATTCCCTTATTCTTAATGATAGGTTGGCTCCTAATTCATTAAGCCATATTTGTTTGTCCTTCAATTGAATTGGACTGGCAAAGACCCCTAGGAATAATTCAAATACTTGCTCAGTGTACTCTTTCTTATACAAGTTGATCTTCCTCTCTGCATTATCTATTGGTATTTTGGTATGGTTTTGTCATTGATGTCAACACCTACTGGAATACTAGCACTTTGGAGATCCAGCAACATTCACCGGCAAGCAAGTAACTATTGCACAGTTACTGGTATATGGTTCACTGGCAAGATATAATGTTCACCGACACTTGGAATGATATGGAAGACACTTGGTAATGTCGAAGACATCGTGTGGACACTTTGTTTTGAAGAATTAATCATTGGTATATTCATATTTGCATATTTGCTTTTACCGACAAATAGGTCCAGGGTTATCCAGGGTTACACCGGCAGGTTTATCTTTTCCAGATTAGCATGGCATGCTATGGAGATGATTTATTATTGTTGTAAATGCATTAAGCCGACATGCTCAATCGGTTATAGCATCGAATATTATATTGTTTGTAAAATGTTTTTATTGTAATATCTTGAAGAGCCGACCTACTAAAATTGGTCTTAGGTTATGGTATAAATGTAAGATCTTATTTGTAAGATCAAATGTGGAAGGTGAAGAAGAATTGTGAGAAGGTATATGCGAGATTAAGTAGAGGTATACAGGAAGACACCATTTGAAGGTGAAGCTAGGTTTTTGTAGAAGCATATCATCATTACACCGGTACTGAATCCAGCATATGAAGATGCTATTTTGTACAATATATTCTTATTGGATTTAACCATCCAACTGTAGTCAATGTGACTCCCATTTTGTGATTGAGCAGTGAGCTCTAGGCTGTTGGCCTTTCTGCATGTGCAGACCCCATTTATGTACACTTACTATCTACAGTAGTATCATCTGATTGTGGGTAAGGTTTCCCACCGTGGTTTTTCCCCTTACAGGGTTTCCACGTACAAATATTGGTGTTATGTGTTGTGGATGACTTTATGTTTATGTTTCATGCATTAATCTTTACCGGTATAGCAATTTACTGTTAACACTGTCTACCAACATACTTAACTTGTTTATCGGTATTAAGCATTAAGTTGGTTAAATGGTTTTTGGTTTGAATTTATTAGACAACTGATTCACCCCCCCCCACCCTGCCCCCTCCCCTCTTAGCTGTCTCTGGGACCTAACAATTGGTATCAGAGCCTAGTCCTCTTTTGCAGAAGTTTAACAACTTGAGGAGATCCAATGTCTACTAATTATTTCAGGAAGGATAGTCCTAAACTTGATGGAACCAACTATGGGATATGGAAGATCAAGATGGAGACACATCTAAATTGCATTGGTAAAGATATCTGGGAAGTTACAAAGAATGGTTATACTATCAATGTAGCTGGTCAGACTGCTCCAACCACCTTAGCTAAAGATGAGGAGAATGATTGCAAAGCAAGAGAAGCACTTTTGAGCGCATTATTAGATCAATAAATCATGGGATTATCAGATAGGTCTAGTGCTAAAGCTATTTGGGATCATTTGGAAACACTAAATGAAGAAGATTCCACAGTCAAGATTGCAAAACTTGAAAGCTTTCGAGTCAGGTATGAACCTCTGAAAATGGAAGAAGATGAAAGAATTTATGCTTTTATGGAAAGAGTAAATGAAATTGTTTTGGGTATTAAATGTTGTGGAGGAACCCTGAGTGGGGATGAAATTGTTTCAAAAATCTTAAGAGGATTGCCACTGGCATATAAAATGAAGGTTACTGCTATAAATGAGTTGAGAACAATGCCTAATACATCAGTAACTAGGGATACATTGATTGGAAAACTTTTAGCCTTTGAAATTGAGGAATTTGGTCCTGTTGCTACTATAAAGACAGATTTGGCCTTTAAAGCATCAACATCATCTGCTCCATCATTTGACAAATCAGACTGGAAAGCCTTTTATGCAAGAGAACTTAAAGAAACTAGGAAGGAGAATGAAGAGCTTGAAGAACTTGAAGCACTATTTGCAAGGGAAATGCCAAAAGGTCCAGTTGGAAGTAAGTATGAAGGTAAAGCACCCTTTAAATGTTTCAACTGCAATAAGATTGGTCATATGGCTTCGAGATGCCCTGATAGACATGCTAGACTAAGAGAAGAAGCTAGAAGAACATACAAGCCTAATCCTGAATATCAAAGATACAAATTTAAGAAGAACAAAGACAAATCTTGTTACATTGTTGATGAAGGTGTGACTAATGAATCTGATGAGGATCCAATAGGCAATGGATGGGTTTTTGTTGCTATAATAGAAGATCAACCGACACCTACTGCTCAACCAGTAGAACAAGCCCTAGCAGCTAAAGTTGAAGTAAAGCATGAATGGATCATTGACTTAGGATGCTCACATCATATGATAGGAGACAAAGGTAAATTCTTGAACTTTCAAGAATACAATGGAGGTTTAGTAAGATTTGGAGATGACAAAGCCTGTTCAATCAAAGGTAAGGGTTCAATATCTCTTGATGGTAAGCATAACACTGACAATGTCTACTATGTTGAAGGATTAAAACATAATCTTTTAAGTGTTGGTCAATTAGTTGAGAAGGGATTTCAGTTACAATTTAAAAATGGAAAATGCAAAATCATGAATAGAACTGGTTTGGAAATTGCAACCGGTAATCAGACTAGAGGTAATATCTTTCATTTGAATAATAGTGAAAAGGCATGCTTGATTGCACATATAGATGAAAGTTGGTTATGGCATAAGAGACTATGTCATGTAAACTTTGATTGCATGGTAAAGATCAGTACTTCTAAGGCAGTTAGAGATCTACCTAAAATTGTGAAACCTCAGAATATAATTTGTAAGGAATGTCAATTTGGAAAACAAGTTAGAGCTAGTTTCAAAAGTATTCCGGAATAATCCAATAATGCTCTTGATTTGATTCACATTGATTTATGTGGTCCAGCTAGAACTAAAAGCTTACAAGGTGATAGATATTTCATGCTAATTATTGATGATTATTCTAGAATGTGTTGGGTTACTTTTCTCAAAGAAAAATCAGAAGCACTTGGAAAGTTCAAATTATTCAAAGCAATGGTTGAGAATGAAACCGGTAAGAAAATCAAATGTTTAAGATCAGATCAAGGAGGAGAATTCACATCTAAGGACTTTAATACATTCTGTGAAGTGAATGGAATCAGAAGACAATTATCAACACCTCGGACACCACAGCAGAATGGAGGTGTTGAAAGAAAAAACATAACTATCTTGGATGCAGCAAGAAGTATGTTATCTGAAGCAAATCTACCACATGTGTATTGCAGAGAAGTAGTTAGCACTGCTGTCTATACATTCAACAAAGTTCACATCAAAGGTGAAACCAGTAAGACCCCTCATGAACTATGGTTTGGTAATACTCCTACTCTTAAGTATTTCAAAATTTTTGGAAGTAAATGTTATATTAGAAGAGATGAGTATATTGGCAAATTTGATCCTAGAAGTGATGAAGGAATATTTCTTGGTTATTCATCTAAGAGCAAGGCATATAGATATTTTAATAAGAGATTGCAGAAAATTGTTGAGAGTACATTTGTAAAGATTGATGAACAATTCAGAGGAACTTCAAGGTATATAGACTCTGAACCGACAATAGAATTGTGACAAATGAACCTACACTAAATCCACTGGTATAGAATGAAGATCCAGTTACCCTGGTACCATTAGAGGATTCCACAGTAATTGAAGAACAACAACAAACTAAGACACCCCGGTATGTAAGATTGAATCATTCTGAAGATCAGATAATTGGAAACAAATTTAAAGGAGTTACGACAAGAGGAAGATTGGCAAATGAAGAGGTATGTCTTATTTCTCAAATTGAACCATCATCTATGAATGAGGCATGTGAAGATAAATTTTGGATTAAAGCTATGGAAGAAGAATTAGGACAAATTGAGAAAAATAATACTTGGACATTAGTTCCCCGGCCTAAAGATAAAAATGTAATTGGAACCAAATGGGTATTTAGAAACAAACTTAATGAAGATGGTAAGGTTGTTAGAAATAAAGCAAGACTAGTGTGTAAGGGATATTCTCAGAAAGAAGGAGTTGATTACAATGAAACCTTTGCACCGGTAGCTAGAATTGAGGCAGTCAGATTATTCTTGGCTTTTGCAGCTCACAAGGACTACAAAGTTTATCAAATGGATATTAAATGTGCATTTTTGAATGGAGATCTTGAAGAGGAAGTATATATTGAACAACCTAATGGATTTTCTTTAACAGATGATAATGATATGGTTTGCAGGTTAAGAAAAGCTTTGTATGGATTGAAACAAGCCCCAAGAGCTTGGTATGCAAGGTTGGATAAGTATCTTTTAAAGATTGGTTTTACTAAAGGAAATGCAGACAACAATCTATATTACAAAATAACTAATGATGACATCTTGATTATAGAAGTATTTGTTGATGATATAATCTTTGGAGGAGAAGATGGATTATGTAAGGAATTTTCTATTAAAATGCAGCAAGAATTTGAAATGTCTATGATTGGAGAAATAAATTTCTTTTTAGGATTGCAGATTTCACAGACTGATAAAGGTATATTTTTGAGTCAATCCAAGTACTTGAAAGAATTACTAAAGAAATTTGGGATGGAGAACTCTAAACTGGTAAGCACACCTATGACTACAAATGACAAATTATCTCAAAGGGATGAATCTACACCTGTTAATCCAACTATATACAAATCTATGATAGGAGGTTTACTGTATTTGACACAAACCAGGCCTGATATTATGAATGCAGTATGTATTGTTTCTAGATTTCAGAGTAATCCTAGGGAAAATCATGAATCAACAGTAAAAAGGATTTTCCGGTACCTACAAGGCACAACAAATCTTGGATTATGGTATCCTAGAGATGAAATTTTTGATCTATGTGCATACACAGATGCAAATTGGGCAGGAGATGTGGATGATAGAAAAACTACCATTGGAGGAGCATTCTTTCTTGGAAAGAGATTAGTTTCTTGGTTGAGTAAGAAACAGAGTTGTACATCTTTATCAATAGCAGAATCAAAATATGTTGCAACAACAACTAACTGTACGCAGGTACTATGGCTTAAGCAAATGTTGAAAGACATAAGGGTAAAATGCAAAGAACCTATTACTATATATTGTGATAATACTGCAGCAATTGATATATCTAAGAATCCGATATTACATTCTAAAACAAAACATGTTTCTATCAAACTGAATTTTCTAAGGGAAAAAGTTGAAGAAAAGGAGATAAAACTGGTTTATGTGAATACTAAAGAACAACTTGTAGATATTTTCACAAAATCTTTGCCTAAGGAGACTTTTGAATATCTCAAAGATCTGCTTGGAGTCATACCACCACCGATAGAGACTTAGACAGTTGATGATTGTCATCAACCAACAGAATCGAAAGACAAATCTTTTACTCCGGTCTTTGATGAGGAAACTACTTCTCAGGGGGAGTAGTTGGTATATTGAATGAGTTGGTATTTTGTGATAAGTTCTTTGAACTAATTATATTTGGTTTTGTATTGCTTTGGCATTTGATGTCAAAGGGGGAGAGATTGATATGGAAATACACATGGATAACACATATTATTCCTAGGGGGAGAGACTTTATTCCTTGGGGAGAGCTATTATGTATTTTGTGATTTCTGGTTATGATCTCTTTGGGAGATTGTTGATCTTTGGTTTTTGGCATTTCTGTTTTGGCACTTTCATGGTTTTTCCATCTTGTGTTGCCATCAATGCCAAAGGGGGAGATTGTTGGTATTTTGGTATGGTTTTTTCATTGATGTCAACACCTACTGGAACACTAGCACTTTGGAGATCTAGCAACATTCACCGGCAAGCAAGTAACTATTGCACAGTTACTGGTATATGGTTCACCGACAGGATATAATGTTCATGGGCACTTGGAATGATATGGAAGACACTTGGTAATATCAAAGACATCGCGTGGACACTTTGTTTTGAAGAATTAATCATTGGTATATTCATATTTGCATATTTGCTTTTACCGGCAAATAGGTCCAGGGTTATCCAGGGTTACACCGGTAGGTTTATCTTTTCCAGATCAGCATGGCACGCTATGGAGATGATTTATTATTGTTGTAAATGCATTAAGCCGACATTCTCAATCGATTATTGCATCAGATATTATATTGTTTGTAAAATGTTTTTATTGTAATATCTTGAAGAGTCGACCTACTAAAATTGGTCTTAGGTTATGGCATAAATGTAAGATCTTATTTGTAAGATCAAATGTGGAAGGTGAAGAATAATTGTGAGAAGGTATATGCGAGATTAAGAAGAGGTATACACGAAGACACCATTTGAAGGTGAAGCTAGGTTTTTGTAGAAGCATATCAGCATTACACCGGTACTGAATCCAGCATATGAAGATGCTATTTTGTACAATACATTCTTATTGGATTTAACCATCCAACTGTAGTCAGTGTGACTCCCATTTTGTGATTGAGCAGTGAGCTCTAGGCTGTTGGCCTTTCTGCATGTGCAGACCCCATTTATGTACACTTACTATTTGCAGTAGTATCATCTGATTATGGGTAAGGTTTCCCACCGTGGTTTTTCCCCTTGCAAGGTTTCCACGTACAAATATTGGTGTTATGTGTTGTGGATGACTTTATGTTTATGTTTCATGCATTGTTATTTACCGGTATAGCAATTTACTGTTAACATTGTCTACCGGCATACTTAACTAGTTTACTGGTATTAAGCATTAAGTTGGTTAAATGGTTTTTGGTTTGAATTTATTAGACAACTGATTCACCCCCCCCTCCCCCCCCCCTCTCAGTTGTCTCCAGGACCTAACATTATCTACTCCTTCTACTAACTTTGTTAGATCCTTTGTCATGTCACAAGTGGATTTGATAATGGGGTCAGCCCTTGCCTCATCATAAGATACACATATAAGTTCTAGGTCCTCCTCTCTAGGCTTCCACTTGTTAAAAATAGGCATTAAGACAACCTTGTCTCCATTGAGCTCATTCCACATCTCCAAAACTTTAATAATATTATTATATACCAATGATGATCCTATAGTGTCAACAAAACTCAAAATTGTAGCCCTCACTCTCTCTTCATATTTATTTGCAAACAGGGTTTGAGCCTGTTTTAGCTTCTCCAACTCCTGAGGAGTGATCTCAACTGATTGGGAACTTGAAGGTGCAGGAGAAGGTGGGAATTCAATGATAGGGCTAGTGGATGGAGGCTGTGTAGGAGAAGAAGCAATCATCAAGGTTGAGGACTCGCCTCGATGGTATTGCCCTACCAATTGGCTTTTCAAATTAGCAATAATAGTGTCTCGGCTCATTACCTCTCCTTTGGCGTCATTGTAAGCTTTTAAAACTGTTTCTAGTTTAGCCTGGAGATCTGCCTTTTCCTTTGCTTCTTTCTCTGCCACTGCAACATTGAATTTTGTAGTCTCTAAGACTATGCTAGCAGCCTCCACCACTCCAGTACTTTGTACCCTCTTTACTATCATGCCTCCAAGGTAGCTGGACTCTGGGGCATCTTTTTTCCTTTTATTTTCATCTCTCTTCAGAGACCAAATGACCAAGGCAACATCATCCTTGCTGAAGGTTACTCCTTCCATAGGCTTAGTCTCTTTCCTGACTGACTCTAAAACCAAGGCATCTGCTATATCCCATTCAGGGAGGATGAGTACACCAACTTTTGCTACCATTTCCCTTCCTTGCTCAGAAGTGATGGTCTTAAACTTAGTGACCATTTCTTGCTTTATTTCTTCCTCCACCACATCTGCATCCTTGTGGGGTTGCTCACTCTTCCTCTTCTCACATCTAGCATTAAAATTATCAATATTCTGCTTCCACACAAATTGCATGAAAGCTCCTGAGGTAACAAAGTTGCTGTCAGCTAAGAACTCCTCACTGGCTTGTTTAATGGTAGGATCTAGTTCATGGCCTTTAAACTCATTGGTGGTAATGTTCATCTCAGAATCTTTTGGCTCTTGAGGCATTCTATCCTCTATTTCATCATAAGTATAGGCTATCTCCCCAAGACTCCCTAACTGCAATAATTTATCAGCTATTGCCTGCTCATCTCCTATATGAATAGGGGATTGAGATGGGGAATACAAGGGATCATTAGATTGCACTTCCTTTCCCACCCTTTTCTTCTTTGGGGAGTCCTGAATGTCAATGACATCTTGTATTTTCCTCTTCCCTCTTGAAGTAGAAGGATCCCCTGTTGTTGGCACTAGCACACTGTACTTGGATTTCTTATGTAAAACATAATCACCCAGAGGGATTGCTTTAGCAGATTTAGACCTAAATAAAACTAGTCTTACCTTCTTAGGGTTATTTTTAATCACTGCTTCCCTCTTTTCTTTGAATGTTTTCATTACATCTTCAAAACAAAGAATTAAGAATTTTGTCTTTTCCTCAAAAGGGTGAAAATTGGCCAAAGGGTCATAGCTGGTGTCAAATTGATGCACAAAATCTAGAGCCTTCTTATAGGCCACCCATTTCTCTTTCCTTAGCTCTTGCTCATCCAAATCAAACTCATTTCTGATGAGGTCTTCAGGGAATTGGAATTGGTGAGGTCTGCCTTTGCATACTACCCTCTTCCTGAACATACTATTAAAGAAATCCTCAGGGTCAGAAAATCTTGACATTGTAGTGGACAAATGGTATGGTTGAAAGAATTCCTCAAAACACTTCCATCCCCCTTTAGTAATCACAAACTGATGTGCTATTGTTACTGTGGGGAAAATGGTCCCTTTTCCTCTTTTAGATAGCTCTGCCTCTTGCACACTTCCAATCTACCTGAGGACTTGTGCAATTCCTACTTTCAGTGGGACCTGATATGGTAACAAAAATGGAGTGCCTCCGAAACCACACACTCTAAAAACTATGGAAACAGGGTACAAGTACATGTCACCCCAATTGTGGACAATTTTGATTTCTTCTGCAAACTCCTTTGGCCTAAGAAACTCCAAAAGAGCTTTAGGGACCCTTGGATTCTCTGAACATAAGAGAATTCTGATCTTGGATGCAAAGCACTTATCAAACTTCAAGTAGCTAGCATCTTCTCTGTCCCATGACAACACTGTGCTCCATAGCTAGACTGACATTTTCTCCCCATCCTTTTCTTTTACTAGATCCATTTCATTTGCAAAGTAATCACCACCCTTGAATAGAAACAAATGCATGAGAAGGGAGTACCATCCAAAAGGCCTATCCACCTTACCATTCTTTATCCCTATCAAGCCTTCATGGATTGCATCCGTAATATAGGGGGTGTAATCAAATGTGATTGCCAGAGAAGGATTTAAAATTTGAGCAATCATTAACATGTAATGAGTTGGCATGTTCACTTCAACATCCTCTCCAAAAATCTGGCAGAGTGACCAATATAATCTTTTAGCTCTAAGAGTGAACAAATTTAAAGAGAAAGGCTCCATGGTATTAGGTCCCACAACAATCAATCCACCTATTTTAACAAAGAATTTTTTAAGAGGCCCATTTCTAAGATGATTCCTTTGTGCATTGTAGACCTGAGCCAATAATTTAAAATTAATGGGCTCCAAATAATTAGACACCTCACTGAGCCCAAATACATTTATGAACTCATCATCATTTATTTCAATGAGGGTTTTTCCATTTATATCCCTAACACTTTTGGTAATAGGGTCATAGTTGTGTGCAATTTGAGTTAGGAGATCCACATCCATGAACACTCCAGGGACCACCAATTTACCTACATCCAACTCCCAAATGTCGTTCATTGGGGCTGGGGAGTGTCTCATACTAAATCCAACCTTGAATAAACTCAAACTAGACAACCCTATCTATGGATCTCTCAGCCAATTGCCCTTGTCATATAATCTGTCTCCTATTCTCAAGTGAGGAGCCTTAGGCACTAATTCCTTAACCTTAGCTGCTATGTTTGTGGACATAGACAACTGTTCCAGGAAATCATCACAAATTACTCTCTCCTGGTAATTAACTTTCCCTGTGAAGTCCCTTCTGGGTGCCATCTCAATGATATGCTAGTATATTCAATTACTAATCACAACAATTCAGAACAAAACCACAATTCAAAACAATCTTTCAAGTAACTGGTAAGTAAGATACAAGAAAACCTATTTTCGGCCTGAAGAACTCTACTTTGCACCAGCTTTTCTGCAACAACTCTTCGAAATGATACCTACATTCAATTGATGTGAGTGTATATATGGCAATCGGGTTCTTAATTGCGACATTAACACCACATGCTTCGGCCATCACCTCAGAATTGAATTCACAAATGAATTCAAAAATTTCGCTCCAACGGATCACAAAATGTCTGTGTTTCTACCACTTTCTTGTTTTGCCATTTCGCGAAGCCTAAAATTCGTGCTTCTTCATCAAGCAAAAACACGCCAACCGTTAGATCCAACGAAACTTGCATGACTTTTACTTTATTGACTATTCTTCATCCGACGACAGGCTTTGATCTCTTTTGCCATTTCATGAAAGCTAAACATCGTGCACATTCACCTAGCAAAACTGTGCGGGTCGTCCGATCAAAAGGAACTTGATCAGTCTTTATTCTATCTTGCGACTGGCGGTTAACCCCACTAACCGTGCACCAAGCATTTAAGGCTAGCAGTTTTTGCTGTTTTGCGAACGGTAATTACCTTGCATCTTTGGGCTGCGAAATAGCGCCCGTCGTAGGATCCTCCTTAAGATATTTGTCCTTTAACAAACTTAACCAATAGAAGTGGGCCCTCTGACTCAGCACCACCCAACCTGACAACCTACTGTCAAAGGAGATCAACGTGTCAATCCTTAATTCGTCGAACAACTTCCACGGGATCCACTTAAGGTCCGCCACGTGCATCTGACAACTTGTCTTTTCACCTGCGGTCTGATCCACTTGTTCTGCCACGACACCAACCAAGTGGCCGCCATGTCACTTCGCTACTTTGCGAAGGTTAAATTTCAGGCACCTTAGGGCTGCGAAAAAGCGCCCACCATCCGATCAAAAGGAACTTGATCGACCTTTATCTTTAGTCTTTGCCTGCCTCGTGGATCCATTTTCCTTTTCGCCATTTCGCAGAGTGTAAAACCCATGCACCTTTGCCTTGTGAAAATGCGCGGGTCGTCTAATCAAAAGGGACTTGATCAATTTTTATCATTAGTCTTTGCCTGGACGCCAAAGCCAATTTCCTTTTCGCCACTTCGCGAAGGTTAAATCTCAGTCACTTTAGTCTTGCGAAACTACGTGGGTCGTCCGATCAAATAGAACTTGATCGACCTTTATCTTTAGTGAAAACTTGTATGCCGGACCCACTTCCGCCTTTCGCCACTTCATGAACGGTAACTCACGGGCATCTTAGGGCTGCGAAATCACGCACGCCTTTAGATTAAAAAGAACCTGCTCACTAGTTAGGAAACCTGATTAATCATTAGGAACTTTAGGAAAAGCTTAGAAAAAATAATGCGTTGCTAGACCCGCCTAGGAAGAAATAAGAAGGGGGGACACTTCTCACAACAAACAGACCCTTCTTTTAAGTGAATAAAGCAACACAAAAATAGAAATAAAGGGTTTTTCTCAGACATTGGAGCGATTAAAACCTAAACCCTAAACCCTCTTTGGACCTAAAGCAATTAGAGGTAACTAGGCCACACCAGACTCAAAATTTTCATAGGCTTAGCCAATTATGGGACAAGAATACCCATTTTTCAAACAGTGATAACAGTTCTCAAGATGGACTATTGTAGGCTTATTGTTGAGCAGGTTATTGATTTGAACCTGGTGGACATCTTGCAAGGAATGATCGATGATGGCCATATGCTCGATCTAGAGTATGTCTCAAGAAGGGTTGAGGAAGCCCCACTTCCTTTAATCCAATGGTCACATAAAGAATGCACGTCCATTATTGAAAGATTTCAGTCTATCTTGGCTAACACCAACACTTGGCTCAAAGGTAATGGTGTTAGACTCATCAAGGTCAAGGTTGGGAAAGGAGATGATTCTATGGGGCCTCCTGGATGTAAGTCTGAGATTCAGATTGAAAACAAGGAAGGTGCATCATCTTTAGACACCAGGATCAAATTGCAAGTTAGTCGGGTAGTAGTGCTTCCTCCTGAGGAGGCGATGGTTTGTGGAAAGGAAAAGTCTCGGTTTCACGTTCATGTGATTGATCTTGATAGTCGAGAATAAGGACAACAATCAGAAGATGCTCCTAAGTCTCTAGCTTCGGACTCACCTCATGAGATTCCTTCCTTTGTTTCCATTGAGATGCCTCTTTCTCCTCTTGACATAATAGTGGAAGAATCTCCTCAGAATGTCGTTCCTATTTCAGTAGTTGAGCCAACTCCCGATCATCAACAAGAGAGTTCTCTGGAAATTCCTGAGGATATCCCTGGATGTATCCATTTGTTAGAGATTGATAGCTCTACTTCTGGCTTTGAAGAATTTATGAGATAATCTTCATGCCCATTGGTTCTAAGAAAACCATGGTCGCCATCCAAACAAATACTCCTCCTAGGGTGACCACGACCGTTCAAACAAAAACTGGTTCTCCTTCGCCTTCAATAGCTACTAGAGGAGAACTAGTTGTTTTACCTCCATGGCTTAGTTCTTTTACCCCAAAGAGGAAGAAACATGAAATCTCTCCTGATGTCTTTGACTATCAACAACTCAAGCAGTCTAGGCACAAGGTTGCTAAAAAGGCCAAGATAATTTCAAGAGTAACCGTTGATAGCAATAAGATGAAAGTGGCATAAATTGTTGAGCCCCTTGTGGATAAGCCACGTGAGGAAATGCAAGTTGCTGATTACAAGGTTACAAGGATAGAATTGGTCAAACAAACGCATGAGGTGGTCAAACATGATGCCCAACAATCCATAGCCTCACTAGTGCAACGGTATGATGAACTTCTAGCAAAGAAAGACAAGCTAGAAGAGGAGAATATACAACTTGTTGCAGTTGTTCATAAAATTACAAGACTTGCTGGTGAAGGGAGTAATCTTACAGTTTCTTCTGATTCCTAAGAATCAATTCGGGGAGTTGAAAGAGCTGCTCAAAAAGTAGAAGCATTGGATTCTTGGGTGGATCAACTTCATGATCTATGTGCACAAGTGCTGAAAGACATTTTCCAAATAATGTCTAAGTTGGAGACCATTGAAGAAAAATTGAATCATACCTCCGACACTTTCAAACATAATTTGGAAAGAGTTGAAGGTAGTTTGACAATTTGGCACACCATGCCCCAACAACAGTTAAGTGTTCTTCAGGAGCATGCCATTATTCCTTCCAGGGTCATGTACTTGGAATTTGAAGAACTTTTGGAGAATAAAGCCCTTGTTCTCAAATCTGTCATTGAGGAGATTGATGATGCAATGATATTGTGGAGTGAAGTATTCCAAAGTATTGTTTCCCATTGTGAGAAGGCCTCTTGCAACATAATGAGTCAGAATGGATAGCTAATACCGGAAGAAGAAGTGCTCACAGATCTACAAATGAGGATTCATAATGAATGAAGGAGCGAACAATTCTAAGTTGCTTCAATTCAGGTTCTGATGAAACATCAAATCTTTTTGAATGCAATCCAGTCCATCTTGGAGAAGAACGAATCAATGCTTCTTCGATGCCATGATACCATTGTGAAGACCATGGTTGTTGCCAAGAACACCCACGAGCCGAATCCCACTGAGTTGCGAATGATCATCTAGAAGTTCAAAGGATTCATGTCTTCACATGTTGCATCTTAAGTGTTTTTCAACACTTAGTTGTATTTTTCTAGATTTGTAATCTCTTAGTTGTAGTTTTTCTTTTGACAAGTGGCATGTAAAAACCTTTTGTAAATTGCAAGTTAAGTCTTTACTTGCACTTTTGTAATTACATGTAAGGCAACTACAAGTAGTGTTCAGTTAGGACTATATTTGGAATAAGTCTTAGTTAGTTATTGAATAAGTCTTGGTGGTCGAGAGAATCTCTCAAGTTAGTTAGAATCCTCCCACCTTTTTCTCAAGACTCCTCTTCTATAAATAGTTGAGGGGTCTTTTGTAATCTTTATCTTTTGGAAAAACTCTGCCAAATTTACAACAAAGAAGTCTTTGAGCTTTCATGTGTGAATTCAAGAATTGAAAAGAATAGAAGGAAATTGCTCAAGCTTTGAGTCTCTGTGCTACACACTTGAATTTGTGTTCTATATTATCTTTCTTGCAAGTTTTTCTTCAAACAACTTAATCAAATTTGATTTACAGTCTTTGTGCTGCAAGTATTTGAGGTTAATATAAATTAGATTAAATATTGTTTTGAGAGGAGTTGTAAGTCTTTGAGCTTGCACTTATTCTTAAGAGAGTTCAGAAAAAGAGTTTGTGAGAAATAGTTGTGAGTATTTGAGCTTATACTACTTCCCATTGTTTTAAGTAAAAAAGAACAAGATATTCCAGTCTTTGAGCTGTTATAATTTTTTCTTGGTAGCGTTAATATAGAAAATGGTAGATAGGACTTCATATAATCAAGACTTTGAGCTTGATATTGTTGTCCCATCCCAAAGGAAGTGACAAAATTCTTTGAGATTTTAGGAAACTTCATTTTCTTTCTCTCATTTCATTTCAAAAGTTGTTATTGTTGTTTTATGCTAAATTTCTATCACTTTTCTGTGAAGAGAAAAGGATATTGACTTTCTTGAAAGTAGAAGAAAGATTGTTGTCCCATCCTATTTTATTTTTAAAGTTGTAGTTAGATAGGGGGAGCCTTCCCTTAATTAGGAGAGTTTTACTCACACACTATGGTTGAAACCACAATTTTGTGTATTTCCCCAAGTGTACAACATTTTCAACCAACATAACCATACCTTCCAAATTGTCCATCTTAACAAATGAATGGTTTTGGATGCAAGTATAATGCTATCAATAATGTCTCTTACTGGCGTAAAGCCATTTTGCTCCTCTAAAATCAACTTCCCCTGTAGTTTTTCCAATTTGTTTGCAAACGCTTTGGATATTATCTTATAAATAGTATTACAAAGAGATATTGGCTGATAGTCATCCATTGATTCACATTTGATTAGATTAACACAATGCCAATATTGTTCATATACCTGACAATCTTTCTACTACATCTAACATCCTTTGCAAGATGAAGTATGTCAGAATCAATAAAGTTCCAACATGCTCGGTAAAATTTAGCTAGAAACTTATTTGACCCTAGGGTCTCATCCAAGTGCAACTAAAAGGTGGCCATCTAAAGTTCCTCCATTAAAAAGGAATACATCAACATTTTGTTATCCTTAGTTGTTAAATATTTTAGGATGGATGACAATAGCCAATTCCAACTCATCTTGTCTGAACACGAACCAACCCCTAGTAAATATTAGAAAATATTGAGCACCACCCTAATTCCCAATCTGTCTCTACACCACAATCCATAAGCCAAATTTACTCCCTCAATCCAATTCACAATCCTTCTTGCCTGGACTGAAGTGTGGGTTTTTTTGGTATTTGAGTCTCCCGCCTTAATCCAGAGTTCTCTAGCTTTTTCTTTCTAATAGATTTATTCTCTTGGAAGCAATTTTGTCAGCTTCTCTTTTAGCTCCTTTTCCTTCAAATAATTGTCTTTGAACATACCATCCCTAATTACTTTGTCATTTAATTCACTTAGTTCTGCATCAATTGATTCTTTTTTCAATAAGTATATTCTTGAAGGTTTCCTTGTTCCATACACAAGTTATTCTTGACAAAGATATTCCTTTTCATAAAAATAAAACAATAACTAACAGTGTCATTATAAATATTACTTTTCTTCTACCAATTTTCTATTTTGTCAATTAGAGATCCATCTGTCCACCACTTGTTTTAAAACTTGAAATACCTATTACCAGGCTTATCGCTTCATCTTAATTCCAATTACACCTAGTAATGATAAGACATTGAATTAGGTGGAATAGATGAAGAATATAAAATGTTTCCATTCATCCAAAACTTCCTTAAAAAGAATAGATCTAGTCTTTCAAACATAATAATGAATTGTATTCTCTAATTAGTCCATGTGTATCTTCCATTGTTTGGGACACACTTGATAGCTCCTATATGTCTTCTACAATTTTTTTGAAGTCAATCATAATTCTATTGATTTTAGTTAAGCAACAACTTTTTTTTTGAGAGATCCTAGATAGCATTAAAATCTCCCCTGAGGATAAATTTTTTGGTATTCAACTTGCTAATTCTTTCTCTCATTGTTGCCCAAAGTGTAGCCTTATCCTTTGTTCGAGTTGTGTCATAAATGTTAAATAAGGGTAACTTTAGATAAGTCACTTAACACCTTACATTACACAACATCAACCAATTATAAGAGGCTAATAACAAGGCATTGATAGAATTTGAGTTCCAAAGCAGTCCCAAACTGCTTGAGTGACCACTCGCATTGAGAAAACATCCACCCCATCTTCTACTGTACTTTAAAAATTTGATACCCTCTTCTTCATTATTTCTTGTCTCTTGTAGTGAAACAATATCATTAGAAAGTTTCGGTTGGCATGTTTGGCATAACTGATGAGGTTGAGATGATGATGGATGACTGTACCAGTAGAGGAAAGATGACATGATTAGTTATTTGTGTTGTCATTGATGACAACCAAGGTCAACTGATGTTTAATGATGTTTACAGTTGGTTTTCGATGATTGACCTATTGGCTAAGTGATTTGGTCTACCAGAGTAAGAGTTTGACAAAGTTTACCGGCAAGACTGCGAATTAGGTTCTTGATCGATAAAGCAGATAAGTTTTGATGGAATCGGGTGATTGGCGATGTTTGGTGACTTGTGGTTTGATACATAAGATTTTATGATGGATTTGAGTATGTAACCGGAACCGCATCCTATGATGGTTATTGGAATGCATGTTTTCAATTTCTGATGAAGTTTTGCCAGGGCTTAAGAAGGGTTTATGGACCAGTAAAGAATATTCTTAACCGATAATGATTTTTGGTTTGGCAGTGATCTACATCAAGTTCATGTGATTGATGATAACATGACACAAACCGTGTGATGTGTTTGAAAGATGTTTTGGTGCGTTTGGAGAACGAATATCTTAGGAATGTGAAAAGTGCTTAGCGAAATTTGCTAAGGGTCTGACTTTGTACCGGATCGACTTGTTGTGACAATTTATGATCATTCAACAATTGATATTGATTTGTAATTGATTGTAATGATCCATATGATGATTTGTAATGAGTTGTAAAGATCTGTGATGATCTACGTAGTAAGTCTTAGGGTTTTGATGCTGACCTAATTGTAAAAAGTTATTTATGTCAGTACGGTTGTTGTTTTGAAGTGTTGGTGATTTTGAGAAGTGTGTGAAGCCGAACTAGTGTGTGTGAGAAGATCGGCTAGTGAGATGCAAACTTGGAACTTAATTGGATCTAATCAAGCAAGCAGTTGAGTGCTATACACGGATCATTTACTGTTGTTCTCTAACAGAACAACTAAAATAGCTAAAATCCCTTAACCGGGTAGGTCCTAACAGGCCTCATATTGTAAAATCTCCTAATAGGGTGACTCAAAATCTGAGTTCTAAATCCTTTTTCGAGGTTGATACTAACAGATCAAAGATTCTAACAGGGTTGAGGTAAATCCATTAACCAGG
Organism: Cryptomeria japonica; assembly: GCF_030272615.1. Classification (NCBI taxonomy): domain Eukaryota; kingdom Viridiplantae; phylum Streptophyta; class Pinopsida; order Cupressales; family Cupressaceae; genus Cryptomeria; species Cryptomeria japonica. The sequence goes on from NC_081410.1 coordinate 16,220,558, forward strand.
TGATTTCTAACAAGGCCTGCTCCAAACGAGGCATCAATGTAAGCTTCTAACCGGACTTGGCTCCTAACAGGGCGCACTATGAAAGAGTCCAAAATATATGTGGGTACCAATTCCCACTGTGGTTTTTCCCTATTTGGGTTTCCATGTGAAAATCATGGTGTTCATGTGTGGAATTCTTTTCTTGTGATGTTCATGTTTTATTTCTGATTATTGATTAAGACAGTTTATGTTTATTTATTAGATATCTTAAAGTGGTTACTGGTATTAATGATTATATGGTTGATGAAGCATTCTGATTAGTTAATAAGTTGGTAATAGTGTTTGTTGATCTAATATTGAATTGATGGCTAATTTGATTAATATGCATAAGAGGAAATGATTATCTAGATCTATAAGGAAATTTGTCTTGAAGAATTGGCTTAAGTGTTGAATGTTTTCAGATATGAGATAAGTCTATTTTGGTGTTGAAAGTTTCAGTTTTTGTTAATACTGTTTCACCCCCACCTCTCAGTATTAATCGAATCCTCTAGGATTAACAATTTCTCTAATTGGTGCTTAACCAAGCGCCTCTTATGAGGGGTTGAAAGACCCCCAACATTTCATGTGAGTATCCTCAATGGTTCCCAAAGGAGGCCTTCATTCCCTTTGTCTTTTTGAGAAAGTCAGTTACATTGATCAAGCCTTTTTTCAAGGCTTCATCCTTTGTCTTTTGTTTGTTTGAATTCCTTCATTTCCCCTTCTTAGCTTTACCAAGAAGCTTTGATACAGATTGATTGATACATCAAGGATCTATAATACTCAATTCATCTTCCCTAGATAATTTACCCTCTAAGTCCCATTCACCTTCAGATCGATCCTCAAGAAATTCTACCTTGTTTACCCATTGTTGATTGAATTGGGTTCATTCAAGATATTGAATGTGGCTACCTTATTAGTGTAAATTGAACCATAATGAAGCAGAGTCAAAATAATCATTTTTTGCAAATTTGTATCTATGTTGTTTTGAATACCTTAATATTGTAGCTTATCTTAGAGCCTTTGGTCTAACGTGTTCTTGTTACAGTCAACTTCATGATTCGTAGCTTGAGCTTGCAGGGGAGTAATTTTTTAAATTTTTTTGGGATCCAATTTTTTGTTATCTGTGTGGGTATTCAACAATTGCTTTCCATATTGTCTCTTTTTCAACATATTAGGCAAAATTTCTTTTCCTCTTTGTTTTCAATACTTTGGATCCAATGATCTCCATCAACACATAATCTAATTTCTTTAGGGTTTTTCCTCACTGCTGCTATTTGAATGTGCGCATATAGGTATAATTCTTCATTGACAAGATCCACATCAATGTCCATTAGGGTTCCAAACAATCTCCCAATTTTTTGCAAACACTCTTCCAACCAGTATTCAATAGGGAGATAATGGAGTTTGATCCACATAGGCTTATGGCTCAAGAATAATTGGGTTGAAATAAACACACCATTGTTGGATATACAATGAGTAATCACTCATCATCCAAAGGCAATCCTATATAATTTTATCCCTTTCTTCTTTGTTAGCAAAAATCACAATAAAAAATAACTTTTGGTAAGTTTTGTAATTTCTTGTGTTGTTTAGGTCTCAACAATGTAGTTGTGATTCTTTGCTCACTTCATTTGAGGTCTGATAAATTAACAAATTACAACAAGTTCCTCCAAAAAACCTAGATCTAGTTAGATTTCATTGGATAGATCAATGGTTTGTAAACCTCCATGGGATTGTCGAGGAAATGATTTTTCTTTGTCTACACATGGGTTCGAGTTGTTGCTTGGCTCCTTAGGATTTCCTAGGAATCTTGTTCTACCAATTCTCTTTCTTTTTGCATATTGGGAACTATTATATTATTTCATTAAATATAGTATTATAATATATATTATTTAATATTTATAATATTTTTTATCTGTTATATTAAAATAATAATATTACATTATATATAATAATATAATAAGTCTAACCCTAACCCTACTTTTATCTCTTACCCTAATCCTGACTATAACCCTACCTCTAACCTTAACCATGACCTTAACCTAAACTCTAATATTAACCCTAACCCTAACTCTAATTCTACCCCTAGTCGTAACCCTACCCCTAATCTTAACCCCAACTAGGATAAGGGTTTAATTAGGGTTAAGGTTAGGGGTTTAGTTCAATTAGGGTTAGGGTTAGGGTACAATTAGGTTTAAGACTTAATTAGGATTAAGCTTCAACTAGGATTTGTGTTAGGACTAGGGTTCAATTAAGGTTATGGTTCAATTTTGATTATAGGAAAATGTTCAAATTAGGATTATGGCTTGGATTTTAGTTAGGGTTAAGGTTTAGTTAGGGTTATGTTTACAGATTAATTAGGGTTAGGGTTAAATTAGAGTTAGTGCTAGGATTACTGTTAGGATCAAGTATGTTAAATTTAGGTTAAGATTAGGTTGAGGGTTTAATTGAAGTCAAATTTAGGTTAGGGTTAGGGTCAGGGTTGCAATTGCATAAGAGTTTAGCTACAATTAGGGTTAGGGTTGTGGTTATGGTATAAATAAGGTTAGGGTAAATTTTCATTTAGGGTTACAATTTAATCAAGGTTCAATTAGGCTTCAATTAGGTTAGGGTTAGAGTTTAATTATGGTTAATGTTCAATTAGGGTAAGGGTTAGAGACAATTCAATTAGGATTAGGGTTAGGGTTCGTCTTAGTATTACATTAGGGTTAGGGAGTAATTATGTTAGAGTTAAATTTCAAAAAGAGTTTAATTGGGGTTCAATTAGGGTTAGGGTTAGTGTTAATGTTAAATTAGGGTTAGGGTATATTGGCATTAGATTGTCATTAATGTTAATGGTTGAGAAGATCCATTGCACAAAGATCTTGGATGATGAATGTCTCAGATGAAGGCCAGATTGATAGAGATGGTGTTGTCTAAGGTTGGCAAAGTTGAGAAAAGAACAGTAAGAACAATACAAGTAGGTTGAACAAGTATGGAGTTTGTATGTAGTCAAAGGCCACAAAAAAGATAGAGAAGACAATTTGATTTTTCTATTAGACTTATAGTTGGACAAAGAGGACAAAGGCAATAGAGCTGAGAAGACACTGGGCAAACAAGCCTGACTCAGAAAAAGTGTAGTTGCAGTTATGCATAATTCATTGTGTGTACCACACTATGTTTTACACACCGTGGTTTGCAATGTGTTTATCGCCAGAGTGAAGTTAAAGAAGAGAGAGTATGTCGCAATTGTGTAGGTGAGACATCAATTTATACCAAAGTTGTTGGCAAATCACGAAAAGAGAAATGGTTATCACCATTTCACAAGCATGGACCCCACCATGACCAAGTCACTTGTGATATAGCAAAAAAAGGGTCTGCAGGGAGAAGACAAAGGACCTTTATCATAGTTTTGCAAATCGCAAGCTCCCATCCAACTCCTCCATGATATTGCGATAAAATTAAATGTTATCGCAGTTTCGCAGTCAACGATCAAATGACTGGCAAGTCTCCTACGATATAGCGATAAAAGGAAAATGTATTGCAATTTTGATAAATGGGTATTTCACCTAATCCTTCTATCTGTGATATTGCGATTAAAGGGCAATGATGATGTAGATATAAAAGTGGTCCATGTTGATGTTGACCAAAGGTGACCCAATGATGAAGAAGGAGAAGTTGAGGATGTGGCATGTACGAGACAAATCAGATTTGTTCTATCTAAAGAAGAGGTTTGAATTATCGATAGAGAATGGATGTATGGACACACCAAAATGATGGTAAGTTGTCAAATCCAATTTGATAGCAGAGATATAGCTGAGAGAGAAGGTTGCATTTAATGTTTGTGTTTGGAGAATTGATAGATGATTGGTTATGTGGCTCGAGAAGATCATAAAATCTTCAATCAACAAGATATTACAACTATGGGCAGATGAAGATTGCTAAAATTAAATTTGAACACAGAGAATGACTGAAGATGGAGAGGATGCATTTGATGATGGTGACCATCTGACTGTAAGAAAGAGGTAGAAGATCAAATCTTCATGCACATCAAGATGAGCATTTATTATTCTGATCTTGGTGGGAAGGTATGTGCATGTGCTCGAGACAAAGGGTAGTTAATGGAAGGTAGAGGTTGTTGAAAGTGAAGGAAGGTGGCATTTAATTTGGATGGTTGCAGACTGAGAAGAAGAGACAAGAAATATTATCTAATGGCTGAAATATTTTTTGAAATACCTTTTTGGAGGGAAAATCTTAAGAGTACGTAGATGACCACTAAGTGAAGTTAGTGGATATGAGTAGTTGTTGTTAGGGTGTGGAAGGATTGTAGATAGGTGAAGATGTGTGAAAAAAAGATAGAAGGGTGTGAATGATGTGTTTGGGGAGTAGGCATGCAGAAAGGTGAAGAAGATAAGTAAAAATAGAGGATCCAGAATAGAAGACAAAAAACAGGGCACACAAAAGAAAATCCAGAACATCTACATAACATAGTGGCAAGCAGTAGAAAAGGATGAGAGTGTGTAGGCTCTAAACAAAGAGGTGCAGAAAAGAAAAGAAAGTAGAAACTGCAAGTACGAAGGAGAGAACTTGGAGAACATAGTGTGTGAAAAACTAAAAAAGAAACACACATAGAGTGAAAAACACAACATGTAATGCACACCGAGTGAAGCCAAGAGAGAGGACAGAGGATAAAAACTTCAAAGCAGAGAACTGAGATGTAAAAGTAGAGAGAAGAGAATAGAAGTGAAGAGCATAGACCAGAGATGAGAACAAAAAACTCAAAGGGTAAATCACATAGAGTGGGGCAGAGAAAGAGGACTAAATAGAGCAGAGATTAGAGAGTTGTGTGCAGAGATAAGAAGAGGACATAAGGTAGAGAGTAGGGATTAATAACAAAGGACAAAGATTGAGAGCAGAGAAGAGTTAAGTCAATCTCAAGTGCAGAGAACAAATTGTGAGTTGCAAAATTTCTTTTTAACAAGGTGCATAACTTTAATTGAATATTCACTTGTTGTATGTTGTCTGAGTGGGTGCTCAGATAGGGGGTTGGTGCTCCTTTGAGTTGGTGCACATAAAATTTAGGGATTGGTGCTCCTTTGAGTTGGTGCCCATAAATGTGTAATCAAACTTTTACTTGTGAGGCTAGATTAGAGCAATAGACTCTAGCAACTTTTCTCACCAAGGTTTGTCCCCACCATGGGTTTTCCTCATATATCTTGTGTTATGTGTTTGCCCCGTGTGTGTGAATGTATTTAATATCTTTGCTTATAGTTTCATGATTTTTGTTATTAAAGTTTTGTCTATTTAATAAGTTCAAATTTTTGTTACCACTGATTCACCCCCCCTCTTAGTGGTCCATTTACATGTTCCTTTAGGGTACAATTAGAACCATAGTATGATTAGGATTATGGTTATTTTAACACTAACGTTATCCCCAATCATAACCATAATCCTAACCCTAACCCTAACACCAACACTAACCCTAATATATAATTAAGGTTAGTAATAAGACTACAATCAGTACTAAGACTAATCTTGACCCTAATACTAACCTGAACCCTAAATGAACCCTTATACTCATCTCGATTCTCATTTAACTGTAACCCTCACCCTTATCCTATTTAGAGATAAAATTATAGTTAGAAATATAGTTAGGGTTAGTAGTAGGGTTATGATTAATATTATGGAACCTTACATTAGGATTAGAGATATAATTAAAGTTACAGTTAGAGATGAATTAGTATTAGCGTTAGGATGGGGATAGGGGTAGGGTAATATTATTATTAATAATATACTTCTAATAAATATAAAATAATATTATAATTTAATATAATAATATTATATATTAAAATAATATTATAAAATTATATTAATTAATTAAATATATTCTTTGTTATATTTAGATATAAATTAATTAATATATACACATAACATTTGTGTTGTATTTAATATATTTACAATGTACATATTAAAGATATATATATATATATATGAATGTCTTTTTTACTTCTCTATGCAGCCCTTAGAATGCACCAAGTATCTATTAATAATGTATGAAAGATATTTAAGAGCTGCATAGCCCTTTACTTCCTCCTCTAGAACCCTCCAATAATGTGCTTCTCCTCTCCACCCTCCTTTTAGTGAGCATTCCTCATTCTCGTTCTGTTATCTACTGATTCAAAAGAATTGATCACACAGTGAAATCTAAAAATCCTTGCATACTCAATATTGAATTCATTCAAGGTGCAGGACCACGGTAATGTGGGGCTTCCAGAATAGGTAACGTTACCACGAAGCCCTACACAATATTAAATTGAATTCTTGGCAACTTGCGATTCCTGCCGAGTTAGGGCAAACATACCCGTTGAAGAAAGTATGTGCTATCTAGATCCAGAAGCTGCTTCATATACGAACACATGGAAGACGAAAGTGCAGGAGAAGACGAAGGCGACGGGGACATTGATAGATTAACCGCCAACATCAACATCCATGGCAGCGAGGATGAAATAACCATGGCAGAATATGAAATGCACAGAACCCACAAGAAATTTGTAGTAAGGCAGCTGCCTTCAAAGGGTCTCTCATTTCAGGTATGGCCTGCAGCCTCTGCTCTGTGTTGGTTCCTTGATGAAATGTATTGGCACCACCCGACCATTGTAACTGCTGCTGATGAAAACACAAGAATATCCAGTTGCATTGGACAAGACGTTGGATCGATAAATGGGGGTGAACTAAATTCATCAGCAGAAGGTTATTGTGAACTGGATTATGTTGCCCGACTGTTGTTACAGAGGAGGGACGACAAGCAGGCATTGAAGGTTCTTGAACTGGGTGCAGGTACTGGAATGGTGGGCATTGCTGCAGCACTGTTGGGTGCCCACGTAACCATCACCGATCTTCCTCATGTCCTTCCAAACATTGAGTTCAATGCATCTGTCAATGAGGAACCTCTGCAGGTAGATGAAATTTTGAAAGTTTAGAAAACTTGGCAATGCGAAAATTTTATGTCTGGGAAAAAAATCAATTTTATCAAAGCTTCTATATAAAATGTATCGTAAATTCTCAATAAATATGTATTGTTTAGTGTAAATTGACGGAAATGTCAACTCAACTTCCTGAAGTTTTAGTTCAAAAAATTGGTGGATTCTGTAAGAAGATTGTATTTTTTTTATATTAACTGAGGGGAATCCAAATTTAACCTGCTTCTGGTTTTAGACAAAATGTTAGTGATTTTTCTAAAGAAATGATATTTGTTCAATATAAACTGACGGAATCATTTCTTTAATTAGGCGATATTTCAGAATGTTCCTTAGAAGATTAGCCAATAAGCAGATACTTTTCGCTAAAAATTTCCTTGCCTACAGGCTAGCAGGCAGGGGGGGAGTGTGTGTGTCAAGGCCCTCAGGTGGGGAGAAGAGGAAGATGTCGTGGAAGTAGGGCACAATTTTGACCTGATTCTGGCATCAGATGTGGTTTATCACGAGAACTTATTCGACCCCCTTCTGCTCACTCTCAAGTGGCTTCTCTTGGGTAATGGTGAGAAAGATAGCAATCCAATACTGCTCATGGCTCATCTCAGGAGGTGGAAGAAGGATGCCCGTTTCTTTAAGAAGGCAAAGAAATTGTTTAATGTTCGGGTTGTGCACAGACACAGTGCCCTGCCTGGATCCCGTTTGGGAGTGATTATCTACTGTTTCACAAACAAGGAAACCAAAATAATCACAGCATTGACCTGATTACTTTGCCTTGGAACCTTGCAATTTCAATTCCTTTGGAGTGGTGTGTTCTATGTTAATACAAGCAACCTTTGCTGGACAGAGAAATGTAAACCCAATTTTGGCATAATTTTGGATTGGACTTGCGTTTACAAGTAAATTGACGAGAGTTCATATATCATTCTTACACTTGCTTGATTTGAAATTTGGGTCTCTGCTTTTGACTGGCATTTTAAGGACTATTTATAAGTAGCTGATGATTTTATCATGCTAGCATCTCTAAATTTGATATAGATGCTTCTTTTTAGTACTATGGTACAAGTTCTGGCATTTAGGGTTCAGATTTACATCAAGTTGTCTCCATCAGGCCAGATGCATTTAGCTTCATGAGAAATTGAAGTAATTGGTATTGACGTTGTTTAGAGGATGTGAGACATATAATCGAATAACTGCATATGTTAGAAAAACCAGACATATAATGAACAATTAGCAATGTAGCAAAGACTACTTTGGAATGTTTGGCTCCTTTGATCTCTCTACAATAGTTAATACCAATTCATGTCAAAAGGTATGTTAATATGATCCAAGTATTTATCTACTAGTGGCATTTGAATTTTCTACATATGCACCTAGGTTCTTCTGGTTCCAAGCCTTTGTTTAATCACTTATAATATCACAAACAAGCTGTTTGAGACGGTCATATTGTTTGTACAAACTGGTAGTATGCTACTATCAGTTGCATGATAAAATTGTAAGAAGAAAAAACAAGAGTTTTATATACAAATAATATCTTAAGAGTCCACAAACACTGTCTCACTAAAAGGTAGTTCGTTTCAACTTTTGTGAATCTTCAGTTAAGATATCGCTCTGTGATAGGTAAAGGTAACGATCTCCTTTCCAGGTAAGCCTTGTATAGGAGTCAATAGATTGTAATGCACGAGTATAAAAAGAACGCATGAAAAAATAAGACTAAAGCTTTTACAGAGAAGATCTGAAATTTGTGATAGGTAATGTTGACAATGTTCTTTCCAAGCCTCGTACAGGAATCAATAGATGGTAACAAGTAATATTAAGACTGGCACAAAATAAGACTAAAGCTTTTGCATAGAGAGCAAGAATTTTTTAGGGTCGCATTCGCATGAATTCAAAGTCACATTTAATACTAAGAATGGCGTCTATTTCACTGAGGATAATTTTGTATGGCTAAACACTAAAAGTTCAATTTTTAGCCGATAGGCTTCTATTGTGGACTTGGGTTTCCACAATTGAATTGAAAACCTGTCTCACGTTCCTATACCACTATTTCACATCGGAAACCAGTTACCGTTAAATAAAACTGTCGTTATCCAGTTGCAATTGTATGATTCTTTGGCGGGGTTGTTTTCTGTGATCCCCTGTGCCAATGATGCCACCATCTCAACTTCGTCCTCTCTGTCCTCACTACCAGACCTTTCAATATCTTTTACAATTAGATGCTTTGCCATTTCCAGCTCTACACCTTTGTACCTCTTTAACCACCGCTGAGACAATTTTATCAGCAACCCCTGGAGTGATATGCTGTCGCTACCCACATTCTCAGAAACCTGCTTTCACAAGCAAATATGGAGGCAATTTGCGTCCTGGATATTATTTGTTGTGTTTTAGTTCATTCCAAAAGAATTCTGTTATATTCAATTATTTCAGACCCGCGTTCTCAGAACGTCCTTTCACAAGCAAAAATAGTTCACTCTTTCATCGCTCACAGGCAATTTGCATTTCCTAAACGCACAACTTTTATTTCCCTCTTTCATCGCTCACAGGAAATTTGCATATGCTACACGCACAAATTTTCATAATAAGCTTCTAGTGTGAAAATTTGATTGATGCTTGTAAAGTGTTTAACCATATGAAAGAAAGAGACAGCGTCTCATGGAATATGTTTATTGGGGATTGCTACAAAATTGGGTGTCCTCAAGATCAATTCACATTTGCCGGGGTACTCGAAGCCTGTGTCAAAATGGGAGATTTAGAACAAGGTATGGACATCTGAAGATAAAGGAATTTCGTCAAATGTTGTAGTTGCAACTGCCCTGGTAGACATGTATGCAAAATGTGGAAGCAGAGACAGGGTACGTGAACTGTTTGACAAAATTCCTCGAAGAAATGTGGTCTCATGGACTGCAATGGTCGTTGGATATGCAAAATTTGGATTAGCATCCTCCCACCTGTGCCAAAATGGGAACCTTTGGAACAGGGAATGGACATTCATTTAAGCATAAGGGAATGTAGCGGAGATAACTGGGATCCACATTTTTTCTTGTGTTTTCATCTATTAAATAAAGCCACTGGTTCGACGATTTTATTTATGCCTCCCTGGGCAACTATTATGTCTTTGACATTCAGTTTTTCTCAGTTGTGGTATGTGCATAAAACCTGTCCAGATTCCCACTCATTCTCATGATCAAAATTTTGTTGCTCCAAGATATTTTCACATTTTTTAATGAATTCTTATCGACTGAGCTGGCTAGAACAGTTTGTAGATCCAATTGAGCAGATGTAAGATCTATTTCTTTGGTTTTGTTGAGACATTAACAGATCTAGTGATATATATATATATATATATATATTTGCATGTAATTATTTAAACATAATTAAGGGGATATACATATTTAGTTTACTTATTAATCAAAAAAATAAAAAATTTATAGACAAATTTGGTGCTTTGAATTCAAATTTAAATCTTTGACATCGAATCATAGTGTTGAAATGCAAAAAATTTAGACTTTTGTCATTTTCTTTAACCAACTCCAAAGGAGCATGCAACATACACAACAACAATTCGATGTGTTTTGAAAGTCATCAAATTTATTGGTTCAATTGCGAAGCATGGATCTTGATCCAAGAATTTGCAAAAAAAAATTCATATATGAGTGACATATTTTCATGCTTTTCCTCCACAAGTTATATTTATAGGTGTTTGTTGCACAAAAAACTCTATTGTGCATGTTTGTTTTAATTTTCAATATGTGATTGACATGCATGTGAAAGTCTTTGGATCATTTAAGACATGGTTGTACTTTTGTCCATGAGTGACATTGATGTAAGTCAAAGCCCACACTTTATGGATTTTGCTTCACTTGAGAAACATTAAATATTCATAATTGGTTGCACCAAAATTGCATTAAATTAAGAAAGGTTCTTTGTTTAAATAGGTAAATACAGTTACTAAAAAACTCCACATTCTACTATAGTAAAATGGAACCTGTCCCTATCCCAATGCTAGCAATTTTTGATGGCTACATTTTTAGGTGGTAGGCTTTCTTTTATGATATATAATATGATTTTTATCATAATTATTTGATTAAAAGAAAGGGTTTAAAACATTAAGCATCTTCTTAAGATGGAGGCTTACATAGTGTTTTTCTTAGTGGTATGTATTCTTTTTAAGTTTTAAGTCAGGCATCAAGTTGGTCTCAACTTTTTCCGTGACCTAAAGAAACTTTTTCCGTGACTTGAAGATTGTTAGACACTCTCTCAAAGTTATAAAATTTTAACTATTTCCTTATTTAGCAGAGTTAAAAAACTAAAACTAATCAATTACAATATTTATCTTGGACAATTGATGATGATGAAAAATAAAAATAAAAGTTTTAACTTCTTTCTAAAAAAAATAGTTTTTTAATCATTATGTTGTAAAATAGTTACACATTGTATTATGGTTCAATGCAAACAAATGCTAGAATTTTAAAATAGAAGCTAAAAAAAAAGAGAGATACTCTTATGTAACACTAATTAATGTCAAGTGAGTACTAATTGTTCAAAGAAATTAAAAAATAAGAAATTTAACAACATTATACCATGATACACATGCACATATTTATATTTTAATATAATTAAATTTGTCATATTAAAATCTAATTATATTTTAGCTTTGTTTTCCTATCGACCTATCCCTTGAACCTCCTAGAAGTAAAGTGCTAGTATAATTTATTGGCTCCTCATGATGTTTTCTGCAAATAAAGTATTTCATCTCCATTAGTAGAGTGTGAGTAATGCAATTTGCGTAAGTATTATAATTATCATTATGATGTTTCAAAATAAGTTGTACTGCTATAGGTCGAGAGTGATTCTGTTTATAGGGTTCTTAACGTTGCCTACATAAAAATATTATACTATTATTTAGTTCAGTATCTAATCGGCTGATTCTATGCTCCCCTTGTGATATTTTTTTGGGTGGCTTATTTGCATTGTCTTTCCAATTCTTCAAATAACATAAGCTTGTTTCTGATAGTCTTAATTGCTTGGCTACAATGGCACTGATTGATTAAATATTATAGAAAGCATTTAAGTCCAAGGCATACGAGACTGTCATCTAGCCCTTTATTCCTACTCTTCAATTTTCCCGAATCCAAGAATCTGGCATTTGTGTATATTTGACCTGTATTTTATATGGGGCTTGAAATTCCGTTCATTAGAAATTGTTTTGCATTTTGCAAGCATAGTTATAAGCTTGTACTGGTTACAAGTACCCATGCCGCAGAAGGATGATAAAGTTGTCTCCAAGCCAAGATTGGCCCTGTAGAAGATTCAGTGCTGTTGCATATAAGGGTGACTTCCAAATGTATTTCTACCCAGGAGAGTTGCTTTTTGTTATTTTGTCAGCTTCACTATATACATTAGGGGCGGATGTTTTCATTTTCTTTGCTGTTGTCTTCTTGCTGATATTATTGAATGATTGCTGTTGATGGTTTTTCCTTATCGTTGGACTGATAAGACTCTTATGCTTGAATTTTTATTTGTATGATCATTTTTTTTTCGATTTCAAATGTTACTAAGAAATGGGGATGCTGAGATATGCAAGGTATGGGTTTGGACCACTGAACGTACATCTCCAGAACTTGTGTAATCAGATACAAATATGAGGTTGAAACCCAGGGGTATATTATTAGGTAAATGGGTATTGCAGGAGTGGGCCGATTGTCAAGGCCTGGTATACTCCCAAGCGTGGTGAAGAGTTCAAATCCCAGCAGTACAAAATTTCTGTAAAGTATAAGTCGGAAGGAAAGAAATCCCCCATCTGCTTCCATGAGCTTCCACAAGGAGCATCGCATGCAGCCAATCGACATCTAGCTTGGCTGTGACCTTAACACAACCCTAACTTTACCTTTTTATACATTCATTTCCATGCACTTAAAAAACTACATTTCGACTGTCCAAAAATTTTCAACTTAGCGATCCAATTCACTGTAGTCAAATGATAGTGAAATGAGTCCATCCAGAAAAAAGTTCCCCGTCTTGTTCAATCTCTCTAAAACTTCCAGCAGTGAATATATGGGTGTAGTGGTCTGAACGAGTCATAATTGAAGGAAGGGAATGACATTAAATCAGTTTGCTTTATGGGTGAAGATGGATTAGGTTCTTAGAATTTATAATGATTTTAAAGTTTTAACCTTTCGGGAACTTGGTGGATAGCGTGTGTTAATCAGCTGCTTTTAATTTGAGTTCACATGTCTTGAAATCTGGGTACAATATACTGGGGTTGGGTTTTTTTGCAACGGTAGGCGCAGCTTGATAATTTATCTTATCTCTCATGCTGTTGAGTGTTTACCTCTGCAAAAACCAAATTGTTCGCCATATCGTTCAAGTAGTGGTTTTTTGTGCAATTCATGTATTCTTGGCATTTTTTAATCAACTCTTTGGTTGTATTCGCTTCAAATTTATATTCTGTTGATTCTTATGTTAGCAATGTAAGATAACCTTTGAGACACTAGAGATCTGCACTGTCAGGTACCAGGAGATCAAAAACATTGCTGGAACATGTGGCCAAGGCCGTATCATGTGGGTGCAATTAATTCTTCAACAATGAAGTACCTGGTGGTAAAAGAAAATGCATGGGGATCAGCTCATTTGCGTCCAGTAATAAGTTTCCAAGTAAGCCCCTTGATCGCTTGAAATAAATTCAGGGATGACAACTCATGAAAACACGGTGGGAGGTGAACCATTCCTCCAAGTTTGGTAGTATATGGGTTAGATTGTTAATGTTTGTAGGTTCAGTCGAATGATCATTTAAAATACATATAATATATGTTGATTAATAATAATATATTATTATGTTATATTAATAATAATATATTATTATGTTATATTATTATATTATTATTAATCATATAAAATTTAATATTCAATATCAATCTATTATATTATTCTAAATTAATAATTGATTGATGAAACATTATAATACATGCCTCTCCAAAGGAATATATATATAGTATAATGTTATTCAATTTGAGAACACATAGAATTCCAAGATTGCAAGTATCAGATTGAATCAGATATATACATTAAAATACATCCAATAAAACCTGGGAAAATCAACATGGTATCAGAGCTCAGGCCTGTGAAGTTTAATTTGGAGGTTGGAGAGGGTTGGAGAATTAAGTTTTTTTAGAATTTTTAGTCTGAAATATGCCATTGTATGGCCATTGGTTGGCCTCAAAATGAGGACTATAATATATGGATGGAAAGATCTGTGTTTCTAGTTTTCAAATATGTTTATCTCATCAAATTTGATTCAGTTTTGTGCAAGATATGACGACTTTGGTGTAGGTCACTTGAAACCCTACCTAGGGTTAGCAGTTTTGGGAAAAATGTCATAACTTTTGTTTTAACCGTTGGATCTCGCTATAACTTGGAGGAACTGTTTTTAATTAGCTTTTATAACATCTCACCAAAGAGATTGGATAAATTTGGTAAATTGCAAAAGTTATTAACGACTGTGTGTGGCAGATCATAATGAAAGTGTTGATCAAAATTATGAAAATGTTCTACATCATTCAAAGGGAATTATGATGAGAGATGATTCATGCGTGATATTTCTTATATGGGCTCACCTTATGAAAGGAAATGTTTTAAACTTAAGGACGAAAGCACAATAAAATTGAATTAAAGGGAGAAATAAATTGATGCTTATAAATGAATTGATGATTGAGACCAGATCCAGAGGGAGTCTGACATTTCAAAAGAGGACAAGAGGTTGATACAAGAACTTGAGCTTCAGAGGGAGAAGATGGTTCAGTTAGATTGTGACAATTTCGATCATAGTGATTGAGAGGGATTTTCACTATTGAAGGTGAAACACTTATGAGATAAATAATGCTAAAACACATGTATGCAAGTTAGAGAAAGCACTGTATGGATTAAAACAAGCTCCCAGAGCATGGTACAAAAGAATTGACAGTTACTTATTAGAGATAGGTTTCTCTAAGAACATTGCTGATCCAAATCTGTATTTCAAAATAATCAAAGGTGAAATGTTGATACTCATATTATATGTAGATGACTTATTAATTACAGGCGAAGATCATCTCATTGCAAAATGCAAATAAGAACTAGCTTCAGAGTTTGAGATGAAAGGATTTAGGTCTACTCCATTATTTCCTTGGATTAGAAGTATGGAAAAAACCAGATGGTATTTATCTAAATCAAGATAAATACACCATTGACATTCTGAAGAGATTTGGAATGATGAATTGTAAGCCAATGTCATCTCCTATGGAAACAAACCTACATAAACTAAAAGAAGCTATAACAGATTCCAAATTTGCAGATCCAACATTATACAGACAGATTATTGGATCATTAATGTACCTAGTCAATACCAGACCTGATATATGTGATGCAGTAAATGCACCCAGCCAACACATGGTAGAACCCAAAGAAATACATTTGGTTGCAGTAAAGCATATATTGAGATATCTTCAAGGTACCTTGGACTATGGACTGCATTATGAACACACTGCATTGAACCTACATGGATACTCTGATTCAGACTGGGCTGGAAGCGTGATAGACAGGAAGAGCACTTCAGGATGTTGTTTCAGCTTGGGATCAGCTATGGTATCTTGGATCTGTAGAAAACAATCATTCGTAGCTCAGAGCTCCACAAAAGCTAAATATATAGTTGAATCCATGGCAGCTAAGGAAGTCGTATGGTTGAGGAAATTGATAGTAGGATTGTTTGGTGAAAGTCTGAAGCCTGCTATCATTCATTGTGACAATCAGAGCTGCATTAAACTTTTAGTGAATCCAGTTTTCCATGATAGATCCAAGCGCATTGAGATCCCATATCACTATGTAAGAGACATGACAGAGAGAAAGGTAATAAGATTGGAATATGTCAATATAGGATATCAGACAGCTGACATTCTCACCAAACCCCTAGCAAGAGTGAAAATTGATCACTTCAGGAGGTATCTTGGTATGGTTAAAATGTAATTGATGTCTAAAATTATGTAAACTTCTTGGTCATATACTTGAGTATATGAATTATGTAACCTTTCCCTATGTTCATTCCTAAAGGATGACGATTCTTTAGTTAATGAACACTTGTATTTTAACATTGTAAGGTGACGATCTTATAAATGTTTGGAAGATCATATAAACTGAAAATCAGACAATTTGAATATCAGTAATATGATAAGTTATAGTAGACATTATGTAAGTGGATTAATGTCAGTGCACATACTATAACAAGGATATCAAAGTTAGTATATCCTTAGTATCACAAGCTAATACTTATAATAGGGATATCAAAGTGAGTATATCCTTAGTATCACAGGCTAATACTTAAAACAGGGATATCAAAGCATGAGTATATCCTTAGAATCACACGCTAATTCTTCACACCTAGGTGATGTAATTATCATGAGATTAGTGTTGAGCTAAATTAAGTTTTAGGTCTATACTCCTAAGACTAAGAGGGAGTGTTAAATTTAGTCTCAGTCCTAACTCTAAAATCGTAATCTGTTTTAGCGCCCAGAAAATTCGATTTTATACTTGCAATTTAATTTAGTATTAAACTAACATACTAGTTTGTTATTGTTATGTTTGGTTTAAGTAATCCCGCCGGTGTAGAAGGATCGTGGCTCCACACTGGGGTCACGACCCTATGTGGAACCACATGTTTCCACATAGGATTGCGACCCCCTGTGGAGGCACGATCCAATGAAGACAAATGATATATATCTGTCACCCTTGTTGAATAAAATTACATACGATACATGTGGTGAACGTAGAAGATATAATTGCTTGGTCTTCGCATCTGTAGAGGCAAACTGATAAGAGCTTGTGGATAAAATCGCTGACTGAGGCAATCCACGTGAGAGCTCATGGATAGAATCGCTGACTGAGGCAATCCACATAAGAGCTTGTGGATAGAATTGCCGACTGAGGCAATCCACGTGAGAGCTCATGGATAGAATCACCGACTGAGGCAATCCACATAAGAGCTTGTGGATAGAATCACCGACTAAGGCAATTCACGTGAGAGCTCATGGATAGAATCACCAACTGAGGCAATCCACACAAGAGCTTGTGGATAGAATTGCTGACAGAGGCAATCCACGCAAGATCTTGTGAATAGAATCGCCGACGGAGGCAAATTCACACCTTGAGATTATGTTCCCCTGTGATGAGCATCATATGGTTGATGCAAATACTCCCAATATCATGAGATGATATTTTTGAGTTATGGTGAATATCATGTGCCTTGATATTCTTGTTTATACCATACTTCCTGATATCATAGTGAGATAATATTTTCTCTATTCCATAATTAATCTAGACTTAATGCATTTGCATTGATTTTACCTTCCCTAGCTAAGAGGGAGTGTTAATTATGTTTTGTGTAGCTATGGTGAGGGCCATAAGTGTTGGCATGGGAGATCACTACACATTATGTCTGATCATCCTCCCTAGCTAAGAGGGAGTGTTAATGTTTGTAGGTTCAGTCGAATGATCATTTAGAATACATATAATATATGTTGATTAATAATAATATATTATTATGTTATATTATTATATTATTATTAATCATATAAAATTTAATATTCAATATTAATCTATTATATTATTCTAAATTAATAATTGATTGATAAAACATTATAATATTGATTAAATTATTATAATTAAAGGAGAGACATGTCCTTTCAAGGACATGCCTCTCCAAAGGAATATATATAGTATAATGTTATTCAATTTGAGAACACATAGAATTCCAAGAATGCAAGTATCAGATTGAATCAGATATATACATTAAAATACATCCAATAAAACCTGGGAAAATCAACATAGATTTATAAACATTGAATGAAATCTGATGGAGTTTGGGTTTTATATCCACTCATGCCAATCGTAAGTGTTATAATGTGCTTTTTGTGAGCTTGTCAAAGTGAATTAATAAAAATATTAATAATTGGTAATTAGTTGTGGTAACCATTAAGTTTTCCTTGATGTCAATATAAAAGAACTATTAAACTTTTTTATTTTATTTTTGGCTCGGAGGATTGTGGGAAGATACTTTATAAGTTAGAAATCAGTGTTCCTAGACTTGCTGAAACTTGGTACACTATAAGTCTTGAGTTGAAAAAGACCATCTAGGATCTATGGATTTGGTTGTGAGTTTTGGTGAGTTACTATTAGACTCTCTAGAGTCATGGGTCAAAATCAACTGTAAAAAATGAAAGTATATTTTCTAAACTTACAAATGTTTAAGAATACATTCAATCAGGGTTCAATTAATATTTTAGGGTTGGGGAGAAACATCTTTGTTCAAATTATATATTGTCATATCAAAAGTTTTGCAGTCAAAGCTCTATCATGTTTTTTTTTGTCTTTCGGAGTTCAATTTTTTCTTATTTCTATTCTTCTTTTTGTTTTCTAGATAGTTTTATGGCTTAGTCACTTGAGTCTCTAAGTCCCTCTTGTCTCTCCTTTAAAGATAATGCAACAAATATTCATGTTAGTCATTCCATGCGTGAAGCTAATGCAACAAATATTTGTGTACATCTAACTTAAAGATAGTATTTTTTTTTCAAGAATAAAAAGCAAATGATTTAAAATTAATGGTTGCCTTCCTTGAAGCAAGGGGATTCCCCCCAAAAAATAATCATAAGGTAGAGATGTCCTTATCTATAAGTTCATGGAGGTTTCATTGAAGTTGGGGAAGCTTAGAAATGGGCTCATAGATATTGGATAATTGAAGAAAACATTGAGATAATACTAGTTGTCAATGGGTATTTTTTCATTTCTTTCAATAATGTTTCTAACGATGTCCAATTTTTTTAAGGAGGTCCTTATTTCTTCAAACATGCCTATCTTTTCATGAAACCTTGGCATCTAGATTTTATCGCAACTTCGACACTTTTTCTAAGTTTTTGATTTAGACTTGTCTATATTTTCCTTGCCACTGGTTTCCTAAAAAGATGAATTCTCAAAATATTTTGGATGATTCATTTGGTTCTTATTTGGGAACCTCAGTTATGCTCAAATATGTGTTGAACTAGATTTCATAAAGCTTTAGTATTTACTTTTCATAAAACTTCTCATAAAGCTTTAGTATTTAGGTGACAACTTTTTTTGGCATCAAACCCTAGATACTGAAGCTATTTATTTCATATGTAGGGAATGTTATCAGTATGGACATCCATATCGTAGTTGTCCCCAACTCAAGTCAAGTGATTCTTTCGAGAAACTAGCACAAGAGAATAAAAATGATAAGCAACAAATTCAACAAGATAATCAAGTGCTTATGCTAGATCCTAATAATAATGGATTTACCATGGCTTGTAGGAAAGGTAAAGCTCAACCTCCTCTAAATCCTTGAAGAGCTAAAGTTGGTAATAGAAATAATAATAAATTTTCTCTTCTAAGAGAAATAACCACTAAATTTTAAGGTGCTCAATATGAAATTGTAAAGAGATGATAACAAATTAAAGGAATGACGAAATGATGTTGGATCAATAAATTCAAGGTAAACTATAATATGCTATTTTTTTCAATGAGAAGCAAATTCATACAACACAAGTCCTTTCACTTTCTACAAAGATTTTTGATATATCTACTACCATTGCTAATGTCCACCATGCTTATTTTGTGCAAAGTAAGTCTATTGTTAGAACCCTCTTTTTATTCCTAACTTTCAAACTCTTAATGTTCTGGAGACTCTTATTGCCTTAGAAAAGCTAGAACATGTGCCTGAAACCTTATCGAGCACTATGATAAATAAGAAAATATTTTCATCTTTTATCCAACACACCCGCCCCCCCCTTGAGTGGGGTCTTTTTTGTTCTCCAGTTGGATATGATTTCTTGCTTGTTTGACTGTGTTTGTTTCTAACTACCTTTAGGTTGTTGTTCTTTTTGCCAACACCATCTCTCTTGATGTTGCTTGTTGAACACAGTTGATAGTTTTTTACTATGTTAAGGGTCGATGCCCTAGTTAACGATGCTTTACTAATAAAAAATAAATTAACTCAATCCCCAATGTATTTATGCAAGGATGACAACTTCAAAACATACAAATGATGTAAGCAAAAGTAAGCATTAGAACATTAACACTATCTGATGTATTAAATATTATTACAAGACTTGAAAATGAATGACAAGAACTCAAGTACATTAGATCTAGATCACAAATGAATATAGCAATCTCTAACATTGTTCCTTTTCAAGCCTAATCATTAATTCTCACCAAGTATGATTATAAACCTTTGGAAACATTAGAATAGCAATAAATGAACTTGAAAATGGTATGGCATAATAGTGGAATTGTATGGTGGCTAGTGAGTCGGTATTGATGGCTAGAAAATGACCGAGAACCAGTTGTAATCAATCCTTCAATAGCCCAAAAAATATCGGTTTGAATTTTAAAGGTTTTCACTTCTCAAAATGATCAAGAAGTCCTCCACATAGGGATAGCATTGTACAACTATCCTTGCAAGGGATACAATAGCTAGAAAGGAGGTAAAACAACCTTCAAATAAATAAACCAACACAATTTTAGATTTGACTCTTTAATGTAGTGGCCTCCTAAATTGATGTAGGGTGACCCAAAAAATGTTGATATGATGATAGTACATTGGAGCAAAACTCTAGCAACAATATACAATCCTCAAAATATTGAAAACTTCATCAAGTCATTGTAGCAACACTCTAGTAGCAACATATATCCCTTCAAAAAATGATATCTCCAACATATCATTATAGCAACACTTAGCAACCTAGATAGTGTTTTCAATTCCTCAACCAAAATATTTGAGAAATAAGGGTTTTTGTTGTGGTCCCAAATATGAAATCCAATAGGGTTTTCATCCTCTCAAACCTCAAGCAAACCAAGGGTTTTCATCTTTAGATGTCATAGATTGAACAAATATAAAAAATTGGATTCAAAAGGATAACTTGAATGATTTCTCAATGAAGATAGGCACCTCCTTGATAAATCTTTTTGAATCATGCCTTTTGGTCTTAAATTCCCTTCTAAGTATTTAATTTATTTTTTAATTTTAATTGTTTTATTCTTCTCTCTTAAAAAAACGTTTATTTTACTTCAATTGTTGTAATATTATTAAGTTGCCCTAAGAATTAGCAATGATGAAGCCCAACTTAATTATTAAATATTTTAACTCAAAAAAGTGGACATGGTAGTCTTCCCTTTCCAAAATTGCTTGCCCAAAAGCAGATGCAAACCTAGACGATGAATCATGTTGTGAGATGCCCATAAAGTCTAGATCATGTACTTGTCATATGAAGCAACTTCTACCAAAAATTACCAAGCAAGCTTGGATACTCAAATACCATAGCGCAACCACTTAGAATCATGTTAGAGAATTTGTATCTTGTGGGATAACTTGGAATGCCTAGTACACTATCTCCTCAATTCATTCCCTCTTAATGATTGTAAAGAGTCTTTAGAACTTGAGAAATAGTCACCATTTTTTTGTTGCACCTCTTGGTTCTTTCAATGTGATGGGGAAATCTAGGACACTCATTTGAGCTTCATGTCCAACGTGTAAGTTCCTACGATGTCTTCAAAGATATTGCAATGTACACCTTCCAAAGTAGAGTACAAATCATATTATGTAAGGGGTAGTAAAAAGTTAGAATAGTCACTATTCAATTGAAACTTACCGAATTAAGTACCATGGTAGATGCAATAATTATTCCCTTTAGCTGAAACACTTTTTCAACTTCTTCTATCAACAATACCCCCTTAAATTATGTCATCTTGCTATTGTTCATGATTGGTAATAATTGTTTTAGAAACCTATCAATGATATAATAACATGAAGACCAATATTCCCTACAAAAATCAAAGGTGTAAGAAATGTATGAGCTAGAAAAAATCTATAAGAAAAATTAAGAATGGTGCACTTTTCTTTTTTATGATTATAAATCCCTACAAAACTAGTTGTATTTAAGTGGTGTGAGGGCTAATAATGATTACATTAGCGAAATTGGGGATAAAAGCTTGGTACATGGTTTTCCCATGTATGTTCCCTCCTTCCTTGTGTGGAAAGAGATCATTAATACTTTCCTTCTTCCATCCTTGTGGGTAAATATTTGAACAAAATACCAAGTTCGATGCTACCTCAACATGCTTATGTTGCACCACTCTAATTTTCATGAAAACTTGAGGTCTCCATGTGATGTGCATGAATGTCATAATAGGATAACTACCTTAACATACAAATCCCTTCACCTTAAACTCCTCCTTCGTAATGAGCTTCTCAAATAAGCATAGCCAATGCATGTCAACATCTATACTTACCTCTTTTATATTATTATTATTATTACCACTCCAATCTCTTATTATGATATCCCAAGTTATACCTTTTGGCAAATGACATGGCTTAGACTATATGCGAGTTAGAAAATGGTTGTAACAACATAAGCTATAATATTAGCACAATGATTTCAATGGATGAGTTCTCTTATACTCATAAGAAAGAGATTTTTCAAATAGCTACAAATCTACATCTCCTCATGACAAACATTATCAAATTCAAAACATGGATTATCAAAATGTTCCATAGAACTATCATACCATGGATGCAAACATGAAATATATTGCTCAAAATTAGAAAAGTAAGGGTTGAAAATCTTCCTATATCAACTAGAAATACTTCAACCTTGATATCAGGTTTGAAACTTCCCAAACATGTGACTAAAACTTCTCTATTAGATATTACTAATTGAGGAATACTCTTTCGCAAGGTCGAGAATCCCTTTTGGTTACAAAATTCATAAATTACTTGAAATTTCTTTAAAAGCAATAATACATAGGTTGAAATAATGGTACTTGGCAAACCCAATAGATAAAACCTTCTACACATAATATTAAGAAAAGAGATCTTCCCAAACCCTATAGTTTTATGAATTCTCATGAAATATAACATTATTCCAAGACATGAGAGATCAATAAAAGAAATTGGAACATGTACTACAATTTTAACAATGTGTTTTATTAACTACAATGAAAAATACAGATCATTTAACCCCTCCCATAATGACAGGGTGATATAACAATGGTAATATATTGAGAATTCCTCCACCATGTGACTAAAAACATGTTCATGACCACTAATGTTGTAAGGTAGAAGATGAAAATACCATGGACAACAACCAAAAATTCAGGTTCCATGTCCCTTGGTGTGTTTCCCTTGCCATCCACATTCGTCCCTTTTTCAAATTATCCCATTTGGATGCAACATTAGAGATGTAGGATTTAGTTTCATACAATCAAACACTATGATAGTGAACTATCTTACCTATTGGATAATTCCTCAAAATTCGTAGTTAACTCCTCAATAGGATGTAACCATTGCAAGTCAACATTTTTATTGATCCTTCCTAGATCCATGATATATTAGTATTTGTGTAATAATAACATTGTTTTTGCTTTCATAATTCTAGGAATAGTGAATCCATTTCATGATATCTCATCCTTCTTGAATTCTCCATCACCCATCCAAATGGGTGAACATGTATGTAACTTGAATCCAACAACACCATCCCATGCTTAAGTCACAAAATATTGACCCCAAATTTGCTTTTAAGTGTTAAGTTTGTACAATATTAAATATCTTTCCCCAAATGATAATTAATTTTTCTCTGTTTCCCACACATAAAATAGCTATCCTGATGTTACATACTTTTACAAGTGCCCCAAATAAATATCTAATGCAATTAAACACACCTCCTAGATGCACCACAAAGTATCCCATTTAATCTAAAATATTAAAATCATCAAATATTATTCCTAACTTTCTCCCACTTGTATACATTGCATAAAGGTCAATAAATGAAATACCTCATAGCCATACATGAAATCACATAAATCTATAGCATGCTCTCATACTCCACTAGGATACCTACAATAAAACCAAAATGACCACCATCTCAAGCAATAAATATTCTCAAGCTTTAGCAGGCCACCTATGGAAGAAACGGGACATGCAAAGGTGAAGATGCTCTAATCCAAAGAACAAAATAATCAAATTCATGTGATAACAAATGCTCCAAGTTATTATAAAAGGTACAAAACCCACATGATTTAAAATATCGCCCACAACAAATGCTAATACTATAAGGGAGCTAAGATGCAGAAAACACTTCCTAACACTAATCTAATGAGGGCTAATGCAAATTTTCCTGCAAAGCTTAAGTTGTTACAAAATAAGAAACACATACAAAGTGAGATATACAACATGCAAACATATTAACAATAAACACAAGATATATCATGTAGAAAAACCCACACTCAAAAACCACCCAACTATTATTTAGAAATCAACATAATACAATATATTTGTAGAGCAAACTTCTCACATGGGTATCCCCAATTACAGATCTGAAGGTAACTCAATAGTTATAAGATTTACACAACCTCCATCTCACACATCTAATATATAAGAGATACAAAACATGAAACTATCAAATGATATTACAAAACCATAAGCTAAAATCACCCAAAAAGTGGTGCCCAACTTATTTCCAATCTAAGATGCCCTATTATGTGCCAAAAATCACACCAACATGTGTAAGCCCCTTTTACAACTCATTTGAGCGTCCAACACGTTTTTATACTATTTTAGGAGACCCAACTTTTGAACTGGGGTGTCTTATTGACAAACCATTTGAAGTTTCAAAAAGCTTGTGAAGTGTTCTATCAAGCTATAACCCACTACGTCGGTTATGGCCATTTTCAAGTTGTTTCAAAGCCTCCAAGACCTTCAAAATTGACTTCAAAACTTTCGTTTGTAACTTTCAAAAACAAAACTTTAATATCTACAAATCTAGACATGATCTTGCAACAAAAATTTATTGACATGCTTATTTAGCCAATCTGTAGCTTTGGAAAAAAATTCAAACCAATTCATACTCAAATGTAAACTTACCACAAATAGTAACCTTATGTAAATGCAAGGAAGAGACACCATTTTTCTAACAAATACATCCAACCATCCATACCTTCTAGATATCAATAACATCAATAAGATAATGTCGATAATACATGCAACCCATAAACTACAATCACAAGCTCCTTGTATATAACCATTAATGAAGAACACACACAACCAAGGACTCCCACTACATGGGTAATGCCAAATTTGAAAGATTAGGACGTATCAAGTCTGCCAATCAACAATCATACCAAGGTGTGGAAAATGATCAAACCTATGTAGTACTAAGAACAAACATGATGATCAACACATAAAACATAAACAACTACATGCTCTCTCACAATGTCACCATAACTCTTCCAAATCAGATGAACACGAACCACCAAGAAGTAACCATATAAAGAAGAGAGAAAACTTGTAAACCATAAGATGTCCTTCTACCAACACCTCAAAGTGCCATGTTGTTTCAAGTATGATCTACTTACAACCCCAAATGGAAAGTATCAACAACTCTCAATCACTCGATCTCATAGATCAAATGCAACATATGTATAATGAAATATCAATGCACATGTATGCTTCTATAACCAAGGAAGATCAAACTCAAAGTATCCATTTTCAAACAAGGAAATCAACCCAATAAACATCTCCTATGATCCTCATCAATGGCATCATAATATAACTCATATGCACAAGGAGATAGTCATGCCAAATATCCCTCAAATGAACCCTCCAGAACTAACTATACATAGCTCAAGATCTATAACAATGAGAAGATAAAGCCTAAAGACAAATGCATATGAAAATAGGATGGACAATACCTATTAGAAGATAAAACCATCAAGTATACAAAGAGTGGGGAATGAGAATGCTACTCTAAGATAATCAAGTCATCATGATTCACTCCAAGACCATTAAAGCCTCACAATCTAAATCAAGAACTAAACCATGACATCATGATCTAACATCTCCTAAAAGATCATTTACAACAATGCGTACATCCTGGTCTCAAGAGAAATAGTATCATGTCGAAACTCTAAGCTAGAATCAATAGTAAACCAAGATGCGATACCATGCATACTCTGAACCAAGGATCAACATCTCCAATCACATGAACATAACCATCTCCTAAAAATGAATCTGAATATGTGAGGGAACTCCCTTCGTAGCAATAGGTTCTAAAAGCTCCCTTTGAGGCATTAAGTCAATTATCTTGTGTTCCATAAAACACTACTGTTAAGACTCAGATTTGATAATCAAAGTTCTCAGTCTTCACTAAACAATAATCATCAACACGATACAACAGCAATGTTATTAACCAACAAACAGACATAAATTATAATTGATGGCACAAGTAATTGTTGAACTTCTTCTGTTTATTATAATTTATGACTAAATGGAACTCGTCAGCTTGCCAATCTTCATTGTGGTATCAATCATATAACCGCTGCCAAGAATATTTACACTGATAATACCAATCTGAAACTTGTCACGTTAGACTGCTGATTGAATACCGATCACCCCTACATAACATAATAACAGCAGAGAGAAAATCACATTGAGTTTCAGATTTGATTAGAATGAAAATACTTTTGCAAAACAGTATGATATATATAAGGCACACCACATGCAATCCTGCCACCAGCATTTCCTGTTGATTTGCTCAATTTGTGTCCACCTGAAATAGAAAATTATAGTTTAACTTAAATACTCACATACACATAATGCACACTGAGGGGAAACCACATACGCAAATTTCTACAAACTTTAAGGGTTTCAAAGATTATTAAATCATAAAACTATAATATTTGCATATAATAAGCTACATAGCTAATTGAGCATTATGATTACCCATATGGAACTTACCAGAAATACCACAACAATAAGTATATTTCTACATCATTAATTATTCTTGTTAGTTGAAAAGGGAACTAGCCCAAACAATGATGTGCACAGAATACTAAAATTTTAATCATCATCCCACTTTTACAATACAAGCAATTCTATCAAACACAAGAACCAGACTCTAGCTGGACCCACTAGCACATTGCTATGAAACAACAAACTACATCAATGACTACTACATTAGCACAAACTAAATTGCTAATATTGAATGAGATACAAATGAGTTTGTTTAAACTTTAGACGATTAAAAAGAATTAGAATAGTTCAAGATGTAAATTTATCACTCTATTTATGAGCAAAGTATATTGTTTCACTATGGATTGAGCCAAAACATAAGGTGCACTGCTAGGATGGTTATGCTTTTGTCTTGTTATGACTGTCTGAAGTACCTAGAATTTATCTAATGCAAAATTATAGAATCTTCTTCAAGGTTTGCCTACAATACTCAAGCTTATATCCTAGCCTAAAAGAGGTCTCATAGGTACTTCTTAGATCTCTATAATCCATTATGCCATCAGAAACAGACATGGATTTTCCTTCACTTCTTCCATACCAAAAATTCAGATAAAGCTTCTAAGGCTTCTCATGCATTTACCAGCATACAGTCAAATTTTCATCATAAATCCATTCTAGATACGTGTAACACAGGGCATAGAGTCATTTTAAATTACATATTTATCATGGCACAACGAAGCAAATACTTAATTTATGGTGTAACAGGTGAGAATATCATATTTCAATCAAACAGATTATATTTCAGCATGTGTACCATGTCAGCCTTCATGGAAACTGTCCTGCCAACATTTAAACAACTATGATTGATAGCTATCATTGTCATTAATGCATCAAATCTGTAAAAGAATCTATAAGGGGGTTTTAAAACACATTAAAATTTTAAACAGAAGTAACTCATTTCACATGTTTCCACCTTAGGCATTAACAATAGTCAAAGATCTTTCCCAAGGAAGTTACCAAATCCAAGACTAGTTCACACTGGTTAGGATTGCTGATATCAGATGTGGTGCAACCCTAAGACGATCAGAATAGAATGTAGTTGATGAGGAGTGTGGAGTGCTGTCATGAAACATTTATACTTCTTCAGGATGCAAATAGGTCTCAAAAATGGCCTACATTGGCTATGCCATGCCTGTGTCAATTTGAAGAATCTTATAAAGAGGAGAAAAAGAGAAACAGATCTCATAAAGTGGATGCCACTAAAGATGAAATCCGGAACATAAGGAAAAATGTTGTGAAGGAAATGTACATGTGCCTATTGATCCAATTCCTAGGTGGCTTGGTGGGCAAACCTGCAAATTAGCTGGTAATCTACGAGTTTACAGAATATGCAAGTGAAACACTAAGCTAGAATGCAAATGCATATTCAATAGGCACAGGGGAGTTTGAAAGGGAAATTCTATATTGGAGAAGATATGTACAACATGTGTACAACAAAGATGCTGGTACGTTCTGTCTGTACCTTGTACTATGCAGGTATTTATACAAATGGGCCATCAACTAAGCCTTCACAATATGCTGACAAGTGTTGTGCACATATGGTGTGCTCTATCACAAGGTGATGATAAGTGTCAAACTCATATGGTGCCATTTGCTTGACATGAACATGTGGTGTATGTGCAACTATGTTTTGGACACATATAGTAGCATTTCACGTGGATATGAATGCCCCATGTGTCTCACTCATATAGTCTTGCAGAATATCGGCATTTGCAGCCATGTGCAAAGCTAATCTGCATGCAAGTAGTGTTGCACAATGGCACGTGAAGACAATGTTGTTCATAGGTGCACAGGTATTGTATGGCACACATTGAATGAAGATAAGCACACAAGTGGTCCTACTGAAGGGAATGGAAAAGACTAAGGTTGCAGGTTGCACTCAGATCATTTTCCCCTTCTTGAAAAGCAACAGAATGATCCCCATTGTATGAGTCATTCTGGTGCCATGATCTCATAATCATCACAACTAGATTGACATGAGCAGGATCCAAATTTGTAGGATGTTGAGATTGTGTTGGCTCCAGAAGTGAAGGAATGTATGATTTGAGCAATTCCAAATTGAAGACAAGATGTAGGCCCAAGTACCGTGGGAAGGCATTCTTTCTAGCTGCATGCAAGATGGTGTAAGGACTAAGGGCCATAATATAGTGGCTTGATCTTGCAATTAAGGCCCTTGAAGCATCCTTTCTAGAGATGCAACTAGACTTTGTCATTGACCTGAAAAGTGTGGCACACGATGAGCATCATAGTGCTCTTTGTACTTTCATTGTTGGTATAGAACGATCCATTATACTTGATGATGCACGTACTAAACGCATTGAATGAAGTGTTGAGTTTTATCCACTTCCCACTTTGATGCATGCATCTTGGATGTTGATGCTATGCAATAGGAGATCTCAAGGGGTGTCGTTGGTTGGAATCCTAGACATGTCTAGAAAGGACAATGTCTCATTTAATTATGAAAAACTTTGTTGTAGGCATTGGATATATGGTAGGTTGTCCTCCTAAGTGCACAAATATGACAATTGTAAATGCATAAGAGGCATCTTAATATGAAGTTGACCACCTTTGTTTGACCATCAATCTAAGGATGGAAGACTAGAATGGTCCAATTGCGTGTCCAACATAGTTCAAAGAGTTTGCCAAAAAGTGTTGATTTTTCATTACATATGACACAAAGGGCCCCTACTATCTTAGTTAGAGGAATGGGAGAGTGCTTTTGGCCAAGAGAATACTACTATAATCCCCTCCCAATAGTATGGTTTTCTGGCCATTCCCCACCCTGCTGGGGCATGTTACGTGTAGAATCTGCCTACGAAATAGTTCCAGCTGAGTTCCCTTTATCTATATTGGGGTGATTTATAGATCTAGACATAACATGAGTCTTGAGTCAGTTGTCGAAAACAATGGACATCAAAAGCCCAAAGTGAATCGACAAATAATTGAAGATGTGCATGATGTCAAGCACGAAGATTGCCTTCTTGCAAGCAACCATGATGACCGTTTTGGAGAACATGTCAACCATGACAACCAAAAAGTTGCTCTAGTGCTTGGTGGTTGGAAGGCTACTAAGGAAATCCATATTAATTGACTCCTACAGGCAATGTAATATATTAAAGGAGTGTAGAGCTCTAATGTGTTGTTGCATGTTGGCAAGCTTGCAAAAGCCATAGGATATGCGTGACTTCGTGTGGTGCTCAATGTCAACGCGCACGTGAGGCCAATAAAAAATTAGCTTGTGAGGTAAGTATTTTGGTGATGCCAAAGTGATATACCATCTTAGAGTAATTCACTCCTACAATCAGGCATTTTTGCAACATGCTTGTGGGAACGTGAAAATGTCTTAAGCTTGTAAAGCAGCTCATTGAACAAATAGAAGTTGCCAACCTATGTCCTTGTGTTGTCCCACATTTGAAATACCCAAAATTTGAACTTTGAATTGGTCCTAATGTTGTATGAAGGATCAAATATGTGTCTCTGCAAAATGAGTGAGCATATGATCTAACGTTGTCAATTTTAATCCACATTGTGACCAATCATAAATATGTCGGTCAAAATGTGAAAAATGGATGAGTTTTGAAAATTACAAGGAAATGAGGAAAATCTCTTTGTGAACATGTCCTAAGCATCATTTTGTGCCATATGACTAATTTTTGTCTAAACCCACTTCACAGTTTGCAATATTTTAAATTTTCAAATTTGATGTCCCTCGCTTTAAAAAAATTAAAATCCCTCACCTTAGGTTTTTTCATGAGGACCAAATTATATGCTCATTTTCCTACCTTGAAACCATGTTTCAAATTTCAGAGCCTAACTCCTTACCATTTAAAAGTTATGGCCATTTTTCCTAAATTTGGGTATTAAATTTTAATGGGAAATATTTAAATTATTTTTCAAAAATAATTTAATATTTTAAATTGGTTTCTATATATTTCCTATCGTGATCATTTCGGGGGAAAAGTTATTTAAAAATACCTTTCATCTCCCTTTCTCCCACTTCGTGGTCAACGGCTCCAAAAGTCAAAATCATAACCTTTGAGAGATTAAGGTTAAGAATGCTCCGTTTTCGAGCATTCCTAACCCAAATTTATAACCTCAAAAAGAAGAGGTTAGGATTGCTCCAAAATGGAGCATCTCTAACCTTCCTTTCTAACCTTGTGTGGGCCCGCTTTATGAGTTACATGTAAAGGTTAGAAATGCTTCGTTTTGGAGCATTCCTAACCTTTTTCACAGGACAATGAAAATTTGATGGAGGTGGCTTGGGTTCGGGCTCCACTTGAGTTGTTTTAAGTTTTAACCATAAGGATTGAGGAGAAAACTAGCTCGAGATGAATTGGATTGAGGAGATGCTTCAGATGTGCCTGTTCAAGGCCACTAAAAACTCTCAAGACTGCCTGTCGGCGGATCTAGTTGAATGTTCTATTTGAATCCCTCCAGAATTGATGCTTTTCTCGGTAGATTAGCCACACCGACTTACTCATCTCCTTTAGTATATGGTCTCAGATGTGGCAGCAATTATACTGGTAGATATTTATGCAAAATATGGTAGCATAGACAATGCACGTGAACTGTTTGACAAGATGTCTCAAAACAATGTCGTCTTGTCCTAGGGGTTGAGCTTAGTTGGTTAAAGCATTGAGTTCTCAATGTGGAGACCCAAGTTCAACTCCCATGAGGGACACCTTTGTGTAGAATTCTAAGTTGTGACTCTTGGTCTTCCATTGGTTGTATTTGTCTCATTGTTTAAAGTGGATTTCTAAGTTGTGACCCTTGGTCTTCCAATTGTTGTTTCTAGTTTGGTGCTCGAAAGGAGCTGGTATTTGTAATAAGTTTGTAACGTGGATGCTCGAATGAGAAAAAATGAGCTTTGTGATTCTATGATACTTAATACAAAAAAATGTTGTCTCATGGTACACCGTGATTGCAGTATTCAAATAAAATGGATAATCTTCATGGCACATGAAATGTCTAATATAATGCATTAAAGAGATGTTTTCTCCTAGAATGCGAAGATTGCAAGTTGTGTACAAAATGCATTTGTTAAAACAGTTTGTAGAAGCCCTCGAGCAAATGCAAGCAGTGGGTGTAAAGCCAAATTTCACAACCTTTGCTGGCATCCTTCCTTCTTGAGCCAAAACGCGAGCTTTGGAACAGGTCATAAACATTCATCAGAACATAATGTATGGAGGGTTTTTGTCAAATATTAGAGTTCCAATTGCCACAGCGAACATGAATGGAAAATGTGGAAGCATAGATAAGGCATATGGCTTGATGGTGTTCGAAGCCTTGAAATAGAACATGCACTAAATGAACTTGGTGAAAACACTTTCGAAACTTTCAATCAGATACAAATACAAAGTCACGGGCGTAAAACCACCATGCAACAACCTTTGCCAACATTCTATTTGCCAGCACAAAATGGGAAGTTCCCAAATCGGTTTTGGATACATGCATGCAAAATATGGAAGGATAAAACAAGGTGTGTGAAATGTTTGATAGAGTGCCTCAAAGAGAGGTCATCGCGTAAAATGTGATGATATGTACCAAATGGAGTTGTTGAAATGTGTTTAAGTGCAATTTGCAAGATTCGAAGCCGTATTCTATGATCTTTGTCGATATTTTTTTTTCAGCTGCACCAATGGCTATGCATATAATAGATTTGGTGAAAAGACTTTAGAAACATTCATGCATACATGGTTGATTGGTGTATATCTAGATTCCACTTATTTTGTCTTGCTAGGGCGGCTTGTAGAGACATTAACCTCTGGTACGGAGCGTGGACATCTATCAAAGCCTAAGGGTTTATTTTTCAGCTTTGGTTATTAACAGTGGGCATCATTTCTTAACATTTGAAAGTAGTGAGGGATATGGGTTTGTTATTCAGTGAAAATCTCTCAAAACTAGGTATTCTAATGTGTATGTTGATGTAAAGTTATTGAGATTCATGATGAAATGACATTACACATGCTGGAAAGTCAAAGAGCATTGGCTATGTCAAAGGTTGTAGGATTTGAAATGTAAAGTGAAATGTTCACCAGTTTTGTGTTGTGCAACAAAGAGGAAAAGTGCAGACAATGGTCAATTTCAAGGAGGTCTCCAAAAGTATTAGAGGCAAAATACACAAAGATTGCAAACTACCTCGACAAGATGAAAAATCTCATCTCCTCCAAAGTCACATGTCTCAAGTTCTCATTTTGTAAAAGTGACTTATGCCACTTGATGTAACTAAGTTATAATTTGGATCTAATGTTTGTAAAACTTAGGTAAATCCTAACTTGTCTTCAAAATGGTAGTTATCCAAAGTAGTTATGAGGTAGTTATTCAGAAAGCCTATAAATACAAAGCCAATTCATTTGTAAAAGGGGGGACTTTTATAGAGGGAAAACGCTGCTGAAATTTTACACGAAACTTGTAATGACATTTTGATTTGCACTATGTATAGAAAGGATTTTGGACTTGTATATTTCCAAAAGGACAATGAAGAGTACATCTTAGTTCGTGTGTTCTAAATGAATTCATGTGTTATCGTTGCTGATTTCTTGTATGTCAAATTGGTAGTCTTTTTATGCATATGTGATCCGTACAATTGATGTGATGATACACAAGCAACCTTTGGTATCTCAGTTTGAATGTGTTGGAGTATCTTATCTCTTCATATGTTGAGATTTGTCATTCTTCTTTATCATCATCTCATGGCTAAACTTTTTATGTTATAAACTCCCCTTGTAATTTGTTATCAGCTGGGAAAGTTCAATTTATATTCGTATGTCTATTGTTGGGATTTCTATTTTTATTTCACTTTAGTTTTATGCTTTCTCCTTTATGTACTTTCAAGTTAAAAGTACAAAAAAATACCAAATACCCCCATCATACAAGGGAGCTTCCCCTCTTAAACACAGAGGAAGATTGTGGCCTCACCACGATCTCTCCAACTGTTGGAATGGTTGTCACTGCTTTTTGGGTGAACAAGGTCAATTTTGAAGATAAATTCATAGTGACAAATCTGTTTACCAGCACCTTGCACAAGTGCAACGTAGATCTATGCAAAATCCATAGTTGACTAAAGTGGCACCCAATCAACAAAGTTGTGACCAAGCAAGTCTACCATGGTGATGACTGCAAGGATTGATTGACAAATAAGGCAATTTGTGGCGTTGTTGTTGTACCCTTCATATGCTTGATCACTAGGTATAAATGTTGAAGGTAATTCATCCACTTCATATGCCACAAAGTCTCCAACTTGGCTCGTGTGTATAGGAATTCCAATGGTTGATTATTGCAACAAATGGTAGTCTCTTTGTTGAGGATGTAATGGAACCATTGCTTAACTTCTTGGATAATGGTGTAGAATTCCTTTTCATAAATAGAGTATCTACACACGATGTTGCTGAATTTTTTGGAGTGATAGGCAATGAATGTCCATGCTAAAGAAGGAGAGCTTCAAGCACATCATATAATGTGTTGGTCTGAATCTTATAGGAGTGGACAATGTTTGACACAAAACAAAGGTGTTGCTTGAGCTCTTTGAAGGTGAGGCTCAAGGGTCCACTAGAATAATGATTTGGCACATATTATCTAGTTAAGGGGCAAATAACATGTTAAAACCTCAAGAAAAACCTGAAATAGAAATTAGTGACTTGGAGAAAGCTATCAATAAAGTTGCAAGATATTTGCCAATATTGAATCACTTTGATCTTTTCCAAATTGACATGGATGCTAAACTAGCTGATGATGTAGCCAAGGTAAGATTTCTATGGTGCCAAAGGGCGCTTACTAATATTAGCTTGTAACTTATGTTCATGTAGTGTTTACAACACTTGTAAAATGTGATCCATGTGTTCCTTCCAAGTCTTGTTGAAGATGAGTAAGTCATCCAAGTAAACAATGACGAAAGAGTTGGAAAAAGCATGCAAGATGTCATTCACCAAGTGCATGAATGTTGTAGGAGCATAAGTCAAGCCAAAAGGCATAACCATCCACTCATAGAGTCCTTTCTATCTTTTGAATGTGGTCTTCCAAATGTCTTCAGATTGCACTAGAATCTAACTAGCGCTTGCACCAAAAAAAGGTGCAATGGTTATGCCATTAGTAATATCAACAAGCCAGATCCTACTCATAAGTCCCCTACGAACCTTCAGTATACACCATAGCTTTTTTGGAATATAAGGAAACGATTAATTTATGAAATAGATTACATTGAATAGTACCAATCTTGATCATTGATATGCCCTCTTTGTTAGGATTAAAGTTAGTGTTTAGGTTAGGGTTAGAATTAAAGTTAATATTATGATCATAATTAGGATTGTAAAGAGAACCATAATCTTAATTACATCATAACCCTAATATGATACACATTAACTCTACTTAATACTAACCCTAACCTCAATACTAATTGAAACCTAACCCTAACACTATCTCTAATCCTAATTTAGATCTTAGGAACACCAACTTCAATACTAATTGAACCCTAATGCTAACCCTAACCTTAATACTAATTGAATCCTAACCCTAACACTCTCTAACCCTACTATTTAATTTTTAAACTAAATTTCATAAAGTTTATATTTAGAAGATAATAGTCTAAATTATTGTTTATAAAAAATAAAATAATTCAAACATTGTAAAGATGAACATAAAATAATTGTACTAAAAAAAAGTAAAATATTATATATTTACATGATTTAAAATAGTTGTATGTTGTGTGTGATATATTTTAAATAAAAAAATGTTATAACATTTTATAATAATTTTAAACTAAAAAGTATTATTTTACTATCTTATTATGATAATTTAAATTTAAATAACACTAACTGTAATTGAACCCTGATACTAACCCTCACCCTAATCTAAGCTTTATCTTATAATTGAAACCTTACTTTTAACCAACCTCTAACCCTAAACTTAAGCTAATCCTAACCCTAACTACAATTAAAAGATGGTATATATCATTTAATTTTGGTGTATATTATTTAATATTTAAATTAGATTGAGGATTGTAATTTAATTCATGGTAATAAAATAATTTAATTAACTTTTATTGCAAAATAATTTTTAAATCATTTAAATTTTTAAAAAATTTAATAATTATTTTTTAATTTTATAGTTTTATTAAATATAGCATATAAAAATAAAGCTTTTTAAAATGACAACAAACAATATGGTAGAATGGAAAAAATATCTTACAAAATATAATCAAATAAAAATTAAAAATCAAGACAAATTTTGTTACAATAGAATAACAACTATTATTAATTTTTTTTTTTTTAAACTAAAACATGTGAAGTTTATATTAAAAAGATAATAATTTAAATTATTATTTGTAAAAAATAAAATAATAAGACAATTCAAATATTGTAAAGATGAATATATAAAATATTATATATTTTTAAAATTTAAAATAGTTGTACATTTTTATTTATTTTTTATCGATAACCAAGATATTATATTGCTTAAAAAGGAAACATTACATCCATAAAGTTGTCCAACAGCCTACCACTACATGGGGTCTCACCCCTACAAAACCATCAGAACACGAGAAAGACACCGGACCTACAAGTCCTACCACTTCAAAAAACAAACCATACAAACATACTTCCCCACCCAAAACCTGACAAACCCAAGGGACCTGCCTAACGAAACCATCCCAGGGCCTCTTCCCTTGAGAAATTCGAAATGCCCTAGCTGGGGCCTGCCACATGAGTCTCCCTCCCACCTGGCATGGTTCCCGGCCTGCCATCTCGAAGCGAACTACACTCCACCACCTTCGCATGCTTCTGAGAACTCTGATGACGGATCAGTGGCCGCCCGTCTTCATCCAATGGAGCCTCCGACCTTATTGGGGTCTTCTTACCACATATTTTTGCTCTTTCCGCCGGTCCCAATTCTCGCACAAAATTCACAACATCCCTCCACCCCTTTCTTGCATCCTCTAGCTGGATTTCCACAGGTTGAGAAGCCGACCAGATCACAAACGGCTGCACATCCCCCATTTCCAAACCAATCCTCCGCCACGGTTCTTGCAACATCTTCAAACCTTTGCCAATTTCTGCACAAGCCACCACATCTTCCAACCCGCCTGACCATTTAGGCCGCAGCACCAAGGACGTTACCCGTTGCAGCTCCTCCGTCGACCCACCCACCGTCAAGGCCAACACAATGAACAACAACGAGATGTCCAGATTAGTTCGAGGGCGGCAATCAGACACCAGAAATTCCTCCCCAACCATCAAACGCACGGCCCTCCAAAACACATCCCCATCAACCCTGAAAACATTCAACAGCCTATTGCACGAAATTGGGCCACAGAATGCTGGCATCTGACCGTCAGTAGACAGAGAGAAATTGGCTTCCATCCTTCCTCTCACCCTCGTCCAAAACCTGCACTCACTAACAAAGCCAAGACCAACAACTGCAAATTGCCAGGAAACCAAGAACCAAGGCCCTAAAATAGCCAGCGCCACAACAAGAAATAATTACTCCACACGTAGCACCTCAAACCAAGCATCATCACCTGATCATCCCGTCGATTGCCTCCATCATCACTCGTACGCCACCAATGCAACTTGCTACATGATCGTAGATCACAAACCACGAGGGACATCACTTCCCACATATCCAGTGTCAAAAACAAACCACACCAGGCTCAAAAACACAACTCGAGTTCTCTTCCCATATTTTAAGCAAAATCAACCAAAATCATGAGGACATATATTTCGAAGGTCCTCAAGTAAATTAAAGTTGCTATCCAAAGAACCATTTGCTCCCACATTCGAAAGCTTGTCAGCCTCTACATTTGCTTCCCTGAGAGCATGTGGCACCTTGAATTCTTCAAACCCACAAAGAAGGAGATTCATTCTTC
Source organism: Cryptomeria japonica (assembly GCF_030272615.1). Taxonomy (NCBI): domain Eukaryota; kingdom Viridiplantae; phylum Streptophyta; class Pinopsida; order Cupressales; family Cupressaceae; genus Cryptomeria; species Cryptomeria japonica. The sequence goes on from NC_081410.1 coordinate 16,258,266, forward strand.
TAATGTGTTTATCCAGTTGCCATGCCTCCATACGACCTCTATCTATCCCACTCACCACAATTTGAGAGTCCCCCTCCAGTGGAGTTTCTTCACTCCCAATTTCTTAGCCAGAAGAATGGCTTCTATAGCCGCTTGACACTCGGCTTCATTGTTCGACCCATCTGCCAACCTTTTAGCCCCAATGGCTAGAGTGTTTCCACAATCGTCCCGGGCTATGACCCCAACTCCGGAAACTCCGAGATTCCCCCTTGAAGCGCCATCAAAATTGACCTTAGTTCAGGCTTTATCTAGCGGATCCCACTCCTGTCTTATTTCACCCTTCCTATGAGGATTAGCCCTCAAAAGCCCATTAGCAGGCCAATAGTTGTACATTTTTTATTATAATAATTTTAAACTAATTTTTTAAATTTTAATAAAATTAATTAACCCTAATTTTAACAATTAAAACTTGGTACGTATTATTTAATTTTGGTAAATATTATTTAATATTTACATTAGATTGAGGATTGTAATTCAATTCATTAATATTTACTTTATTTGACTAATAGATCTATAATTTATGTTCTTTAATTGATAATTTTAATAAAAATAATTTAATCTATAATATAAGAGGACACCTATAATACATATCGTTTTTAAAATATTACTTTACAATAGACATTTTAAAATAAGACCCAATTAATCATATCAAAGAAAAAACCTTCCCTTTCTATGAAACATCTTTTAACTAATAAGTAGTGGGACTCGTACAAATATGCATCCATATATTCATTAAGAACTTAATCCCTTACCCAATTTTTTTAATTTTATTTTATTTCAAAAATATTTGTATATATATAACAACTTTTCTCTCTAGGCATGCATAGAGATAATTTAAATTTTTTCGATGCTTCTAAAGAGTATCCTTCGAGTGAATTCTAGGGGTTCTAAAATCCTAACATGTTGAGGCCATTCTCACCATTTAAGTAGCCAAAAAAAAAATGGAATGCATGAAAAGGAGGACATAAGATTTTTGTGGAAGCTACTGCACATGATGAAATCCCCAAACTATCATTCTAAATCCTAACGTGAATTTTTTATCGAAATGGAAACAATTTACCGACAAAGCAAATGATATCATGTGTGAGATTTTGCTGATGGGAGTTCCTCCTATAAAGTAGCCTATCGGCTAATAATATCCAAAATTAAGGTTGAATTTAGTGAAATGGTGCACAACATGGAGTTAAATCCAAGAGAAGGTCAATACATGATAAGGGGTAGGGGAAGAGCACCAGTAGCCATCATAGCTAATTTCGCACATCCACAGATCCTAAACGGTACATCGCATTTTGATTTATTTTTTAGTTGTCTTCGTATGCGACTTAATTGCTTATAGCTATTGATCCGGCTTCTGGATAGTAACGATGCACGTTGTGGAATCAGTTATGCGCACAGAGGTCAAAAAGTACACATTTCAAAGTGTCGCTTGATACCTAACTAAAGATATCGTCAGTACTTGTGGACAAATGTCCCAATAGTTTTGCATAAATGTTCCACTAGTGGTGCACAAATGGGCCAATTATGAACAAAAAATTACAAAAAAGGATCGGCTATTGGTACAAAACAAATTTATTAATGGTGTTTTCACTATGACGGCTATTGGGGGGTCCCTATGACAATAAGATGGTGGCTATTGGAACTATGACGGCTATTGGTACTCTTCCCCTACCTATTTTACAAAATAATTTTATTGAGTGCATGATAGGCAATGCAAAGAGGCCATATACCATCCTTGTGGGTACAATCAAGCTACCATAAGGGGAGAAACTTGGTCTAATATTTCCTTGATCAATTAGCTCCTAAATGGGGCCAAATTTCATCATTCTACCAGACAAACATGTGGTAAAGGAAGTTATTTACAAAAAAGGGGATTTGCGAATGAAGTCAATTTTGTGTTGTACTATGCAATGTTGGAAGACCTATGCAATTGGGGAAGAAATCATCATATTGACATAGCACTATGTTGAGTTGTTGCTACTATTAACATTAGGTGCAGTCTTCTGCATTGTAAGAGTGCTTTGTTGATTGCACTAATGTTTTTGCGCAAAATATAAGAAGCACAATCTTTTAAGAGTGTTCAATGATCTTGCAACATTATTTTGTTGAAAACAAAGCAATTTTGGACTGTGGCAAAATCTCACATACGTTGAAATATTTGTTAGAAAAATGTAAATTTTAAAGAATTGCACCTTTGTATTGTAGACACCTCAAATGGTCATATGCAATGGGTCTACCAAGCAATATGTCAAGCAGAGGTTTAACAACGCAATTGAAAGTAAATTAGTGATTTACTTGGATCTCCTTGCCTTGTAATGATCCCAAGGAGTATGGGTTTAGATGCATGTTGGTAAAGAATCCAAGGCACTTCATCACGTCATGCACAATGATGTTCTTTTGGTTGTTTTTGTAATGTCCCTACTAGTTAGAGATCATTAACTTGCAAAATAGATTGTTAGAATACAACAAACATATATATATATATATATATATAAGTAATCTAAATTGCAATCTAACTTTAAAATACTTACTTAACATAATCACAACTTTTATCTAATAAAAAGGATACGATTGCCATACGAAAGTATGTCCTTAGGCGGTCGTGCAGCTCGCCTTCTTGGAACCCATCTTGGTTCCAAGCCCTCCAGGAAGTTGAAGGTGAATTCGACTCCTATCTTGAATGTAATTTCTTACATCCAAGCCCTCCAGGAAATTGAAGGTTAATTCGACTCCTGTCTTGAATGTAATTTCTTACATCCAAGCCCTCCAGGAAATTGAAGGTTAATTTGATTCCTGTCTTGGGTGTAACCTCTTACACCCAAGCCATCCAAGGAAGACCCTATGTCAATTCCTTGCCTTGGATGATGCATCCCATCATCCAAGTCCTCAGAGGGGACCGGTCAAATCTGTCTCTTCTTGGATAAACTTAGTCAACCATGCCATATATATGCATATAGATATTCAGTATATACTGCCTACCAGGGATTATCATAATCTCTCCATTAGGCTAAGGGAATTTCTTCCCTATAACCTTCATCATATAATCACATTAATATTACATTTTATAATTCATTACTGTTTTCCATTCCATAATTTACGTCTTCATTTACATATTCTTTAATCTTTCTAATGATCCTAAATATAGATACATATTCTAAATAGATTCCTATCTTTATTGCTACATTCATATAAGTAATCATTAGAGATATATGTATTCATAAAAATGCATTAATATATATGTGTGTGTGGCACACACATCCACACACATATATATCTTAAGACTTCTTAACCCCTCTTCCCTATACGCAGATTGTAGCCTGCGGTTGGAGTTCGCACTGTAGATGTTGCCTACAGATTGGGAGGCATACCACAAAGAACACAAATGTTACTTCCTATAACTTGATAACAATTTTGATCTGATCTTATCAATGGTGATGCCACTAGATGCTTTTGATTCCTTCCCTTTATATCTCTCAATTTGAGGGAGAGGTCACACCTCTTCATCACGTATGCCCTTTGGCAAGAGACATACCCTTTCACCATTAGCACCCTTTGAAAGAGTGTAACTCTTCATTATTTCTACCATTTGAAAGGGACCCAACCTTTCATAATCAGATCTGCACTTCTCATTTCCAAATTATCCCCCCCTCTCAAATGAGGTTTTCTTCACCCTTTTATATATCATTGTTGAGGGAGTCACAACTTTTCCTTTCATGTCTTTTGACATTTCATTAACTTAATTAATTTTTTATTAATCATATTTAATTATATCATTTTATATTTTAATTTTATTATTATCATTTATTATTAAATTCTATTTCAAAGTGGGGATATTATTATCATTTATTATTAAGTTCTATTTCAAAGTGGGGATATTACAGTCCACCCCTCCCAAATTTGCTTGTCCTCAAGCAATGTAGATTTTAACTTTCTCAAACTAAGTCATCTACGAATATGAATAAAAAAACAAAGAGCATACACATGAAAAACACAAAGCATACACATGAATACACGTATTGTCAAATTTTTCTTATTGTCTAGAATGATTCAATGATTCATCTTTACCTTGCAGGATGGCAGGATCGTTTCTCTGATACCACTGTAATGTCCCTACTAGTTAGAGATCATTAACCTGCAAAATAGATTGTTAGAATACAACAAACATATATATATATATATATATATATATATATATATATATATATATATATATATATATATATATATTGCAATCTAACTTTAAAATACTTAGCATAATCACAACTTTTATCTAATAAAAAGGATACGATTGCCATACGAAAGTATGTCCTTAGGCGGTCGTGCAACTCGCCTTCTTGGAACCCATCTTGGTTCCAAGCCCTCCAAGAAGTCGAAGGTGAATTCGACTCCTGTCTTGAATGTAATTTCTTACATCCAAGCCCTCCTGGAAATCGAAGGTTAATTCGACTCCTGTCTGGAATGTAATTTCTTACATCCAAGCCCTCTAGGAAATCGAAGGTTAATTCGATTACGGTCTTGGATGTAACCTCTTACACCCAATCCATCCAAGGAAGACCCTATGTTAATTCCTTGCCTTGGATGATGCATCCCATCATCCAAGTCCTCAAAGGGGACCGGCTAGATCCGTCTCTTCTTGGATGAACTTAGTCAACCAAGCCATATATATGCATATAGATATTCAGTATATACTGCCTACCAAGGATTATCATAATCCCTCCATTAGGCTAAGGGAATTTCTTCCCTATAACCTTCATCATATAATCACATTAATATTACATTTTATAATTCATTACTGTTTTCCATTCCATAATTTACGTCTTCATTTACATATTCTTTAATCTTTCTAATGATCCTAAATATACATACATATTCTAAATAGATTCCTATCTTTATTGCTACATTCATATAAGTAATCATTAGAGATATATGTATTCATAAAAATACATTAATATATATGTGTGTGTGTGGCACACACATCCACACACATATATATCTTAAGACTTCTTAACCCTTCTTAACTGTACGCAAATTGTAGCCTGCGGTTGGAGTTCGCACTGTAGATGTCGCCTACAAATTGGGAGGCATACCACAAAGAACACAAATGTTACTTCCTATAACTTGATAACAATTCTGATCTGATCTTATCAATGGTGATGTCACTAGATGTTTTTGATTCCTTCCCTTTATATCTCTCAATTTGAGGGAGAGGTCACACCTCTTCATCATGTATGCCCTTTGGCAAGAGACGTACCCTTTCACCATTAGCACCCTTTGAAAGAGTGTAACTCTTCATTATTTCTACCATTTGAAAGGGACCCAACCTTTCATAATCAGATCTGCACTTCTCATTTCCAAATTATCCGCCCCTCTCAAATGAGGTTTTCTTCTCCCTTTTATATATCATTGTTGAGGGAGTCACAACTTTTCCTTTCATGTCTTTTGACTTTTCATTAACTTAATTAATTTTTTATTAATCATATTTAATTATATCATTTTATATTTTAATTTTATTATTATCATTTATTATTAAATTCTATTTCAAAGTGGGGATATTACAGTTTTATTGATTATGACATGCAAAGGTTTCTTGTTGACCCAACACTTCATCTAGAAAAGTTGCTTTGACTCCCAAAGTGCCTACAAGTGTGGTTGTTGAGATATTGCATCTCTTGATTAGTCTCCTTTGTCTCATAAAGATCTAATGTTGCATGTACAAGGGATTTTTGTTGGCAATAGTTAGTATTGATATAGAGGCTAGAGCAATGGACATTACACGCTTGATCTCCTCACAACTACTTCCTTTTGGCACAAACATGTTGGGAAGTTTAGTGTTTAGCACAAGTAGTCAAAAGTTTTGTTGTGGCTTTTGCATAGGCATGTTTTGGCTTGGTGCAAAACACATGTTGATGATGATATGTGCAATTTGTCCATTGACCCTACACTTCATATGGAAAAGTCGCTTGGGCTCTCTCAAAGTGCCTACTGACATGATAGCATTAGGCATTGTGCCCCTTGATCAATCACCTTTATCTCATCAAGACTCAATGTTGTCTATGCAACAAGGATTTGTTGTTTATGGTAGTCAACATCGTTGTGAGAGCTAGAGCAATGTAGATTGTATCACCAATCTCCTTGTGTTCATTTCCTTTTGTCCCTATTCAACATAGACATTTTGGGAAGCTTAAGGTTTGAGATAGGTATTTGAAAGTTTTGTTGTGGCTTATGTGTATTCATGTGCTAGCATACCACAAAAAACCTAAATTTGTTCTCTAACATTGGCTTATTCTTGTGCAAATTTCATTTTTGCCTTGGCTTCTATTTCGGATGCATGACAAAAATACTAGCCCACGGTGTTAATGTAAGGAACTCCATTTTGATGTAGATAGAAGGAAAGAGTTCATTGATCATTTAATCATTTTGAGGTGCTCAAGTATATCTTCATACAAACACACAAAGTAGTCATGGAACTCATTGGTGTAAGATTTCACAATTTTCTTTTTGTGTTTGTGCACCTATTGAAACTTCATATATTTGTCCTCATAGTGTCTAAGGATGTAACACTCCTCTTACAAAGTGGGGACAAAAGTGCTCCTCATCTAAATTGGCTAATGCTCCTTATTAAAATGCGCATTGAATGTTTTCCATTAGTGATGCACTAGGATGAATGTGATGTTTCGTATGTCGTACGGTCCCTTCAAACACTACTCCTATACGGTGATGACCGTATGGTATGCTCCCTGTGATGTCCATACAGTATACCCTCCCTTTGGCATGTGGATTAATGACCTAACCGTACGGTGAGTGTTTGGATGTACGGTAGTCTGTTGCTCGGCCGTACGCTTAGTGTTGGTTGTACAGACAAGGTGTACGGTAGTGGGCCATACAGTGGGTGAATACCCGCCGAGTTTCGCCCTCAATGCCCTCCAGACACTTAGTCAGTTCGATGTTGCACAAATTCCTGACACAAGAGACTTAGATGAAGATTCACACATGCAAGAGAAATTATATTGATAATGATCGCACAACAAATTACATAGACTCCGAACAAAAGCAGAATAGGGTGAGGAGAAACTCCCACCGAAACTGCGGATGCCAAGTAGGGAGGATCTCTCACCTCCAAAATGATAGACAAGCTGAACTCCAACTGGAATTCGCACATACAAAGCAAAATACCAAATTCGCATACCCACAACAAAGACTAACTCGACCATATATAGGGGCTCCGAGAAACTTCCCAAAGGGTTACAAACGGGCCGACACGGCAAACATAACTTAACTAATAAAATAAAAAGGGGGCCCGAAAGATTTTATTATTAAATTTAGGGCCATACAATAATTAATATTATTTAATTATATCAGGGACATTACAAATCCGCCACCCAAAGATTACTTGCCCTTAAGCAATCCATCATCAAACAGTTTGCCCACTGCAGAGATCCAGGGTCCCAAACCAAGCGTGGACATCGATAGCCATATCTGAAATCTCCATGCCACAATATGACCACGTGCCCACACATGGAAGTAAGCAAGAAGAGTAAACTTCCCTCCAGCTTCCACTGCTCCACTCTGATATAAACGATGCCATGCTTGGAGTCGTCGGGATCCCACTAAAACCAATCATCAAACACATCGATTCTCGAATCCCAAGCTATCATGCCATCATGCCAATCAGTCATTTTCCAATGATGGTCTGGAATCTCAAAACTCATTGACAATAGGTTCTCGTGTAGATGTCGCTCTTCCTGAAAAGCAACGCTCATGTCTATCGCATGTTCTTCATACCACTGTGATGTTTCAAAATCCCTATCACTTGCTATGTTTTGCGGAAGACCATGCAGGCAGAATACCTCACGGAAGAACCACTCGTCCACTTGAGTTGCTTGGTATCCAGTGGAGATGGCAAAGAAATGAGCATACTCGGTCAAACGATTTGCCACGATGAAGATGCAATCCTTTCTTTGCACTTTGGGAAGCCCGGTACTGAAATCCATCGAGATGCTATCCCACTTCTGGTCGGGGATTGGCAATGATTGAAGCAATCCAGCGAGTAAGGTGTGCTCAGATTTGTTCTCCTGATAGGTGCGGCATTCCCGCACGTACTGCAGAATGTTGTTCTTAAGTCCCTTCCAGGAAAACTTTTCTCAGATATGTCTGTAGGTTTTCAAGTATCCTGGGTGTCCGGCCAAGGGAGAGTTGTGCATTTCCTTCAAAACCTTTTCCTTCATCTTGGACTCGGGCACTAGATAGATTATGTCCTTGTAGTAAATGATGTCATCAACCACCTTGTATCGGTCATCCTGCACTTGGCCATCCATCAGTTTGCCTGTGAATGTATTCTTGGAGTATTCAACCAACAAATGTTCCTTCCAATCCACAGAAATCTGGGATAGAGAACATATGGCAGGCCTTCTCATGAGGGTATGGGAGAGCCTCTTCTCACCACTTCTTAACTCCCTCAATGCATCTATCAATCCATCACTCGGTGCCATGATTCTCCCAACGGGCTGGTAGAATTACCAGCTCTGATACCACTGTGATGTTTCATAGGCCATACAGTCCCTTCAAACACCACTCCTGTACGGTGATGATCTTATGGTATGCTCCATGTGATGTCCGTATAGTATACCCTCCCTTCGGCGTGCGGATTAATGACCTAATCGTACGGTGAGTGTTTGGACGTACGGTAGTCTGTTGCTCGACCGTATGGTTGGTGTTGGTTGTACAGACAGACGATTGGTGTTGGTTGTACGAACGGGGTGTACGGTAGTTGGCCGTACGGTGGGTGAATACCCACTGAGTTCCGCCCCCGATGTCCTCCAAACACTTAGTCAGTTCGATGTTGCACAGAGGAGTGGAATGAATTATTATTCCTGACACGAGACTTAGATGAAGATTCGCACATGCAAGAGAAATTATATTGATAATGATCGCACAACAGATTACACAAACTTTTAACAGAAACAGAATAGGGTGAGGAGAAACTCCCACCGAAACTGCGAATGCCAAGTAGGGAGGATCTCTCACCTCCGAAATGGCAGACAAGCTGAACTCCAACTGGAATTCGCACATACAAAGAAAAATACCAAATTCGCTTGGCCACAACAAAGACTAACTCGGCCATATATAGGGGCTCCAGGAAATTTCCCGAAGGGTTACAAACAGGCCGACACAACAAACATAACTTAACTAATAAAATAAAAAGGGGGCCCGAAAGATTTTATTATTAAATTTAGAGCCATTAATTAATATTATTTAATTATATCAGGGACATTACAATGAACATTTTTAATGCTATGAAGGAGATTTCCTAATGCCAATGAAATTGTTGATGAATAAGTGTGTTCTCTTTTCCCTTTTATATCTCATGTTTGAGGGAGTCGCAACTTTTCATTCCATGTCTTTTGACCATTCATTATAATTAATAATATTCTTTTAATTTTAATTTCAATTTATTTTTATTTTTTAGAATTTTTATTTCAAAGTGGGGACATTACAGTCTGCCCCACTCAAGATTGCTTGTCCTCAAGCAATGATCATGTAGTGTTCAAAATGATTCCCAATATGAAATGGCTTTGGAAACACACATAGAATAAACATGCTAGAAACATACCAGGCATGAACCAAACACGAAACATACGCATGGATATATGCAAACACAGAGCATTCACACAAATACATGTATTATTAGATTCCTTCTTATTGACTAGAATGATTCATTGATTAATGTTTACCCACCAAATGGCAAGGTCAAAGCTTTGATACCAATTGTAATGTCCCCTACTATGAGGCTGCCGGTTTCCCAATAATTAACATACATCATTAACTATTATTATGCCTTAAATTAAGCTTTTAAGATTAGAGAACAACTAATTATTCATAATACAAACAATAACCAATTATATTTAGGGTTTATCCTTATTACTTCCCTAACCCAAACAAAGGATGGTGAATTACTATGCTAGGGCACTTGGAAAGTGGAAACCAATCTACAAGTAGGCTCCCTCAAGGTTTTAGGAACATAGGTCCATACCCCATCTTGGGACTTCTCCCCCAAGGTTTCAGGAACACCTATCCATACCCCATCTTGTGACTTGATTTCCTTATTATTACCAATGCATATTATTGACAATATTCCCTAATATGAATTTATAAATATAATATCTCATGTTATAGATATTTGTTCTTTATTCTTAATGTTCATATCATATAATTCCAAATAGTCATTTAGCAATAAGTGAGATACATCATACCAATCTATTGTCACAAGTAGTAATGTTTGATCTTCTTCTTGATGAGTGTAGATTACCCATATTGTTCCTATGATCTAATTTGATGTTGATGTCACTGGACGCTTTTGATTCCTTTCCTTTATATCTCTCAATGTGAGGGAGAAGTCACACCTCTTCATCATGTATGCCCTTTGGTAAGAGACACACCCTTTCACCATTAGCACCATTTGAAAGAGTGCAACTCTTCATTATTTCTGCCCCTTAAAAGGGACACAACCTTTTACAATCAAATCTGCACTTCTTATTTAAATCAGTTCTGCACTTCTGATTTCCAAATTATCCCCCTCCCAAATGAGGTTCTCCTCCCTTTTATATCTCATGTTTGAGGGAGTCACAACTTTTCATTCCATGTCTTTTGACCATTCATTATATTTAATTACATCCTTTTATATTTTGAATTTAATTTAATTTTTATTCTTTTGAATTTTAATTTTATTATTATTTATTATTAAATTCTATTTCAAAGTGGGGACATTACAAAGAATAGTTGGATCCATTAAATTCAATTATCCATTGTGATGGCATCAATCTTGCCTTCAAACACCAAAATCAAGATTGACTCACACTCAAAAAGAATTTTGATAATGCATTGAAGAGTGCTAGTTAAGATGTGATGGTGTTAATCCAAGTTGAGTCATTAAGTCTTGGGACTATCTAAAGAGTTCCTAGCATTGTGCTTCCAACACCATATTTATCATCTGTTGAATGTCTATTAAAACCCTAAGAATATGTTCATCTATCATTCTACTCTATTCTTAGTATTTAAAAAAACTCTCACATATTGAACTAGGTATGTAAATCTTCTACAGATGTTGTTAGCACTTTTGGAAGGGCACACGAATAAAATTTTCAAGCTCTTGCCAATGATCCGATTTCCAAGTGAATTGGTGGGCAAACCTCGATAAATTTACAGAATATGTAAATGGAACCCTAAACTAGAATGCAAGTGCACTTTGAGAGGCACAAAATATTTTGAAAGGAAATTCCATATTAGAGAAGATATGTGTGATGACATGTGTAGCAAAGATGTTGGTAGGTTCTTCTCTACATGTACCTTGTACGATGTAGGCATTTCTACAAATAGGTTGCTAGTTTAGCCTTCATAATATAATAATAGGTATAGTGCACTTATGACGTGCTCTATCATGTAGACAAGGTGAGAATAGGAGTTGTGCATGTATGATAACAAGTTGGACAAACATATGTTGTGGGCACAAGCACGTGCCAAGCATGTATGGCGGCATGTCATGTGGATATGAATGCCCCACATGTTAGACTCATCTAGTCTTCTAAAATGTCAACGTGTAGCCATGGGTAAGGTCGTAATGTGTATGCAACTGCAACAAATGTTGAGAAATGGCATGAAGATACCATTGTGTGTAGGTGTAAGAGTATTGTGTGGTGAGTGTCGAGTGAAGATGAGCATGTAAGTGGTATTGTTAAATAAAATGTAAGAGATTGATGTTGTGTCGATGTAAGAGACTAAGGTTGCGCAATGTTGCACTTGGATCACTTGTGGCACTCCCATCAACAATTGTAATTTGTATCTCAAACCAAAGAAAGGAATTTAGACTAGTAACACTTTATGAAAGAATGTCTCATAAAGCCATACCATTCCAAAGGGTGTCCATGTTGGTATTATGGATGTGTTGCATTTTTTTTGTCATTGATGGCAACACAAGATGGAAAAACATCCAAGTGCCAAAACAGAATGCCAAAAACCAAAAACCAGCAATCTCCAAAAATCAAAATAAATGCAGAGAGTATATATCTCTCCCCCAATGAATGATCTCTCCCCATAGGATAATGTTTCCTAAATACAAGGTTTTTCCATAGATATCTCTCCCCCTTTGACATAAAATGTCAAAGCAATACAAATACCAGAACATACAACCAACTCATAGAACCAATTACAATAACCAATTGTTATAACCAACTACTCCCCCTGAGAAGTAGCTCTCCTCCATCAAAGCTGGAAAAAAGGTTTCTTTGTTAATTATGTCGGTTTGATGTCAATCATCAACTGTCTAAGTCTCTACCGGTGAGGAAATTACCCCAAGCTACTCTCTGAGATATTCAAAAGTTTCCTTAGGCAAAGGCTTAGTAAAGATATCTGAAATCTGCTCTTTAGTATTCACATAAACCAATCTCACTTCTTTTGCTTCAAGATTCTCTTTCAGAAAATTATATTTGATAGAAACATGTTTAGTTTTAGAGTGAAATACAGGACTCTTTGATATATCAATTGCTTCTGAATTATCACAATAAATGATTATAGGTTCTTTGCATTTTACCTTTATGTCCTTCAACATTTGCTTAATCCATAATACCTGAATACAGTTAGTTGCTGCTGCAACATATGCAACATATTCTGATTCTACTGTTGATAATGATGTACAACTTTGTTTCTTGCTCAACCATGAAATCACATATATGTTAGAGTACAGAATATAATTGGAGTACAGAAAACAACAATTATATTATTTAAAAACACATTTTGCAAGTAAAACATAATTTCCCAGGTGAAGATCTAAATGCATAATTTCATAAGAGAAGATGGACTGATTTTAAATTTTAATCAAATAGTTTAACTAATCATGCAATTGATAGTGTTTCTGGATTCACAGGTGTAGATTTTTTTCATAGCATCAACATTGGATTTAACATTTAATCTCATAAAATCAAGTGGTGGGTTTCAAGAATTCTGTTGAACCTTATTCTACCTTAATTTATCCACCTACCTACTAGTATAAAAGGAGGGGTACACAGGCAGATACTTCGCCAAGTCTCTTGTACCAAGATCTGCCTTCCAAGACTTTGGAGGAGACACAAATTTGTGTTGGAACCCGCACAAATAACGTTGTAAAGAGTAGGCATCTGCTGCCATAGGCTTTCATGGCAAGGTCTGCCTTGTTCAAGATGTTCTAAGAAAAAAATTTCTGATTCGGTTGTCAGACTAAGAAGCAGATGTGCAGAGTTGAGAAAACACTCTGTATAAGACTGAGCACGCAGCCATCCCATGGAATTTTTCATAAAGCTCCATGGGATCATCCCTTTAACCTAGGAACTGGCTATCTTTGTCAGCTCAAGGAAGTTATACACTGACATTAGTGACATGTTGCCAAATTCACAGAAAGACATTTATTATTCTCCATGAAAGGGAGGACTGCTACACTCATATTTGTCACTTCCTAAGTGAGATAGAGTTGTGACTCATGATTTCCTTAGATGAAGGCTTTATATCCTTACATAATGTTATTTTCTTGGGTATCCTGTTGCTTTCCTAGACCTCAGTTGAAAACTTGAACCCTTCTAGTCTAATGAACTTCAGCCATTATGGATATTTTACTAGTTGGTTAATCACACCCTGAACACTGACATATCGTGGATCACTCTAGATAGATGCTATAGACACAACAATGCCTCTGTTTATCAAACTCATGTAGGTCAATTTGGCTTCTAAAGACTTTAACATAGAGCATACTACTATATTAGATTTCAATTTATAAAGAGAAGACCTAGGTGCAACTTATCTAGCCTTCAAACGTTGCCCTCAACAGTGGTGCAGAATTGTTCCTGCACGGAGGGAAGAAAGCTGCACCATTGATTTGGGCCACTTTGATGTGTGGGTAAGACACTTCAAAAATCTGTATAAGATGAATCTGTCACATTTCAACAAACCTCGTCCAAGGTCATCTGGGTCAGCATGCACAACCACTGCCCTTCCAACTATCGAATCTGGACCCTTGAGGGGAATCTGAAGTCCATACACAATCAAATTGTCAGTTTTGTAAATAAAAATACATGGTTCTGCCATATGACAATGCACCTTAATGAAACACTCTTTATCCTTCAAGAGCATGGATCCAAAACCAGTTTCAAAGAATAACCTGCGAGTCCTCAATTAACAGCTCAGCCACACCTGCAAGACAAGACACATCATTAGCCGAACGAAGAATACAATCCACTCTAACAAAAATGATTTAAACAAAATGCAATGCTAGAATTTTTGTAATGTCCCTTGTCAATTCTGATATAAAATTCTGATTTCTTCGGTCTAGGAATTTTGTCAAAAACTTGGCCAACAAGACCCTCAATTTGCTGATCTTAGTTTCAGTTTGATATAAGGGACTATTTCTTCATGAAAGTACATTTATAAATAACTTGAAAATGAAATGTAATAATCATGTAATGCTTAGGCATCAACAAGGCAATTGAAGCTCACAAACAAGGATAACTACTAACTGTCATTATGTCGAATACTTGTCATACAACCTCAGACATTAATCATAAAGATGCAGCCATAAACTCCTTCAATCTTTATTCATATGACAGCTCAATATGCCATTACAAGACCAACACATGAACTGACAACAATTACTAGTTCTCATATTTTCTGAGGACCAATGATAATTATTAATTATGCACGCCAAACTGAAAAGTTCAATGAATCCTATTTGCAAAGAACCTGGTATAAATCGCTTGTGTGGCAATGAAGAATCAAGTAATATCCAAGTGTTTAGAGCCCTCCCAATGCCAAATCGAACATGTTCTCCAATCCACCTTGCTGCAGATATGAATGACTGATGACAATTGATTAACAGATAGAAGCTCTCATGTGGACCCCTAGAAATGATCGCTGTCCTCTCCCAAGTATGGTGTCGTTCCCCTTAGCCAAGTTCGGTGCTCCAAATGGAAGATATGAATAAAATCGTGGGAAAGGAGGCAGGGTACGGATCTGGTTCAGACTGATACACAAGCTGCAACTTCACCAAAATCACCTCAAAAATGCATCAAAGAAGATCGCCTTCCCTTCTAGATGAAATCGCTGTCTACAAACCTTTGAGAAGATGCTTCCACAATGACATATGAATAAAATCGAAGTACATAGGGTGCTGGACGGACTTTCTCTCAGACCTCATAACATACAGTTAGCTCCACGATTTCTCTTCCAAATAACTCCATTGGGATCGCCTAGTTTTCAATAACAATCAATGCCAAATGAGGAGCTGAAATCACCACAATCCAATGTCTGAAGACTCAACCAAGTCGTACACCATAATCTGATATGAAAATCTCCAATTAGCTCAATGTGAAGAACTGAATGTTCCTCACTCTCAATGCAACCCTTCAGAGGATCTTTCACCTCCTTAGTTATGCCGATCGAAGGGAGGTATCGTTCTCTAAGATCAAATCTGCGGACAACCCTTGGCTCCACAACCACAATATGAAAGAAGATAACAAACAACTGATGATCAAACATGTATTCCCCTCTTCTATTTATTCTTTTCATAACTCATCATAAGATTCCTTCTAGAAGATTGGGGTAGGTACACTTTATTATTATTTTATTACACATGTTATTTTAAATGCACTTTTAAAATATTATTTCATTATTATTAAAGTGCACACGTCTCATGATACATGTTATCCCCTTATATCACCAAAAGACCAAATAAAAATAAGATGTGAAGCCACCAATCTCCGCCAAGTCGACCCCCTAATCAACTCCTTGGCCTACGAGGGTCAATTATAGGCCAACCTTGTGAATGTCCACGTGCTAAGGAGAAGGGGACATTACAATTTTGTAGGGCATAATCCAAACTGTTAAGGAAACTGACCTTTTGCACACTTACAGTAGTGCAGACTCTATGTACAAAATATTAATCTATTTTGCAACTAGAATTGCCTATAGGTTGTTAAAAACTTCATAAATGCAAGTGTTGAAAATAGGGATGGCTAAGTCAAGAAATGGTGAAACTTCTAGGATAGACTTCTTAAAGAAACAACAGGAAACAAGGACTTGACAATAAAAACTATGATACTATCTGAATTCCTAGATACCTCCAAACACTATATGAAGCCGTATTGAAGGGTTCATTGTCAGTCTTCTATAGTATAGTATTGTTTTGTGGACTTTACAAAGGCCTTCAACTCCATCCCATGGCACCTATTTGAGAATTTGCAAGGCATTGGTGTTTCTAACACTCATTACGACCCTCATGAGACTCTGAGATGGTTGTTGAACAATTCAGGATTCTTGTGGCTTCTTTGACATTGTCTGGACTCCAAAGTATTATTAGAGTTAAGCAAGGTTGCTCTCTTTCATCAATGCTCTTTGGCATCTCATTGATGAGCTTGTGGATTTTCTTAGAAAACATACCCATCTGGATGACAATTGCCTACTTCACCATGTCAAATTGCCACTTTGCTCTCAGTTGAGTACCTTAAAGTCTTCAATATTGAAGTGGCTCATTGTTAGTCTTCTAAAGTATTCTATTGTTTTGTGGACTTTACAAAGGCCTTCAACTCCATCTCATGACATCTATTTGAGAATTTGCGAGCCATTGGTTGTAATGTACCGTACTCTTGTTGTACGGCAACACAACCTTCCCGTACGGTCAACACAACCTCCACCCCGTACGGACAACACACCCTCCACCATACGGTCAACTCAAGCTATACAGTACGACCAACACCGTACAGCCCTCCACCCGTATGCTCATTGCCTTCCATACGAACAATTGACTCTCCTATGTGGAACTAATAATCTCGGCCTCGAAAAAATGGTTCCGTTATGTGCAATATGTTGGACAATATAATTAGTTTAACACAATTTGGCATAGGAATGAACACACTAGGCAAGTAGAAATTCAGATTCAATAATGATAACACTTCAAATTACAAAAATCTCAAATTGAGGGTAGCGCAGAGTAGAGTGAGGAGTTACTCCCACCGAAACTGTGGATGCCAAGTAGGGAGGATATTCCACCTCCGAAATGGCAGACGACTGAACTCCAACTGGAATTCGCATACCTACAACAATGACTAACTCGGCCATATATATGGCTTTGGGGAAACTTCCCGAAGGATTACAAAAAGAGCTGACACGGCCAAAATGTTACCGCCAAAAGTAAAAAGGGCCTGAGATATAATAAATTTAACTCTCGAGGCCATACACATGCAATTATTAAATTATTTAATAATATCAAAGACATTACAGTCCTCCCTGCCGGAGAATTGCTTGCCCTCAAGCAATTGCAAACTTGGATACTCCAGAATCTGCTCACCTTCCCAGGTGGCATCCTTGATTGGCAGATCCTTCCATCGCACGAGGAATTCCTTGACTGTGCACGACTTCAACTTCTTCTCTCTGACGTCGACGATCTCGACCGGTTCCAGAATCAGTTTCCCTTCTTCGTCAATGGGTGCCAGGTCCTTCGACACTGTGACACGCTGCCCGACGGCCTTCTTGAGGCATCACACATGAAAAACATTGTGAATCCGACTCCCCTCAGGAAATTCCAACTCGTAGGCAACTTCGCCCACCCTCCGAACCACTCTGTAGGGTCCATAGAAACCCGACTTCAACTTCTCCTTACCACATATCCTCAAGGAAGATTGTCTATATGGTTGAAGCCGGAGGTATACCACATCGCCAACCTCAAAACTTCGCTCAATCCGATGCCGATCGGCATACATTTTCTATTGGTTTTGAGCCCTCTGCAGGTTATCCTTGAGAGATCTTAGGATGTCCAAACTCTCCTGTAACCAGTCTTTGGCCCTTGGTGCGCGACTGTCACCCAATACCAAAATCCACGAAAGACGAAGATTCATAACCATACAGTGCTTTGAAGGGCGCCATACCTATCGACATGTGGTAGGTGGTGTTGTAACAGTGTTCACCCAAATGTAACCAACGGGTCCATGCCTTTTGTTGTGCTAAGAGTAGCCTGAGACAGTTTCTAAGATAACCCTCCAACCATTTGTTCACGATCTTTGTTTGTCCATCTATCTGCGGATGGTAGCTCGTGCTTGGCGACAACTCGGTTCCTGCCAACCGAAATAACTCTATCCAAAAGGTGCTCAGGAAACGGCTATCCCTATCACTCACTATGTTCCGCGGAAGACCATGCAAGTGGAATACCTCCCAGTATAATACCAAGATTTATTCAATGCTAATTATGCTTTTATATGGAGCCTAATTAGACTCGGAGGTTAAATTTTCCCTACTTCCATCGGTGCAATTCCCCCCTATATTTTTCGACGGGGGTTTGGGGGCAATGCCCCCAAGTTGGGGTCAAGGGGCATCGCCCCTTGCGCGCTCCCTCTAGCGATACAAGGCGGGGTTGAGGGGCAGCGCCCCACGAGGCCAAAAATACTTTTATTATTTTATAAAGGCGTCGGGTGTTATTTTTCTTTTATTTTTCACTCCCTCAGTTATGCCAAATGAAGGCAAATTTTTTTAAAAAAACTCAATTTTAAAGCTTGCATGACTTTTTTTTTGGGTCGCGCGAGTCCATCTGAAAGACTCGCGAGTCTTTCGCCAGGACTTGCCTCGCAAGTCCTTGGCGAGTCGACTTGTGGCTCCCATGGACTCGCGAGTCCGTGGTGAGTCCACGAATTTTAAAACTACCAAACGGCATGACCAAGAACTCATAGTGTCCATAATGGCAACAGAAGGTTGTCTTCTCCACATCTTGCTCCCTCATGCGGATCTGGTGATAGTCGGAGCGGAGATCAATTTTGGAGAAATAAACTGCGCCATGTAGTTCGTCCAACAGCTCATCGATCCTGGGGATGGGGTATCTATTCTTGATAGTCTTTTTGTTTAATGCACGGTAATCCACGCACATCCAGAGGGATCCATCCTTCTTTACTAGCACTATTGACGACGCGAAGGGACTAGAGTTGGGCCTGATCCATCCTTTGTCGAGGAGTTCCTCAATCGTCTTCTCTATTTCATCCTTAAACTTCTTAGGATGGCGATAGGGTGTGGTAATGACGGGTTTGGCTCCTTCCTCCAACTCGATGGTGTGCTCAAAGCCACGGCGTGGCGGTATGCCACGTGGGATGTCAACGAATACCATGTTGTGATTATCCAACACCGACTGAAGCTCCTCATCCTGGTAGTGAGATTGTTGCCCTCTCATAGGTTCTGTCGAGATCAAACAATGTGCTGCCCAAACGACTTCATCATGTCTGAAAAGGGCTTCCATTTGTTTGGCCGAAATCTCCCTTGGGCCGCCATTCGACATTCCTCTAAGAACCACCTTCTTGCCATCCACCTCGAATGAGAACTCCATCTTTTTGAAGCTCTGCATGTACTGGTCGAGGGTCTCCATCCATTGAATGCCCAATATGACATTCGAATCATCCAGATCTACTACAAAGAAATCGTCTATCACCGTGTAATTTCCCATGGTGATGCTCAGTTGCAAAACCAGGTGAGTGCATGATAGGAGATTTCCTCCCGCCACCTTGACATCGAACCCTTCATGCTCTTTTGCACGCAAACCCCTTCGAGTGACGAGTGATGAATTTATGAAGTTGAGCGAGGCCCCATTGTCGAGCATGACTAGAACTCGTTGCCCTTGAAGCGTACCATGTACCCTAAACACACTACACCTTGGGGTACTGTTGACGTGTATTTTATACACCATCATACACAGAATAAAATACCAATAGGCATCTTATCCTCTCCTGAGAAAAAGCCTCTAACTGCTGAAGATTCGCATAAAGGATCAGTTAGGAAGACTCCAAGGTTCTGGTTAGTAGGGTCTCTACGTGTGGACAAGCTTCTAGCGGTATGATGTGATTTGCTGTTTCCTTCAAGGGGTCTTACGCATCCGAAAGTTTAAGATTTTACTAAACTAAAGAAACTTTCAAAAATAACAAAAGAGTAGGTTTTTCAAGAGGTCTAATCTAGTCTAACCCTATGAATGACTTAGTATGGACAAGACTTGGCAAGATTCAACCAACTTCAATTTTGCCATAAGATAACAACTCAATTGAAATTGATGCGATCTTCTAAGGTAATAAAATGATATTCAATACATCAAAGGTCAAGGACACTACCATGAAGGTACATATCCAAGATACAATAATGATTGAAGATTAAGGGACTCAAAGTATTCTCCAGTCGACCACGCAAGGCGTTCCTACAATCAACAAGAAGCTAGTGGTATGGAAAGCGAATCCTACCAAAAATCGAGTCTCATACTATGTCCTTCAAATTAACACACTACTTTGATTGAGCATGATTCAAGTAGATTAAACAACCATGAAGATAACCAAGAAAGTTGCAACAAAACACCATAACTTCAATATTTCATTGATTTCCAAGTCATCATGTACAACAATTGCTTGAATTCCTCTCTTCAAAACTCAATCTTGCTACAAAATAAAATTGCTTCTAACTCTAATCTCTCTAATACAACAAACTCTCTGAAATCTAACTATTGATTATTACCAAATGAAATGAAAAATGGGGGTATAAATAGCATCCCCAATTACAATGAAAGGTCCAGATCGAAAGTAGATCAACGGTCAAGATCATGACACCTAAACCCTAATTAGGGTTTGTTACAAATGGCCTCCTTTTTACTGAACAATATTAAATACATAGCCAAATATTAAATTTGGCACAAAAACCTAGGAGACATAAACCAATGACAAATAAGATGCCATGTCATCTATAACAACCTTTCATCTAGAATCTTATTCCCTTTCCAATGTTCTTTTTTGGCATATGCAATGAATCTTGTCACGATTCCTTCGATTTCTGCAATTGGAATCTCGGGAAGATTCTTCATACTCTCTTCCAAGTGGATGACCTGATCGAATGCATCTAGAAGAGCTGCGTCCCAAGTAGATTCAAGTTCCTTCGTTCTTTCAATCAGAAGCATGGTGGCAAACATCTGATCATATTGCTCATCTGTAACATTTGCGTCCTTGCAAAAGATGACCTTGATTCTATCCTCTAATTCCTGCATATCCACATCTGTCTCGACCTCGATCCTTCTACCAAGAATGGTACGAAGTACCTCAAATACTCTGTCCTGGATCGGATTGATCACCTCTTCAACTTGGCCACATCTAACACTGATGTCCTCGAAGAAAACACTCTTCATATGGAGTAAGGTTGACCACTGAAACAAACTGTGAGATTCTCCATCCAAGATCTTCTCTTGCGCTAAGACCTTCCTGGATGTATGTCTTATTACCTTTAAGACAGGAATGATAACATCCTTGGTATGAGCAAATGCGGCTACTGTTATCATCAAATTGTGGATTATCTCAAGAACCTGGATAGCTTGATGAATAATCTTCATCATCCTTGTTACAAACTCTATGGCCACTGTATGAGATCTATCCATCCAATTACTTGTACGTTGGACCATGTTCCTGAATCTTTCTGCTTCATTGATTGATTGAAGTGGAAGTGCTTGCACTGGTGATCTAGCTGGATCCTGATGTCCCAAAGGTTCGTTGATGTGACTGAAATATGTCCTCCATGCACCTCTCTCTCTCTCAAGCTTTCTATTCTTCTCCATTTCTTCTCTAAGCTTGTCCTTCAATGCCTCAAATGAGTCGGTAGCATCATCTAAAGTCTGCTCTGCTGTAGATGGTCCTAACTCAAATGTCTGTATATCATATTCCTCTGCTAGGATCTCACCTTCATATTTGTCTGCTGCCGGTGTAGCTATCTGCAGTTTTCTGGATCCAGTCTCATCTCGAATCATCTTGGACATCTTGGTAGCCTTCCTTTTCTCTGCTACTTCGTGTGAACGTCCAACAAGGCTCTCTAAATCAATAGCATTGTCCTCATCCTCTACCACGATCACCTTGGTTAATCTTTCCTTCAACCAATCTGGGATAATCGATCTTGTTTCCTGAACTTGAATCTCTTTCTGTACTACTTCTTCTTCTCTGGGAGATATCATCTCATTATCTTCTTTGTCTTCATCTAACGCATAATCCTGGAGAGATCCATCTGGTGAACCATGCTGTGCCTGTCCTTCTTCCTGCCTGTCATTCTGTACCACCGACTCCATGGATTCTTCCACTTGAATTGTCCTCTTCTTTGGTCTAGAAGAAGTACCGGATGATCGATCTTTGTTGCCCCCTTGCTTCCTCTTGGAAGACTCTTTCTTTTCTGACCTTTCTTTTCTCTTCGAACCCCTTGGATGGAGATTGCCCTCACTGGCACATCGAAGGTTACCTTCACCTGAATTTCTAGGATTAGGATTGCCTTCACTCACACTAGCTCCACCTTCAGCTGGTTTCTCTTCCAAAGTGAAAGTCATAGCTATGCCTTGTTCTCTCAACTTCTGATGTTGTACGTCAACCCATCTGCGAGTACAAGACAAGACTGGTGCCATCAAAGTATCTAGATCCACGACCTCGGGCTCATTCCAATCCAACCTTATTGTTTTGCTTTCTCGATCATAGGAAGACTGGATATGTCTGCCACTGTCCTGAGCTTGATCGGCCACTCTATAAATCCTGCATTTCCTAATGAAATCCAAAGGCAATCTAGAATGCATTTTCCGTTTCACTTCAATATCATCTAAGAGATTCATCATAAAATCTTCAATTTGGTACTCATGTTTAAACTTTCTGCTGACTGTCTCCTCTAAATGTCCATGTGGATCAAAGCTTTCTCTCAAAGCAAACGATGAAAAAGAATACAAGGCTAACTCCTTCTCTGCGTCATCCATGGCTAAAGCATTAGGACATACCTCAACTGAATTGCCCAAAATGATAGGTACTGGAACTCCATTCTGATGTTTGTGTCTGAATGCCTTCGCATATGCTGCCAACTGTCTTGTTACTTCAAGTAACACAATTCTGTCTGTCGGATATCTCGGCAACATGTATGGAGGTAAAGGACATCCATGCACTCTAATATAAGTGAATTTCGGGAACTGAATGAACCAAGCACCGTACCTCTTTATGAATTCCTGTGCATCCTGAGATAATCTGTTGTGAATTCCACCTTGCAACGACCTTGTGATGTTCATCGTGAAGGTATCATTAACTAACTTGTAGTTACTTCCTGGCGGATGATGCAAGTAGGCATAGGAATCACAAACTCTGACCTCGCCGGGTCCTCTTCCAATCACTCCTCTGTGAGGTAGTCCTGCGTACTCAACACTCCTAATCAAGGCATAGATGACATATGAACTCATGTGGAAGGACTTAGTAGCCTTGAGTCTCCTCAACTGTACGTCCAAGCAATGGCTAATAATCCCAGCCCAATATATCGTACCTTTCCCTTGAACAATCACCTGGATGAAGTAAAACATCCATTTCTCAAAATAGAAGGCGTGAGGGGCTCCTGTAACTCGGTTGAGCATTGTAATCAAATCTCTGTACTCCTCCTAGAAATCAATCCTATGCGGTGTGTTCGGGATCTTACTCAGACGGGGACGACTCTTGAGTAGCCAGTTTTTATTGATAATGCTTAGACAAGCATCTGGATCATCTTCGTACATTGATCTGGCTCCTTCTACGCTCTTGTATATCATGTCCCTGTGCTCTGAAGATGGAAAGCTTCACTTATAGCTTCCTCTGAAAGGTACGCCAAAGTGTTTCCCTCTTTGGACACGATCGTCCTGGACTGTGGATCATAATGACGAGCACACTCGATCATCAACTCATGGCACTGAACAGCTGGAGGAAAGCCGGCCGCCTTAATGATGCCACTCTCGATTATTCTCCGGGCAACAGGTGATGGCTTGCCAATATAAGGGACCTCTCGAAACTTCTTCGTGCTGAAGTTACCTAAGTTAGTATCTCCAATGTTGCTCCACTTCGACACGATCTTAGTCTCCACTTCTTCGGTCTTCTGATCTTCTTTCATGAGAGCTGAACGACTGGTAGATGCTCCCGCCTTCGGGGTCGCCATACCTACACAACATTTCATAATGAGAACTAAATTTTCAATGAATAACATAGATTAGAGAGTAAATTTTAGGAAACTTCATGATAAGTCTTTGAGTTATCATTTCCTAAAAATGACGATTGAGCTAGGAATTCAAAATTCAAAATTTCAAAATCTAGGCTATGACGATCAACGATCAAAATTAAAACAATAAAGCAAAAATCGCCATACCTCAATAGAGAGCTAACTCTAGAATGCAAAATGAATAAAATTCGCCTAGGCAAAAATTGACGTTAGATAGCTTTGATGTGATTTCTTCTTCAAAATATCAACTTCGCCACCTTTGATATGTCCTTGACGTGGTCTTCAATGTCTTTGATAAGTTCGCACAAATGGATCTTCAAATTCGCACCCCTTTTGGATAGTAGTTAATGCCTTGGATGATACCTCGCACCACCTTGCATAAACTAAAATTCGCTCCTTGAATACAACTCGCACCTTCTTTGTCTTCCTCAAATCGCACTTGAGATGGTAAAATGATAATGTGAAAATGAAGATTTTCACCTTCCCTTTATAGCGCTTACACCACAATTACCATATAGGCCGACTTGGTGATTAAATAAGGCAAATTAAAACGATTTTTAATTAAATACAAGGGCCGACCTCCATAAAACAAATAAATACCAAGCGCTATATTTAATTTTTTATTAAAATAATTAATTAATTATTTGCCAACGTTTTTAAATTAATTAATTCGATTTTCTTACAAGGCAAAATAATTAATTAATACTAAGCGCAATATTTAAATGCCATTTAAATTGAATTTTCAAAAATTATCGATTTTTAGCATTTAAATGAATTCAAAAAAATGTGTTTGAGCGCTAAATTTTGAAGATGAAAGATACGTACCTCATCGCCCTGGTCCCTGACTGAGGGACAGGAGCGATCTATCACCTTGGTCATGATCTTTGCATTTTTTGACGTCCAAAATTTTCATCTCCACGTTCAAATCGACATTTTAGCTGGGTCCTTCGAGTTTGATTGACTTGTTTGTGCGAAGGAATGTCTTTAAATGTGATATCGCCCTGGTCCCTTGGAGAGGGACAGGAGCGATCTTCATGCTCTCTCCTAGTTCTTGCATCTTCGAACTCCAATTATCTTTGTGAAGGACAAACAATGCTATTCTTTCATTCCATGCTCATTTCGCTTGAATTCCATAAGACATTTAAACGTTGGAAGGATCATCGCCCTTGTCCCTTGGAGAGGGACAGGAGCGATCCATGTGTCTTGGCTCAAATTTGCAAACTTTTGATCTTGGTTCTTTGTTCATCACCTTCCAAATAGCATCCTTGACGTTGCCTATCCTTGCCTTGTCTTGGTTTTGAGGGAACATGGGTATTTTAATAAAAATCGCTTTGGTCCTTGTCCAAAGGACAGGAGCGATATAGACCTTTTGTACAAATTGGTAGCATTTTAACGTGCAACACTTTGGTATATGACCTTCAAAAGACGCCTTGAACCCTGTATGTCCTTGCAAAACATTAACTTCACTTGATTTTTGCATGAATTGGTCAATATATTCAATATCGCTCTGGTCCCTTCCTGAGGGACAGGAGCGAACTTCAAGTTTTTGGGTTCATGCTTGCATTCTCCAACTTGCAATTGTCTTCCTTGGGTAAAACGTAGTCCCTTGATCCTCCTTGGTCACTTGATGCTTGTTTAACTTTCGAAATCTATGCCTTTATGCAAATTTCGCTCTGGTCCCTTCCTGAGGGACAGGAGCGAACTAGGGTATTTTGTACAAATCTTTCAATGTTGACGACCCTTGATGCTTTGTGCTTGATGGAGATGCCTTAAGACGTCCTTGCCACCTTGTTCTCCATCTTGAAGTGGTTTGAACTTGGAGGAATAGCAATATAATCATTATATCGCCCTGGTCCCTTGGAGAGGGACAGGAGCGATCCTGGCCTTGTGGGCTTCATTTCACTTTATCATCTTCGAAAACTACCTTCAACGGATTCGTAATGTTCCATTCCATTTACCCATGCCTTGGGGTCCATTCAAATTGAGCAAGAAAATCATCTAAAGTAAAAATCGCTCTGGTCCCTGCCTGAGGGACAGGAGCGAACTTAGGTATTTAGGTCCCTTGTTGATGTTTGATAATCTTCAATTTGTCTTCAATGGGTTCAATTCATCTCCTTTCTTGCCTTCAAACTTATAACTTGCTTGATTTTCGTCTGTATTTTGCCTTATGAAGAACTTCGCTCTGGTCCCTGGGAGAGGGACAGGAGCTACAAAGAATTTCGCCCTGGTCCCTGACTGAGGGACAGGAGCGATTTTGGCATTCTGGGTCATTATCCTTCATGTCGGCACTTCAAGTTATATTCATTTGATAAAATGCATCTCCTTGGATCTCTTCAAATCGTCAAGTCGTTAAAATCTTGCAAGGACAAGGTAATATTTGATTTGTAGCTCCAGTCCTTCACTGAGGGACAGGAGCGATTTTGACTCCTGGAGGCACTTCCGTGTTCGTGAAATTCTTCAATTTATATTCAACGGAAAGATCACGCCATTCTTCATCACTTGCAATTCGAAATTCATCTTGACTCTGCAGGGATAGTAAGATATTTGAAAACGAGCTCCGGTCCTTCACTGAGGGACAGGAGCGATTTTGCTCCTACAGGTCAAAATATCATGATTTTGCACATTTAATCACTTCACGAGGCAAAAACAAATCATTCCCAATGCCCGGGATCAAAAATCAAAAAAGTCAAAATTTGGTCAAAATTACTCAATTGGACAAAAATTCACATTTCATCATCAACACTTAGACAAATTTAAGCTCAGCACTCAAAAATTCCAATTGAAAATAGACCACTCTGGCGAATTCATTTCATTCAAAATTGCATCCTACAAAAGGAAGCTCAAAAAGATCTCAAAATTGACTGGATTCTGGCCTGAAAGACGGCAATTAAAACCCTAAGGCTTGACCCTAAATCCAGACAACTGACTGACTAACAAAACCCTAAAAACGAAGTGAAAGGCGAGCGAAAAACAAGCAAAAAGAGGGGGTCCCCATTTGCAATGGGGCGATGTGTGAAATGGTCACAACAGGTACCAGCCAATGTGGCAATGATGCCTCCCCTCCGTACTAGTGTGGAAATTCTCGCCGCCTGTCCTGTTTCTTCTATAGACTCTTCCTTTGGTGGCTCACTTTCTTCAGGTTCCTCCTCGCCATCGAACATGACCTCAATATAATGAATCTTTCCTTTGCCCAAGCATCGGTGCCCTAGCTCCCACGACTTCTTGCAGGAGAAATAGAGCTTCTTCCTTTTGAGCTCTTGTTTTGTGGCCTCATCCAATGACTACTTCTTCAGAAAGGTTTTGATATCCTTCTCCTCTAGGGCGAAGGGTAGTTTGGCATGTGGACAGTTTCTGGAGGAAGAAGATGTCACCATGTCACACACCTTCTTAATTGCTTCCGTGAGCATGTTGGGGTTGAACCCTTTCACCCAACCCTTCAGTGGTTCCATCAACCCGTCCATGAATGAAACCACCAATCTCCTCTCCGAGATATCTGCCACCAACACGAACAGTCTCTGGAGTTCTGTAATGTAACTGTCCACCGGTCTAGATTACTTCAGTTGAGCCATCTCTTTGAAGTTGAATTCTGGATCTCTTCTGTCAAAACGGTCTATGAGCCTCTCCATGAATTTGGCATATGAAGTTATCTGATCGTGGCCGAGGGTGACCATTCCATGATGCCACCATTTGTGAGCGACTCCTTCCAAGTGAAGTGCAACAAATTTGATAGCTTCATCTTCAGGCATCGAGTTAAGTTGGAAATAGGTATCCGCTTTTTGTACCCAAGCTCGTGTCGAGGTTACTCCAATCCCATCAAAGGGTGACAAATTAATCTTACCAACCTTCTGTTTGATATCATCATTATAGTAGCCATAGTAGCCACGACTTTTGCCACCCGAGTATTTCATCCGCAGCTCCACAAAATCCTTGAAGGATATGTCTCCTTCAAGGTTCGCATCCCTCCAATCTTGATTCAACTGTGATTGCAACTCCTGGAAAGTAGGCTCTTGCTCCCCACGCAATGCTTCAGTTCTCTGGGGAAAAGTTGGCATCATCGGTTGAAAATTTGAACGCTGTGGGTTTGACCTTCTAGTGACTAAATTATCGTTCTGTCCATTATGATCTCCATTTGTTTTTTCCAAGGCCAATTGACGCAATGTATCTTCCATGAGTTTTTGTCTTTGTTCCCCTCTAACCATGGTGTCGTTGAGCTGAGCTTGGCTTCTGGTTAACTCCCTTAATAGTGCCATGACTTCTTTGGCAAAATCTCGTGGTTTCCCCATTTGGTCGACATAACGGTACCTCCTTCTGGTGTACACCTGTTTACCTCACTGGGTAAACAGGAAGAATACAGAGATCGAACAATAATGCACAATGCCAATACAAAAGAAGTACCAGAATAAGCTTGCCATTAATGTCAAAGGATGTTCATATTATAATCTGTCGCCCATATTACATGTCCTCCAATACCCGGAGGTGGTACAATATATGACAGCCGAAGGGGTGCGACACAACCGTCACAACTCCAACTACCTACCCGTCGGCTAACTAACTATCAGTAATTAACATTACTAAATTATACACTTTTTCCCGATGACATCATCCCCCCCAAAAAAGAAGTCGTCTCCAACGACTAACAACAAAATGGAGACAATGTAATATAGATATATAACCAAGATAAAGTCAAGGAGGGGGCTGAGGAAGCGTCCCTGAAGTCGAAGGGTGAGATGCGGGTGTCTGGTCCGCCAGGCGAGTGCGGAGCTCATAGACCTGCTGGGTGCATGCTACCACATCCCGCTCGGCCACCAAGACCTTCTCTAAGGCCGTCTTCACCATAAGCGCAGCCTCCAGTAGCTCCTTCTCCTTGGTATCGGCTTCTTAGTACAAGTTTCCGTCTTTCGCCTGCTGACATTTCCTTAGGAAATTTTGACGTTGATAGGTATTCACCCACACTCGTGTACCAGGGAGGAAGGATGGCAATGCGGAAAAGATGGGCGTCTGGAAAATCCTCGCTAACACCTTCAGCCGGCTCTCCAGACTTGATCCGTGATAGCTGGTCGGCTATGACATGGCTCCTGCCAGGTCTGACAATGATGTTGAACGTAAATTCTTGTAACAGCAACAGCCATCGACTAATCCACCCCTGGATGATTGGCTTGTTCACCAAATACATCAACGCCTGGTGATCCACATAAAATGTGAATGGTGTCGCCAATAGGTAATGTCGGAATTTTTGGACGGAGTATACCATGCCGAGGGCTTCTCTCTCCGTCGTGCTGTAGTTCCTCTCTGCGTTTGACAAGAGTCGACTTGCAAAATACACTGGGTGGTCCAGCCCGTGGCTGCCAACCTGTGCCAGGGTGGCCCCTATGGCGAAGTTGGATGCGTCGACATGTACATGGAACTCTTTGTCCCAGTCTGGGTATGTCAAGATTGGCGCACCCACCAACCGTGACTTTAACTCTTGAAAAGCCTCTTCTTGGGCCGTCCCCCAGACATACGGCTCCCCCCTTCGTGTCAGCCTATCAAGTGGGTATGATACTTGGGCAAAGTTCTTAATAAACCGCCTATAATACCCGATGTGTCCAAGAAATGACTTGACGCCAGTGACATCGTCGGGCGCCTCCATCTCCACAATGACCCGTACTTTGTCAGGGTCCGTCTTCAGTCCAGCCTTGCAGACGATGTGCCCTAGTAACTTGCCCTGAGGCACCATGAATCTGCATTTCTTGGGATTTAGGGCGAGGCGGGCTCGTCGGCATCTCTCCGTGCATTCGCCAAGTGCGGCCAGATGTGCCTCCTCCGTGCTGTAAATGGACCAATCATCCAAGAATGCTTTGAAGTTTCCGACGGACATTTTATCGAAAATATGGAGGATTATCCGTTGAAAGGTAGCTGGTGCGTTGCACAACCCGAATGGCATCCGGTTGTATGCATAGACGCCATCTTCTACGACAAAGGTGGTCTTCAATTTGTCCTCCTCTGCAATGGAAATTTGATTATATCCGGAGAATCCATCCATAAATGAATAGATTTCATGACCCGCGACTTCCTCGAGGATGGTGTCTGTGAATGGTATGGGAAATGGATCTTTAATTGTGACAGCATTCAAACACCTGAAGTCTACACAGATTCTTATCTGATCGGCCTCCTTTTTCAAGGATATCACAATGGGTGATACCCATTCACTCGTCTGGACCTTGAAGATAATCCCTGATTCAAGCATGCGGTCAATTTCGTTATTTACCCTGGCCGCATAATTTTTGTTCATCCTGTATGGCCTCTTCCGTACGGGCACGGCTCCGGGAACCAGAGGGATCCGATGTACACAAAGTTCTTGTGGTACCCCCTTGAGGTCCTTATACGTCCAAGCGAACACATCTTTGTATTCTGTGAAGATTTTGAACGCCGCCGTCTTTAAGACCGGATTCCAGTCGTCGCCGACCAGAATATTTTTCTGTTCTAAAGTTTCTCCAAGGTTTGTAACTTGAAGTGCGGATTCTTCGTATCTTATGGGCTTACTTTTGTCAAACTGGTGCGCTGGTGCATCATCCATAGGGACATCCCCTTCCTTGTATTGTCCGTATTCTGGCAGAAACTCGTTCATGTCAGGTCCTTCAATCCCCAACATATTGCACCCGTACAATAATTCATAGTCTTCCATTTGCCAATGGAAGAGCCCTCTCAAAGAATCCGTCTCATCCTCAGAACAAGCTTGAATTCCTAAGATGCCTTCGTCATCTGGTTCCCTGCCATCTTTTCCTTCGTCGGTATCGTTGTCTCTGTCGGACTCTGACTCTGACGCCAACTCTTCACTGACCAGTTGAGTTTTGAGGTCAATGGTATACCTTCTGCCAGCCTTTTCCATGGACAAGGTGTTCTTTTTCCAATTGTGGTTTGCTTTGGCCGCCACCAACCAGCCTCTGCCGAGGATGGCATCATACCCCTTCTTCTTCAATGGGATGACCACAAAATTCAAGACGAACGGTTGTGTTCCGATCGTCACTGGTTGCGCCATGAGTGTGCCAAGCGACTTGATGCCGTGTTGGTCTGCTCCCAATAAATTAAAGGTGGACGGCCAGAGAGTAGGTTTACCCAATTTTTTCCATGTTTCCTCTGGCAAGACATTTACTCCCGACCCGCCGTCGATAATTGTGTCGGTCAGGATGGTGCCCAATATACCCATTTCCACCACTGTTGGGTGTCTACCATTATTGATCGTAAGGGTTAATGGGTCTGCCACTGTCTCGCCAAGGTTGTCCTTGCCATGTATTGGTTGGCCTACTGGGGTTATCATTGCGGATTGCAACAATGTCGCTCGCAAGTGCGGCATACTTTCCAGGAGGTCCTTCATTTTGACGGGTATCTCGACCTGTAACAGTTGGTTTATAATGTTTGTTTCTCCTTCAGAGCGAGAAGTACCCGCAAGCCCCTGTGCATCCTTGCTCGTTGACATCTCCTTCTCCAATTCCGCTCGTGCCTCCAGTGCCTTTCGTTTTTCCGTGCGGGGATCTGGATAAGTGGCTGCTTTCGTCTTGGACCTTGTTATGGCGAGTACATCCTCCGTTTCTACATTCAACAGGTTCACGCCAGATTTGGGACAATTGCCATCATCATGGTCCCCCAGACCGCACCACTTGCAAAGTTTTTGTGGTGCTTCCTCCACTGTACAGTCTCTGGCGAAATGTCCCTAGTGATTGCAAGCTCGGCATTGTATCATCGGCTGCCCTTTAGCATCGTATTGGATTCGGCTTCTATTATTCGTATTGTTATTATTACCTCTTCCTCGCCTGTTGTTTCGATAGCCGCCAGATGAGGCGTTGTTGCTCGCAGGCTGGGACGTGCCGGCTGATGCAGATGGTTCTGTAAAGAGAACCTGTTGGTTACGTGTCCTCATATTGTACGGACACTCCTTGGTAAGGTGCCCGGCAATCTGGCAAATATCGCAAAATGCTTTTTTCGGACAAGACCCCTTGGTGTGTCCGTCGGTACGGCAGTCCGTGCACCATAACTTCCCTTCGTCGCCCTTGCTTGTGCTTCCTTTGGTTGCCTTTATCTCTCTCATCATTCGCTCCATATCTTTCTGGAGAGCCCGTACCTTCCGATTAAAGTCGTCATCACTGCTATCACTTTTGTCAGAAGAGGAATCATCCTCCGACGAGGATTTATTTTTCTTCTTCTTGGACGTCTTCTGTTCACTTTCTAAATCCATTGCCCTGTTATAGGCGTCAGAATATGAAGAGGGAGGTACTATCTTCATTTTTCGTCTAAGGGATTTCTTTAGACCTTCCACGAACCACCGTTTTTTCAATCCGTCTGCCGGCTGGTTCTCCATCTTTCCTAGCAGCTCTTTGAGCCGCCGGCTGTAGGTTCGAACAGTCTCGTCCTTTCTCTGTTTCGTACCGTAGATTTCAGCTACGATCTCATTATCGTCTCTTAGGAGACGAAACTCTGCTTGAAATTCCTTCTTCAAGTCTGCCCATGTGCTAATTTTAGCCTTATCCATATCCGAAAACCAGTCGATGGCTACGCCCCTCAGGGTTGCGGGAAACTATGTTACCCACTCGTCCTCATCGGTAACACCATTCGCTCCCCAAATTGTTTCACAAGTGCGACAGTGGCGGACAGGGTCTTCTTTCCCATCCCCATGGAACTTTGGAAGTTTTTGTTTTTGTGCCATGCCTTGTCTTTTTACTACTAGTGGCTGTTGTCCTACTCCGGATGGGTCAGATCCTATAAGGGGTGCTTGACCGCCGTGCCCCGGTGTCCCTCCGACACTCCTGGCAGCCCCGGTGTCTTCTCCCTCTCCTGCCTCCTCCCCACTCCTTGGAGTTTTCCTAGCCTCTGGTGTGTGTGGCAAGTCCCTCAAATCCCTCAACTGAGTTTTGGTACACTCTATCCTACGGCGGGTTTCCGCAAGTAACTCCTCCCGACTCCGTGGGTGGCCGCCGGCCTCACCGTCCCCTTCGGAGCATTCCTCCTCTCTTCGCTTATACCTTTGTCGCCTTTCCGCTTGCTGTTCAAGGATCAAGGCACGTTGGGCTACTGCACGTTCATCTATATATTGTGGCTTATTTTTGTCTTTATTCAGTGTATTGGGCATTAATTCCCAGACAGCTTTCTATATACTTAATGGCATAAAAAGTAGAACACTTTTATTCATTCATAATGTGGAAGACAAGTTTATGCCAACAATATGACATAATTATTACAATAAGTGTTCTTTATTCCGCCTCGTATGGTTCACGGTTCAAATGCCCCTGACCTGGCGCCATCTCGTTCTGCTTCCCGTTCCTCGTATTGTTGCAAAATTTGTTGACGTCGCTCTTCCCGGGCAATCTCCTCCAGGCCAGCTTGTTGTGCCAACGATGCTTGTGCTAGCAATCGGGGGAGATGGTTCATCAACCGATTTACCTCCGGACTCACTTCCAACGCTGTCCACACGGCACTTGGTGGGACTTCCGCCTCCGCCGCCTCTCGTCGTACGTAGGTCTGAATGGCTACTTGGAGTAGAATTGAAAATTCTTTCGTCGCGGTGTCTTCTCCTACGTAGAGTTCTGTTTGGGCATCGTCGACCTCCGGGTTCACCTCACCAACGGGTAGGCCCATTGTGTCTGTGCGCCATCCGTGTCTTCCGTTCCGAGTTCGTCTAGGCAACGGCGCCAAATGTTTACCTCACTGGGTAAACAGGAAGAATACAGAGATCGAACAGTAATGCACAATGCCAATACAAAAGAAGTACCAAAATAAGCTTGCCATTAATGTCAAAGGATGTTCATATTATAATCTGTCGCCCATATTACATGTCCTCCAACACCCGGAGGTGGTACAATATATGACAGCCGAAGGGGTGCGACACAACCGTCGCGACTCCAACTACCTACCCGTCGGCTAACTAACTATCAGTAATTAACATTACTAAATTATACACTTTTTCCCGATGACAACACCTACATCCACTACTCGACAGGCTGGCAAGATCACCAGCTCTGATACCACTATAATGTACCGTACACTTGTCATACGGCAACACAACCTTCCCGTACGGTCAACACAACCTCCACCCCGTACAGACAACACACCCTCCACCCATATGCTCGACACAGCCTCCACCGTACAACCCTCCACCCGTACGCTCAACACAGCCTCCACCGTACGGCCGTCCACTCGTACGCTCCTTGCCTTCTGTACGGAAAATTGACTCTCCTGTGCGGAACTGATAATCTCGGCCTTGAAAAAATGGTTCTGTTATGTGCAATATGTTGGACAATATAATTAGTTTAACATGATTTGGCACAAGAATGATGTCATGTCCCCTCCTGCATCGTTATATATATACGGAGAGAAAGGGAGAGACCCTAAATGAAGAAATTATTATTATTAATTAATATAATAAATACCAATGAATGATTATTTAAAATCCATTAATTAAATATCATTTATGAATATGATTTGAATATTATATATTATCAACATAATATTCAATAATAAGTAATAATACAATTAAAATGCAAAAGAAGAAAATAATATTTACTGATTATTAATTTGTAGATTATTAATTTACAAATAATAATAAACCATAAAATAATTAAATAATATTTACAAATTAATAATCTACAAATTATTAATAAACAGTTATTAACTTACATCGATTGAGAAATATTATAAGCTTTTGGGAAGCGGTGACTTTTCAAGGAGTCACCGTCATTCCCAAAGCCATCCTAATGGACACAACTCCCCACTAAGGACGTGGAGGAGAATAAAAGAAAGGATCGAGGAAGATAGAGAGGGGGAGCACGGGGGATGAACAACATGAAAGGACAAAGGAAAGAACAGGGAAAATCCTTAGACTAAAAGACAATTCTGGCTGTGATGGCTCAGGTACGTATCAGGACAATTCCAAAATTAGAAAGGAAGTGTTATACAATCCAATATGATTAAATTGCTGTTACCAGTTCATTGTGACATTAAGACAGCCGTAATATTATTCTGAATATATTCAAATTCGTATCCATTAGAAAGAGGTATAAGTTGGCTAATGTATTCATAGGACATCGCAGTATAGCTATAACTATTAGTACGTGGAGTAATTATGGTATCATGAACCACAAAATAAGGATGGGTATAAATTATAATGCAGTAAAACTCAGTGAATTCACGTTTGATAACTGTGTAAATCATACGAACTATTAATAATAAGATATTCTTTCCAATAACACAAAATTGTAAAATACGTTAAGGTTACTTGTAACATTAATAAATATAGAGACTACTGATATCAGAAAGACTGCCTGCATCAGAGATTGTTCCCCTAGCATTAGACAATGATAATACTTCCAAATTAACTATCGACGAAATCATTTAGAATAGCTTATAATAAAGTAATAAAGATATTAGTTAACGAAAGTTGATGCTAGTTCCATACTATCATTGGGGAATGAAAGAAAAAGGAATACATATATATATATATATATGGCAGCCATCAATCAGATCAGATCAGGACTGTTATTAAGTTACAGGCAATAACATCCTTGTCCTTAGTGGTATGCATAGGGACGTGCTTAGTATGTATGTTTAATATAAAAGGCCACTGGTTCATATGCAGAGTTTAATATTATTTTGAATATTTTAATATATATATTAATGAATATTAATAATGAATATTTTAATACGTATATTAATGAATGAATATTAATGAGTATTAATCATGAATATTTTAATACGTATATTAATGAATATTAATGATGAATATTGTAATACATATGTTGAATATAAGTAATGAACATTTTATCACATATGTTAATGAAGGGTTCTTAAATGTTAATAAAAACATCTCAATGCATAGTTAGGAATATACGTTAATAGATAAATATGAATATTGGCTAATGGATATTTTCTGAATATATGTTAGGGAATACATGTTAAATTAAGAATATGTAAACATGGATTATGAAATGGAAAATAGTAATAAATTGTAAAATGGAATATAAATGTGATTACATGATGGAGGCTATAGGGAGGAAACTTCCTTAGTCTAATGGAGGGATTAGGACAATCCCTAGGGCAGTATATATACTGAAACTGATATGCATTTGTATGGCTTGGTTGATTAAACTCAACCAAGAAGAGACGGATCTGGCCGGTCCCCTCTGAGGACTTGGATGATGGAGGCATCACCCAAGGCAAGGAATAGACAAAGGTCTTCCTTGGATGGCTTGGGTGTAAGACAGGATTCGAACTCATCTTCGATTTCCTGAAGGGCTTGGAACCAAGGGGTTCCAAGAAGGTGAGCTTCACTGCTGCCTAAGGACATGGCCGGTCCCCTTTGAGGACTTGGATGATGGAGGCATCACCCAAGGCAAGGAATAGACAAGGGTCTTCCTTGGATGGCTTGGGTGTAAGAGGTTACACCCAAGACAAGATTCGAACTCATCTTCGATTTCCTGAAGGGCTTGGAACCAAGGGGTTCCAAGAAGGCGAGCTTCACGGCCGCCTAAGGACATACTTTCGTATGGCATTCGTATCCTTTTTATTAGATGAAAATTATGATCATGTTCATTAAGTATTAAGATAGATTGCAAATTAAAAATGGTTTATATATATTTATATGTTGTATTCTAACAATCTGTTTTGCAGGACAGTAATCTCTAACTAGTAGGGACATTACAAATGAACACACCAAGCAAGTAGAAATTCAGATTCACTAATGATAACACTTCAGATTACAAAAAATCTCGGACTGAGGGCAGAGCAGAGTAGGGTGAGGAGTTACTCTCACCGAAACTGTAGCTACCAAGTAGGGAGGATCTTCCACCTTTGAAATGGCAGACGACTGAACTCCAACTGGAATTCGCACACACAGAGAAAACACCAAATTCGTATACCTACAACAATGACTAACTCGGCCATATATATGGCTTCGGGGAAACTTCTCGAAGGATTACAAAAAGAGCCAACATGGCCAAAATGTTACCGACAAAAGTAAAAAGGGCCCGAGATATAATAAATTTAACTTTTGGGGCCATACACACACAATTATTAAATTATTCAATAATATCGGGGACATTACATTGGTTTTTCTAACACTCTCATTACAAATAGCATGAGACTCTATGAGATAATTGCTGAACAACTCGGGATTCATGTGGTTTATTTGACTTGTCTAGACTCTAGAGTACTATTATAGTTAAGCAAGTTCACTCTCTTTCACCAACCCTCTTTGGTATCTACATTGATAAGCTTGAGGATTTTCATAGAAAGCATACCTATTTGGATGACAATTGCCCACTTCACCATGTTGTGATTGCCATTTTGCTCTTAGTTGATGATGTGGTCCTCTCTTGTTCTTTGACGTCTTACAAAGATAGATTGATAAAATTTCCAAGTTTTGTGATCTTTATTAGTTCGAGAAAAACTTAGTAAAACTAAGGCCATGGTCTTCAACATCACCAAGGGAGCTATGTAATGTCCCTTCCTTAGGCATGTCAAACTTTAGCGAAGGTTGGCCTACTATTAGGGTCTCGTACGTCAGCAATGTGGTTTGGGGACCTAACCGGGGGTTGTGGAGCTCAACAGGGAGCTTTACGGGCCTTTCAAATTGGAATTTTGGGGTTGAATCCATGATTAAAATTGAAATATTAAAGTTGGCCTTAAGGGAATAGTAAAAAGTGAATAGTAACAGAGAAACATAAGGGGAATAGTGAAAAGTGCCCCCCATCCTAGTAACTTAAGTTGCTTTTTAAAAGGGGGCCAAATTCACAATGAGGAATTAGACCCTCAATGTTATTTTATGATTTTTTAGGCCAAATAGTAACCTCAAAATAATTAAAAAGGCATTTTTGTCTATCATTTAAATTCATTCTTATGCTTCCAATTTTCAGATCAGCAGCAAGCTTGAGGGTTTCAACAACTTGGAGCCTCCAGGAACGCAAACTTCGGGGAGGTTTTGGAGATTTGGACGGAATCCCATCTCTCCTAGTGACAGGTTTCATCAGTATTTAGCTTTAGTGTGCATTTGGCAGCCTTCATTGGGGATTTTAGTGCAGATTTATCAGTTAGAGGGCAGGTTTCCTTCAATTAATTACAGGGCATACCTTCTAGAGGTCATCACCACTCATTTCCAGTTTATTCTCAGCCAGCCGCTCCATTTTGGAAATAAGGGTATCAAACCCTAGGGTGTGTTTGGGGTTGCTAGCTAATATTAGAGCTGATTTATATATCCCATAAGCTGGAAATTTGTATCAGACCTATGTGCTCAATTAATGGTATGTACATTGGTCTTTTTAAGTGAAAGAAATCATCTTATTTTGTCTTCTTTATGAGTTATGCATTATTCTAGTTTGTATAAGCATTTACTTTCTCTTAGCATTCAAGAATCTCTCAAAAACTCTCAAAAACCCAAACAAAAACAAGAAAATCAGTAAAAACCCTTTTATCATACGTTGGCCAAAGACTTATCAGCAAACAAACAATTGCAAATAACCTCAGAAATTGGATCAAATTTGGTTAAAATTGGGTTGGGGATCTTTCAAGCTGTCTCCAAATTTTATTTCTTCTACAAAGGAGGCCTAGTGGGGGTCACCACTTCTGATATATATCTAGGAGTTCAGTTTAATGGTCCTCTTTCTTTGTGGCTTGTCAAGGGATACACTTCACTCTCTATCATTGAGCACTAATGCTTCTAGGTGCATTTCCTAGATATCTCTTAGAAGATGTGCCTCTTCAATGCAATGATTATGCCCATAATGATGTATGGTTTTGAGATTTGATGACCCATCTTGGGATCAAGTTGAGAAGGTTCAAAAAATTATATGTGAGCATATGATCTAGTGCAAATGTTGACTTGAATTTTTGTCCAACCCCTTTGTCTCAAAAGTATTTTCAAACTCACTTGGCTTATATGCATAAACTTATCCATGGATGGTTTTTCTGTGGTGGCAGTCTAAACCTAGTAGGAGATTGCCTCTCTGAATCCCTCCAAAGGTCTATGTTGCTAGTTGTTCAAAATCTATTTTCCCTTCTAGTCTATCAGCATTTCTTTGGGCAGGCTTCCTCTTTCCAAATTTCCTTATGGGATCACCTTCTTTGAAGGACTGGTGGCACTCAACTAACCTGTCAAAGAGAACATTTACAACCATTATGTATGGGTTCCTTGGACCTCCCCTATGAACTCCCTTAGCCCCAAAGTGAAAGCAAGAAATTAATTTACTTTGACCTGACCACAATTCACACAGCTGTAACAAAATATTAGTGCTGTTCAACTGAAATTTATCTCAAAGCAGCTATACATGAAGACAACATATATCTATGGTTGGAATTGTCACACCAAAATTCTCATTTGATTAACTTGGGACTGCATACATCCAATTTTAATCTGAAATATATTAAATACATTTCTAACATTTTTTACTAATTGAGCCCAAAATATGAAGTCAAAGCTCATCAAATAATGTTTCAACTAGGCTTTAGAAACATCTGAACTCCCCCATAACTGAACGCCCATTCTCAAATTATCCAAATACCTCCCTTAAACCTATACAGCTCAGTTCTGGGCAAATTGCAGCCACTAACAAGATGGTACAGTCTGCTATGGTAAACTCCAAATGGTATGACCTACTGCTGGATTTTTCTAAAATCAGCAATTAATCAACAGAACTTTGCTAGCAAATGATTCTTTCATTCAATCTCCATCTTCTACTTCAACTTGGAATGATATTCACAAATAAATTGGCGAGGGTTTTCATCCTTGAAACCAATCTTTGCCAAAAGGGTTTTTGTCCCAAAGCAAAATAGATGAACAATTGCTCACTCTCATGCTGGAGTTTGAAAATAAAAATGCCAAAAATGAATCTCTCTTTTCCAACTCTCCCTTTTTATACCCTTTTGGCATAACTGAAATATTATATTTTATATTCCCCCCAAAAGTAACTTTTAAAATTTCTTTTTAATTTAACTTTACTTTGAGCTCCAAATAAGTTACCTTTTAATAAACTGTCCAATAAAATAATTAGTTAAATATGTTACCTCAAAAATGAATCTCTCTTTTCCAACTCTCCCTTTTTATACCCTTTTGGCATAACTGAAATATTATATTTTATATTCCCCCCAAAAGTAACTTTTAAAATTTCTTTTTAATTTAACTTTACTTTGAGCTCCAAATAAGTTACCTTTTAATAAACTGTCCAATAAAATAATTAGTTGAATATGTTACCTCAAAAATGAATCTCTCTTTTCCAACTCTCCCTTTTTATACCCTTTTGGCATAACTGAAATATTATATTTTATATTCCCCCCAAAAGTAACTTTTAAAATTTCTTTTTAATTTAACTTTACTTTGAGCTCCAAATAAGTTACCTTTTAATAAACTGTCCAATAAAATAATTAGTTAAATATGTTACCTCAAAAATGAATGTCTTTCAACAGCTTAATTTAATTAGTTAATTATTCTCTTGCCACATCTCAGTTTGCCTATTTGAATCAAATAGGCTAAGGTCTCTGCCAATTGTCCATGCCTATGAAGGGAACATTATACAAAGTAATTTTTTATGCTGATCACTCCTTATAGATTGCTAATGGAACCATTGTTTTGGCTTTCAAAACTTCAGGCCCTCTTGTCTAAAACCATTATTCAAACTAAGACAATGGGACAAAATATTTCAGGCATAGAGGACACATCAACAAGGAGAGGTCAAAGTTTGGCCAATGCATAGGATTAGTGCAAATGCTCTTCTTCTTTCGGCTCTATGGAACCTAGGAGGGTGTTCCTTGAGGCCTTTACATAGGAAAATTAAAGAAAAATAAAGAAATAGGAAGACGGCTATGATTACCATGCCCTAATGGCAATAAAGAGCATGCCTATGAACACATTGATAGCAAATACAAACAAGCATGTAAATGCATCCAAGGAGATAACAAAATTGCATTTCATAAGATGAATCCGTGTATCTATTCTTACACATACGCATCTTGTACTATCCCTTGGCTAATCTGACCCTGTTTCGCTTATTTGAACCCCAAGGAATATTGTCAAACACTTGGCATACAATGTTTGAAGCCGTTGTGGTGAATTCTTTATTTGTCTTCTTTGGGTTTGTAGGCTGCGAATGAAGTTATGGAAAGCTTCTAACAATGCAAAGTTGTTATAGAAATGATATGCTAACTGTTTTAGACCTTTACACACACATGTAATGACTGAAATTAACTAGTACAGCTAGTTGACATTAAGACAAACACTTGTCATGCATCCCAAAGTATACCTACAGCCATTAGGCATTTAAGCAAACAGTTGGCATGAAAGCTAAGTGGCTGATCAATGTTGAATGTTACCATGAATGTGGAATATGCAACTTATATCTCCATTAAACATATGCAACCTCCAAATATTTCATGATATAATCATAATAGCAAATGATGCAATGAAGTAATGATTTTCTAATACAATGACCATAGATAGAAAACCTGGAATTTCAATGGCTGCCTTGATATATTGGTTTGATTCTCCTCATATGCAAAGCCCTTGTCAAATATATATAGCTGTTCACCTTTCTAAATTCCCTTATATAAAATTTGAACTACTGTAGCGCACTGTTCACACACACTATTCATGTGTACTGTAGCGCACTGTTCACGGCACTGTAGCAGCAGATTAGAAAAACTTGAAATCTGTTGTCAATAGCTGCAAATTCACACATCCAGGTCTGTAGATAATAAATGACTGTAATTACCCTTGAATGGCACACAAATTCATGAAGCTCTCACCAATTATGCACCAATGATGACTCAAACATAAGCCATCCAATTAGCAGATCTCAGTGTTTATTTCAACACCTCAAATGCTGATCACCTTGAAGAGTTTTCGTTCCTCAAGTTGCAGAAACCCTTGTAGCAGATCGCCAATCCCAAGGAAT
This sequence comes from Cryptomeria japonica, assembly GCF_030272615.1. Classification (NCBI taxonomy): domain Eukaryota; kingdom Viridiplantae; phylum Streptophyta; class Pinopsida; order Cupressales; family Cupressaceae; genus Cryptomeria; species Cryptomeria japonica. Next base: position 16,300,250 of record NC_081410.1, read on the forward strand.
AAACAATGTCAAAATGCTAATCCATCACATAGTGAAGTTCAATTCCTTTTGCACACTTATATTTTCTCAAAAAGTTCGAACTTCTTCAAAAAGCTCTTAATTAACATTAAAATGTTATAATATTTCATTGGCATCAATAATGTAATTAAACCTTGGGTTATGTGCTCATAAATTATTAATAAACTTGGCCCCTTTCTCATGATAAATAGACCCTCATTTAAGTGCTTTATAATATAAAGTCATTTTATAACTTATTATTGGCACTCAAGAAGTTGCTATCAGTCATGATAACAATTCTGATTTTCATGACAGCAGCCTTGCACTTGAGCATAATGATGATTTGAAAGTCATGGAAAGTTAAGAAAGTGTTGTGGGAGTGACCTTGAGTATTGGCACTCGTGATACAAGTGTCAAGAATGAGGATTGCATGGGAATTTTGGCTCATAAGAGTTCTGATCTACATGACAACAGTGATGAAATTTTGCATTAGCATGAGAGAGCAGTGACTACACATGTGCAAGATGCTTCTATTAAGTTGTCGCATGAAGGTACTCAAGATTTGGGTACTAATGGGGTAATGTGTGATGTGGATTCATGTCATTTAGAGTCTGATTTTTCAGATCAGACCTTAGAAAACAAGTTTGAAGATTCATGCTTTGGCATAGGATCCCAGAATCATGAGTTGGATGGCTATGTAGTTACATTGGAAGTGGAAGTGTGTGAAGATGTTGTCATAACAACAACTTCTACCTTGCTAGTTGAGCCATCCTACGAGGTACATAGCAGCAGTACCTTAGATATTGATGTGTGCACAATTGATTGCACACATGATGTTGTTGATCATGAGGTGAGTGATGTTGATTCGGCTTCATACCATAGTGCAGATTTGGGTGGAAAGAATGAGTCACAGGGGTATCATCATCTGGCTGGGCAATTGAAGGTTAATGATGATATGATTGCTATAGCTTTGGAGCATTTTGATGTCGCTCAACAGATGTTGGCGACCTTTGGTTGGAGTACTCCTGAGACATATAAGCACGGTGATAGTAGTCTTTCCCTAGCAGAGTTCCATGCACTCCGAGCAGCTATTGGGATAATGAAACAGAATTACTTGCAGTTACTTGCTGATAGGGATTATCTTCTCGAGTGGGATTGCACTTGCTAAGATGCACTGAAGGGAAAGGAGGAGGAGGTTGATGAGCTCACCGATGAGCTTGAGGTGACTATGGACTCGTTGGAGAGTGCTCAATCAGCCCTTCGTGAGTCACAGTCACAGGTTGAGGAACTTACCGTGGCGTTGAGTTTAGCACAGTCTTCACCATCTGTGGATACAATTGAGTTTCCTATAGTAGCACTTGGTGATGAGTTTACACCCACGAGTTGTAGTGATGGGTGTGTTGAGGATGTGGTTACATTTGTCACTGATGCAGGTACAGGTGACTTAGCTGGGATGAGTATTTGGGTTGAGAGCAACAGAGAACCACTTGTTGCATCAGGTTCTCCCGAGATTAGTGCTATGACAAATGATACAAGTCAGATTGTTGATAGCTCTTGTGTGGCAATGGTGGACTTTCCAGAGAGTTGTGTGTTAGTACATGACGTTACTCCATCCACTTCACATGGAACTCGCATAGTGTCATCTGGTTGGGAGTATGGCTCTCATGTAGATTTGTTTCCCTCTCCTGGAAGCAAATCTGTTACTTCATCCCATGTAGCTGATTTTGGACGCCAGCTTGTTGTTTCTCAGAGTCAGAGTGATCAGCTACAAGTCTTAGAGGATAAGGTTGACTCATCCCTATATTGTTTTTACTGCACAGATTCATTTGTTGAGTACCTTCTTGAGAGTCCTGAGTTTTGAGAGGGTCCGTTTGGAGCCACCAAGGATACTCTCATTCGAGTTTCTCTCGCCATCAGGCGTGTTGTGGGAGTAATTGCAGATACGTTGACTACAATGCTTTCTGATAAAGATTTTGTGATTGGGTTTGCAGAGAAGGTTACCAGAGCCCCTACCCAAGTAGCTATTCAGGATCAGAGGTTGGAGTCGTCTTTTGATTCCAATATTGTTAGAGATGAGCCCTTGATCGAGGTTGGAGAGTTTTATCGCAACTATACAGTGAGGAATGCTCATCATTTTTCTTTTGATCCACACGTGGATGACTTGATGATGCGTAGGTGTGGATTGGCTCAAGGATTATATCATCCCTTGTGGGATGGAGGGTCGCCATCTACAAAAGATGGGACTAGAGGCTGCAAGTACTTAATTCAAATGGTTGTAGGAAATTATTTGCAGGGACACCAGTCAGTTTTCCATCATACTGATGTGTATCCGACAGGGTTGGTCACTCTTATCTCACTGAGATTTCGTAAAGATACGTGGTTACGGGGTGATTATGGTGTCAGTAGCTACAAGATGGATTACTTGTCGAGTCAACACATCTGTGGGAGTCTAGCAGAGGTGAGAGATAGTTGTGGAGTTGCAGATACCTTCAGGAATTTGTATCTCTTTATCGAAGATGGATGTGAGTGCAGTTTGCTTTGGGGCCCGAGTGATGACAGAGTTAGTGTTGCAGTTTGGATAGGTCCCATCGGTTGGCTTCACCACATTTCGCATGGTGAAGTGGCGATCAGTGTTGAGCAGCAAAAGTCTGAGGGAGGTTTACATGGCAGATTTCTACCTTGGATTTGGAATCCAGGTATATTATGTGGGACACTAGCAAGTATGTTGAGGGATCCGGTTGGTGTTCCCTAGTAGGTTTCATTGCATGTACATGGTGTGCATCATTGACAGTCACATTTCAGGTTCTGATTTATTTCGGATGCACAATTCAGTGGCACATGTGATGGACAGTTTGTATGACAGCATACCTTGTGCCAAGTTTGGTAGCAACCAAGATCAATGTTATGAGTTGCCTCCACTCGAGACTCATACTCCAATGATACCAGATGGTGAGGATGAGTTGACTCAACAAGTTCACCTTGATATGTCAATGTTACAACAGCCATTTGTTGATACCAGGGACATTGCGCAGGTCTTCACTTGGGATCCAGGTGGCCGAGTCTATTTGCCATCGAGATTGCTTGGGGACAAGCAATTTTAGGAGGGGTGGACTGTAATGTCCCCTTTTTAGCAGACATGGAATTCTAGATGATTAGCCTATCATTCCTGACCCTCGTAGGCTAATGAGGATGGTTAGAGGGTCTTCTAAGGATTGTTTCATCTCCAACATTCAAAGATTTATGAATTTGGCCTTCGTTCGATATCATTTGGACTTCATTTGCCATACTTACTATTTATAGTACGTCAGAAGTAATAGAGATGGACCCTTTCTATTTTTAGAAAGTGTATCTGGTCACATGGGGAATTATGAGGAGAGGCTCCTATTTCAGACGACATGATAAAATGTTGTGTATTTAGGGAGATATTAATATTTTTGTGGCCAGAATAATATTAAATCATTAAATGATTAATAATAAAGTTATAAATTAACTTTATAATAAATCACTTAAGTGAGGGTCTTGGCATCATGAAGAAGGGGACCAAATATTAATTAATGTAAGAGCTCATTTTCCAAAGTTTGGAGGCCATTATTATTAATTGAAAAGTTTATCAATTTTAATGTTATTAAATGCTTTTATGGTGAAATTTGAGCTTGGTGAAGAAGATATTAAAGGGCTTCATGGAGAATTATGGATTGATTAGCATTTTGGACATTGTTTATTCCTTGGGATTGGCGATCTACTACAAGGGTTTCTGCAACTTGAGGAACGAAAACTCTTCAAGGTGATCAGCATTTGAGGTGTTGAAATAAACACTGAGATAGAAATGGAAAGCTTCTAACAATGCAAGGTTGTTATAGAAATGATATGCTAGCTGTTTTAGACCTTTACACACACATGTAATGACTGAAATTAACTAATACAGCTAGTTGACATTAAGACAAACACTTGTCATGCATCCCAATGTATACGTATAGCCATTAGGCATTTAAGCAAACAGTTGGCATGAAAGCTAAGTGGTTGATCAATGTTGAATGTTACCATGAATGTGGAATATGCAACTTATATCTCCATTAAACATATGCAACCTCCAAGTATTTCATGATATAATCATAATAGCAAATGATGCAATGAAGTAATGATTATCTAATACAAGGACCATAGATAGAAAACCTAGAATTTCAATGGCTGCCTTGATATATTGGTTTGATTCTCCTCATATGCAAAGCCCTTGTCAAATATATATAGCTGTTCACCTTTCTAAATTCCCTTCTATAAAATTCGAACTACTGTAGTGCACTGTTCACGCACACTGTTCACGTGCACTGTTCACGACACTGTAGTGCACTGTTCATGCGCACTGTTCACAACACTGTAGCACACTGTAGTCTCTTTCAATCTGCAAACAAACTTTGAAATAAACCTTCCAATCAGCTCAATATTGACTTCTAAATGAAGCCAACTCTCACAAGCATAATCAGATGATATTGCACACCCTCTATATGCTGTTACAATGAAGAAGCCACGCTCTCCAATGCCGACAAGCTTTGAATCCTGCAGAAACCCTTGGTATTCTACACTTCAATGCTCCAGAGAAACTTCAATCAAAAACTCCAATCACATAATGAAGTTCGATCCCTTTTGCACACTTATATTTCCTCAAGAAGTTCAAACTTCTTCAAAAAGCTCTTAATTAACGTTAAAATGTTATAATATTTCATTGGCATCAATAATGTAATTAAACCTTGGGTTATGTGCTCATAAATTCTTAATAAACTTGGCCCCCTTATGATAAATAGACCCTCATTTAAGTGCTTTATAATATAAAGTCATTTTATATGTTAGTTTTGTTTTACAGGTGATCCTAGGGTGTGGGGAGTTCACAATCAACTCCTACATGGTATCAAAGCTCCAATTCTACAAACTCCTTCCTAGATCTAAGGGAGGTAATTTGGCTTGAGTTGCTTGTTGGGTGCATTTTGAGGCTGTAAGGACCTCATGGTTGAATCTAGGACATCAAAGAAAATGAATTTTGGCTTTTGTTTTGTCGAAATTTAACATATAGGACCAGATCTATGAGGGTTTGAAGTTAGGAGATGGTTGCCAGATCCTGGAGGTAGCTGAATTTTCAAAGCATTTTGGGTCAAAACAAACCCTTCCATTGTGTATGGAAGGCCCAAAACCCTAATATCACATGTCAAATCATCGAAATTGAACACTTTCGTCTTCGAGCCTCAAATAATTTTTTATGTTCGTCGCCATTTTTCATTGGTACAAAATCCATACGATACTGATCTATACCATACGGTCTGTATGATCTCTACATAGTTGCAATCAATCACAGAGCATCTTAGCGGTACATTTCATTTTCTACACAAGAATTAGGCAAGTCTATATCACCTATATGCTTGCGCAACATTTGTCAAAAAGGTACAAATTATGTCAACATTATTTTTTAATTAAAATTTTTATTTAATTGATCTAAATTTTCCACCGGCCACTTAGTCCTATTGTTGCAGTCATATAAGGCTTTATCAATTCTACAAGGATCTAAGCCCTGTTGAAGATTTATAGCTGCGATAGAGATCTAAGATAATATCTAACTCCTCTCCACCATGGAGTCTCTTCACTTTCTTGTCGGTGACTCTTCCTCTCCACCATGGAGTCTCTTCACTTCTCTGTCAGTGACTCTTCATGTCTATGTGGCTAACGGTGTAGTTATGGCTGTCGGTGAAGATGTAACTGTTGGTGTCTTTTCTTCTTCCTTCGTGGTGTCTCTGTTGGAATCCAAGAACACTGAGAGGGGGGGGTGATTCAGTGTTCTGCTGATATAATCAATTTTAACCTTATTAACAATGCAATTCAATAACTAGTAAACACGAAAGAATATAACAGCAAACAGAAATGAAGCAACCACAAGAGCATACAACATAACACAAAGATTTATACGTAGAAAACCTCAGAGGAAAAACCACGGTGGGATTGGAGACCCACAATATCTATCCACTAGCCAGATGAATAAATATTACAATAGAGGCCTGCACATGCAAGAAGGCCAACAGCCTAGAGCACACTACTCATCACAAAAGGAGAGCCTCACTGACTACAAACACCACATATGGAGTTACAAACAAAATTCTGAACTCTAAGAGTGCATCTGCTATGCTAGATGAGTTCCGGTTAAAGCACAGTCTGTACCGATTTACACTATGTCCTTCCTTACCGATTTCTTGCTTCGCTTCCCAAACCTCTAAACCAAAATCCAAGACCGACTATAGAATATTACATTCGCATTCTGTCAATCAAGATTGCTCATACAACATTACATTACTATATTCCATTACCTTCTTATGCATCCTTATTCATCACCAAAATAACCTAACCGGACTGACTTAAATACCCTTCCCAAACACAAACATAAATGCCTTATGTCGGCTTACAAAGATATTACAATTTATTTACATGTCGGCCTAAGCAAAAATAAATTCATTAAACTTTGAGACCGATGCCTTTGATCGTTGTCGTGTAGACCTGCCGGATCAATCTCCTGTGTCGGCCTCATATACTAGTTCCTAGATTGTCGGTTTCCCTTTCCTACCAATGCCAGTTCCTTGTGTGCTGGATGACTGAATGTCGGTTGCCAAACAATGAATACCGGTGAGTACCGGTTAAGAGACCAACCCAAAATGGTGTGTGTTGCCATCAATGACAACACAACTAAGCCGGATGAGTGTCAATTGCCAACAGTCTCTTCACTTGCAATTCCAATTCTTTATATTCATTGCTCTTCTTCTTCAACAGATGGATAGATAGATATTGTTGGCTTCTCTCGTTTGTCTGTAGCAAGTTGAGAATATTGTGTATGTAGTCTGTCAGATCAGATATATTATATGTTTTCTGCGTTTTGAATTTTTAGACTTATGAAGGTTTATAGAATGTATAAGAGATGTATCATTTGACTTCATTGTCAAGATTGATTTGTGGAGAATCAAACTTATCTTATTGAGATTGATAGTAACTTGAAACTATCAACAGTTGTATTCATTTTCAGAGATATAATAAAGTTCATTTTTGAGTGGGTTGGGGTTTTCACCCTCAAGTGGAGGGTTTTCCCAGGATAAATTCTGTGTATTTTGTTTCAGATTTTTGTGTTGCTAAAACATTAACATGGTATCAGAGCGGATTCCTTCTATAGAGCCTAACCGCTCGAAGGTAGATCCTATGCTTCAAAGGGAGTTTAACATATCGTCAGAAGTAACCTTGGACGAAGAGGTCAGGAGATTGATTTCAACTTCAAAGGGAGCTTGTGGAATCCTTACATTTTAGCTTCAAGGGGAGCTTGGCATTTGAGCTTCAGAGGGAGCTTGGCATTTCAGTTTTAGAGAGAGTCGGACATTTCAGCTTCAGAGGGAGCCACGTCATCATGAAAATTTGGTTAATGCATTTTTCTCTGTGATGGAGAAATTTGAGGTGAAAGCCCTTGCTAATGAGTTATTCTCTGTGAGAGAAGTTCGAGGTGAAATCCCTTGTTAATGAGTTCTTCTCTAAGAGAGAAGTTCAAGGTTAAATCCCTTGGTTAATGAGTTCTTCTTTGCGAGAGAAGTTCGAGGTGAAATCCCTTGGTTAACGAGTTCTTCTCTAAGAGAGAAGTTCGAGGTGAAATCCCTTGTTCCACCCTCTGGGAGTAGCCATGGTGGAAGTCATGTGTGTGACTTCATGACTTTATTTTCTGTTTTTCTGCTTCACCCTCTAGGAGTAGCTATGGTGAATATTGTTATGCTAAGATAACATTTTTTTATTTGAGAAAATTTGTGATGAGATTTTTTTGTTGACATTCTTTTGGTTGCAGCTATGTGTACTTGTCATTTGATGACATTTTGAAGATCTCTCTCTTGCTAAGAGGGAGTGTTGAAGATTTATAGCTGCGATAGAGATCTAAGATAATATCTAACTCCTCCTCTCCATCGTGGAGTCTCTTCACTTTCCTGTCGGTGACTCTTCCTCTCCACCATGGAGTCTCTTCACTTCTCTGTCGGTGACTCTTCATGTCTATGTGGTTGACGGCGTAGTTATGGTTGTCGGTGAAGATGTAATTGTTGGTGTCTTTTCTTCTTCCTTCGTGGTGTCTCTTCACTTGCTCTTCTTCTTCGGCAAATGGATAGATCTATATGGTTGGCTTCTCTCGTTTGTCTGTAGCAAGTTGAGAATATTGTGTATGTAGTCTGTCAGATCAGATATATTATATGTTTTCTGTGTTCTGAATTTTCAGACTTATGAAGGTTTATAGAATGTATAAGAGATGTATCATTTGACTTCATTGTCTAGATTGATTTGTGGAGAATCAAACTTATCTTATTGAGATTGATAGTAATTTGAAACTATCAACAGTTGTATTCATTTTTAGAGATATAATAAAGTTCATTTTTGAGTGGGCTAGGTTTTTCACCCTCAAGTGGAGGGTTTTCCCAGGATAAATTATGTGTATTTTGTTTCAGATTTCTGTGTTGCTAAAACATTAACAAGCCCTAGGTGATGCAGGTCCGACCCATTGCCCCAAAACAACTAGGTTGCCTCCCTTTTGTTGCTTTACTGGAAACAAGACAATGGTGCTAGTGTTATTTGATTCGCACAAATTGTGGTCATATGGGTGTCTAGAGGCCTATGGCCCAAGGGCCCAAAATTGGCCCCCTAATGCCCTAATTGGGCAATTGTTTTCAAATAGCCACAACCTTTCGCCACAATGTCCATTTCTCAAAAACAAGATATCATCGAAAAACTACTTAGTGTACTTTCCAGCAGAGTGGGTTATTTTTCTAGATTCTACTGTTTGGTGCCAATAATTGTTGTTTGAAATCAGATCTTCATTTTTCACTCCCAAGCCCATAACTTTTTGCCACGATCTCTGATTTCCACGAATCTTGCGGCATTGGAAAGGTATTGAGGAGCTCTTTCAAGCCATCCATGCACTTTTTGTAGATTCAGTCTCAAGTACATTTTATTTCATATCTTTCCATAGGGGTATCTTGGAGGATTGCTTGAATATGTTGGCATTTGGGAGGGTGCTATTTTGATTAAATCACTTCATTTCAGCTCCAAATAATACATCAATCTCTTATTGCTTCAATCAGATTCCAGCAGTGCTCCATAGAGAATTTTCCAATGTTCCTTTGCAGCAAGAAAGTCAACCCATTTTCTGTTGCTTCAATCAGATTCCAAGGTTGCTCCATCAAGACTTTCCAATGTTTCTTTGCATCAAAATCATCTTATCTTTGTTGCTTCAATGAAGGTTCTAGAGTTCTCTCCAAAGTGAGCTTCCAATGTTTCTTTGCAGCAGGTTATTACCATTGTGTGGCAGCTATATAGTCTTTCTCCTTCCTTCCTATGGAGGGATGGGTCATTGTAATATTCATGATGGATGTAATTCTTGGGGGCTATCATTGAGTTCTCCATATTTCATCGCTTGTTTTTATCTTTTCTCTCTTTTGGAGAAGAGTTTTGTCCCACTCGGTTTTCTCCTTTTCTCTGTTTGTGAGAGATTTCATTATAAATGAGTACCTAACATGGCCTATTTGTTGAGACCCGTACTCATAATGTTCATATTTTGCATCATTTGCATGTCTACTACTCCCTAATTTACACATAGGAGGGTGTTGGTGTGAAAAAGGTATTTTACCTAAGTAGTAGGTCCTATTCGCATGTTAAGATCTTATCTTATTATTTGGCATATAATTCTTGAGTCCTAGAGCATTTAATAATTGTCAAGTTAGTTGTCTCACTGTATGAGATTAAGACATATGTCACAATCTTGTCTAATCCATCCTGTCTACCTTGCCTTTATAAGAAAGGCCTCATATATTCAATCAATTCAATCTTGCATCCATAATCAAGCAATCTATTCTTACCATTCTCTCTTGTGAAAGGTTATTTTTGTTTTGCAAGTGATCTTGGGGTGTGAGGAGCTCACAATCAGCTCCTCCAAAAACTAGACTACAATTAAAATAAGAGATTTTTAATGTAAATGATTGAATCCTAAACCAACCTAAATAGTGCCAAATCCAATGGGGCAATAATGTCACAACATGCAAGAAATAAAGTGTCTACAATAAAATCATAAAAATTAATAAAATGTCGCAACTCGCACATACTTCATAATCCATCACAAATCAGCAATATCCCATATGCAACAAAGAGAGACCACTACAAAACAGTTTGTAATGCATTGTTATGCTAGACATTAAGCACCTCATTACATCAAGCCAGCAAATGTGGCAAGAGAGAACTCGCAACTAGGTTCAATGATTTCCCCAAAACATTATAATTTGCCATGGAGAAATGTGATCACGCAACTTGCCCAATCCAACTAGAACTTCCTACAACCCATACAAGCAATACCAAACCCTCATAGTGTTTCACATACATCAATTGATCCCCTAGAGCATACTCAAGCAACAAGGAGAAAAAATTAGCTCAAAGACTAAAATTGAAAACATATCACATCCTTGTATTTCATTTGCAATGCATCCCATTTGTTAGGTAAGTTTTCAAGGAATGTGTGCAAGTCAAAGCATGACATCTGCATGTACAACATTCTACACAAAACTCTTCCTTAGATCTATTGTTGGACGACCTTGGACAACTATAACAATCTTCCCATATTCAAAGGAGTAGTTTAGTACCATTTGTAGGCCCACAAATGATGTGGTTTATTTATCATGTATAGGTTGTCCGCACCTATTTTCATCACCTGCATATGGCATTCAATCTGGATCTGCATTTTTTGAGAGTTTAACAGCATTTTGGTGAGACTTAGACAGTTATAAAACTCCATCATATTCAATTTGGTTCACTAATGGGGTATCACGATAGACAAGGGAGTAGCTAAAGCTTGTTGTTCAAATGAGTCCCTAGGTGGAACTACCAACTGAGTTTGTACATATTCACAAGAATGGATATTGGGGAATTGCAACTTGCAAGGAATGTACAAAATTCAACAGACAAATGCATAGTGAAACTACAGGGATACAAGGATTCGAAGCCTAGAAGAATGGGGAAGTTGTTAGGAGAGAAAAGTCTGCAAGGGGTGAACTAGTAGAAGAAACAACTTAGGATGTACTTTGCAAGAACTGTAAAGGCACAAGGAATCTCAAAAGGTCCACAGTGGATCATGGGAATAGCAATGCGAAAATGCAAAGTATTGGGGCAAGGGAATATGTTAACATGAAATGTTAAGGTTCACGCATGGTTTGGATCTTTGCAGGGATAGAAAATGTAAGAATGTGAAAATGGAGGAATGCAGAGGATTGGATGGAAGTAAGTGTGTAAACATGATCATGGAGTTCAAATATTTGCAATAATGGGAAGGGTAGAGGAAGAAATAATGTAGGATGTGGAATTACAGAAGGTGGCAAGTTTGCACAAACTACATAGGTGACCATGAAGTCCAAAAGTCCATGGAAAATAATGGGAGGGAGGACAAGGAAGGAAAACTTGCAAAACAAAAAAAAAATGGAGAATCAGAGTCAAGAAGCAAGTTTGCACAAAGTGTAAACATGCATATGAACTCTAAAATTACACAAAAAGATAGGGAAGTGGGAGTGTGGGAAGCACAAGTTAGAATGTGCCCTACACAAAGTGCAAACATGGGCACTATGTCCAAAACGCCACAAATAGAGAGGTAATGCAAGGATGCAAGAAGTGGAGATCAAAGCGCACTTTGTACAACATGCAATCATGCATGTTGGATCCAAAACTCTACAAACAAGGAGGGAAGGTTGGGAAGTGAGAAGGGAAGTGAGAACAAGATTTTGCACAAAGTGAAAACATGCCTAGAAAATTTAAAACTTTGTTTGGACATAAGACATGAAAAAACACTGTCAATACTGAATTTTCAACAAGTTATCATATCACATGGGCTCAAATGGGTGCAAGGCACAAAATTGAACATGATTCCACCAAGGGCAGCCCATTTGTGACTTCGTGTATCATTAATCTATGATAGCCCAATGAGGACATAGAGCAACACTACAACCATGAAAAGTAAAAATGGGATGTGCAAAGTTGCAAACATTGGCTCTAGTTGAGGATGAGGACTCTTGGTGGGTACTACAATAATCCAGCTATATCTCCAAGGTACAGACCAAAATGCAAAAGGGGAAGAGGAGGGAGGGGAACCAAAAAACACAAAAATACAAATATATATGAGACACCAAGGCAACATACCATAGAATATATATAAGACAAACTAATCTTCTAGCCAAAAGACACAAGAGCACAAATTATTGACTAAAATTGTGTATGGCTGCAAGTGGCATGAGATAAACTCTACAAGTCAAACACTATAAAGGTATTCTATGGCCCCAAGCCATAGATAAACTAAAGAGCACTTCTTTCCTCTTTCAAAAACAAGCTTCATGAAGGGAGTATCTCTTCTTGACCTTATGATGACTTCCACTCTCAGCTGCAACATAAAACATCTTTTACATGCAAACATAAGCAAATTTCTAATGCCTGAAGTTTTAGGCTGAGACTAAAAAGGAAGGCCAGCCTCACATGGCAACCAAAAGTGAAAAGAATTTTCACCATGTTCATCTAAGTTGCTATGCATATCTACAAGTTCTAGGCTAGCATGAAATACTTTTTGTCTACTGAGGTTAGCAACCCAATCCAAATGCATGGAGAAAAGAAGACAATCACTGCCCATGCCAATCACGTCCACGTAGTTTCCAACACTTTGAAATAAGTCAAGACAAAATCTAAAAGCCGCAAACTCACATACTTCTGAAAAAGCATACCTGATTGGGACTTTGATTGGCATAAAGAGAAAAATATTCATGCAACTCAAATTGGATTGCTTCAAGTTCAAATGTGTATAGCAGCTCAATATCATCTTCATTTGCAAGTTGGACCCACACAAAGAATTCTAGTTCAATCACATCACTGTTATCCATAGCATTAGAAACTTGACCTTTCTTGAAAAGGAAAGCTTCATAGCCACTAGTGTTCACACCAAGCTCCAGGACAATAGGCAGCCAACATACATCACTGTCACATTTGTGATATACTGCTCCATGATTGGATCGTATACATGATCCACATCTTCATTAATTTCATCTTGAGAACTAGCTGAAAGAAGACTACTGCTGAAATCAGACTGTTAACACTATATCTCTTCCTCATCACTCATTCAGGCAACATTTATTTGCAGCCTTCTTGTATCACAATCAACAACAGTGAGAAAACACAACTTGCACCAAAGATATAGGCTCTCATACATGTTCATATAATCACCATTTTCAGAATCATCAAGAGCATGCTCTTCAAACTGAATATCAATGTCTGTACTGTTATTTATATCAGCAATACCATTACTAAGTGCAAGTACATTCATGCCATCCTCATGCAAACCAGCATTTGCAAAAGGATCATTGTTGGTAGACTCATCAACATCCAAGGAAACAAAGAAAGGCATATCAAACAAGAAACTAGTCTCTTGTTCATCTTTTATTTCACAGGCATGTATACAATCAACATAATCAGTCTCATGAACTAATTCATTTGGCCGCACACTTATGCACATACTCTCCTCTTTGTCCGTAAGGCTGCCACAAAGTGCAAGGCTACATACATCTACCTCAAGTTGAGTACTCACTTGCATATCAGCATTATTGTCTAAAAAAAATGGCCCATCCAACTAAAGGTAGGTGCATATGATATCCTTATCATCCACACAACTATCATATGATGTACCATCATCCTTGTCAGCTACCTTTGGACATGCATAAGCAACATGGTCATTATAAACGGCCTCCACGCAAGGAACCATCAAGTTGATCCTTTGAAACTGCAAAGATACTATTACCTACATCAATGGAGATGATATCTATTTCATATGAAGCCTCTATAATATTTTCCCACACCAAGATATTTTATAGAAACTTAGGCTTGAACTCAGGTGGAATATGCTTACGCTAGGATGAAATACATCACAAAACTTGTCAAAGCATTTGTTTTCACTAGGCCTATAACAATCAGGTATGTAAGATAATGCAGCCATAATCCTTTGACAAAATATGTAAAATCAATCCATTATCTTGTCTCTATATGCTTGTAGATTCTTGGACAAGTGAGAAGGGATCAACATCAAGTGTATGCAACTCATAAATTGCTGCAACTAAACTGTCCCACGAAGGAAAATATAAGTCCAAAAATCTACACAACCATTTCTTTGCACCTTCACTCAGAGAATTAGCAAAAAAACTCATCCTTATATTGATATTCATCCATAAAATAAAAAATTATTGGACATGTGCTTCCCCTTCAGAGAGATCTAACCCATTAAACTTAAGCAACTTGATGAAGATTTCATTTGACATACATTCAAAATTCGTATACATCACCAAGGGTAACATTGGGAAGCCTATTTGCTTGGGACTTGGTGGCTTGATTCTTAATGGCAATAGGCTCAGACTTGTATCACAAATTAGACTCGAGCAGTTTCATTTGATTTTCAAGTTCATTTTGTTGTTTAATGGATTCATTCTGCTCTTGCATAGACACTTGGAAGCTTTGGCATTGGTTTGCACAAGACCAATGGGTATTCGAATAGTAGGAAGATGTATCATCATAAGAGTCAGGATCATTTTCTTCATCAGAGTATCTAAGACTTGAAGCATAAGGTGCATATGAAGCAGCAGCCCCAGAATGATCATTATCATACCAAGGAGCCATGACTTGAAAACTGATTTCCTACAATTATTATATTATATGTTTCTTTACAAAGAAAGAAATGTTGTCTCACCAAAAGAATAGAACATTAAATACCTCGGTATCAAGTGCTACACCACTTGGAATAGGACAGTAAATATATGCTCTTTAAAAGCAGAGTTGCCAACTCTTTGAAAGAGGAAACCCATGATGCACATCAAGCCACCAAGGTGAAAATGATCTGGGTCTGTCCACCAGCAAAGTCTTCAACTTCATGTAACCCAAGATAGAAATAATTGGAACTGATCCCCAAAAAGGTCACCATTGTGTTGGCTCCCAAAGATGCTGGCTCTCTCCTCTAGAACCACTCAAACTGAGACAAGCGGAACAAGATATCTCAAGCATAAACAAGGAAACATCAACAAGGAGAGGACATTTTTGGGCCAATGCATTGGATTAGGGCAAGTCCCCTTCTTCGATCTTTGTAAAACCTAGGAGAGTGATCCTTATGGAGTTAACACAAGACAATTAAATTAAAAAAAACAAATATGAACAAGGCATTGATTACCATGCCCTACCAGAAATCAAGAACAAGCCTACTAGACCTCACTAATGATGGATACAAACAAGCATGCACATGCACCAAAGGATATAATTGATTGAATTTTGTAAGATGAATCCCCATATAATTGGCAGAAGTTTCCATAAGTTTCCTAGATGGGGAACGGTTTTGGAATCTGGTTTCCAGCTTATCAAGATTCAAAAGGACATAAAATATGTCAATGTCTACAGTTAAACAAAGTAGGTCACTGTACCTTAGTAGTACACAACTTAGTAGTGTATCCAATTACAAACTAAAAAAACCTATCGGAAAAAGAATACCATGATTTGACAAGTGACCACATGCTCGAACACTAAATCAATGAAATAGAACTGAAGGGGGTGAATTAAAAGCTTCTAAAACCCAAATACAGGTACAAATTTCCATTTCGAGGACAGACCAATCAGTGAAATAAGTTGACGAAGATCAAAGATGGACACCCAGATTGAAACTCACACAATCACGCATCACTATGAGTTCAAGAAGTCCTTATTTAAATTTAAAAAACCTAAACAGCCTAGCTAACCATAGTCTACTGGCAGAGCAAAATGATTACCCTGGTTGAACAATACTATGAACACCACCAATATTGAAGGAAATCTGAATCGAATTTTGATAGAATAGAAACCCATAGCAATATCTATAACTTCTAAGATTGATGGCACACCGAATGAGTTTTAAAAGTAAACTACTAAAAACAATGGAAGATGAAGACAATTACAACATACCATCCTGTCCAGCAATTATATTGCCCAAATCACCAGCATGGCGGTTTTCATCCTGAGGAGCACCATGCTCCTTGTTCAATGGGTTGTAATGTGGGCCTATAATTATAACATTGGCATTAGATCATAAGATTCTCCTTTCTCTCCCATGAAGACAAATGAAATTTTACTTATCTTAATCTTATGTCAATCAATAAATGAGAGAGCTGTGGGTTGTAAAGTGGGCCTATAATTATAACCTTGGCATTAGATCATAAGATTCTCCTTCCTATCCAATGAAGATAATTGAAATTTTATTTATCTTAATCTTGTGGCTGAGAGTGCATATAAGTTATTAATCACAGATACCTGTGGAGAGGCAGCCATTGGTGGTATCACCCATTGCATGAACATGGAAACCATGAAGGCCTGGCCTGAGACCTGTTACTTTTCCAAACACCTTTGTGGGTCCTGTTTTTGCATGGATACATATAGATTGTTTTATCATAGTATGCGCAAGATTTTTTTTTTTTTGAAGAAATTGAATTTGAATTTGATTGAATTGATACCATTGATTTGCTGTGTAAATTGGATGGCACCGTTGACATTTTCGGTTCCAGAAAGAATAGCAACTGCCTTGAGAGTACCCATTAGCTCTTCAAATTCGTGTCCTCGTTAACACAGAAACATTGTTTTATATGGCGATATTCTGGCCCTGGTTTTTTTATTAAACAAAAGTTAAAAATGCTTCTCCAGTATTTCAATTTTGACACGTATAGCCCATGGTTTTGGAGTTTGTTCAGCCAACGCTTTTGTTTTTATTTTATGATAGAATTGCTGAAGATTAGGATTTTTACTTGTGAAATAAATTTGAGTCTAATTGAGTTTGAAGAGAGAGTTTTTTTAAAAATTCGTACGCTGAGGATTTTTTTTTGTTGATTATAATTGGAATGTTTAAACGAGTTCTTGATAGGGATGATGGTTTTCGGAAGGAGATGAATGCCGAGAAAATCTGAGTAGTTTTATGTGGATAAAATAAATAGATTTCAAGAAAGTATATTATGTTGGAGAGTTATTTTATTTTATATAGGATAATGGGAAAAAAAGGTTTATATTAAAAATAGAAATTACAAAGGTGAAGATATTATATAGGATAATGGGAAAAAAAGGTTTATATTAAAAATAGAAATTAAAAAGGTGAAGATATTGATTGTTTAGTTAAGGATTATAAGAACATAGATGTTTTGCAACAAGAAAATGTTAGAATCATAATGACACTACATTGTGGAGTGTGAGTTCTATTATGACATCTAAAGCAAGTATGAAGATAACTTGAGCATTAGCAATCTAACCACCTTTTCTGAAGAGATAAGGCTAGTCAAAAAAACAAGTTTTATAATCAAGATTCACAATAGAAGATGCAATATAAAAAAAAAAAATAGTGAAATTTTATAAGATTTTTGGAATAACACGTATGTCCTTGATTGTGTTGGCATGTTGTTCTTTTACTACTTTGGATCTAATAGGTTGTTTAGCCTCACAAACATTATTAAAATCTTTCATTCATTTGTTTAGAAAGTCAAAGGTGACATATGAAGAATCATGGCTCCTCTTATGGTTATGAAGGATGAGCATTGACATTCAATTCTAAGACAATTTTCCTACCCAATAATAATAAGAAAAAATTAAAATGAGTTTGATTAGATTACATTTTGGCTAGATTGATTTGTTTATGTAGTGTATTGACAAATTCTAATTAGATTATATTAGATTTTAATTTTCATTCAATGTAATTAGTTTGATTTTTATTAAATTTGATTTGATTGAGGCACACTTTATTTAGAATGATCTAATTAGATAGCATATCAATAAAAAATCATATCACATTTTGATCAAATTCAGTTATTATTCAAATTAGTCTAACTACACCATTTCACTTGAATTGTTCAATTTCAATCAAATGGCCTAACTAAGACATGGGTTGTCAATATCCAATTCAAGATCTCTTATCAAGACATGTTTTGATTAAATTTCATCTAATTAGGACACATTCCATTAAAATTGGTTTGATTAGGTTGCATTTTGATCAAATTTGATTTAACTGGGTTGCATATTGTTGGTAAACAGATCCGTCACTTCGCAATGTTCTACTATATGCCCAATGGAAGAGTGACAAAAAGGTTCCCAACAGTTGGATAGATCGTTCTTTGGACACGATCTTCCTCTGCGATTGAGAGGGGCAGCTCCCTCGTATGATAGGGGTATTTGTATTTTTTTTTAATATAATTAACTTGAAAAGGAAAAGGGGAAAATAACTATAAATGAAATTTAAAGAAATCTACACAACAAACATACGATTGTCATTCAGATTTCATTAACTTCTAACCTTATCACTATCAACTCTAGATGAAGGATAAGAAGGTAGTGAAATGAAGCATTAAAGTTTTCATAACACCTATATACTCCAAAGATACCAAAGAAGTCTATAATGTCATATGACCATCGTCTTCATGAAACTGGGAAAGTAATTTGCAAGCTTGTTATTTCAATATCACACGATAGTTACATAACATTGAGCAAATGAATACTTAACAATCATGGAAACACTTCCAATTTGCTTTGTATTCAAAAGATGGAGTTATACAATCCAAAATTTTAGTTGTCCCGAAACTCACAAAGTCCAAAAAGTCCTTTTACAATCTATCTTTCTAGTATTTATAACCTATCATGAGTAACTACCTCATAACCAGCTTCAATCCTGAGTTAATAACTAACTCTTTTTTGCATAAATTACAATGAGTTAACAACTTAAACATTTATGCACAAAAAAAGTCAACCTTCTAACCTTTGACTCCATGAGATAGAAAATCTCAATTTATACAATAAGACTGAAAAATAAAACTTGAGACTAACTAATCAAAACACAACAAAAGAGAATATATAGAAATAAAAGCATGATATTAATTCTCAATATCATGGAGAAGTGTGTTGGTTGATTACTTGATCCTGCTGAACTGGTGTTTTATTCTTGAACAACTTGTATGCTTTGAGAGCATCTACCATGAACTTGTACCTAGGAATGATCACATTGTTCATTTTTAATTTGGCAATAGTTTGGCCATCTTGAATGTCAATCAAATCATGATAATATGAAGGCATGTCACAAGCATCTAAGGCAACTGAAATAACACCGAGTCTCTTCATTCTATCTACATCTGAAACCTGCACAGCTGCTAATTCAGTATTGATTCTATCATGAAACTTGCTTAAGAGCACTTGGCTATCCATTTGTTGAAATTGCTCCTTTACTAATATGTCACCAATAATATTCATTGTGTCCTCTATTACCTTCATTTTTGTTTGTCTGCAAGTTACCAAGAGTTTTTGATACTCGTTGAGGCATTGCTTGATATTCTCCAATTTCCAACTTATACTCTTGCACCATGTACTGGATTGATTTTCTTCTTTATGAGAGAAGACTTTCTCAAGAATGAGTACATTCATATCTGTTTTAGCTATTCTTTGAAATTCTTTCAAAGTATCATGCCAAGGCATTTCTTGTTCTTTGACGTTCTTCAATTCTGTAGCAATTTCATGTTTCTGTACATCAAGTTTCGTATGAACATCCTTGGCTTTTTCAATGAAGTCTAATGTCTTTGACTTCATTTGATTAATCCATTCCTCTAACATTTTACTATATCTCCTGCATTTATGTATATCTTCAATCACCTTCTTTTCAGTAATTCCTTCAGCATGCATTAATGTCGAAGTTGATGCTAACTCCAATTGTGTATCTGAAGGATGCATGATGGATTTGATATAGGATGAGAGAACATGTATCTAGTGCTTTAATTGATCCTTTGTTTTCTTATCTTTGTTTGCTTTGTTAATAAGAATAGCTGCGAAAATTTAAAAATTTTGAACAACTCCCTCATGTGTTGTAGGTCCTAGATCCACCCGTGTCACATTAAAATCTGCCTCACTAGCTTCACTTCCATATTTTTCAACAATAGGTTGGGCTACCTTAACACATAAATTTCTTAATGAAGGACTAATTCCCAATCTGGATGCAACTTTTGTTTTCTTGGGTTTGGTTGTCTTGTGAAGTGCATTTGCAGCCGCATCAAAACTAGGAGCTATCAACTGAACAATTCTCTTCTTATTTGTAAGCTCTGTTGTAACCAAAATGATGAATATGATGGCAATGATTCTTTATTATTCACAAATGTTGAGGTTAAAGATGTTGGATTGTTTGGAAAGAGTGGAGATTGAACTTCAGTATGGAAATCGTTCATTTCAGCTTCCTCATGAATGGCAAAATCATCATGTTGTGGTGATGAAATAATGATATAAGGTGAGACAGAGGGAATTTGTTGATTATCAATACTGGGAGGATGTTGAGGTGAAATACATTCTAAATCAGCTTCTAGCTCCTAGGCAAGATTCATTGTCTTTCCTTTTGTCGTTGATCTCTTTTTCTTAATGACAAAACTAACTTCACATGCCTTTGCAAGATCCTTTCCTTTTTTATGGATCTTCTTCATCATCACCTCCCTTGAATATATTTTGGTGTAGACTCAAAATTGGATTTGACCTTTGCAAATTAGTTGGAAGAGAAGAACTTCCTTGTGCACCACTTCCATCTTTTGAAGTATTGCCTTTATGTAAAGGTTTGGTTGTTGTAGCCTCAATCCTCTTACTTTTAACCCATTCAAGTGTTCTTAGATCCACATAGGTTGATCTTTCCTAGATGCTTCTTATCTCTGAAAGTGACCAATTAATGGGTGGAAGAGGAAGAACCTAAATCCTCTAAAAATAAAAAGCATTAATCAAATCAGATTCATCATCTGTAATGCCATTCACATTTATTTCAATTTTGTAATCAACTATCTGCTTGACAAAAAACCTCATCCAATCCCTTTTTCGTACCTCAAAATCATCTTCACAATCCTGCCAGAAATCCTCTATATTAGGAAAGTGCTCAAATCCGATACCAAGTTCCAATTCTCCTACAACATACCCTTTGCTATCAAAAGGAAACATCATCGCATAAGGATATAGGTAAATCTTTTCTATTGACCTCTCAATACTTTGAGCATCTAAGTAGTTCTCATAGCTATAATAACTGACTCCAATGGGAAAAGAGATAATTCATTTCCTTTTATTTCGGCAAATTTTGTTGACCTGTGCAATTTGCCTGCACATCTCAATGAGGATCAACTTATCTTCAACAAACCTTGGCAACATGAGAGGGCATCCATCATAACCTCTTATCCAGATGTATGTGAACCTCAAAAACTGTATGAAGTAACTACCATACTTTTGTACCAATGTTGCTGCTTTTGGAGATTTTGAGTCCATTGTTACCTTGTAGTTCTCTTACTGTTAACATAGTAAAGGCATCATTAACCCATCTAAAGTGATGATAGCTTTCCTCCAACTGCAATTGTGGATGATAATTATAAATCTGATGTGCATCATCATAAATGCCTTCAACATTCAACCCTGGCCATTTCTTCATCCCAACTATGGCATAAAAGAGATATGATGTCATATAGAAATTATAATTCTTTCTCAATTTGAGTAGCTGATCACAAAGATTATTACTAATAATCTCAGCCCAATTAATAAAGTGTATGCCGTCACAGATGATATCAATGAACAAAAACATCCATCCCTCCAAGTCATTTGAATCCTCATTTCTTGTGACCCGGTTCAAGAAAATAACCATGTTTTCTATATCCTCCATCAACATAGACCTGTGTATTATCTTAGGAAGTTGTGTTTTCCCTCTTCTTGGTTTTGCCAGCCATTTTCTAGCTATATTATTCAAACACTGGGCTTCATTGTTGATAAAATAACTATATGCATACTCTTTGTCTACCTCTGTGAATTGGTCTTTGAAAGGCAATTTGAATATTATGGCAATAGATATTGGATCAAGTTTAGCCACCACATTACCTTTCATTGTCCTAATTTCTTTTGTCTATGGATTAAATGCTTTCATGAATTCTAAAACTAATTCTGAGCATTGAATTGATTTGGAGTAGCCTGCTGCATGTGCCAATCCACTATCTAACAACCTCTGAGCTGTCAAAGTTTTGCCTTTTTTTCCAAGGATTTCCAAAAATATGGAAGAGTCACATTTCCCAATTTCATATCACCAATGTCTGGAAGCGTACATTTGAAAATGGGTGCATAATCGGGGCTATGAAACTTATACTTCATTATGACAGAAAAACTATCACGCACTCGAGCCTATTTTAATGTATGTTTGTAACTAACTACGATTGCCAATATAACACATGTCACATCATGGTGCTCCGGTAGATGCTAGAAAGCTTTGAAGACCATCTGAACAACACATCACTTAAAACATACCCTGCAATGGTTACATGTCGTGAGATGATTTCTTTTTAAAATATTAACTTCATTGTTGCTTGTTTAATTTGTACACTTCTTCATGGTGCAAAACAAACATGACAGTCATAAAGATTTAGGATAGCACTAGTTGTAGCTAGCTTCATTGAGAACCTTGGCTAGAGATGTAGATATACATAGACATGTTGATGTGGGCATTCAAATTTCTCCTAATCCAAGAATCATTCATTTACCAATGATTTATTCTTCACAAAAATATGCATTAATTGTATATTAATGTTCATTATTTCCTTCCATAAGCACGCCATTCCCTGGATTAAGAGGTATTCTTGTGAGAGATGTGAGTAATATGTCTTTTGAGATGTGTAGGAGATTTCATTTGGAAGAAATTATTTCCTAACAAGAAAAACCGTGTAAACTCCATCTAATGCCACAACTCGTAATGTACCCTAGTGTTCATGATTATCCAATTTGCAAAGATGGGCAAACCTATCAAACCACTAATCTCAAACTTCCTTATGAGCAATCCATATTTATTGTTGACAAATTACCACCAAGGTTGTTGATGAAGAGAATTTGCAATTGTGTCAATGCACATGATTAATATCTAGAATTATAAAGATATGCAAAGTAATCCATAATTCCTATCGTGCCTTGTAGAGAGAATGTCTCAGTTGAACTAAATAAGATGCCATCTCATTTCGGTCATTATGTCAAACAATTCAACAATATTGTCTATGGTTCCACAATCTGCATACATGTCAAGCAACGCACTTGCAATTGTGACTTTGTCATCTTCATTTGCCAAATTGATTTCACCAACTTTATAATCATATGAGATTTTTGCACTACTAGTTACATTTATTTGAAAGCTTCCAAAGCCTTCCCCATAATTCATTTTGTGCCACCATGTTGTACTTATCCCATTCCATGAGATTGACACCTCTTTAGAGAACTGTCAAAACATCAAATGCCACACGTTGGCTGCAATCTTTGTACCATGCGATGACATCTCCCTGAAATAATCTCTCAAACAGTTAAGGTGTAATGTCTAGGACTCCACATTTTGCAAACATTTTGTCAAACAGTTCGTGTGCACTGTCAGTGCTTCCACATTTCCTAGGAAGCATTATGTCAAACAGTTCGCGTGCGTTGTCTATGCTTCCCCGATTTTCATCTGCTCATAAATTATATATGAGAGGGAGTGCGACATGTGGGGTTAAGTAGTTTTCTTGCCTTTTTTTTCTTTTTTGCTTTCTACACTTCACATTCATCATGCATTCCAAGTGTAATATCTCACAAGAATCTTAATTTCCAGACATTGCATTCAATGGAATGACATCATTTTGAGGGATTCTGCTGAATATTTCACTTACTCTGTGATTTTCCATGTTTCTATTCAAAGCTCTCACTTTGGCACATAGATGATGATTTTGGATATCATCATGAAATTGGCTTTACTCCCTCTACTTGCATTTGCTTGAAATTAATAATGCCTTCACAACGAATCCATTTTCTGCAAATCTTACAATCATTATAGTTTGGTGGGTATCGTTTCTTGGGGTAACTCAACTAGCTATTCACACGACTTGTCTATCTTTCCAAATTCAACATGCATGGGAAAGGTGTAAGTTGCGGCATCAATGAGACCATTTTTCTTCGAAGCATTTTCCATCCTTATTCACAAAATCACTTTCTTAGCTTTGTAATGATTTACAAAACATCTCAACACTGATGAATACTAAGAGGGGGGTGAATTAGTATACTAAAAAACACTGTATTTAAACACTTAAACAGTCTAGTGATAAACCGGTAAAATAGTTTAATGGACAAGTCGGTTAACACACATGCAAACCAAATAGCAAATAAGACATTCACCCACATGAGAAATAACACCATAACACAAGATATTTGACGTGGAAACCCAAATGGGAAAAACCACGGTGAGATGAAACTCACAAGTAACTATCTGCAAAATAGGAACCAGACCAGTTAAGGTCATACAATGTTCTTTACCAGAACAGATCCTGTTAGGAGACAAGTTCGATTAAAGACTACCTTGCTAGAGGATTTTAGATCCATAGATGTGAACCACCTTGTTAGAGGATTTACAAAAGGCTTTTTGGGCCTACCCAGTTAAGGGATTCAAACTTGTCAAAGATGTGAGTAATCAACAAGTGAATGATCTAGCAAATGGCACAGGCTGCTTGATTAGATCCACTATGGCTCATAGCTAATGCATTTCAGCATTACTTCAGTCTTCAGTAACTCTCACTCTGTTATAGCTCACAAAACTTGATCTTCTTAGTTAAGATCGTACATACTGAAACTCATCAACCACCTTAAACCCCTAGAAACATTTTAAAACCCTAGACATGATGTCCTTATAAAGGAATCTGATCTCATGTCGGTCTAATAGGTTTACAATCCAATTTCCTAGGTTCAATAAATCTAGACATACTTGGTAACACGACACAAAAAGCACCACCAGAGTGTCGGCACCGCTAAACAATCGGTGGATGGTAACTCATCACAAAATGTCGGTTGGTAACTCATCACAGAGTATTATCGGTTCATACAAAATACCGATTACCGGTTTGACAAAAATGAAGACTGGAAAATATGTTTTTTGCTGCTTTGATCCCTCATACCACTTGAGATCCTCGAACCACTTGGGGTCTTCTTACTTCTTCAGATCGGTGAACACATTCTGCAAAACACTGATAGTCTAAAGACTATAATGCATCATACCAGTTAGGAACAATTGTCGGTTGAGCATAACTCATGCATATAAAAGTGATCTCATAGCAAGTGTGTGTCCATCAATGACAATCACAACATAATCATTAAAAATGCCAACAATCTCCCCCTTTGGCATTGATGGCAACACTTAGGAAAACAAATTTTGACTTCTAAGTGTTTTACAACAAAATCATGTCATAAGCAAAATTGCTCCCCCTAAGCATATACACTATCCCTTTTTCAAACAATACAAAGTATAACTATTTGCTTACAGAGATAGACATGAATATATACAGAGCATACATCAAAATTTTAAAATACCGGAATACTTCTCCCCCTTTGCCAACAATGACAAATAACAACTAAACAACCCCTGTTTTCATTTGGTATTAAAATAATAAGAGTTTATGACAATAAAGAATAAAACTTGTCAAAAACTGATTTAAAGTCCTATAAAAATTGCTTCATGGATAAGGACCAGGACTCAAGTAGGGAGGTAGCCACTTCTTTCCCTGTCTGCATATGAGAGACCTGCTCTTCCATGGCGTCTATTGTGCTCATCTCTTGAGTCACCGTTAAGGCATCCAGATTGGGATAGCATTTCTGAAGTATTTGCAGGCATGGGAGTAGAACCAATTGTAGTTCCTGCAAATCTCATGACCGGTTGCTGATCTCAAGCTCTATTCTTGCAGACTGGATATGAAACCGGTGAACGGTTTGCCCATAAGTTGTAAAAGAGTCATATGGCGGCTTGAAGGTGCTCGTGTATAACTGCAAGTCTGATTGTAGCTTTTGCTTCTGTACAAGCACATCATCACAGAAGAGATGGGGTTGTTAAATCTTATTGAGTAGTAGATTACCCTCATCCAGAGCGTTCCTTATATCTTTTTGAGCCTTTTGCAGATTGGACCGGAGCTCATTTAGCTTTTTCACCAGGGTAATATTTAGTGCCTTCTGATGCTCTTTCTTGGCATTTACCCCTGCTACCTCTTCTAGGCTCTGCACCTAATCATCCACTACTATGCATAGGAGCTTCAATTGTGCCAGTGATGAATCAGTATTGGGGAGGTTTGTACCAGGTATCAAACTAGTAAGAGTGTCCACCACAGCTTGGATCACATCTTGCTCCTTTTCCCCCTTATCACTTCAAGGTGTTCTTGAGCAACCTTAATGCTCTATAGTAGCTCCATTTCGCTTGCAAACTGGAGGTCAATAGGACTGGTGAGGTTAGCTGGTTTGGCTTGACTATCGGTTGCCTTTGGAGTCTCCATCTGCGTGCATTTTGCCGCTTCTACTTTCTCTTCTTCCTTCTTTTTCTTCTCCGCTTCTTTTTGCCGCTCCTCTTCCTTTTCCTCCTCTACTTTCTTCTTCTCTGCTTCCTTTCTTTTCTCCTCTTCCTTATCCTCCTCTACTTTCTTCTTCTCCACTTCCTTCTGCTTCTCCTCTTCCTTTTCTTCCTCTTCCTTCTTCTTCTCTGCTTCCTTTCTCTTCTCCTCTTCCTTATCCTCTTTTTCTTTCTTCTTGTTCGCATCTTCTTGTTTCTTTTTCTCTTCTTCCTCTTCTTTTCTTTTCTTTTCATCCTCTGTTCTCTTTTCCTCCTCTTTCCGTTTCTCCTCATCTTCTTCCTTTTTCTTCTCCTCCACCTGCTTGTTTGCTTCCTCCTTTTTGTCCTCTGGTTCCTTTTGCTTTTCTACCTGTTCAGCCTGCTTCTCCTGTCCTGTTGCTTCTGATGGTGTGCCCTAAGCAACATCCTCTACATCCAGAGCATCGACATCAATAGTGTTTGTAGGTTCAGCATCTGAGTTTCCTTCATCATCAAACACTTCATCTGGTTTTGTTATTGTCGGTTCTTGCTCAGTCTTCTTGAGGGCTTGAAGCACTTTGTGCATGTGTACAACAATTGTCATATGCAGATGAGTGTCCTTTTCAACATCATCAATTCTCCCTTCTAATAACCAAAGTCTTCTCCTTCTAGTGAAGAAGAGTCCTTTATTTTGATTGATGACTTCAAGTAGCTCAGAATTGGACAGGTCAGGAAAGTGTTGGGCAAAAACTTTCTCCCTTATTTCCTGTTCCTTTTCTATGGCAATGCACCATTTATTGTCTAAAGACATATACAAATAATTCGGTGTCTCAGATCTAATTTCTAAAGGCGACTGGTCATTAGTACACAAATACTTAATAATTTCCTATTCAACTTCTTCCTTTTCTTCATCATTAAAATCATCAAAATGATCTAATAAATCATTCAATAACTTTCTCCTAATATTCTTAATAGTTCTTTGACAATGTGTCAAAGGTTTGTAGGAAGAAATATCAATATTTACCGGTGCAGATGATGTCGGTTCATTCTTTGTCTTTTTCCTTGCTTGCCTTGTCTTCTTGGGCTTTTCTTCAGACACAGTTTCTTCTGAGTCTGGTGAATTGTTCTTTGTCTTCCTCTTCCTCTCGAAGACTTTGGCAGGTGTCGCTTCCAATTTCTTCTTTGCAGGTGACTGCTTGGTCACTTTGTGACTTGATGGAGTAACCGGTGCCGATGTTGAAGGCACTGCCTTTCCTTTCTTTGCCGTAACCGATGTCACCCTTTCAAGATAGGTGCCGGTTCTCTTTGCCTTCAGATCAAGAGGCGAGGCAAGTAGGGTAGAGGCATACCTGTCCAACATATCATACATCACCTCATAGCCCATAGGCTCCACTTCTTCCTGTTTGGGCTCAATGACCTCCATTATGCATTCATCCACTTTGATGATAAAGCAGATGTCCTCTTCATATTTCTTGACAATGTCACTGGATATCCTTATCCTTAGGCTCATCTTGCTTCTGAACTCATCAAAGTACTTGTTCAGAACTTCAGGGTAACCGATTCCAACTGCTTGTAGGCTTTCTTTGATCTGCTTGGTAACTGGTTGGTCGACAAACCACAAAATATCTCCAACTCCTGGGAAATATCCTTGGAAGTAGAAGAATAATCCTACCAGTAGTCCAAACTTCAGTTTCAATGCATTATCCTGTTTGATTTATTTGAGATTTAACAGAAGTTGTCTTTGCATGCAAGTGCATAGATCAAACGATGCATCTTCCTTGATCATCCTGTAAGCGACATTTACCGTTGCAGCAGATACAAAGTTAATTCTACTGGCATGAAACATCTAGTATCCTATCACCATACACGCATATTTCACTAGGTCATCCTTGATGGAATTGACAGTCATTCCTCGTGAGTCGTTCAATGAACTGGTGAGCTTGGTCATTTCGGTCTTGATGACCTTCCTCAAGGCTGTCACTTCACCGACGTTACAAAAACTGGTGATGACATGAATAGCTTGCAGTGTGATATCATGTGTTCTCTCAAGGTACATCTTTTCACCATGAACTCTGCTTAGAATGATTCGAATGTGGTCATCTATGAAATCCTCTAGGAAGTAAACCGCATTGTGAAGCTTCTTCTTCTCCAAGATGCTATACTCCGATTTGATCTTTTTATCCTTCCCACAGAATAGACCTAGCTGAGAATGGATTGCAAGAGACCCTAGGTGTTCAATTTTACAATCTATATAATTAGAAATGCCTTCTTCCACTATTACACCAGCAGGTACTTGTGACAGGGCATTGTATTTGGACTTGCGTTGAATGAGGTTCATAGAATCAATAGATATACTAGAGCTAGCATGTGATGCAGAAGCCATGATAAACGAAGAATTATGGAAAATACCTTCATTAATCAAAATTTAGGGCTTCGTACCCTGAACTTAGTGACACACTCCTTCGGTTGTAGAGATACCGCTTTGCATTCTTCACTTTTCCAATAGATGTTTGCTTCCGATTCTCCTTCACGATTTTGATGAGCTCTTTGAATCATAGTGTAAATTTCTTTTCTTCGCTCTGTGCTTTGAAAAACTTCTTTTCTTGAAAAATGACAAGTGAGAAATGATTTGAAAATTCCTTTTAAATAGGTTCCTCACCTACCTAATTAATGCCTCACCATTAGGGCGTAAACCCTAGTTTGCCTTTTACCGTTTCCGGTCTTCTGCCAAATGACATGTATCACATACCGATTAAGGTCTTTTACCAGTGTAAACCGGGGGTTCAAAACATTTCACCATTTGTTCCCCCTAAGCTTTTCAGATGCTTAGTTTGTCGGTTCTGTGATTTCCACACTAGGTGCAGAAATCGGTTCTTCTTGCAACATCGCTGATTTCTTCTTCCAGGTTTTGTTCAAATCCACTTGAACGGTTTCAACATCAATTCTTCCTTCCGGAGTGACCGGTATATCATTCGATATACTCTTTCTACTTCTGCAGAATCTGGCAATGTGACCTAGTTTGATGCAATGATAGAAAACTGTTCCAAGTGCTCTCCATGGTCCATTGTTCATGTTTCCATTCTTCCTTTTGCATGTTGCAGCAGTGTGACCATGAGCATGGCAGATCAAACAGGTTGTTCTCCAACCAGTTGCTGCTTGATAGCCACCAGACCATTGGTCATAGGTGTTATACCGGTTAGAGTTCCGGTTCACAGGAGGTTCCAGGACACCTCCTTGAGTCCTCTGAGGATATCTTCCAGTGTTGTTCATAACAAACCTGCATTCAGATGCTCTATGCCCAAACTTGTTGCATGCATAACAATTACCATTGAACTTATTGGATCTAGGTATGTTGTTTATAAAGTAAGGAAAATTGTTATAGGCTTTGCTTCTACATACATTGGCAGTGTGTCCTTTAAGACAGTTAAATCAAACAGGTTTGAATTTTTGCTTACCTTTACCTTTGATGTCGGTTGCTTCTTTGATGCTTCAACATTTGCACCTGAGGTCTCACCTTCCTCATGACCAGAGAAACCAAGTCCATAGGTATTCTTCACCGGTTTGGCCGATTCAAGCTTTTGCTCTATCTTAACAATACTCTTGTTAAACTTAGCAAGTATTTCCTTTGACTCGGAGAGTTATTTGGAAATAGCAGCATTGGATTCCTTCAAGGTTGCATTCTTAAAGATAGCCATGTTTAGTTCACCTTGTACTTCTTCTTTTTCCATTTTGCTTTCATGAAGGTGAGCAGTAAGTGCACTGATCTCTTGCTTCAACTTGGAGATCTCATGATCTTTGTCCTTCACCAGATCTTCAACTTTCCTCCGGTTCTCAAGCTCTTGACACATTCGGATAATCAGTCCTTCCAACTCCTTTCTTAGGTTGGAGTTTGATTCATTCAGCTTTTCTACTTCTTGAGTTAGGGCTTCCATATCCGCTTCATCAGAAGAACTATTTTCAGATAGCTCCATCAGTTTTTCAGCATGTTCTCTCCTTTTTTCCTGAGAGGCCTTATATTTTACCATGAGTTCATCATAGGCTTGCTGAGACTGAGTGAGCCAGTGAGTAAGTTCCTTCACAGTGTATTCCCCCATATCTCTTTCCAAGTGATTAGACTTATAGAAAGATAGGCTTTGATACCAATTGATGAATACTAAGAGGGGGGTGAATTAGTATACCGAAAAACACTGTTTTTAAACACTTAAACAGTCTAGTGATAAACCGGTAAAACAGTTTAACAGACAAACTGGTTAACACACATGCAAACCAAATAGCAAATAAGACATTCACCCACAGGAGCAATAACAACATAACACAAGCTATTTGACGTGGAAACCCAAATGGGAAAAACCACGGTGAGATGAAACTCACAAGTAACTATCTGCAGAATAGGAACCAGACCGGTTAAGGTCATACAATGTTCTTTACCAGAACAGATCCTGTTAGGAATCTCAATCTTTGTTAGGAGACAAGTCCGATTAAAGACTACCTTGCTAGAGGATTTTAGATCCATAGATGTGAACCACCTTGTTAGAGGATTTACAAATGGCTTTTTGGGCCTACCCGGTTAAGGGCTTCAAACTTGTCAAAGATGTGAGTAATCAACAAGTGAATGATCTAGCAAATGGCACAGGTTGCTTGATTAGATCCACTATGGCTCATAGCTAATGCATTTCAGCATTACTTCAGTCTTCAATAACTCTCACTTTGTTACAACTCACAAAACTTGATCTTCTCAGATAAGATCATACTTACTGAAACTCATCAACCACCTTAAACCCCTAGCAACATTTTAAAACCCTAGACATGATGTCCCTATAAAGGAATCTGATTTCATGTTGGTCCAATAGGTTTACAAGCCAATTTTCTAGGTTCAATGAATCTAGACATACTTGGTAACACGACATAAAAAGCACTGCCAGAGTGTCGGCACCGCTAAACAATCGGTGGATGGTAACTCATCACAAAATGTCGGTTGGTAACTCATCACAGAGTATTATCGGTTCATACAAAATACCGATTGCCGGTTTGACAAAAATGAAGACTAGGAAATATGTGTTTTGCCACTTTGATCCCTCGTACCGCTTGAGATCCTCGAACCGCTTGGGGTCTTCTTACCACTTCAGACCGGTGAACACATTCTACAAAACATTGATAGTCTAAAGACTATAATGCATCATACCGGTTAGGAACAATTGCCGGTTGAGCATAACTCATGCATATAAAAGTGATCTCACAACAAGTGTGTGTCCATCAATGACAATCACAACATAATCATTAAAAATGCCAAACGACCACCATAGGTTCACATGACTGATGTATCTATATCTTTCTTCCATTAAAGAATGCAAACAAAGCTTGCAATGTCAAAATACGTGCTTCATTTCTTCAAATATTCTTGAGAGCTTCCATGCAAAATCCATTTGTACACATTTTACAACTATGTAACATCATGAGACTGCATTTGCTTTGAAGCACTCTAGCAAACATTCCATGAGATGACATTTCTTTGAGCATCTTTTATTCATCTTGTGAAAAAGGTTAGGGATGCTCCAAAATGGAGCATTTCGAACCTCAACATGTAACTCATAAAGCAGGCCCACACAGGTTAGAAAATAAGGCTAGGGATGCTCCATTTTGGAGCAATCCTAACCTCTTTTGTGAGAGGTTATAAATTTGGGTTAGAGATGCTCCATTTTGGAGCAATCTTAACCTCTTTTGGAGCCGAGGACCATGAAGTGAGAAAAAGGGAGATGAGAGATATTTTAAATAACTTTTTCCCCCCAAAATGATCTCAATCGGAAATATATAGGAACCAATTTGAAATATTAAATTATTTTTAAAAAATAATTTAAACGTTTTCCACTAAAATGTAACCCAGATCTAGGAAAGACGACCATAACTTCTAAATGGTAAGGAGTTAGGATCTAAAATTTGAAACACATATTCATGGTAGGATAATGAGCATAACCCAACATTTATTCCTCATGACGATACCTCGACTATGGGATTTTAATATATTTAAAGCGAGGGACATCAAAATTTGAAAGTTTAAAATATGGCAAACTGTGAACTGGGTTTAGGCAAAAATTGGTCATATGACACAAAATGATGCTTAAGACATGTTCACAAAGCGATTTCCCTCAAATCTTTGTAATTTTCAACATTCATCCATTTTTCACATTTTGACTGACATCCTTATGATTGATGACAATGTAGGTTAAGAACGACAACCTTGGATCGCATGCTCACTCATTTTGCAGAGACACATAATTGAGCCTTCATACAATAGTGGAACCAATTTAAAGTTCAAATTTTGGGTATTTCAAATATGAGGCAACACATATCAATCAAAATAATTGGATTACATCATATTTCAATCAATTTTAAATTGATTAGGACATAAGTTAGGATTAGTATGTTGTTCACTTGCAATCCTACATCTAATGTTATTTTCTCCAAATACATTTCAAAGGGCATAGTTATTTTGATTTGGAACTCTAATTTCAATTTTTTAAATAAAGATCTCAACAAGAAAACACCTCAAAATAATTGAAGATCAATATAGAGGTTGTTAGAGCCCTAAAAAATGCCTTAAACGGTGAGGAAGGGAGCTCCAAAGTATCGTAATGCAATGCCTAAGAGATTAAAAAAGGGTAAATGGTGGAGACCCTTAATAATACTTATCTTTAGCCTACAAATGAATAATTAGAGATACTTGGGATATTATTGTAATGGTATTGAAAAAAGAGGCCATGCAAAATTTCAATAATGGGAGTTACATTGGGAAGAGTAGAACATCTTGTTAAGGTTGGTTTTCATCTTGGGTATACATTTCAATGCATAGTAGGGCCCATTTTTTTTTTTATGGATTATCATTTTAGTTTCCAATAGTTTACAAAAACCATTAGGCGGTTTCTTTTTTCTTTTGTTCTATTGATCGAGTGTATGAGATAGAGATTTCATATTGTTAGTAGGTGAAAAAAATTGAGTAGATTGTATTGGTGTAGTCGTGTTTTTAAAATTAATACAAGTTGGGTATCTCTTTAGTGGTATTTTTTTTCCTAAAATAAATTCTCCATGTATATCTAATGCTATTTATTTTTGTTATTTCATTTTTAAGATTACGGTGTCATTAACCTTGCAAAATCTATGTATATTTTATATGTCTCCAACACATTTTAAAAGGTGTACTTGGATTCTTAAGGTGTAATTGAAGAATAATTTTTAATTTAGATTTTCCTATAATCTTGCTATTAGTTTCCATGTGCATTCATAAGGAGGTGGATCACTAAAATGGTTGTTACATTTGGTTTTGGACTCACTAAATGCTATTTCCCAATTTTAAGCAATAGGATAAGCAATGGATAATTGTGTATAACATATGGGACCCACATGAGTTATCATCTCCAAAATGGACTGCTACATTTCAGGATGTGAGGTTTCAAGGAGTTGTGAGTCAAAGATGTATTTGTGGTTACATGAGCTCTATGAGGATATATTGATCATTCCATGTGAAGTCATTGATCTCATGTTTACTAATATCTAGAAAGAGCCTCTCCAAGGTGGGGCATAGGGTTTTTCACATGATATCATGGTTTTTAATACATTATTTTGGTTAAACCATTTATATTTTGTCCCTCTTTGCCTATATATTGGAGGAATGAGATGATCATTTTTTACAAATACATGGGTATCGTCAAAATGTAAAGTCAAATGTGTTAATATTGTATGTTGTTGGATTCAAAGATTAATAGATTCTTGCCCTCTTTCTTTTGTGGAGTCTTTTTAAAAAAATGATTTCCCCATGTAACTCAAGTGTTATGTGTTACCAATCCATAGTTTGTGTAATGTCATAAAATAGAACTACTCCTTATTTGTGAGCCCAATTTCACTCTCTCCCTAAAACTTTATTTAGTTTTCACTCCCTTAAACCATTTGAGGACCATTTCAAGCCTTGACTTTCCCCCCAAACTCAAGGTGATGTGTCCTATTCAATTTCAAATCTTGATTCATCCCACACTTAGCTCATTATCAAAAACCAAAATTAGGACTAGATCTAATATCATATGCCTTGATTCCTACACCCACTTTTTGGAGATCAAATTTTGGGATTCCTAGGGCGCCCAACTCCCTAGTCCAACCAAAAATTCTCAAAAAAGAATAAAATTAAAGTGTTGACCTTGACATTACAAAATCTAGTCTCGATGATCATTTTTTGTCGACTTGTTTATCAAAAATTAATCTTGTGATCCATATATAAGCTAGTAGCTTTTCCATCTCTAGTGAAGCTCTACCAAATTGATCACTCAACTCTACAAATCTAAAGTATTATGTGAAATCTCAAGTTTTCAGCATTGATCATTCACCATTATTACAAGATGATTGAAGCTTCAAGGGATGTTGGATGATGATAGTGACTACGAACTGATGATTGACTTGTACCTTTCCTCAAGGGTTTGGTATGGTTCTATGTTGTTCTCACATTTATGAGTTTTAATCCTCTAGATTTGATCTATTAGTTTTCCTTTTATGCATTTATGCACTCCTGAGTTGGTTTGTATACCTTTGATTAATTAATTTAGGGCTCCACTCTAACACACTTTAGGAGGATTTCCTCATGTATGTTTATGCATATCAATACTTGCAAAATCTTAGACAGTCTTAAGGTTTAGAGCACACACTTTATTTTAGTATCCATTCAACTATTCATGGAGGTAGGAATACCAAAATGGGGGCTTAACTGAGGCAAACTCCTATATAGCCACTACCATTTTTTCTCTCTTCGTGCTCGCATAGGTATAGATCTAGGATTTTATGATAATGAAAAGGTACAAGAAGACATTATTGAAAGAGATAGAGATAATCATCACAAGATTTTGGAAGAAAAATCTCAAAAAAGGGCACCCAACTCCCTAGTCTTGTTTGTCTTAGCTAGGTTTTCAAGTGATAAAAGCTCTAAGTATGTTGATTCCAAATTTAGACACTTCCTTTAATCTATGCAACTTTAGGACTAGAGCACCCAACACTTTAGTCTAGTACAAAAACCCTCTGCTAAATTAGCTATAAGTATACCTAGGTATCTGTATTTTATTTTTGCTGCTATTTGTTGTTTCTTGTGTGTCTATTATCAATTTATGTTGTCATTTATACATGCTTCTAGACCTAATTAGACAACATCACAACCAATTAGAACCTAGGTTGTTTGGCTACCTTTGGATAGAGTTAGAGCCAAACTAAAACACCTTTGGTTAGTTTGTGTTCCATTGTTTAATGGAAGAGAGGTTGGTTCTGATTAAATTTCTAGCTAGATTAGTCCATCTCTTTTCCACCTAAAATAGTTTTCTAATTTTATATACTTATTTATTTAATTGTGTTTCCACACATAATACTTCAAGTAAATCCAATATTAATAAATTAAATTTCATATTTGCTTACACTTCAAAAAAAAATTAGTGTAATATTTTTATCCTATTTCTAAAAATTGATTGTGCCCTAATTGTTGGGTCCCAAAATTATTGCTTGCACTTATAGAGAGATCAATCTACTTCAAGGTTGAGGATATGTTATTCTTGAATGTAGATAGACTAACTCATCAATAAAATATGAGAGATGACTCAACAATTACTAAGAGTGGATAAGATATCCTTCACTTTGGGCTCAACTTAGACCTAGAAGAGTATTCCTTGAGTTAATCTTTAAGAAAAGTTAATCAAACTAAAAATAAACAAACACAAATAATTATAGTAGTATCTAATTTACATTTGGTCTCAAAATAATTCACTACATCAAGAACTAGCCTATTACACATATAACCTCTATTAAGCTAATAAAGTCAACATTGCACTAAGACAAGATGAAATTATGTAAGACACGATTCTCTTAAACTAAAATCCTTTAGGCTCATTATAAATATTTCCCTAGTTAAAAAACTGAACCATAAAGTGCATACAAACTACTTCCTACACCTAGATTATTGATCAAATTAGATGCTTTTCATTATAAGGTACATGGAAAGTAAAATACTTCAAGGATTGATGCCATATATTAATTTATAGAGTCATAGTTATCGAAAGACACAATACACAGAAATGGAAAAAGAGATGATATCAATAGCTTATCATGAATAATAATTCATCTTCAAACTATAGAAATCCACAAACAATATTGAAAATATAGTTTAAAATATTTAGAATGATGTGAAATTAATCTAATCTCTATTATATTCATACCAACAAATGTGGTAAGCCTTAAGCAAAGAAAAAACTATCACACTTCATTGATTAGAAGTTCTCTTGAAGATCTAAAAAATATCTAAGGATGCATTCAATTACAAATATCTACTCTAATGATGATTGTACGCATAACTTGGTGTGGATCCCTTGAAATTCTTTGGCATTATATAGTCACATGGAAATGAGAAAATAAAAAATATTTGTTCTAGAAAAAGAATTAATATGTGTAGTACTTTATTCAAGCATTGGATTGCTTGTGAGAAATTGATAAGGGACTAACAAATATATAAATGCATACCACGATGAAATTACTAGAGACTATTTAGTTATTAAAATATAACAAGCAATTGCACATTAGAGTGCAATGGGTACGTCGAAAAGGTCTGGAAGGTCAATTAGGAAAAAATTGGTCTTTTTTTTACATGTAGTTGTGTAGTACATGAGGTCAATTGGTAGGCCATTTAACAAATTATGTTGTTTGTGCAAAAAAATTACCAATGGAGAAGTGATAGCTTCAAATGAACCATGCATCCACTTATAGGGATCCAAACACAATTGGAAAAAAAAATTAATTGGGAAGATAATTAGGTTTCATTACTGATAAGCTTGTGTTATGTTTGCAATAGGGAGAGGGAGAGAGAGGGATATATATAGGGGGGAAGAGAGAGTGGGTAAGGAGATAGAGATAAGGGATGATTATAGAGAGGAAAATAGAGATGGAGATATGGAGAAAAGGGGAGCTAGAGATAAAAAAAAGATATGGAAGACGAATAGATAGAGATAGAACAGATAATATATAAAGGAGAGAGATGGATAAAATGAGATAGGTGGAGATAAAAAGATAAAGATAGAGGTAGGAGGTGCTATATAGAGAGAGAAATATAAGGGTAGAGGGATATTAAAAGATAACAAGATAGAGATGGAGGGAGAGATGGAGGAATAAATATGGAGGGATGGAGACAGAGAGATGAGATTGATACACAAAGAGGGAGACGTGTTTAGAGAGAGAGAGAGAGAGAGAGAGAGAGAGAGAGAGAGAGAGAGAGAGAGAGAGAGAGAGAGAGAGAGAGAGAGAGAGAGAGAGAGAGAGAGAGAGAGAGAGAGAGAGAGAGAGAGAGAGAGAGAGAGAGAGAGAGAGAGAGAGAGAGAGATGTGTAAAAATAGTTATGCTATGGATAAATAACTTGAGTAAAAACATATTATGTAAATTAAATTTTAGGACAAAATCATTAAATGTAGATGTGAAAATATCTTGTTTGTAGATTGAATATAACATTTAAATATTGATGATTTTTTTTTCCATTATAAATGGATGGCACATGACACCTCTTCAAAAGAATAAGTTGGATCCACTTTAGTGATGATTTCTTGCTTAAGATTTGTAATACAATATTGAACCCATTATGATTTGACTATAAACCATGTTATTAGTTTGAAGAATATGGGTGTATATTTTATAATAATAATTTGCATGCGATCTAGGTTTTATACCAATTATAGGTTATAATTGATTGTGAGTCATGATTACAAATCTTAGGAGTGTAGAAAAAGTTGTAGTGTATCAACTATAGAATACATTTTATCATATGATCCATGCTTACAAAATTTAAAATAATAGAACATAGTGTGTGACACCAATTTCAATAAAACTTAAGAATGTGATGAAAGTTACAGTTCAGTATTGATGATGGGTTATATTTGACCATGTTCCATGTTAACAAATCTTTAATATGCTGAGTTACAATATGTCTATTAAGCATTACACTTGAATGTGGTCCATAATTATAACCACACAAAGTGAATTGTCATGTGCCAATTATGAGTTACATTTGATTGAGATCCATGTTTACAAATCCAAAGAATGTGAAGTAAATTTTAGGTTATTAACTATATATTGCATTTATATATGATCCATGTTTACAAATATTCAGAATGTTGGATTAGTTATAGTCTATCAACAACATGAGATGCATTTTTTGTTAAAATGTTATACATGTTTTATTATAAGATAAGAGGAGTAATAAATATATGAGTATCTATTATCATATATTATATTGTCATATAATATAAAATTTTAAATATATTGTTAATATAACAAAATGTTATAAAATTCTATATTTATATTATATATTTATTTTACATAATATTTTTTTATAATAATTATCTCAGATTAATATTTTCATACTATAATTAATTATATTTTATTATTATTTATATTATTTATAATAATCTAATATCAATATAGATAATATAATCTAATTTAATATTATTATATATAAATATTATATTATTAATAATAATAATATACAATATTAGTAGTATATGTATCTTTGATATAAAATATAATTTGTGGCCACATACCCAATATAATATCATTAAATACTTTTTCACAATCCATATATATATATATATATATATATAATTACAATATTTTGTAGAGAATCTTTTGTAATGGACATTAAAGTGAATGGGATGTCATTGGATTAGCAGTGATTCAAAATATTTTAGGAAAGTTGATGTGGTTGGGCCGAGATTCTAAAGTATTGTAGAACACCAACGCCTTGTGTCATCACAAACACATTTCCAACAAACTCACCATTTTGAGCTTATGAGCCATTAGCACAAGCAAGGGTAATCAAATACACATTGCAATGAACTTGGAAAGACGATTCGTAAATATTTGAAACTAGCCATTTTGCTATTGCCAAACCTTTAAAAATTGTAATCCCCAGTGGTGATGTCTATTCAAATTCATGTCATCATAAATTCATATATATATATATATATATATATATATATATATACATATACACCAAACATTTTGTACGATTTGAAACTGACATGTCAAGTCATTTGTTGCTTCTCATACCAGTTTTTGAGAAAGTACATAGATTTGACATGATTTTAGGTCCAAGCACAAACCACAAGAATAGCTCAGCAATGTTGGCCTAAGGAAACATAAACTGGTAACATTCACTGACTGATAAGAAATAAGAAACGATGCCTATGAAATTCAATAGTGGAAATTTTTTTGATCGTCTTGCACACTTCTTAGAGGTTGTGAACCATGGATTTGCAAAGTCAACTCGCCCATCTCATATAAAGAGACATCTTTGGCATAAATATAAATTCATTTACCTAATAAGATAGGTTATGGATTATATGTTTAAAACTAAGAAGAGGTTAAATGTACAATACTACTAGTTTGATATTGAAAAATATTAGGTAATTATGTGAATGATTAAGTTGACATTACCTTGTTAATTTTAATAATCAAATTATCTATTATAGTATTGATATTAACAGTATATGCTTAGGGATTGAATTCATAGTCATAAGTATTATTAAAAGATAAATATGACACTGTTGGTTAAATAATTATTCTTAAAATAATCTTAGATATTGCAAGATTACTTGAGTAGTCCTTAATATATTCCTTAAAGGTATATCTATTAATATAAATGAATGTTAATCTAATGTTTTGAAATGTTTGTAGCCTTTTGTAATATTATTGATCTTGTTTTGTTCAAAACAAGTATATGCTCTAAACATCATTATACAGAGAAAATATTATCTTATAATAAAATGATAATAATTACTATCATAGATGGATTAAGATGTAATATAGATTGATAGCTTTTGAATTATAAGGAATGGATTGGATTAATGGGATTATGGAAAATAGATGTTGGATAATGGATAGGGTGTTGGAAGTCTTGTGGATAGATGGATGGGGATGTTGGGAATATCAATATTGGCACACACCTTGAAGGGTGGAGGAGTTGTGTAGGAGATGATGTTGAATTAGATGGGGAATAAAATGTGGTTTTTGGGACATGAGGACCCAAAATAGATAAAGGGGATGATGGACATGGGATGGTGGATTTTAGGACATAAGGACCCAAAATGGATTTTGAAGATGGAGGTTTGTTAGATGTACGATTGGATGACTTATGAGTGGAGGGAACTTTTGGATTAGCAAGTTTGGATGCCAATTTGGATTTTACTTTGAGATGCATTTCTTCTATGAGTAGTTTGGAAATCCACATAGTTTTTTCTTTTTTCTTTTTGGGCCTTTGTGACCTTTTGGATTTTTCTTTCTTTTGGATCATATTTTTCTTTTCCTGAGCATGTCTTTTTGAGGGGACATGTTGATCCTTGATTTTTTGTGGATTTCTAGCTTAATGCATCTTAGATTTGGCATCCAAATTGCTTCGAATAGCAATGGTGCAGGTGCATGAGGATGGATGATTTAGAGATTTTATAGATGGGATGCTAGAGGGCAAATGTTGGAAGGAATTCAAGGATGTGTGTGTTTGTTGATATTGCTTAGGGATCATTTAAGGTGATGGAGTGATAGATGGAGGAATGTAAGGACCAAAGATGGATAAAAGGGATGAAAGGTTTATCTTTGGAACATTGGGACCCAAAATGGATGTGGATGAGGAAGGGATTGACTTTAGGACATAAGGACCCCAAAAGGGGATTGGAAGATGGGTGATGGGAACATTTAGATTTAGATGGAGGGATTTTAGATTTAGAAGGGATGGAAGATATACAAACTGTAGACACCCAAATCTGTCCACTTAATTGAATGAATATTTAGTATTTATTTGATTATTTAACCATCTATCAATGGTTAACTAAATTGATATTTAATTAACTCATCTTAAACCTCTTCTTCTATTAATTAAATAAATTATTCAATTTATTTAATATAATTCATTAAACCATATTCTAACAATTAATTAAATGAATAAAGAATATTTGTTTAATTAACCCCTCTCTCACATTTAAATAAATAAATATTTATTTAAATCTCTAAAACCCTCCCACTTGCATTCTCCTCCAAATGCAAGTTGCACAATTTTAGTTGAAATAAATGAATTTTATTTTAATTAAAATCCTCTTTTATCCTCACCCACTTGCTCACTAACTTTCTTCTAGACTCTTCTAACCCCCTTCTAGACTTTTCTAACCCCTTCTAATTAGCCTAATCCCCCTCTCTAATCAATTGCACATTCCCAAACAAAGGTCACTTCTCAAAAATGTCTCAAAGTCTTTGAAATGCATTAAAGGCTTTTATTTTTCAACAAGTTAACCCCCAAAGTCTTTCAAAGCCTTTATGGCTCTTACATAACCATTAATGGTTAACTCAACCTCCCCACATGGTTAGAGACTTTCTTTCTAACTTAACCCTCATTTAACTCATGAGTCTCTTCAAGCATTTACTGCTTTGACCATGGTTATCTTCATTAACTCTTGCACAAGAGTTTATCCATTGGATAAAAGCTTTATCCACTAACTCAAGCCTAACCAAACCCTCCTAGGGTAACCCTCATGTCATCTCAAGCATTTAATGCTTCTTCCCTCTCCTCTCAAGCCATCTCATGTTGACACTTGTCATCATGGGATTGGGTTGAAAGCCATCACATGGATCTCAAACCCATCAATCTTGACCCTTCATAAGCCCACTCAATCATGGCCATTCAATTAGCATTTTCCCTATAAAAGGACCTCATTCCCCAAGCAAAAAAAGGGGGAAATCATTTGAGCATTGTTATTATAGTAAAATTCACATAGATATTAATGTTGGAAACCAATAACACTGAGAGGGGGGTGAATCGATGTTATACCAGAATAAAAGATTTTAGCTTTAACAAAACATACATACACCAACCGGTATATCGGTATAGACAGAATTGAAAGAAGTAATGCAACCAATAAGCCAAATATATAAATGAGAATCATAACACATAGATTTATACGTGGAAAACCTCAATGAGAAAAAACCACGATGGGATTTGTGACCCACAATATCAATTCACTGGCCATATGAAGAGATATTACAATATATGTTGGGGTCTACACTTGCAGGAAGGCTTACAGCCTAGAGCACACTACTCATCACAAAAGTAGTCTCACTGACTACATAATAATCCTGACTACAATCCAGAGAATAGTGAACTGCTTAGTATAGCATCTCCTATGTCAGAATACAGTTTCGGTTTAAGCTCTGTTTGTTCCGGTTAAAACCTCAGTACCAGAATAATCCTTACAATGAGTTCCTCACATACATAGTCTCTCTGATATATTTTGCATTACATTGCATCCATAACCTTATTCATTCATCCATCTATATCAAAAGTGATCTAATCAATCTCCCCTATATACCTTATAT
Organism: Cryptomeria japonica; assembly: GCF_030272615.1. NCBI lineage: Eukaryota > Viridiplantae > Streptophyta > Pinopsida > Cupressales > Cupressaceae > Cryptomeria > Cryptomeria japonica. The sequence continues at coordinate 16,343,097 of NC_081410.1, forward strand.
AAATTTATGCCGTATGTCGGCTTACAAGGATATATATAATTACATAATACATGTCGGCCTTAAAACATAAATGAATGAGAATTAAACAAGTTGTCGATGCCGGATACAAGATGTGTCGGCCTTCAATACTAATATCCTTTAACATACCATGTTGGTCTATATTGCCTATTGCCAAAGAGATCTTCTATCCTGCCGATGTCGGTGTAGAGTCTGTGAAGTGCCCGCCGATATACCATATGAAGCCTGAACCCAAAAACATGTTGCCATGAATGACAACATAATGAAACCTAACCAGTAGAGTGTCAATTGCCAACGATCTCCCCCTTTGGCATTGATGGCAACACTCATGTGAAAAATGGTCATGGTTTCAACTGCTGGTTTCATCCTGCCCTACTCTTGCTGAGCTAAATATGCAAAATGCTCCAATACTCCAAAATTCCAAAATTCCAAGGACTTTGTAACTCCCTCTAATGTATGAAACCCTTTATTGTTTTTCACATGTATAATAATCCCCCTTTGACATCAATTCCCAAAAAATTGTAAAAACAAATGTCAAAGAATGATAACTGTACACTGAATATCTCCCCCCCCCCCCCCCCCCAAAAAAAAAAAAAAGTGCCTTATCGGAGCTTGACTAATTTCAAGATTTCCGGGTAAGCTGTCTCTAATAACTCCACATAAGTATCCCAGACGGTTTTGAGTGTGCCAAAGACAGATACAAGTCCACTCAATAAATATGCAAGTGATTATTTCTCATTAACTTCTGTTGGTGTGGGTTTACCAAGTACATCCATGCATTCCCTCTTATGAACACCAAGTGAATCCAATCTTGGACTCACCAAACCTCTGAGACTTCTGGCTCTTTGAATAATCTTATCTCTTTCTTTTTCAAGAGCATAAATTTGATTCTCCAAAGTTAGAATTTGTCCATCTATATATGTGGTCAGTGAAATTAGTCCATCAAAAGAGTTAGCAATACTAGCAATTTTGTCTTGTACCTCTTTTATCTTTTCATCCACTTTTGTTGTAAGAATCTCTATATTGCAACATACCCTGTATATATTAGTACTTTGTTTCAAAGAATTTTCCATCAACATTAACTTCTCCTCAATCTTTTTCTTCTCCCTGTCAATGATCTGATCAAAAGCGGCTTTCTTAGCCAAAGTGAATTTTCCAAGTGCTAGACGGTTAGAGATCTGTTGTAATGATTGAAATATTTAGAGAAGTGTTATGTTATTATCTTAAGCTTGCTGGAAGGGCTCGCTTCATTCTCAATCTTACATTCCGGGACCAATCTATGCAAAATGGTTATGGATTGATCTATAATCCCTTTGTCTGTGGTTCCTTCCTTCATCAGTTTATGAGCAGCCATCATCATTAGTTCTGTGGGACTCATCTCTGTGATATTTTTCATTTCTAGTAGAGAAGTGTTAATTGTCAATAATGATGTGTCAGCAATTGGTTTCCTGACGGATTTCCCTGTTTTCTCTGGTGATTTATCTTTTATTACTTCCTCACTTGCATCGGTGGCTTCACCACTTGGTGCAGTCTGTGTAACTTTTAGTTCCTCTCTAGGAACAATATCCTCAACCTGTACATTAGTATCCAGAGGACAAGTGTCCTCAACCCTCAATGTTAATATCTTGTACAATGTTTTGTTCATTAGCCAGTGACTATATTTGTCTGTGCATTTGGCTCAATTTCAACTATCTTGATATTCTTCAAAACTGAGGGTGGTGTACCCATAATTCCTTTACCTTTCCTTCAACCGATGTATCTACAGTGTTAGTCTTTATCTTTGGTGAAGTGAAGAATCCTCTATGCTCTCCCAAAAAAATTATCCAATCCTTCTATGTTTCCTTTACTATCTCATTCATCCTTCCTAGCATTAGGCTAGTTATTCTATGTTTGTTGTTAAATACTTTCCTATATGGAGCCTCAATTGTCTTATCCATCTCATTTGAAGTTATAGTAACACATATAGCTAAGAGTTCTTGTTTCTTAATGTATTTGTCTTCTTGCATTGTAGATAACCTTCTAGCATCTAATATGTTGTATAGCTCTGTCGGTATTTGATTTTCTATTTCAATTAATGCTTTCTTATAGATGTCTAAATATAGAAGAATTGCTTCCTCTACCTCTCTTTGTTCGTCAATTATAAATGTATCATAATAAGACTGAATAATATATAGCATCCCATCCTTAGTTATTTCATCTACAATTTCAGCACAAGTCTTAGGCAAAATAATTGTTACATTACTGGTCTCTAGTGCCAATTCTGTGTCACTCTCCTTCCTCCTTCTGGTAGTACCAGATGCAACTGATGGTGTAACCTTGGGTGCCTTCTTCTGTGTCAGTACTTTGATGGTGACTTTCCTAATCAGTTGTCTCTTTGGTTCCACTTTAGAGTCTTCCCTATGATCATGCTGCCAAATTTGATGTTGGTGTCGGTGATAGTGTTCACCTTCATTGATCTCTTGTCTGATGTAGCGTCGATGATCTTTCTTACTAAGTCATTGGATACTTTCTTATTTGGATGTTGCCCTGTCGATGGAAAACCAGTAATTGCCTGAATGGATTCCTTAGTGATTTTGTAGGGTTGGTCTAGCCATATGAATTCCCCATGTACTCTGCTTAGTACATATTTGACAATCTCATCCTCGAATTCCAGAATATCCGGAATATTAGTGAACCCTAGATCTTCGATGTGTTTATATGCCAGTTTGATTTTACCAGATTCTCCCATGAGTTCATTCATATACATCCCCTTGATTTCCAAATCACCTAAGTCCTCTATATGACAATGAATATAAGCCCTAACATCTTCTAAATATACCACTCCCTTTGGGACACGAGAAAATGCTCCAACTGAATCTTCCTTGGTAGCCACATGTGGATACGGTTTGAAAATTGGCCTGGGGCGGTCCTTAATTTCTACTACAGTTGGATTTGCAACAAAAATAGGAGAAAAAGATGATCCCAATTCCATGATTCAATAAAAATACCTTTAGAATGCTGTCGGTGAAAACCTCTAACAAATCCTTCCAGATGTCGATGTGATTGCTCAAGATGAAATCTGATTGCCTCTGAATAACTTCTGATTGCACTAAGTTGCTCTGAATCACTCTGAATTTGCTCTGAATGCTGGGTGATTAATAATGAAGTGTAATCAACCTTTTATCCATCGAGAAAACCCTAATTTTCTGTTGACATAAAATGACTGTCAGTGAATGATACCAGATCTCGCTCTGAGTATATCAATGCCGGATAATCTTTTCCAATATCTGGAACATCTTCCAAAAGCTCCTCTAGGGGAATAAGCATCATCTTTCATGAATTTTGCCTACCCTAAGGCATTTGACTTAGTTACTAGATGATCTCACTACCGGTGCAGAAGCAACCTCTTCTATCGGATAGGTAACCGAGACATTCCCATCTGATGATTGCTCTTCAGTCTTTATGTCCCATCTCTGAGTATGATCTTGTAGATTTCATTAACCTTCTCTTTTCCTTTATCATTTATTACTCCATTTCCAACTAGTGGATTTTTGCTTCTACAGAACTTAGCAATATGTTTGACTTCATTGCATGCATAACATGTAACATTGTTCTTTTGAATTGCCTTGCTAAAACCGGTGAAATTACTTGACCTGCACTGATTAGCCTTATGTCCATATTTTCCACAAGCATAACATTTTACATTCATTCTACAATCTTTTGTCTTATGACCAATTTTATTGCATTTAGAACATTTATCGGGAGCAAAATCAGGGTTCTGATTTGCTCTATTTCTACATTGCCTAGACATGTGACCAAATCTATTGTAAACGAAACATATACCATTGAATTTATAAGCATTGAATTGCCTTACCAGTGTCTTATGGTTTTGATCTTTATTAGCAGTACCAAAACTTTGCCCTTGCTCAAATCCAAGTCCACTGGAATCTCCAATCTGCCTCTGCCTCTTCAGTAACTCATCAAGTTGTGCTGAGTTGATCTTGAATTTTTCTTTGTACTCACTTGCAACAGTTAAATCATCTCTTAAAACTATCATTTGTCTCTCAAGATCTTGCTCATTTCTCCAAGATTGTACCAAATTAGACCTTAATATCTCATTTTCATGAGTCAACCTACCACATTCTTCAAATTTGTTCTTCAGGGATACAACAAGATTTTCTTCCTTTTTCTTTTTGTCCTCAATATCCTTGGATAACCTCATAGTCATAGTTTGCATTTCATTCTTCATAACCGTGTTCTCCTAACTTAATTTCTGACATTTTTCCTTAAGTGCATCTTCATCATCTTGATTTTGTAGAAGTTCCTTCCTCCTAGCTTGAACATATGAAAATCTCTATTGTAGGACAAGAATAAATTCTTTAGCAGAATTCAACTTATCTTGTAGCTTTAAGTTCTTCAATATTTCAACATCATAATCTTCAAGTGCCATCTCAAGCTGTTTCTCCAAAGCCATATTCAATGATTCTGATTTTAAGATCTTCCTCAAGCTATTAAACTTCCTCTGAGGCACAAGGCTTTGATATCAATTGTTGGAAACCAATAACACTAAGAAGGGGTGGGGGGAGGGGGGTGAATCAGTGTTATACCAAAATAAAAGATTTTAGCTTTAACAAAACATACATACACCAACCAGTATACTGGTATAAACAGAATTGAAAGAAGTAATGCAACCAATAAGCCAAATATATAAATCAGAATCATAGCATGCAGATTTATACATGGAAAACCTCAATGAGGAAAAACCACAGTGGGATTTGTGACCCACAATATCAATTCACTGGCCATATGAAGAGATATTACAATATATGTTGGGTCCCAAACTTGCAGGAAGGCTTACAGTCTAGAGCACACTAATCATCACAAAAGGAGTCTCACCGACTACATAATAATCCAAACTGTAATCTGGAGAATAGTGAACTGCTTAGTATAACATCTCCTATGTCAGAATACAGTTCCCGTTTAAGCTTTGTATGTTCTGGTTAAAACCTCAGTACCAAAATAACCCTTACAATGAGTTCCTCACATACATAGTCTCTTTGATATAATTCGCATTACATTACATCCATAACCTTATTCATTCATCTATCTATATCAAAAGTGATCTAATCAATCTCCCCTATATACCCTATACAAATTTATATCTTATGTCGGCTTACAAGGATATATATAATTACATAATACATGTTGGCCTTAAAATATAAATGACTGAGCATTAAACAAGTTGCCGATGCCGGATCCAAGATGTGTCAGCCTTCAATATCGATATCCTTTATCATACCATGTCAACTTGTATTGCCTATTGCCAAAGAGATCTTCTATCTTGCTGGTGCCAGTGTAGAGTCTGTGAACTGCCTGTCGGTATACCATATGCAACCTGAACCCAAAAACATGTTGCCATCAATGACAACATAATGAAACCTAACCAGTAGAGTGTCAATTGCCAACAATTAATTAGGAGCTTTCTCATAGCAAATCTTTTACACTTGCATAAGCATTTGTTTTTATTTACAACCATCTTGAATCTTCATATGACATCCATGGATAGTGCTAAAATATGAGAGCTACACTCATTTGGGACTTGGAGAGGAGAGGAACAAGAAAAAGCCAACATCATCAAGCATAGGAAGGGAGTATTAGAGTTGTGTAGTTCTTTATTTTCCTCTTTGCTTTGTTATTAGTCTTTCTTGATATGCTTTGAAATGGATTCATTTTCATGTTATGCTTATGGTTGAAACTTTACTAAAAATGATTTCTTTATTGTCCACTAATCTTGTTTTCATGACATTATTTGGTGAACCTGACATGAATCGAACATGCAACCTTGATCTTTGTTTCCAAACTTTTTTGAAATTGCAGGATTTTCACGCATAGGATAGCATTTTAGTGATTTCGTTGCATGCAGTAGCGCTTTCGTCCTAAATTAACGCCTTTGGTTTCTCTGAGTTGTAGTGCTTTTGTTTTATATTAACGCTTTTGGTGATTAGTATAAGCACTTTTGAGTATATTAGCACTTATGTTCTCTGTTATAGAACTTTTAGTTTATTCTAGTGCTTTTGTGATTAGGTATAGTGCTTTTAAGTTCTGTTAGCTGTAATGCCCCGCCAGGAAACCCCTAAGGGTTTAAGTTAAATACAATCAGTTAGAGTGAAATATTTTTTTTAAATAATAATTAAGAGCGTTAACAAAAAGTTACAATATGAAGATAGATTGAAGTTATCTCAAAGTTATCTCTACTAGATAACACAGCGGAAGGCTAAAATGATCCTAAGGGGTTTCCCAACGCGATTACATAACTTCACACCTAACTCAGCTTGCGTCAATAGATCCATTAAACTGGGTATCTTAATTACGGGATAATGCATAGATCTTAATTACATATATGTTTTCAAGATATGACATCTTAAAATTTTAGGAGGCGTTCATTTACTTTAGGTGAATAGGAGGCCTTTGCTAGGTTATTTATTCAATGCACTTAAATTCATAATTTTATTAAGAGGTCTCCAAAAAGGTTCATGCGTTTAATATGATGAAGCTCATTCCTTGGGTTTGTGGTATCCATTCACAATTGATTTCATCCTTTAATGTTTAAAACTATGCCTAATGAGATTCATTCATTTAAGGTTAAACTACGATTAATTAAACGAGGATTCCTTCACTTGATTTTAAAATATTCACCCACATTTGTTATCTTCCTTAAATATTAAAAGGTATGATTAATAAGAAAAATTCGTTCCTTAAGGATTAACTACAACAATTAGAGTGAGATCCCTTCATTGGATTTCTTGCATAGCCAACTAATGAGTTGAAGATTCTTATGATAGGTATAATGTGAGTAGCCATGGGAATTCATTTGAAGTTTTAGAATACTACTACTAGATGGCTAGAATCATTACGTGAAAAATGTATTTGAGCCACAAGAGTTCATCCTTTAACTTTAAGATATAGTTAGCAAGATAATATTTAACATTTCAAGATTAAAGTAATTACAATTATCTTTTTTGCATATCTCTTGTTTTGTTCTTTTTGTTAAATGAACTTAAAATGAGAGAGATGCTTTTACTAAGTTTTAATGTGTAAACTACAAATCAATTATTTCCCATTTTAGATCAACTTTAGCAGTCATGAGGGAATTCCTATATAAGGATTAAAAATATGGATATCTAATTGAGTTCACCCAATTATAAAACAAATCTGGTGAGGGTATATTGGATTATAATTACAACATAAATTACTAAATATATTCATTCAATATACAACATGATTACCTAATTGAGTCCACACGATTATCCTATTAATCTGGTGAGGATTATTGTTAAGATTAAAACGTGAAATAACTTATCAAATTCATTCAATGTAATGAAACATAATTGACATGGCGTGATTTCATTCACTAAGGTAAAAAGATAGATGTTTTTATGTTGTTCCACCTTTTAATCTCAATCTGGGAAACATGACATAAGTTTTAACTTTGTTTTCCCTTGTACATTCAATCCATTAACATACTTATTAACAAATTAATCCAATGAAGTAATTCTAACTAGATTCTTTCCACTATTACAATTTAATTTAACATTATCAAATTTCTTTTTCCACAACTTTAATTTCAATATTTAAATACTTTGCCATATTCATAATTTACAACGTTTTATGAACTTAAACAACTACATTTATCCATATGAATAATGTTATGCACTTAAATTTGAGTTCATTAAATTTTCACCATACACTTATGCAAAAATACAACCATCCGTGATAATTTTAAAACATAAAACAAAGTACGCTTAAAACATCGCATAACACAGGAATGATCTCGGAGTTCACCCCGAATGGGCTACATCTCTGGGTCTGCTCAACTGCAAGACCCCTTTGGTATTATATCGTTAGGAATACATGATATATATAAGTCCTTTACATCTTGCCACTTAGGCGAATACAATCAATATACAACAGACACTTCGATCAGGAAATACATAATTGGTCCCTTCTAAAACGGAACCAACTGACAATTCAAAGCAAGTACAGGTTCTAATGACTGACGCTACTTGACTAGGGGTGAAATCGGTTATGACCAACCCAAATAACCCAACGATCGGGTCCAAAACAAACCTAGCCAGACGTGCTACTATAACAGACGCATTGACTACTAAAATAATAAAGGGTCGACCTCTAGCGTTAACAAGTAATTACAACATCTTCCAAGTTGTCTTAAGCATCTAGACAGTCAAGTTATATCTTAGATAAACGCTAATGACATGCTAGTAATGCAACAATAATCTAACCCCTGCTTTAGTGATACGAAACAAACAACCCTCGTCTACAAGAGCAAAGTATAATAAGAGTAAATGGAGGAATGGACAAATCATTTCCAAGCTAAACTAAGCCTCTACTGCATACATAACCACAAAGAAATTAAAGTCCATTACCCTCATGAAATATACTCACTATCTTATAATCAACTATCATTTGACTTTCTTTTAAAAAAAAACAAACTACAATGAAAGTCATGGCTATACTAAAGCCCAAAATCTACATGTGTAATTAACAATATACGTTAAATAGAGGATGTCTATATTAGCCTACATTTTAATATACACATTTATCTTCTTTTTTTTTTTCTATTTAAAAAAAATACATTATTCTCTAAAATCAAAATCGCAACTCTTTTTTTTTTTAAAATACCATATTGCTAAACATTAAAAATAACTTACATTAAATATAATGTTAAATATTATATGCTTCCCCCTTTTTTTTTTTTAATACAAATAAAAAAATACATAAAAAAACGATTTTAAAAAAAACTACGAAGCAACGTGTCAAAAAAAAACTTTTTTTTTTTATTAATCACCGAACCCTAGGGCCCTGCGAAACCCACAGTGGGACGCAGGTCCCTGCGAGCCACACTGTGGTCTCGCAGGGTTTCCCTGCGGCCACACTATGGTCTCGCAGGGTTTCCCTGTGGCCACACTGTGGTTTTCGCAGGGACTCCCTGCGGCTACTGCGGCGCCGCGGGGATGGGGTCGGGTCGAGCTCCGGCTCCCCCCCCCCGAAAACCCTCAAAATAAAATCTCTTTTTTTTTGTGTTTTTCGTTTAAATTTTTTTTTTTTTTTTTTTGTTTCTTTGCAACTTTCTCAGTTTGAATCAAATCGTTTTTGTTTTTTTTGAATAAGAACATTGAAGGAAAAATCTTGCACAGACGTAGCCATTCCTTTTTTTTTTTTGTGTTCCATTTTCCTTTCCAGCATAATCACAGTAACAGAATGGGGAGGGATTTCCAAATATCAGTTCAAGATTTTCCCCCAAACACAACAAAAATACACAAAAGAAAACTCTTAAGTAGGTAAGATTTCTAACTCATAAGACAGTGACAAAAATCATGATTCAATGATCACCATAATTTCAAACAAGAACTCAGATTTCTTTAGGGAGAATCTAACATACTTCTTTTGTTTTCAGATGGAATGAAAGATAACAAGAGACCTACCTCTATTTGCATTCCTGGTATGAATTTGAAGAAGAGCTCCAGCAACTCCAAGCAAGAAAGAAAAAACTCCATTCTTTTCTTCCCAAAAACCATGTTTTTCCCCCAAAAATGACCAAAAAGCCCAGAACCCCCAAAATGCTTACAAAACTAGGTTAAAAAGAAAAAACCCTAATTTTGCCCTAATTTTAATTTCGAATTTAGGCATTTTATTTTTAAAATAAAATAGATGAAAATCCAAATAGGAGTCATTCATTTCCATTCTCTATTACATCTTATTTGTTTTCCTTATTAAAATTAAAGTGCTTCTATTTCTTTTTTTTTGAGTTTTAAATTTTTAATTCCTCAGTATTAATTTTAGAGCTACTTTTATATTTCGGAACTATTGACCCGGGGTAAGGCATTTGATTAATTTAATTTTCTAAAAGTCAAACTTTTATACTTTATCGACTTTACAAGCAAAATGGAACTAATTTCTTTTAAATAATAATAATTTACCCCTTTTTCTTCCAAAATGCGAAAATGGGTAATTTAATTCTATCTCTCAAATGACTTTAAAATTTTTTCTTTCTAAAACGCATAACTCAATAAATTCGTTATTTTAAAATTAGCTATTAAATTAACTCGCTATAACATAATAAAGCGACATTTTTAAATAAATGACTAATCTAATGCAAGAGTCTTGTTTATTCAAATTTCTCAACTACAAATGCATAAAAGTTACAAATGCGTAAATGAGCACACTAACCCCAGTTAAATACCTTAAGCTTGTTACAATAACAATTTAAAGCAATCTCTTAAATTAATGATTAATCATATAAAAGAAGCTACCCATTTAAATTTCTAAATTTCTAATGTGCTCGTCTACTCATAAATTTGAATTTAATACTTAGGATCACAAACCTCACTTACCTCGCGCATGGCACGCAAATCGAGGGAGTCCTCCAATCTCTCGACACGCATCCCAATGAAAAGCAAGCCCCACGAATCCACACACGATGCTCACCTAACCATGGCTAAGGCAAGACGAGAGTTATATGACCACTAAATCCGAATTCAAAAGATGAAGGAGCATACTCAACCTTGCAAATTCCAAAGGAGATGAACCTTGCCCTAAGCGGTGTTGTACCTGCAATCTCCTGCACCCATGAATTCATACAAGCACGCATATACATATACATATTCAATGAAGGCGTTAGCTCAAGATTTATCTCAAGGGTTAGGAAACAATTACATTTACACGAAAATCGATGCAAAAGCACAATAATAAGTATGCACAATTTATTTATATTGTCTAAACTACACATTGCATATCGGTTAATCTACCATTCAAGAATGCCACACAGGAAGTCAATCATGGTCAAACGGGTTTTAAAAGTCCGACTAGGGTATGGGCATTACATTAGCACTTTTGTCTTCTATTAGATTAGCGCTTTTGTATCAGGCAGAGAGCTGATAATTGTAAGAAAAATGAAAATTTTAGGCTTGTCAAGCCCACCATCTTGTCTAACCTTTTAAGTGATTTTTTTTTTGCAGGTCTAACAATTTGTTGCAGGTTTTGGAGGAGTTAAATTAGAAATAATTTTTAATCTTTGAGTTTAAAATTAATCTTTCATGTTTTTTTCAAACATAAGGATTAAAATAAACCTCATGGTCTTTTGGTGCAACTAAAATAAATCTCACTTCACTTTGGTGCTTAAAACAAACTTAATCTTTCTTGTTTTTAGGCAAAGGGATTAAAAATAAACTTCATTCTTTTGGTGCACTTAAAATCCACTTCATTTTCAGTTTGGTGCATAAAAAGAACCTCACATCTATATTTTTGCTACAAAGTCTACATGATTTTACTTTTGTTGACCAGGTATTTTCTTTCCAAAAGTTTGTCAAGTGCCCAAATAACATTTTTTATCTTGGCTAAAAAGAACACCATATTTGTTGGAGCAACATCTCCAAAATAGAAAATAAATCACATTGCAATAAAAAGGTTAAAAATAACAAGTGTCTTTTGTGTTTGACATGTTTGTGCAAATTTGTAGAGTGCTCCCAGTTCTAACACACACTATCCTCTCCCTTGGGTCTCGTGGTCCTAGGTGCAAGAGAAAAGTGTTAGTAATGCTCTAAATTTTCTATTTTTAAGAGAGGCCTGCCAAGAGACACATCACTCTTGGGATGACCTTGCGTGGTAAATACTTCGAGCCGCTATAGAAATCAAGTGAGAGCGAAAGTTGTAGCCTTGGGTGTAGTTGTTCCTGCTGTATAACTTTCTGAAAGGACATATGGGCCCCACCGTGAATTACAAGGCTCTTAAGTGAGTCACTGTAGAATGAACTTATGTCCAAAGACATCGAACATTACTAGACACGTCTTATTTTAGAAGCCCACCCGTTCTATTGATTGAGGATATTTTTGAAAAGTTCAGTGCAAGAGCATAGATGGTTTTTCTCCCAAGATACTCACCATACATATTTCCTTGAGTAGAAACAAAGATTTTTGAAAGGCTACTTGTAGCTTGATGAAATTGGTGACTCCCCCATCATAGGGATCACATATCTATTATGCTCACACAAGACTTAGTATATCACATCCTTACCTTCTACGATGGGATACATAAGGTATGTAGTGCCAAAATCAAAGAAATATCAAGTTGTGGGGTGAAAATATCTCAATTGGCCTTTACCTTAGGGATAAAAAGTGTTTGAGTTGTCTTCATCTTGTTTCATACCAGTGAAAATTTGGGCCGACTTTAGGCCTAGGAAGGGTCAAAAAGTTCATGATTGGGTTGAGTTAGACCCACACCTATTGTGCCTTTATTGAAAAAGGCAAGACTATGTGCTTGTGTGCTTGACGTATTTTCTTGTCAAAGGATTCAAACAATCGAAACAAGTTACACCCCAACAACAATCTCAACAAAACAACTTCACATATTTTTACAAAAAGCTACCCATGCTTCGTGTTTGGAAATCTCTGAAATATGTCAAAAAGTCAATTTATAGAAAAACCAAAAAGAATCAAAGTGAAACAAAAACCCAAAAATGAATAAGTTTCTTATACAAAAACCGTAAGTTGTTGTTGAAACATCGTACTTTCATCCATCAATATCACGATTTTAGTCACAATTTTACCGATGACTTTGAATTAGAACCACTTGCATCACACACTTTCTTTCAAAGAAGGGATCTATCATATCATCACAATCACGGTCAATGCATTCCTCCATCATATATTCCACAACCCACAATCACTTACTAGAGATTCCTAGATTCACATAATCCTCATACATTTTCTTCCATCTTTCTCACTTCAAAATCACTTCCAAACAAATTCATAGTCCCTTAGCAGAAAATTCCAAAGTTCACACTCATTCCAAAACACATCACAAATTAACTCAACTCTCAACACAAAGAGGTCTTGTCCTTAGTCCTTTCAGATATTGCTTATCATACCAACGAAACTACTTTCTAGGGTGTCACTACATCTAGGATCAAACATCCTAAAGGAGACATTACTAAACATCTAGATAGGTTAAAACTAGTCCATGAGTGCATCATCTCATTACTAGGTAGCTTACGTTTGTCACAACACAAGCCTTGCTACACCTCATCTCAAAAATATTAAGACATCACAACAAGCAATTCTAAAGAGGACTTTGTTGATACCCAACCTTTAGTGTAGGAGATTAAACATCCACAAAAACTTCAACTCATCATTATCATCAGAGAAATCTTGGAACTATAAGAAGGGATCACACATACACTTTTCCATTCATCCCATTCTCAACCACACACTTTTCACCCACAAAAAACATACTTCAAACATGGCTCGGACTAGGTCTTAGAGTCATCAGCAAAATCAAAATGAAATATGGGAAGAAGAAGAGACCCAGACACCCCCACACAAGCACAAATAGAAGATGCACTTAGCAATCCCAGATTTAACAGACTTTTTGAAGAAATTCTCAAAGGAAGTGCTAATGCCCATTTTCTGAAACTTTCTCAAGAAGGAGCCAAACTTCCTGCTGACTTTGATGTATCGCAACTTAAAGATATACCAGAACAAGCTCAACATAGCCATCGACAAGAACCAAATCACGGTGAAAGAGGCAAGGAATACACATAACTATGATGGTAACTACCAACACGACAACATTCCCCCTCCTCTTACCGAAATGGATATGTTAAGACAACAGATACAAGATCTCGCCCAACAAGTGCATTCAAGAAAGACATACAAGTAATATGCTCTCGAAGATATCTGCCCATATCCGTTTGATAGAAACATATACATGCCTCCTTTCTCATGCACCTTCAAAACTCCAAAGTTTGATAAATATAAAGGAAAGGGAGACCCTATAGATTATGTGTAAGAATTTTTCTCTATCTTCTTAGAGATTGCATATGAAGACACATATTTAATGTGCCTCTTTCTTTAAAGTCTGGGAGGCTCAACTATGCAATGGTTCTCATGCCTACCCGGTGGGATCAAGACCTTTGACAACCTTGTACAAAAAATTATCACTCATCATGCGCATAACATAGAACAAGATGTCTCCATGGCTGATCTATGTAATACCAAACAAAATAATGGTAAGTTATTCTCAACATTCTTACAATTATGGAGACACCTTTCTAGTAGACGTTCCTTTCCCATTCCTGAAGAGCAATTAGTTGAAATTTTTATTTCAAACTTAAATGAGGAAATAGAATTTTACTTGGACATAAAATGTGCTGACACTTTCAAAGACGTCATAGCTCAAGGACTTAAAATAGAGAAATCCCTTATCAAAAAAGGGACTTATCAAAATATACAATGAAAACAAGGAGGGTCCAAGACCATCCTACAACAGTGACAAACCAAAGTTTTGGGCTAAAAACAAAAACATTGTTAACGATGGTGTTGTAGACACACAAACTATCAAAATTGCTCAACCCATAGTCAAAATCACAGGGGTTGCAGATAATCGTAACAACCCCACTGCCAATCAAGGTAATCCTCAAACCAATCCAGGAAATCAACCTTCAAACACACAACAAGATGAACCTAAAAAATAGACACCTGCCTTACGAATCAAATCGCACCTACACACCCTTGGGAGAATCTCTGGAAAATATTTTACACTAGCTCATCTCTTCTGATGTTATCACATTACCTAAAACATCACACTATGAACCAAAATTCAAACTTTCCTAGTGGATGGATAATGATTATGGTTAATTTCATAAAGGAAGAGGACACAAAACAAACAATTGTCACCGATTAAAGGATACCGTTCAATACCTCATTGATTGAGGTGGCATAGAAGTGGATGGTCACAATGCACAAAATTCTAATACTAATCATACTATGTTCAAAAATCCACTCCCATCATATGAGAAAGGAGGTCCCTCCCATAAAGGTAAGAATCAAGATAACACGAAAAATTATACACACACAACCTATACCTATACTGTCAATAACCTTTATGATGCCAATGAACAAGTTGTTGCCCTTATCATCTAAGGCAAGGATCCCTCATGAAATGTTGTTACCCATCGTAGCAAGCTTCTCTTACTAGGTGCACCATCAAAAGCGACATATGTGCCCAAATGTTATAACCTTATGGACCAATTAGATAAGACACCAACACTTATCTCCATACTAGAGCTTTTGCGTATATCCCCCTCATATAAAACCATCTTAGATCAAGCTCTCCAAGAAGTGTCAGTTCCATCCGCCCTCAATAAAGATCAATTTCAAGCCATGGGTGGGAGTCTCAAATCATCACCATGTCTCACTTTTGTGGAGAATGATGATGTATCCTTTCAACAACCACATAACGCCCCTCTCCAAATTGAGGGATTCATACATAAACACAAAATCAAGTGAGTCTTGATTGATAATGGAGTTGGCCTTAATATTTGCACATTATAGTTGATCACCACCTTGGGGTATGTAGTAGATGCCAGAAAGAGGATTACCATCAAGGCCTATGATGATGCAAAATGCTCCTCTAAAGGGTGTGTCACTCTACCAGTCAGGATAGGACCCATGGTGAAGAATGTGGTTTGTCAAGTCCTAGATCTCCCCCTTCCATACAATCTCCTATTAGGTAGACCATGGATTCATGCCATGCAAGCAGTACCCTCTACTTACCATCAATGCATCAAGTTTCTATATAACGGAGTGGAGATCACTATCCTTGGTGATGCCAACCCATTTTCTTTTTGCAACCATATAAGATATCAACCTGATATCACAGTTCCTAGCAATAGAGAAGCCACTGCCTCATCATATTACATTCACCCACCAAACCTCACCAATCCACCGATCCCTACACCTAAACAAGAAAAGATGAAAATGAAAATAAAAGATGAAGGCCCAGGAGAGTATAATATTAGTCAGCTTTTCTATGTTGGCCAACTACCCCTCTCACCTAGGATTTATGGAAAACCACAACAGTCACTCAAGCCACTTATTGCATATCATACTACTACACTTGATGGCTTCATCCCTAGCTGATCACAGGAACAAGAAACTCTTGATGAAGATTTTGTGGAGTGGATCTACACGGACCCTTTCGACACAGCTAGACAACATGTTAGGATCCCGATAGAAAGGTATGGTAAAGGTTTTACCCTAATTCAAAACATGGGCTATGATGGCCATAGTGCATTAGGATTTCACAAGCAAGGTGTACAAGAGCCATTACAACCATTGTTACAACTTTGGGATACATCTAGACTTGGATTCAACCTTGGTTCAAGCAACTCTTCTAAACTCAGGATTCTAGGCAAACATAAGAAGACCACTTCAAAGATCACCCCTCTAAGAAGAAGGACAATATCTATTGCCAATCAACCTCCCAGGTCTAAATTTTCTAGTTACAAAGATACTCCTCAATTTGATGCAAGTAAGCAAAGGAGTTATATTGCTTACCAAACTTTCAGTCTTGGGATAGGACTCTTGTCTATCTCAGACACCCAAGCAACATCAACAACATTGTCCAATAAAACTATTGCAAAAACTCTCAACAAACCTATCACATCAGTAGACCTCCCTATAACACATAGTGACAAAATTCTACAGAGTGATTCCGAGACAGATTCACATGAATACAAGTGGGATTCTTCAATTTCATAATCATCTGATGGGGACACTTTTGAGGTTAAGAAAGCTAAAGGAGATGCATTTATTAAGGGATTTTAGGACCCAGTTGATGAGGACACTTCAAATAGGTCATCTCCTGAGATTGGTTATGAAGAGGATACTACTGACGATGACCTTGGTTCCTCCGTATTTACCATAACCGACGCATCCTATGAACTTAGCTTGATCGATGAAGTAATACCAATTAATCACCCTGAACTCATTGAGTGGAACTTGCAAGACCCTCCACACTTTCACCTTCCAAAATGATGATGTGATCATAGACTTTCTAGAATTACAGGATGGTATACCAAGTGGGGATCACAAAGCTAGTTGTGGTATTGAACTTAACAACGCAACTTACTTTGGAGAGAATGCCACATCTTTCAGTCGCAAAAATATTACAATAAAAACAATATCCTCAAGTGAAAACCACACTATGGCACTTGTGGAAACAAAAATAGTAAAAACAAAGGACATATCCAATGGTAAAAACCTCTCCAAGGTGCCTGGGGATGGAAGGTGTGACATTCTCCCCTTTAGCACTAGTCATGAGAGATCGTCTATTCTTATCGAAGAAACAAAGGAGGTTAATCTGAGGACACCTGAAAATTCACACATACTACATCTAGCAGAATCACTGACTCCAGTAGAAGATCGTGATTTCACAGAGTTCTTTTGCAAGAAATAAATAAATTTTGTGTGGTCCTATGAAGACATGCCAGGACTCGATCCAGAACTAGTAATGCATCACTTAAGAGTAGCAAAAGGAGCCAGACCAGTAAAATAAAAGCTTAGAAAGACGCATCCTCAGATTGCACTATTAGTAAAAGTTGAACTCAAAAAGCTCTTAGATGTGGGTTTCATAAGACCCATTGACTATGTAGAATGGATCTCCAACTTGGTACCAGTGACAAAACTGACTGGGGTTATTTGTATCTGTACAGATTTTAGAGATCTAAACAAAGCATGTCCTAAGGATGACTTCCCTCTTCCAAACATTGATATGATCATGTGGTGCAGGAGCACCCATGGCATAAGGAAAATATATGGTCAAATTCATCATTTGAAATATAATTTATATTTTAAAGTCATTTATAATGTATTTGAATCCATTTGGAATGATTTGTAAGACTTGGAAGCCTAAAAATGTAAGCAAGTCCTGATTATGTCCTAGTTGTCCATATAGGCCCTTATAGGTCAAGATGGTCAAAATTGTATAAAAGGCCATGAGAAGGCTATCAAGTATGTAAAAGGTATTAAATAGATTATTTGGACATGTTTATGAGGTTTTTACAATTTGGAGATTCATTAAGAAAAAGTGTCAAAGTTGCAAGAAAATTGCAAAAGTGCAACATTTGCAAAAATGTAAAAGTGCAAAAATTGCACATAAAGTTGTAAAAGGGAAGATGAAGGGTCATAAAGGTAGTTGGATGGCTTATAACTACCAAAGAGTCTATAAATATGTTGTATTGGTCGAACCAAATCATTATTGGAAGAATAGAGAAGAAAGGAGAACATTTTGAATACATTTTGGTGCTATCTACTATTGTTATTTTGGTTGGCTTTCCAGTTTTTGTGTTGGTTCCAGGCCGTGTATGACCATGTATGGCCTGGAAACCTTGTATATGTATAATGGATAGTTATATATGTCAGTTACCTTTCTTTTCCTTTTTTTTTGGAGTTATTATGTTTAGAAATGAAGAAGATATGGAAGTTTTGGTGAAAGTTGTTAATTGCAGATTTGATACTTCCTGAGAACAGTCACATTGCAGCGTATGGTATGAACTCATATGATATAATTAAGACCTCTAAATAGAATTATTGGAAAGATATGTGAATAATATTTCTTTTCCCTTTTGTTTGAGGCATTTTTGTTTATATTTGAGAAAGTTATGAAGGTTTTGGTGAAAACCGTTTGGAACTACCCAAAACCCTGATTCACTGCGACCAGTTTTATAAAACGCATCATAACTTTGGATTTAACCGTTGGATCTTTCTATAATTTTGAGAAAAGTTTTATATCTACCATTTCTATAATCTGACTGGAGAGATTGTCTTGGTGGTTTATATTTTAAGAGTTATTAATGACTGTTCATGACTGTAATTTCATGACCAGAATAGAGTAAATTTCACAGTTTGGACAAATTCTTGGTTTTCATTTGCAAGAAATGAATAGATGAAGGGTTTAAATCATTCAAGTTAAATGCATGATATATGGAGAAGATTTGATAATGGTTATTTGGTTGATGTTTTCATGATGCTCCGCATCATCATGGACCTCACAACAAGACATGCAATGCTCTCACTCATGGATGGATTTTCATGATACAACCAGATAAAGATTGCTCCAGAGGATCAACACAAAACAACTTTTACATGCCCATGGGGTACATACTGTTGGAATGTAATGCCATTCAGTCTCAAGAATGTTGGTGCCACATATTAAAGGGCAATGACTACTATATTCCATGATATGATGCATACACCGATGGAAGACTATGTGGATGATTTCCTAACTAAATCATTAGCCAGAGAGGGTCACCTCATTGTACTAGACAAAATCTTCAACAGACTGGAGCAATATAATGTACGCTTAAATCCAAAGAAGTGTGTCTTTGGGGTAACCTTCGGGAAGCTCCTGGGATATATTGTTTCAAACCAAGGAATTGAGGTTGATCCTACAAAGGTCAAAGCAATTATGGAGATGCCACCTCCTAATAACATCAGTCAACTAAGAACATTACAAGGAAGACTACAATAAATTTGGCGGTTCATTACACAATTGGCCAACAAATGTCATCCCTTCACACATTTGCTTCACAAGAATGTTCATTTCAAAGGGGAAGAGAATTGCCAACAAGCATTCCAGCAGTTAAAAGACTACCTAATGACACCACCATCTTGAGACAGACCCTTATTGTTATACATATCAGCTACAACTACGATCTTAGGCATCTTACTCGCACAACATAATGTAGAAGGCAAAGAATGCGCAGTATACTACATTTCCAGAACATTGGTAGGGTATGAACTCAATTAAACCCCTATTGAACTATCTTGTCTAGCAGTAATTTTGGCAGCCACCAAATTAAGGCACTACATGTTGACACACAAGATACAACTCATTTCCAAGATAGATCCACTCAAGTATCTACTCAGTAAATCAGCACTAACAGGCCGTTTGGAAAAGTGGGTTATGCTCCTCAGTGAATTTGATATAGAATATGTGGAATGCAAATTCATCAAAGGACAATTCATTGCATATCAGCTAGCTGAAGCACCGCTCACAGATGACCATCCTCTCATTTTGAATGTTTTAGATGTGGGGATTTTCACAGTTATGTCAGCATGACAATGGAAGTTATATTTTGATGGCTCATACACCAGACATGGTTCAAGAGCTGGCATTCTCTTCATCACACCTAAAGGTGATAGCATTCCAAAATCATATCGGCTTACATTCCCATGCACCAACAACATAGCAGAATATGAAGCCCTGATCACAGGACTATGCACGGTCCTGCAGTGGAACTTAAAAGAGCTACATGTCTATGGCGATTCACAACTGGTCATCCGACAGGTCACTAATGAATACCAAACTAAGAATGATAAGCTCATGCCTTACAAGAAAATGGTTGATATCTTCAAAGAACTATTCACAACAATCACTTTTGAGCAGATTCCTCGAGACCAGAACAAAGCTACAGATGCAATGGCTATAATAGCCTCTCTCCTTGATCTTCCATAGAACTCCACATGCTACGAGTTCTTAGTTGAACAACTTTGGGTCCCTGCTTATGATATCCCAGAATCTGAGATGGTTTATCAACTCATCGGTCCTCATTCCCCATGGTATGGTAAACTTTATGCCTATTTACGTGATCAAATCCTTCCCCCTAACCAATCAAACAATCAACGAAAAACCTTCATACACCAATCCTCTCAATATACCATCATTTTTGAAACCCTATACGTCGAGGTATCAATGGTACTCTCCTCCGATGTTTGGAGCAAGGTGAGGTGACCACAATTTAAGAAGAAGTACATGAAGGTATCTTCAAAGCTCATTCAAGTGGCCCTTCATTGGCTAAAAAGATCATGTGGTAAGGATACTATTGGCCCTCCATGGAAAAAGACTCCTACTACTTTGTCAAAAAGTGCAAGAAGTGCCAAGTTCACGGAGATATGATACATGCCCTAGCGCAAGAATTACAACCTATCACAACACCATGGCCCTTTTGTCAGTGGGGACTTGACCTTGTGGGTAAAATCCATCCATCTTCATCCAACAGTCATATATTTATCATTACCACCATAGAGTACTTCACCAAGTGGATCAAAGCCATTCCACTCACCCATGTCACCGACAAGCAAATCGCCTCATTCATCCTTAATTGCATCATCTGTCGGTATGGTGTACCCATGTCCATCATCACAAATAACAAGCTCCCTTTCAAAAATCAAGTTGTCTGTGAACTCTGTGAGAAGTTTCATATCCAACACCATTTTTCCACCCCATATTACCCACAAGGAAATGGTCAAGCAGAAGCATCCAATTAGAATATATTGAGGATCCTCAAAAATACAGTCAATGATGGTGGTCATGATTGGTACATTCATTTGAATCCAGCACTATGGACATATCGAACTAGCATTCAAACCCCTACATGCGCAACCCCCTACTCATTGGTTTATGGAGCCAAAGCCATCTTGCCTATTGAGGTTGAATTACCATCTCTACGGGTCTCCTTGTGCAATCTAATAAATGATGAAGAATATAGAGTCTCACGTCTTCAGGACTTGGAACTGCTTGATGAAAAGCAAGAAGATGCCCACAATCACCTAAAATCCTATCAACAACGCATGAGTAGAAGCTACAATCATAGGGTCAAACCTCACACATTTGAAGTAGGAGATCTTGTTCTCAGGGAGAATCCTCGCAATCAACCGAATAGAGAACACCAGGGCAAATTTGAATCCAATTGGTTGGGTCCATATGTCATCATTGTCATCTTCGAGTTTGGGGCATATCAGCTAGCAACTTCAGAAGGAGGTCAATAGCATGCATCTCAAAAAGTTTCATACATAAGTTGTGCAAAGCATCAAGCTCATCCAATATCAGAAAATACCAAAAACATTCAGAAAAAGTCTTGAACAAAATACAAAAAAATAAAAACAATCAAGAAAATAGTCAAGAAAAATCATTTATCCAAATGGTGAAAACCACTCCGATGGCGCCTTGGGTAAGTATGGTGGTGAAAACTTGGTAACTAGGTACCATTCGTAAAGGCTATGGCTCCATTGCCTTTTAGACTTGTTGTGATCACATCCATTCAGCCATCATTTATGCCATGGCTTGTTATTGATCTACACTCAAGGTTATTGCCTCATGTGTCCCATGTCACGCTTTCATACCAACACTTAACTGGGGGCAATGTTCTTAACCTACTGATGGGAGTGGATTCTCCATGCTTGTGATTCATTGGGTTTCTCATTCAAAAACATCCTAAAATAATACCAAAAACATCCAATATCAAAAAATACCAAAAACATTTGCAAAGTGTCCTAAAGATAATACCAAAAACATTCACAACATTCAAAAAAATCCAAAAACATGACAAAAACATCAAAATCAATAAAAAACATTGCAAAGTATATTATTCCTTGTACATACACATCACAATAGTCGCGAAATCAACATTTTGAAACTCCTTAAACACCGACCACCTATCAAAATCAACCAACAAACCACACATCTATGCACAACCGTCTTCACAAGGATGCATCCTTCCTCACAAACAAGACATGGTAACATTTTCTTTGACAAAAAAAATTGTTTGGCTGATAAGAAGTTGATCGAATTTTTTGTATTTATATCAGGTTCCTACACTACTCCAGAATATCCACAAGTGATTAGAGTTGTCGGGATGGTTCTTGATATCTTTTTCTTTATTTGTTTCTTGTCTGCGGATTGTTACAATGAAGTTTTGGGGCATATACTAATGGTGTCTATATGGGACGTTCACTAAGCTACACAATCCTATGCAAAAATAGAGTCATGGATCACTATGGCTTACTAACTATAGTGTATACCTCGACCATTTGTACATGAACCAGGATGGAGGGGAACTTTCCTTGTCTGCGATGTTTTCTTATAGGTGAAACTCTCAACCTTGGTATTTGATTCCTCAGCCAAGATCGATACTACCATGCTCGATGATGAAAATTAAGCACTGTGAATAAGCCATGGATCGCCAATCTCATCTCATCTATATATATTGCATTTTGTTGCATTACATCCATCCATATCACTGCATATCATTCAAACATAGTCATGACAATGGATACTCTATTTTGATCCTCTTACATAGGAATGGGTACTAGGTCCTCCATACCTTCTATCTAACATTGAATCCACCCCCTCAACCTCCCTATCTAGGTCATCATCACAATTACATACCCTGCATCATTTCCCATCGAACCAACCAAGCCACATTCATCATCGTCCATCTCTAAACGGAGGGGCTGTGTAACCTTTGTTACCTAGGTCATCCTATAAGCAAAGCAAGTTACTATGTCTACATAGGTAAATTGACTCACGCACACCTAGACTACAACAGTCATTTACATCAATTGCCTAGTCTCAATAGGTACACTAAGTCCAATAAATGCCACAAACAACCTAAAACATAAACACTCTCAATTGATCAACCAATCAAACACAATCAAAACAGACAATTACATCAATTGTCTAAGTCTCAACGAGTAATTTGCCTCAAAAACCTTGACTTCACTGGGCAATTCAAGCAATTGTCTAAGTCACAACACGTCACTTTGACTTAATTACTTAGACTTTATCTTGTTTGAGCGAACAACTGACATCAACTATCACACTTTGACTAAAACTAGGGCAATTCAACCAATTGCACCCGACTGTCCACACAATATTGATCAATTGAACAACATCAATCAAATGCACCACAATACCGCATTTGCATCGTATCTCCTAAATGACCTATGGTACTTACTGACTTCCCATTATTCTCTACTTCTCATCATTCACCCTCATTCATTCCAAAATCCCCCATTTTCCCATGCCTAATTTTCTCAAAAATTTCAAGAGAACACCCGAATTTTAACATTTTCATCCCATCTCTTGAGGGGGCATACCTAACCACTACCTTGGTGCATACTGGGGCATGTACTATTCTTACTTGTTTTTTTTCTTTGAAACGATGTGATAAACCACACCGTCTCGAAGAGGGGCAAATGTAGACACCCAAATCTGTCCACTTAATTGAATGAATATTTAGTATTTATTTGATTATTTAACCATCGATCAACAATTAATTAAATTGATATTTAATTAACTCATCTTAAACCTCTTCTTCTATTAATTAAATAAATTATTGAATTTATTTAATTTAATTCATTAAAGCATATTCTAACAATTAATTAAATGAATAAAGCATATTTGTTCAATTAACCCCTCTCTCACATTTAAATAAATAAATATTTATTTAAATCTCTAAAACCCTCTCACTTGCATTCTCCTACAAATGCAAGTTGCACAATTTTAGTTGAAATAAATGAATTTTATTTTAATTAAAATCCTCTTTTATCCTCACCCACTTGCTCACTAACTTTCTTCTAGACTCTTCTAACCCCCTTTTAGACTCTTCTAACCCCTTATAATTAGCTTAATCCCCCTCTCTAATTATTTGTACATTTCCAAACAAAGGTCACTTCTCAAAAATGCCTCGAAGTCTTTGAAACGCATTAAAGGCCTTTATTTTTCAACAAGTTAACCCCCAGAGTCTTTCAAAGCCTTTATGGCTCTTACATAACCATTAATGGTTAACTCAACCTCCCCACATGGTCAGAGACTTTCTCTCTAACTCAACCCTCATTTAACTCATGAGTCTCTTCAAGCATTTATTGCTTTGACCATGGTTATCTTCATTAACTCTTGTACAAGAGTTTATCCATTGGATAAAAGCTTTATCCACTAACTCAAGCCTAACCAAACCCTCCTAGGGTAACCCTCATGTCATCTCAAGCATTTAATGCTTATTCCCTCTCCTCTCAAGCCATCTCATGTTGACACTTGCCATCATTAGATTGGGTTGAAATCCATCACATGGATCCTAAACCCATTAATCTTGAACCTTCATAAGCCCATTCAATCTTGGCCATTCAATCAACATTTTTCTTATAAAAGGAACTCATTCCCCAAGCTAAAAAAGGGGGAAATCATTTGAGCATTGTTATTATAGTAAAATTCACATAGACATTAATTAGGAGCTTTCTCATAGCAAATCTTTTACACTTGCGTAAGCATTTATTTTCATTTACAACCATCTTGAATCTTCATATGGCATCCATGGATAGTGCTAAAAGCTTAGAGCTACACTCATTTGGGACTTGGAGAGGAGAGGAACAAGGAAGAGCCAACATCATCAAGCATGGAGGGAGTATTAGAGTTGTCTAGTTCTTTATTTTCCTCTTTGCTTTGTTATTAATCTTTCTTGGTATGCTTTTAAATGGATTCATTTTAATGTTATGCTTATGGTTGAAAGTTTACTAGCATGATTTTTTTATTTTCCACTAATCTCATTTTCATGGCATCACTAACATCTTGAGCATGAGCCTTGTAGCCAAGGCCATGTGAACTTATATTTTCTTTGACTTGAAGGGGTTCCAATATGCCTTGTTCATGGAGGCCTAATCATTTGCCTTGATAATTTATTTTTTGACAAAAAATAATAATCCAGTAGGATGCTTATTATTTTGGAAACAAGATGCGAGCCCATTTTGAGAGGGATGAGATGTGGAAGGGATTGTAAGCTTTTGGAGGAAACTGAAATGGATGAAGGCTGAAGAGCAAAGTTGATAGGTATGGGATTCATTGATAGCTTGGATAGAGATGATGGGATCTTGTGTAATATTGGGATCTTGTGGGGGATTGGGAGGAATATTAGGATCATGACATGGAGATGAAGGCATAAATTGATCTTGACTTGGGATGAGATCATGTGGTGGAGTGGAAGGGATTATTAGATCTTGAGATAGAAGGGGATCATGCAATGAGGTCCATGGGATATTTGGATTTTAAGATTGAATGGGATTATGAGGTAGATGAGGAGGAGTAAGAGGATCATGGGATGGATTGGGATCATAGGATGGAGTGGAGGGTAGACTTGGATATTGAGATGGAGTAGAATCATGAGAAGGAGGAATGCTTTGATCTTGAGGTGGAGAGGGATTTATGATGGCATGCTTTGGAACAAGGTCTTGGCATGTTTTGGGTTGTGGGGATGGTGTGATGGAGAAGGATATGGAAGCTTCAACTTGGGTAGATGGAGGGATGATTGTATCATTAAACTTAAGGGATTGAGGATTATCTTGATTTGGAGGGGATGGAGGTAGATGGAGGACTTGGGGAGATTGGGAAACTTTGTTTGAAGGTGGGTATTTAGTCTCCTTTGCTTGTAAGTCTTGGATTATTTGTTGGAAAAAAGTATACAGGGATGGGGATAGTATGGATTTTGAAGGATTATGATTATGTGAAGGTTTAGTATTAGATGGAAGATTGGGATTATGTATTGGGGGATTATGATTAAGACTTGGAGAACTATGGTGTGAGGTACTTGGATGGTGAGTGGAAGTGATGAAGGTGTTGCAAAAAGAGGAGGATTGGGATGTGGATGGGGGAGAAGATCGGGGTATACATATTGGATGGGAGGGGTAAGACAGAGACATGGATGAGGAATAATATGGGTTTCTCTTGTCAAAGGTAGATGAAGGGTAAGGAATGGAATATGGATTGGGATTGCATATAATGTGTTAAGGTGAAATGGATGGGGATATGGTACATGAATGTGAGGTTATGGGATTGACTTGGTAAGTGGGATGGGGTGGGAGACAACAATAGGTGGAAGTTGGATAAGTTTGAGGTATGCATGAGCTATATGGTCATGGTTGATAGGGTGATCCTTGAACTTCCATAACCATTTCTTCTAACCAACCTATGATGTTTGAATGTGTGTTTTGGGCAGCTAGCTTTATCTTTTGTGAGTGTGTGTAGAGCATGCAAAGGTAACAACAAGATGACAAAGATGGAAATAAATTGAGATGATATAGATCAAAGTGATTAAGATACGATGATGAGATGTGAGATGAAAAGTGAGGATTAGGACAACAAATTTTGGATTTAATTTAGGTTGATTTGAGATGGTTTGGATTGGATTGGATGAGAGGTTGGTCCTTGGATGAGGACAAGATTTATTTGGATTTGGATAACACCTTTATCCTTTGATAAGGATTAGGTTGGATTTTATTGATATTAAACCTTAGTCCTTGGATTAGGATTAGGTGAGGTATAGGGATCAATGATGCAAGCCAAGAGAAAGGTAACAACCAAGCTAGGCTAAACCTAGATTTTTGGATTATGATTTGATTTGATCAATTCTCCTTCTACTTAGGATAGGATAAGTTCCTAAGAAAAAATAAATAAGGGATTAGAGTTGGATTAACCCAAATGATAGAGAATAATTGAGAAAAGTACTTGAGGTAGATTCTTCCTCAAGCACAAGGCAACAAATGGTAAAGATCTAAATCAAACTTTGTAAAGTGTTGACCTTGGATTTAGGATTGATAATTGATTGATTGGTTTGGATTTAGAAGATTGATTAGGTTAATGCACTAAATCCTTGAGGATGTAATGAAAATGATTATGGGAGAATGGATTGATGATAGGTAGAAGAAGGGTAAAGTTACCCAAGACTGGTGGTGCAGGAGCACCTAAGGGTTGAAATGCCCTTAACCAATTTTGGCTTGTGAGACCTTCCAGTGGTCATGTAAATACATAAGGACTGGCTCTAGTCCGTTTGTATGGTTGTTTAATTTCAGTTTTTGAAATTTGTCTTATCGGCAAGACCTACCTCGATCGTCAAGTCTTACCCCGATGAGGTCGCCAGAGTATGGAGTGGTTGTATTGGGTATCGACGGGAGTGGTTCACACTTACCTCGACGATCCGATAAGTCGTCAGTGCTCGAAGTATTGTTATCAGGTATCGAGGGAGTAGTTTCAAGTTACCTTGATGACCTGATGAGAAAGCATAGGCATGCAATGGAGCCATTGGGTATCGAAAGGAGCTATTTCACGTTACCTTGACGACTCGATGAGTAAGCATTGGAATTGGAACGCGCTCGATGGGTGGTGTTATTGGAGATCAGTAAGAGGGGTTTTGCACTACACCAATGACCCGATGGGATTGCCTGGCTTGCTAAGTTGCCACTGGTCATCGGAAGCCCCATTTTGATGTTAAATCGATGACCCGATAAGAAGTGCGGAGTGCGGAAAGTTGTCATCGGCCATCAGAAGTCAAGATTTGTTGTTACACCGATGACTCGATGGAACTTGTGAAATAGTTGCAAATGGAAACCGTTGGTAATGATATCTATCTCGCCCAATAGGAGGAGTTCACAACAGAGGATGAGATGTATAAAAAGACCCAATGAGCATCTGTAAGTGGTTGATCATTGATTGTCGATTGCCTCAGAGAACACATTTGTTTTTCTGAAATGCGATAGAGAAGTCCATTTTCTGGTTTCCAATCAGAGTCTAGTTTTTGTTCACGAATTGCAATAATGTGTTAAAATCTCTAAGTTCACGTATGTTGTTAATGTAAATGCTTATTTTCTTCTTTCTGTGAGTTTCTGGTTTGAACCCATGTATATGCTTGGGATCTGTAAATAAAGCTTTCCATTTCTGTTTGTGTTCCCTGTTCGCAATAATCATATGTCTCTGACTTGAAACTCCACATGACCATTGGAGATTGTCAAGCAGAGCCAAATATGTACAATAGGTTTTTATTTTTAAGAGACCAGGAGATGGCATTAGCTATTCCTACAAACTGGCCCTAGGCGAGCTTGGCGATAGTCCAGCTAGGTGTTAGTAACTTGAAGGAGATAACTTGCAGGGGAAGGAATCTGCTGAGAACTGGAAGAAGATACAGAAGGCTACAAGCCTGAAACTGAGACATTTTTAAACCAAAAGGAGAAAGTTTACTAAACCAAACAAGATGGGTGGTTTAGCAAAGAGAGATTGAATGAGTGTGTCCTACAACCCTGCAAGGATATAGTGAGCAAGCTTACTTTGTGAGCTTGAGGAAGGTGAGATAAGAAAACAATTGGTAGGGGAGTACATAGGAAAGACTATGGGCCCTAAGAGATAATAGGATTATGCCATCAAAGAACTCCAGTTGGTAGTAATTTAGGACTCTCCCTATCAACTAGATTGATGATTGGCTAGAGATATCAGTTGGGGATTGATGGTTGTTTGCATGGATGAAAACTGATTGCGAATTTAGTTCAAGCAAAGATGGTGAAACAGAGGCAGAGATGGTGAAACTCAGATGGATATGGTGATCCATAGTGAAATGCAGATGGAAAAATAGAGGCGGAGATGACAAAACTCAGACAAAGACGACAAAACTCAACTTGACTATGACAAGGTAAAATTTAATGGATTTTGGTCAAATGTGTTGGGAAAACTTAGAAATATTGGGATTATTTCTCTTGGTAAGAGATATCAAGCAAGGAATACATATTGGCCATGGTGACGCTTGAGGAAAGCATGAAAATGAGGGCCTAGATTAGCCCAATGTAAAAAAATTTGCTAATTTGCACAATAGAAGACACGCACAAAACATACAACTTAGGTAGGAAGGTAGATTCTACTTGTTGAATCCCTACTTTGATTTCTCCATATACTTAAACAAAGTGGATAGATAAAGATCTAGTAGCACTAGCTCCCCCTTGCTCAGAACTCACTTCTCGGGCACACCAAAATCTCATACCTCAAAGATCTGAAGATCTTATGAACCGGGGGACATCTATCTCTACTTTGAGTAGTACGATGTGGGGTGGCTTTAGAGGTCCGACCTCCTGCACCAACAAGCAAATAGGATTTTGGATACTAAAACAAGGTGTCTAGTCATGTTCTGAGGGATCCCAGTCCAACAATGAATTTGCAAAGCAAGCCACTTAAGACTCTAATTGAGCTTATTGGTGCAAAGAAGGCCTCCACATAGCTGACTTCACTCAACACTCTGACCATTTGACCAATGTATTTGTATAGCGGCTTGAAAAACACTACTCAAGACTCCATTGGGAGAGACGATATCCCCAACTCACCTAAATTTTAAAATATTCCCTTGGGGTGATAAGGCCCTCAAGAGGTGATTCTCTACTCAAAAAGAAAAATCAGGTGTTGTTAATCACCTATCTCTTTCAACCAAGGTCTACGAATGCAAGGGGAGAGGATACTTAGTGTAACGGTAGGTCCACCCTATAGACATGTAAGTGCACAAGACATGGAAGACAATGATTATTTTTAAGAACCAAATGAAATGTTTGCTAAGGGTGAACTCACAATAATGGTTCCCACTTTTTTGCCACTTTTGACACTGAGATGTACATTTTTAAAATAATCTTCAACTTCCGAGAACTATAACTTTTAAACTATTAAAAATTTGAAGATGATGTAAATTAGTGATTTCTAGCATTTTGTTTGTAGATTCTATATACATTTTTTTCAAATTTTTTTGAAGGATTTTTAAAAAAAATTTCCATCTCCCTCGAAAAGCAGTTTTTTACAACAAACTACATTTTTTAAGAGTGAGGTGCCTCCCGAAATGTATAACTTTTTTTCTATAAATGATAAAAATTCAATTCTTTCAAATTTTGGTTTGTAACATCAATATCCAGGGCTTGCATTTGGTTTTATAGTGATATGTTCAATATTTTGCATTTTATAAAGTTTTGAAGTCCGACTAGTCATAATTTAGACATACGTGTACGTTTGAACACATAACTTGTTCTATATAAATCGAAATTCAATTTTATTTTTTTTGTTAGAAAGAAGACATCAATACTAGGGGCAAAGATATTTTTCAGAATTTTTTTGAATTAGGTTCTTATTTTTCCCAATGTGTTGAACAGAGAAGTTCATGTTCGATGAAAAACCAATTTTCCATAAAATTAAAAAAACAAGAACATAATAAATTCAAAATATAACAAAATTATACTCGTTGGAAAGCTTGCTCCGAGTACTACAATCTAATATTTTTGGGTTATCAAGATTATTTAATTCGTTCTTTGAACCAGAGCTCCAAAGTCATTAATTCTTCAGAATTCTGAAATTTTTTGGGAGAAACCTCAAATTAGAGGGTTCGAATGAACAGTACTTCGAGCGAATGGGGTTCGCTCGAATCCATTATGGTTCGAGTGAACCCCCATTCGCTTGAACCAATAGGCTTGATTTCAGCCCATACAAAGTCACCTACGGTTCGAGTGAACCCAAGTCCGCAACGTGGTTCACTCAAACTCCCAGGGGTAGTTCGAGCGAATACCACTATTTCGCTCGAACACCTAGAAAATTGAAGTTCCCACTTTCACCAAATTCCTTCATTGGCAAAAGTGGGAACCAGCTTTGTGAATTCACCCCTAATCTAAGACAAAAAGCAAATTTGTTTCAAAAACATGATTTCTTTGACACACGTCTTAAAACAATAGTTAGTAGTTTGAATTTTGGTCTTTGGCAAGCTGGAAAGATGCAAGAACAAGAAAGATTAGTGAAAATATGAAAATTACAAGACTTAAATCGTAGACATCGAAGAGAAAGAAGAGACGGTGTATGTATAATGACATCTGCGTGGATGACAATCTATGAATTCACGTCTACACAAACGACGATCCATGAATTGACGTCTGTGTAGACGACGATCCATGAATTGACATCTACACAGATGACTTTCCATAGAATAGCATCTGCATAGACAACATTTTCATCATGTTAAGAAAGATAGTTAGTTTTAGGACTAGGAAATATCAAAGCGGAGACAATAAAACTAAGGTGAAGACTTCGTTCTGTAGGCACAAACAGTGAAACTTAGGACTTGCAAAAAAACTGTTAGTTTGGAAACTACAGAAGCGGAGACGTCAATTGCTTAGCATAGACATCAAAGGATAGTTGCAGAAGTCGATGTGAGGCAGAGACGTCAAACTAAGATCTGCACAAACCTTCTAAAAAAACCTCACAAAAACATTAGATTAAGGGACCTAGGGTTCCACCAGGCATGCCAAAATGAAGAGAAGAAAAACCAGGTTAATGATTAATTGCATGAATAAAATTAAAAGAATAAACATACATTCAAATGAAGAAAACAACCATTTATACCTTAGTCTTATCTTCTTCCTCTGATTGAGCTTGAAGTGGAAGTGCACCCAAGTGCTCCACTTGATTTTCTCCTTTGATGAGGGATATGTGGATTGCTCTCCACTACACAAAAAGTTTGATTTAGATTGGATGATTAAGTGATGGATAGATGTGGCTTATATGGGGTATGAATTTGGCATTATGAGGGTGCTTTGGATGGATTTGGGACTCAAATGGATAGTATGAACTTTCTTGAAAGATGGATGATTTGTGAGGAGTGGAGACTCCAATTTACAGATTGGAGGGGCCCAAAATAAAGGGTCAAGATTGATTCTAAATGAAGGGATAGGATTGAAAGAAACTAGAGGAAAATTGAGAGGACAAGGTGGGAGATCCAAGAGATTTTCCATAAAGGCATTTCTTGTCTCCACGCTTCTCAAGTGCATGGGGAAGAGTTCCCCAAGTACATCGGGAAGAGAAATAGAAATAGAAATATAAAATTCCTTAAGAGAGGACAAGAGGAATTAAAAATTCCAAAATAATGGATGTGTGGGAAGAATAAATGGAGAAAGTAATTAAAAATTCCTTGGGAAGAGGAGGCACAAAGAGATTAAAAGAATGTGAAATTCCTTGAATGGACCAAAGTTGGTGCATTTAAGGTTTGGAAGGTGAGATGGGAAATCCATTTACGACAAGGAGTTGAGTCAACCCTAATCAAGATGATTAGGGATGAGCAAATGATTAAGAGGGCCAATTAGGTGGCTAATGAAGGATTTGGAGTTCAAGCAAGAATCTTAGGAGGATGCGACATGAAGAGAGAGAATGGGTGGAGAAATATAAAAATGAAGGAAATCATAATCATTATTAGGCTCGATGATTGGGGGCTAGGAGAGTGATTTGTAGGAATCAAGGGATTAGTTAATTAACTAATTGGGATTTTTTTAGTTAAGGTTGGGGATTGAAATGATTTTTAGAAGAATGAGATATAATTAATTATAAGGTTGAGGGATAAAATTCATTAAATATAATTTAACTAATTTTGAGAAGATTAAAGGCTAACATATATGAAATCAATTATGTGAGAAAGGATAAATTAATTAAATATTAATTTAATTAAATTTGGACATCTACACCAACGAAATTAGGTTATATTTTTTAGAATATGATAGAATCTTGATATAAAGCCTTTTTATTTTATAGATTCACACATTTATTTATAGTGGCTATTTGATGATTAGTTTAACCATAATGTTTCAAATAGGTAAAAGTGTAAAATATCACATAAGCCTCTAACAAGGTTCATATGGTAGTATTAATCTTTATAGATTAAATGAGTTATTATTATACACATTTACTTCCTAGTAGTAGCTAGACTGAGATATGATCAGTAATAGATATTAAAGCACATTGTTAATTATTCTTTTAACATACTTTACAACTTGGGTATTGCTTGAGAGATTGAGAAAAGTAAGTAGGCTTATGTGTCTTGTATGTTAATCCAATTTATTGATTCAATTGTATTGGTTCAGAATTTTGCATCTTGATGAGAATATAGTTTGTTCTTGTCTATTTTGTTCTCTCTTACTTTTGTGCTATTCATTGGCCTCTAGATCTTGTGTTGTAGGCAAATTCTTACATGGTATCATAGCTATAGAAAATTCTTACATGGTGTAAATTATGTCTCATAATTATATTTTGCTTAAGTTGACTTAGGATAATGCATTCATTGTAGTTTTGATATGAGACACTTAGGGAATTGCACATCTAAAGAAGATGGTTGTAGGAGAAATCCCACATTTGGTGTTGTTATCTTGTTATCATATTCTACCTTGGGTGGGTGATCCACCTTTAGTGTAATTATCTATTATTTCTCCTAACTACCCCTAACTACCCTTGTATCTCACTGAGTCACATGTCATTATTATGTGCTCTCATTTCCCTATGGCCTTGCCTTTATAAAAAGGCTTATGTGCACTGCATGTTAATCCACTTATATCAGTTGAACATTTTGCATCTTGATGAGAATATAGTTTGTTCTTGTCTATTTTGTTCTCTCTTACTTTTGTGCTATTCATCGGCCTCTAGATATTGTGTAAGAATTTGCCTATAGCAACCCAAGATCTAGAGGTCAATGAATAACACAAAAGTAAGAGAGAATACAATAGAAAAGAACAAACTATATTCTCATCAAGGTGCAAAATGCTCAATTGATACAATTGGATTAACATAAAATGCACATAAGCCTGCTTATAAAGGCAAGGCCATAGGGAAATGAGAGAACACAATAATCACACACACACACACACACACACACACACACACACACACACACAAGAATTTGCCTATAGAAACCTAATATCTACAAGCCAATGAATGACACGAAAGTAAGAGAGAACAAAATAGACAAGAACAAATTATATTCTCATCAAGATGCAAAATTCTTAACTGATACAATTGGATTATCATACAATGCACATAAGCCTTCTTATAAAGGCAAGGCTATAGAGAAATGAGACCATACAATAATGGCTTGTGGCCTAATGAGATACAAGGGTAGGTAGGAGAAATAAAAGATAATTCCACACAAGGTGGATCACCCACTGAAGGTGGAATGTGATAACAAGATAACAACACCAAAGGTGAGATTTATCCTATAACCATCTTCCCTAGATGTGCAATTCCCTAAGTGTCTCAAATGCAAACTACAATGAATGCATTATCCTAAGTCAACCTAAGTAAAGTGTAATTATGAGAAAAGTTATATATATATATATAAAGAGTTATTAATGGTATTATTCCATCTACCTTAATCTATAAATCTTCATTGTCTATGTTTTCCATGGTATGGTATGTAATGGGTGGTTAACAATCTTAAAGATTACATATGATTGATCATCGAAAAATTGTAATTTGATAATGAATATCATAGTTGATTTCTTGGAAGTTTAGGGTAAGGCATAGATTTTCCATGACTAATGCATGATTAATAATTAAATTAGCCTCATATTGAAATGACTACACAAAAGGTTCTTGGAACATATTTGATTGAATTTCATTAAGTCTATAGATAGATATGCAATTAAATTACTTATTAAGGAAATGTTTTCAACCCAATAACATAGGATATGTGATTGTCCATGATGCATTGTATGACTAAAATATTCTTTGACTTCAAGAATAGACGCACAATTGTATTTTTGTGTTTTCTTTGATTTTTTGTGTTTTTGGATGGGTGTCAAATATGGTGTAATAGAGAGATATCTAGATTATCGCACTGTATCTATTTGTCAACAAACGACGTAAATATTCTTTGGCCAAAGCTTGTTGGATCGATTTTATTATTAGTATATGTTGCTAATTTGATTGTTGTTTCTCAAACTCTCTACATTATATCATGATATTGTTACCTTAGCATCCAAAATGTAGATATATCATGTTACACCAAATTTCATTACTCTTGCCAATTTCAAATTTCTATGCATCTTTTTGTAGGGTCAAGTATTCTTCATTTTAGGAAGAATTTTAGGGAAGTATAAAGCTTCGCAGTTGAGTGGAAAGATGCCCCGACAATTTGTTCTCGTCTATGGTGTGCTCAAGGGAGATTGAATATTGAGAGTACATGTCAGAGTTGTCTTCAACTTTAGTAATTTATTTACTCTTGTATATGATCTCATGATCTCATAAAATGAAAATAAGTTCCTTATGTTTCATCTAATTGTGAATTCAAATACTCAAGACATTATGTCAAAATATATTAGCTTATCTTTATTCTTATATATTTAAGCATGTCACATTAGTTTATGCTTAATTATGTATATTTTGTATATTATGTTAATTTAATAATATGAAGGTCCTTACACAAAGAATCCTTCTTTGACAATTGTACTAGAATTCTCCCATCCACAGAGGGAGGATAACTATGAAGGTTGTGAAGTTCTATTCGATAATCTAGCACTTCATTTTGCTTAATTTTTATTTTTATTTTTAAAATCCCAATGAATCTATGATGTGCCAACCCTACGATAAATGCATTCCATGAGATGACATCTCATGAAGGAATTTTTCAAACCATTCACACGATGAGTCGATGGTTTAATGGATGTCCATACACTTTTCCATTGCCCATTTCTCTACACTAAATCTACTTGAAAGTTTTGAAAGCCTTTTCAATGATTCTATTTTGTGCATACCCTACAATTGTTACAATTGTTGCCCTGTGAGATGGCATCTTTGGAGGCATTCTGTCAAACAATTATGGAGCTCTGACTATGCTTTATCATTTTTCATGCATAGTTGTTATGAACCAAAACCAATCTTTTCATAGCCGCTACTTCAATCTGAAAATGCATTAACTTAAAAAGTTTCAAAAGTTTTTCAATAATTTTATTACATGTGTATATTGTGCACTCATTGCATTTCATGAGATGGTCTCTTGGAAACATTGTGTACTAGACATGCCTTGTACACACTTCCACACTTTGCATGCATGTAGACCAAATCGTTCAGAATTATAACATCTAATAAAATCTCCTTATTTGTTATGATTTGATGTATGTCCATATCTTTTTCCATAAGAAGTTATGCAGGTAGGAAATAATGGTAAAGGTGTCGATGAACTTGGTGTTGCATCTTATTAAAAGTTTTGAAAGCCATCTCAAGTACATTTTATGTCTGTCTTACAACCATTCCATTCCATGAGATGATAAGTCTTTGTGGAATTTAACTTGGTACAAGCTAATCTTCACACTGTTGGTATTTTGGTAAGGTTTTGTCATTGATGTCAACACCTACTAAAACTCTAGCACTTTGAAGATCTAGCAACATTCACTGCCAAGCAAGTGACTTTTGCACAGTCACCGGTATATGGTACACCGGCATGATATAATGATCACCGACACTTGGAATGGCGTGAAAAATACTTGGTAATGTCGAAGACATCGTTTTGACATCTTGTCTTGGAGAATTGGTTATTGGTATATTCACATTTGCATATTTGCTATTATCGACAAATAGGTCCAAGGTATACACCAGCAGGTTTATCTTTTCCAGATCAGCATGGCATGCTTTGGAGATGATTAATTATTGTTGTAAATGCATTAAGCTGACATGTTCAATCGGTTATTGCATCGGATATTGTTTTGTTTGTAAAATGCTTTTATTGTAATTATCTTGTAGAGATGACCTACTAAGATTGGTCTTAGGTTATGGTATAAATGTAAGATCTTAATTGTAAGATCGGGTGTGGAATGCGAAAAGGAATTGTAAGAAGGTATATGTGAGATTAAGTAGAGCTATACACGTAGACATCATTTGAAGGTGAAGCTAGGTTTTTGTAAAGACAATTAGAACTACACCGGTACTAAATCCAGCATATGAAGATGCTATTTTAAGCAATACATTCTTATTGGATTTAACCATCCAACTATAGTCAGTGTGACTCCCATTGAGCAGTGAGCTCTAGGTGCTTGGCCTTTTTGCATTTGCAGACCCCATTTGTATACACTTACTATCTGCAGTAGTATCATCTGATTGCGGGTAAGGTTTCCCACCATGGCTTTTCCCTTTACAGGGTTTCCACGTACAATTTCTGGTGTTATGTGTTGTGGATGACTTTGCTCTTTTATTTCATGCATTAAATCTTATCGGTATTACAATTATCTGATAAAACTGTCCACCAGTATAACAATCTGGTTCACCGGTATTATATAGTAAATTGGTTAAGTTGTTTCTAGTTTAAATTTATTAGACAACTAATTCAGCCCCCCCTCTCAGTTGCCTCTGGGACCTAACAATTGGTATCAGAGCCTAGTCCTCTTTTTGCAGAAGTTTAACAGCTTGAGGAGATCCAATGTCTAGCAACTATTTCAGGAAGGACAATCCTAAACTTGATGGAACCAACTATGGGATATGGAAGATCAGGATGGAAACACATCTAAACTGCATTGGAAAAGATATCTGGGAGGTTACAAAGAATGGATATACTGCTCCTACTACAACTCAGCCTAATCCACCAAATCTGGCCAAGGATGAAGAAAATGATTACAAGGCAAGAGAAGCACTTTTGAGCACACTATCAGATCAACAAATCATGGGACTATCAGATAGGTCTACTGATAAAGCTATTTGGGATCATTTGGAAACACTGAATGAAGGAGATTCAACAATCAAAATTGCAAAACTTGAAAGCTTCCAGGTTAGGTATGAAAATCTGAAAATGGAAGAAGATGAAAGAATTTCTGCTTTTATGGAAAGAGTAAATGAAATTGTTTTGGGTATTAAATGTTGTGGAGGAACCTTGAGTGAAGATGAAATTGTTTCAAAAGTTTTAAGAGGATTTCCACTGAAATATAAGATGAAAGTTACTGCTATAAATGAACTAAGAACAATGCCTAACACATCAGTAACTAGGGATATATTGATTGGAAAACTTTCAACATTTGAAATTGAGGAATTTGGTCTTGTTGCCACTATAAAAACTGACTTAGCTTTTAAAGCATCAACATCATCTGCACAATCATTTGACAAGTCTGATTGGAAAGCCTTTTATGTAAGAGAACTTGAGGAAAGTAGGAAAGAAAATGAAGAACTTGAAGAACTTGAAGCACTATATCAGAGATATAGAATCAAGAAAAATAGTGCAAAGATAGAACTATAGAACTATAGAACTTGCAAGGAAAAATAGAACTATCTTGGATGCAACCTTTAGACCTTGAGATAGTTCTATAGTTCTATCTCGAGTTCTAAGAAAAATGGAGTTGTTGAAAGGAAAAATAGAACTATCTTGAATGCGACCAGAAGTATGTTATCAGAAGCAAATCTACCACACGTATATTGGAGAGAGGCAGTAAGTATAGCAGTCTATACATTCAACAAAGTTCACATCAAAGGTGAAACCGGTAAGACCCCTCATGAACTATGGTTTGGTATTAATCCTACACTTAAGTATTTTAGAATATTTGGAATTAAATGCTATATTAGAAGAGATGAGTATATTGGAAAAATTGATCCTAGAAGTGATGAAGGAATACTTCTTGGTTATTCATCTAAGAGTAAAGCATATAAATGTTTTAACAAAAGATTGCAAAAAATTGTCAAGAGTACAAATGTGAAGATTGATGAACAATTTAGAGAAAATTCAAGGTATATAGACTCTGGACGGCTAATAGAAATACTGACAAATGAATCTATACAAAATCCACTGGTACAAAATGAAGATCCAGTTACACCGGTATCATCTAAAAATTCCACTATGTGACTGAGGAACAACAACAAACAAAGACACCCTGGTATGTAAGACTGAATCGCTCTGAAGATCAAATAATTGGAAACAAGCACAAAGGAGTTATGACAAGATGAAGATTGGAAAATGAAGAGGTATGTCTTATTTCTCAAATTGAACCATCATCTGTTAATGAGGCATGTGAAGATGAACACTGGATTAAAGCTATGGAAGAAGAATTAGAACAAATTGAGAAGAATAACACTTGGACATTAGTTCCCCGGCCTAAAGATAAAAATGTAATTGAAACCAAATGGGTATTCAGAAACAAACTTAATGAAGATGGTAAGGTTATCAGAAATAAAGCAAGACTAGTATGTAAGGGATATTCTCAGAAAGAAGGAATTGATTATAATGAAACCTTTGCACCGGTAGCTAGAATTGAGGCAGTCAGATTATTCTTGGCTTTTGCAACACACAAGAACTACAAAGTTTATCAAATGGATATTAAATGTGCATTTTTGAATGGAGATCTTGAAGAGGAAGTCTACATTGAACAACTTGATGGATTTTCTTTGACAAATGACAAAGATATGGTTTGCAGGTTAAGGAAAGCCTTATATGGATTGAAACAAGCTCCAATAGCTTGGTATGCAACGTTAGATAAGTATCTTTTGAAGATTGGTTTTTCTAAAGGTATTGCAAACATCAATTTATATTATAAAGTGACAAATGATGACATCTTGGTTATAGAAGTTTTTGTTGATGATATAATCTTTGGAGGAGAAAATAGATTATGTGAAGACTTTTCTATTGAAATGCAGTAAGAATTTGAAATGTCTATGATTGGAGAAATAAAATTCTTTTTGGGATTGCAGATCTCACAAACTGATAAAGGTATATTCTTGAGTCAATCTAAGTACTTGAAGGAATTACTAAAGAAATTTGGAATGGAAAACTCTAAACTGATAAGCACACCTATGACTACAAATGACAAATTATCACTAAGAGATGAATCTACACCTGTTAATCCAACTAGGTATAAATCTATGATAGGAGGTCTACTGTATTTGACACAAACAAGACCTAATATCATGAATGCAATATATATTGTTTCAAGATTTCAGAGTAATCCTAGAGAAAATCATGAATCAACAGTAAAAAGGATTTTCCGATACTTACAAGGCACTACAAATCTTGGATTATGGTATCCTAGAGATGAAAACTTTGAATTATATGCATACACAAATGCAAATTGGGCAGGAGATGTGGATGATAGGAAGAGCACCACAGGTGGAGCATTTTTTCTTAGAAATAGACTAATTTCTTGGTTAAGAAAGAAACAAAGTTCTCCATCTTTATCAACAGCTAGATCAGAATATATTGCAGCAGCAACAAACTGTACACATGTATTATGGTTCAAACAGATGTTGAAGGACATAAAGGTAAAATGCATGGAACCTATAACTATCTATTGTGATAATACTGCAACAATTGATATATCTAAGAATCTGGTATTACACTCTAAAACCAAACATGTTTCTATAAAACTGAATTTTCTAAGGGAGAAAGTTGAAGCAAAAGAGATAAAATTGGTTTATGTGAATACAAAAGAACAGATTGCAGATATTTTTACTAAACCTCTGCCTAAGGCAACTTTTGAATATCTCAGAGATCAGCTTGGTGTTATACCCCCACCGATAGAGACTTAGGAAGTTGATGATTGTCATCAACCGACAAAATTAACAAGAGAAAATCTTTTACTCCGGTCTTTGATGAGGAAGCTACTTCTCAGGGGGAGTAGTTGGTATATTGAATTG
This sequence comes from Cryptomeria japonica, assembly GCF_030272615.1. Lineage (NCBI taxonomy): Eukaryota > Viridiplantae > Streptophyta > Pinopsida > Cupressales > Cupressaceae > Cryptomeria > Cryptomeria japonica. Next base: position 16,383,981 of record NC_081410.1, read on the forward strand.
GTTGGTGTAGACACCTAAAATTGTCTCATTGATCATGTACTAATTATTCCTCTAATTGATTAAATAATCTTTATTATTTAATTAAGTCAATTAAACTTATTCTTCTAAATTCTTCTAATTTCATATTTCTTCATCTTATTAATTATTCTATTTTTCTATTCTATCATCATTTAATCATTTCAATCATTTTCTAATGTTAATAAATTTTTTATTATTTAATTAATTTTGATTAATTCCCCAATTTAAATAGTCTTTATTATTTGAATAAGTTATTAATTATTTAATTTCTATCTCTAATCATCTAATCATTCAACCCTCTTCTAAATATTAATTAAATATTTGTTATTTAATTAATTATGATTTAATCCTTTAAATTAAATAATCTTTATTATTTAATTAAATTCCATTTCTAAATAATTAAATAGTTTCTTTAAATTATTTAATTAACTAATTAATTCTTCCATTTCCAAATCCCCAAATTCTAATTTCATTTAATTTCTTCTAATTTCTTCCAAATTCAATTAAATGTACATGATTTCAAAAACCAAATTGAAAATGAAAGTTAAGTTCTAAATATATTCAAATACTAAATTGAATTAATAAATTCAATTATTTGAATAATATCTCATGCAAAGATTAAATTAATAATCTAAATCTAAATGCAAGCACATGCTAAATTAATTAATTAATTAAATCATTTATCCCTCCAACTTCTATTTTCATCTTTCAGTTAGCTTTTTCTAAATTAAGCTCTTTGTGTCATCCTCTTTATTTCTTCCAATCATTCTTTTTCTTCCTTCAGTCAGTTTTTTCTCAATCAGTTGACTCTTTTAATCTATTCAAATCTATTGAGTTTCACTCCTACAATCAGTAGTTCAACTATCAATTTTCATTTGAGCTCACCTGAGTTCCACCTCTTGATCAATCTATTCCATCTTTCAATCAATCTTCTCTAATTTTCTATAAATTGAACATCCAATCTCCATTTTCAACAATCATGAACTTTGAATCTTTGTGTCACTTGCAGGTTACCAGCGCAGTATCTGAGAGCCATCATACCACGAAGAGGAGAAGAGCAATGGAAGCAATACGCAGTCACAGAATAGGGAGTTTTTTATAGATTGAAATTATAATTCCTATTTTGCTTGATTGTATCATTTCATTGTCTGGTTTGTTAGATTTGTTGATTAGATAGGGATTCATTATTTCCCTTGTGCTTCTAATTGATAACTTTGTTTATATGAAGATGAATTCTAGCATGTGTTACATTTTGGTGAACCTTCATTTTCAATTGGTGTATTCAAATGCAAAAACAAAGACAGTCAACCTTGTTTGAATAGGAAGTGCATCTTCATCCTGCATATTGCATTCACATAGGCCATGTCGAGAATTATTTGTCTCCACATGCAATTTGTAGATCATCGTGTCATACAGGTCTACACACTGGGGGCATAACTGAAAAAATCCAAAAAAAAAAATCAGATAAAGTCTTGAAAAATCCAAAAAATCAAATAAAGTCCTGAAAAAATCCAAAAAAATCAGATAAAGTCCTTAAAAAATTCAAAAACATTGAAAAACTCAAAATTCAAAAACATTGAAAAACTCAAAATCCAAAAACATTAAAAAACTTAAAATACCAAAAACATCCATATAATGTCTTGAAAGAAAATACCAAAAACATTCAAATACGATCCTAAAAAAATTAACCAAAAAAAAAACATCAGATAATGTCCTAGAAAAATCAAACAAAAACATTCAAAAATCTACCTACATAATCCAAAAACATCAAAAAAGCTCTTAGAAAAGAACTAAAAATTGAAAATCAATCAATCAGAAAAACTTGCAATAAAATGTCTTGTGAGAAACAAATACCCTAGCAGATATCCAACAAACACTTCGCACGAAGTTAACAAAGGATACGACTATCCAGTCAAACATCTACAATCAACTGATCAAACTGTCTTATCAATCATATCATATCCATATCAACGTGATCATTATCTTGTCTTAAACAGAAGAGGATACACTCGAAATTAGACAGGTCAGTCTTAAACAGGGTCCGCAACTTTCTGAGATCAGACATTATCAACCATCACATCAAACAACTGAGAACAAAGGCACAAGGTCAGTATAGCTGCTGAATTTTGTCCGGGCCAGTCTTTATCTTTTTATCATTTGGCGATAGATATTGTTTCTATGCTACTCAAGGATGTCCATAAGTGACTAGAGGAGCTACGATGAGCATTATCTTTTTCTTTGTTTGTTGTTTGTGGTGTGAACCGATGAAATTCTAGGGAAATTGCTCTAGTGGGTGTCTGTGATAAGAGCCTTCACATCAAGGTGAAATCACCACACATACCTCGACCCCTAACACAATTCCCAAAATGGAGGGTTCACTCCTTGTCTGCTACATGTTTGTTTCTACAATGAGATATCTTTGCATCTTGGTTCCTTATACCCTGATGTGCTAAAGTTTCATTGCTCAATAATAAGGCTCAGTGATGAATATATATTGACGCAATAAAATATGTGACATAGGTTAGTGATTCATTCAATTTCATTTTCATTTTCATTTTCATCTCATTTGCTTATTGATAGTTTGTTGGTTTCTCATCTTCTGTCTACTCGCATTCTTTCTACCATTCTTTCTAACATCATTTTTTCTCTCTACCATCTGACTAACATTTCTTCAAGGAGTATCTGAGTTAAAATTGATTCAACCATTATCATACAAAAATACATTGATTATAGATTCATCTGCATTCATTATAGATTTATTTGCATTCATTATAGAGTTCATTTGCATTCATTATAGAGATCATTTGCATTTCATTATAGCGTTCATTTGCATTCATTATAGAGTTCATTTTCATTTCATTATAGAGTTTATTTGCATTCATTTAGATTTGATTTACATCATACATGTATTACCATTGTATTTAGAAGCATATAGAATTCAAGTAGATATGCATCATACAACTCATAAAATCATATAAAGCATACATGGAAAATAATATACATAGGCCATTTCCAAAAAACCCGCATGCCATATATATAGCTCAAAAATGATAATGTGTGTGAATACAATAAATAAGCCCGAAGGCTCAGATAACATGATCAACCAACACTGCCTCTGTCAGTAGGTGGATCCTGTCCACTAGATCCTGCCTCAGGATGTCGAGGTGGTCCCATAACACCACCACTACTAGTTCGTCGTGAAGTAGATCTACTCGATCTCCTCCCCATGAATGCACTGAAACTAGGCTCTCTTTGACCCTCAGGGATGGCTGTCTCATATGCCTATCTGTGATAAATAGCCTCTTGCGCAGTAGTGAAATACCTATCTGCCTGGTCGTGTGCAGCTGTACCTTCTCTAAAAAGATGATCAAAGGAATCCATAATGATCTGACATCATCGCACTGCCTCATCTCTCTCCCGCTAAAGATGCACTCACTCTGCCTCAAGGGCACCATAATCTGCACGGTAGGTCTCTCGCTCGATATCTCGTCTAGCGACCTCATCCTCCAATCTCTGCACCCGCGCTCTAAGAGTCTGCAACTCATCCTCATCACTAACCTCTCCTATCCCACCCTCTATGGCATGCACATCCTCCAACTCTATCATATCATCATCATCATCCCCACCCTCGCTACTGGATGACTCCAAAGAATCATCACTGTCCTCACTACTAATAGACTCACTGTCTCCACTAATGTCTATATCCTCATCTCCCTCTCCTCCACCACCATCTCCCCCATCTCCACCACCTCCTCCCCCATCTCCACCATCTCCTCCGGCTCTCTCCCCGGTGTCTATCCTCAACCGCTTTCTAGGATGGTGAATCTGTTGTGCTGTAATCGGAACAATAGGATCAGTCAAAGGCACTGGCCCGTGCCTAGTAAATCACACATCATACTCCGCTGTCATCCTCAAATCCGCTCCACCTCTACCCCAACCCCAGAGTAATGGCTACAAAGAATCGAACTCACCAGAAGCAACATGTGGCTGAATACACACACCCCAATCAAATACCTCTCATGATACACGGGTAAAATATGCGGTAACCACAAGTGTCACCTATACCTCACCAAACTGTTTGAGAACCCGCCCAGGAAGATACATCTCTATGATCCATTGAGTCTCAAAGGTCCTCCCAATAAAATATCTCCGTTGTCGGCAGAAAGACAAGTGTACTACATCATCAGGCCAACCGGGGCAATCTAAGTAAGGTCTCCAAATGAAATGCTGCAATATATCCAACTGATGTCTCCAGTACAAGGTGTTCCCCGAACCCTTGTGTCTGATACCTGTTGTATACCTAAAGGCATAAGGCTCACCAGGCTGCAAATCTACATGAACAACAAGCCTAGAAATAGAAATGTGCTCCCATGCCCATGTCTGCATCAAAGTAACACCACAACTAATAGAACGGTATCCTAGATACACAATACCATGCATCTGATAGTACAACATGGCAAGTAGACAAGGACCCCAAGCATATAGTTGATGATGCACAATCATATCATGAAGCACTCTGCCCCATCCAACTGGAAACCCATGACCTCATCGATCAGGTATCAGTAAACCACCAACAATACCGCATAATATAATGGTCAAGCCATCATAGTCTAATCGGGCCCAAGGGATCTCATAACGACCACTGATCTACAAATCCTGAATCTCAAACTCAAAAAATTCACATAATCTAGCAATACCATCATCATGGTCATATATAACTCTTTCACCATGAATGGGAATACACAGTATACGCCATACATCCTCTAAGGTAATGGATGCCTTACCAGTCGGAAGACGAAACGAACACATCTCTGAGTGCCACCGCTCTATCAAAGTTGTAATCATGGCCCTATTGGCTGTAACCTCTGGCAAATGCAATACATGGTAAAGACCAAGCTGACGAATATGCTCAATCTCATCATCTGGTAAGTTAGCTCAAAGATCAAGTCCACTAGGTCTGCTCTGTCGACAATATAACACTCCAATGTTCTCCTGCAATGTGAAAATGATCAACATATCAGATGTCGGATCCAGATAAACTTAAAATATTTTCAAACGCATGACAACAAATAACATATACAACAAATGCGCAGCAGTTATGACTTATGCGGTACAAATAAGACTCTTGCATGACGATTAAAGCTAATGTGTGACAAAATGGGTGCATGTGTGATAAAAAACACTTATGCGTAATGATACACACGAATGCAGCATGATAAATCTAATGCGTGACACTTATGACGCATGCGTAACATTAAAAGAATTTGCGGTACACTAAACACTAATGAGTGAAAATCGACAAGCGATTGCGTAACGAAGAGCAAAAAAGTGATCAAGGAAAATTATTGAAAAACAGGCAAAAATAAGGGAAAAACAATGAAAAATATCATGCCGCCAGTCCCAGGAGGTCTCTAAAATGAACATACTCAGTCCGACAAGTGCAATCGAACTCTATAACCAGCCATGATGATCAAATACTCAGAAATAGGCACAGAAATAGCAAAGAAACCAAGGAACTACCAAATCACAAATGAGCAAATGAAAACCTAGAATTCTCTATTTATAGCTCAAAAAAATAGGATTTTACGACACCCTGACGCTCGTGGTCCTCGCCAGCTTCAAACAACTTGTAGACTACTCAAACTATCTCAAAATGACATGAAATTTCACACGCTTGCTCTTTAAACTGGTATCGAAAACATGGTCTCAATTTTTTAATTTTCCGGCCACCTTTTCTGAGGGGGCATATTTACACTATACAAGCAATACCAAGGCATACTGGGGCAGAATTTTTTGTTTTCTTTGAAATAATGTCGTTCCGACTTTGTCTCAAAGAGGGGCAAATGTAGACACCTAAAAATGTCTCATTGATCATGTACTAATTATTCCTCTAATTGATTAAATAATCTTTATTATTTAATTAAGTCAATTAAACTTATTCTTCTAAATTCTTTTAATTTCATATTTCTTCATCTTATTAATTATTCTATTTTTCTATTCTATCATCATTTAATCATTTCAATCATTTTCTAATGTTAATTAAATAAGTATTATTTAATTAATTCTGATTAATTCCCCAATTTAAATAATCTTTATTATTTAAATAAGTTATTAATTATTCAATTTCTATCTCTAATCATCTAATCATTCAACCCTCTTCTAAATATTAATTAAATATTTGTTATTTAATTAATTATGATTTAATCCTTTAAATTAAATAATCTTTATTATTTAATTAAATTCCATTTCTAAATAATTAAATAGTTTCTTTAAATTATTTAATTAACTAATTAATTCTTCCATTTTCAAATCCCCAAATTCTAATTTCATTTAATTTCTTCTAATTTCTTCCAAATTCAATTACATGTACATGATTTCAAAAACCAAATTGAAAGTCAAAGTTAAGTTCTAAATATATTCAAATAGTAAATTGAATTAATAAATTCAATTATTTGAATAATATCTCATGCAAAGATTAAATTAATAATCTAAATCTAAATGCAAGCACATGCTAAATTAATTAATTCCGATCAATTAATTAATTAAATCATTTATCCCTCCAACTTCTATTTTCATCTTTCAGTTAGCTTTTTCTGAATTAAGCTCTCTATGTCATCCTCTTTATTTCCTCCAATCATTCTTTTTCTTCCTTCAGTCAGCTTTTTCTCAATCAGTTGACTCTTTTAATCTATTCAAATCTATTGAATTTCACTCCTACAATCAGTAGTTCAATTATCAATTTTCATTTGAGCTCACCTGAGTTCCACCTCTTGATCAATCTGTTCCATCTTTCAATCAATCTTCTCTAATTTTCTATAAATTGAACATCCAATCTCCATTTTCAACAATCACGAACTTTGAATCTTTGTGTCACTTGCAGGTTACCAGTGCAATATCTGAGAGCCATCATACCATGAAGACGAGAAAATCAATGGAAGCAATACGTAGTCACGAAATAGGGAGTTTTTTATAGATTGAAATTATAATTCGTAATTTGCTTGATTGTATCATTTCATTGTCTAGTTTGTTAGATTTGTTGATTAGATAGGGATTCATGATTTCCCTTGTTCTTCTAACTGATGACTTTGTTTATTTGAAGATGAACTCTAGCATGCGTTACAGTTGGTATTTTGTATATGAACTTGGTTTTGCTGTAAATGTTCTTACTTTGGTATTTGATGTCAAAGGGGGAGAGATTGGTATGGAAAAACACAAGAAAAACACAAGAAAGATACATGTTACTCTCAGGGGGAGAAACTGTTATTTTAAGGAGAGACTATTCATATCTGAATTTTGGTTATAATTTGTTTTTGGGAAATTATTGGTTTCTGGTATTTGACATTTCTATTTTTGGCACTTTGATGGTTTTTCCATCCTGTGTTGCCATCAATGCCAAAGGGGGAGATTGTTGGTATTTTGGTATGGTTTTGTCATTGATGTCAACACCTACTAAAACTCTAGCACTTTGGAGATCCAACAACATTTACCGGCAAGCAAGTGACTTTTGCACAGTCACCGGTATATGGTACACCGGCATGATATAATGATCACCGACACTTGGAATGGCATGGAAAACACTTGGTAAGGTCGAAGACATCATTTTGACATCTTGTCTTGGAGAATTGGTTATTGGTATATTCACATTTGCATATTTTCTATTACCGGCAAATAGGTCCAAGGTATACATTGATAGGTTTATCTTTTCCAGATCAGCATGACACGCTTTGGAGATGATTAATTATTGTTGTAAATGCATTAAGCCGACATGTTCAATCGGTTATTGCATCGGATATTGTTTTGTTTGTAAAATGTTTTTATTGTAAATATCTTGTAGAGCCGACCTACTAAGATTGGTCTTAGGTTATGGTATAGATGTAAGATCTTAATTGTAAGATCGGGTGTTGAATGCGAAAAGGAACTGTAAGAAGGTATATGTGAGATTAAGCAAAGCTATACATGCAAACATCATTTGAAGGTGAAGCTAGGTTTTTGTGAAGACAATCAGAACTACGCCGGTACTAAATTCAGCATATGAAGATGCTATTTTAAGCAGTACATTCTTATTGGATTTAACCATCCAACTCTAGTCAGTGTGACTCCCATTGAGTAGTGAGCTCTAGGCGCTTGGCCTTTCTGCATGTGCAGACCCCATTCGTATACACTTACTATCTGTAGTAGTATCATCTTATTGTGGGTAAGGTTTTCCACCATGGTTTTTCCCCTTACAGGGTTTCCACGTATAATTTCTGGTGTTATGTGTTGTGGATGACTTTGTTCTTTTATTTCATGCATTAAATCTTACCGGTATTACAATTATCTGATAAAACTGTCCACCGGTATAACAGTCTGGTTCACTGGTATTATGCAGTAAATTGGTTAAGTTGTTTTTGGTTTAAATTTATTAGACAACTGATTCATCCCCCCCCCCTCTCAGTTGCCTCCGGGACCTAACACACACAAAATGGCATTCAAAAAATCTTTGAATCTATAAAACATAGTATTTTTTCATCAAATTTTTTGTTGTTTAACAGAAATAGGGATGCAAAACATGAAGTTTTCAATTTTGAAAATTTCGCGTATTTTACAAATTTTAAAAATTGTACAGAATATTGTTGGCATTTTTTATGTTTATGTTGTGATTGTCATTGATGGACACACACTTGCATTAAGATCCTCTTTATATGTATAATTTAGAGCACAACTGGTATTTGTTTCAACTGGTATGTTGCAAGTATGTTGTATTATAGTCATTAGACTATTGATGTTTTGCAGAGTGTGTTTACCAGTCTAAAGCAGCATGTTGACCTCAAGCGGTACGAGGGATTAAAGTGGCATAACACATTTCGACTAGTCTTCATTTTTGTCAAACCAGCAACCGGTATTTTGCATGAACTGGTAATACTCTGTGATGAGTTACCAACTGACATTTTGTGATAAGTTATCAATCCACCGATTGTTTAACGGTGCCGACACACTGGCGGTGCTTCTTGTGTCGTGTTACTGAGTATGTCTAGATTCATTGAACCTAGGAAATTGAAATGTAATCCTATTGGACCGACATGAAATCAGATTCCTTTAAAAGGACATCATGTCTAGGGTTTTAGGTTGTTGCTGAAAGGGTTTATGTTGTGACTAGGGTTTAAGGTGGTTGAGGAGTTGAAAAGAATATGAATGTGTAGAAGATTGAAGTAATGCAGGAGTGCATTAAGAATGAGCTATCAAGGATCTAACTGAGCAGTCCATGCTATTAGATAGATCAAACACTTGTTGATTACTCACATCTTTGACAAGTCTGTAGCCCTTAACCGGGTAGGCCCAAAAGCCTTTTGTAAAATCCTCTAACAAGGTGGTTCACCTCTGTGAATCTAAAATCCACTAGCAAGGTAGTCCTTGATCGGACTTATCTCCTAACAGAGATTGAGATTCCTAATAGGATCTGTTCTGGTGAAGAATATTGTAAGACCTTAACCGGTCTGACCTTAACCGGTCTGGTTTCTATTCTGTAGATAGTGACTTGTGAGTTCCATCTCACCGTGGTTTTTCCCATTTGGGTTTCCACATCAAATATCTTGTGTTATGGTTGTATTTCTTTTGTGGGTGAATGCATTATTTGCATTTTGGTTTGCATGTGTGATAACCGGTCTGTCTGTTAAACTGTTTTACCGGATTATCTTTAGACTGTTTAAGTGTTTAAGTGCAAGATTTTTTGGTATACTAATTCACCCCCCCCCCCCCCCCCCCTCTTAGTATTCATCAATTGGTATCAGAGCCTATCTTTCTATAAGTTTAACCACTTGGAAAGAGATATGGGGGAATACACCTTGAGGGAACTTACTCAACGACTCACTTAGTCTAAGCAAGCCTATGATGATCTTATGGTCAAATACAAGGCATCTCAAGCAAAAAGGAGAGAACATGCAAAAAAGTTGATGGAGCTATCTGAAAATAGATTTGTAGATGAAGCAGACATGGAGGCCCTAATTGTAGAAGTAAATAAGTTGAATGAATCAAACTCCAACCTGAGAAAGGAGTTGGAGGGACTGACTATCCGGATGTGTCAAGAGCTTGAGAACCGGAGAAAAACTGAAGACCTAGTGAAAGAAAGAGATTGTGAGATATCCAAGTTGAAACAAGAGATGAGTGCCCTAAATGCTCAACTCCATGCAAGCAAGGTGGAAAAGGAAGACATGCAAGGAGAACTGAACACTGCCATCTCTGAGAATGAAAATTTGTTGGAAACAAATGTTGCTATTTCCAAAGAACTCTTTGAGTCAAAGGAAATACTTGCTAAGTTCAGCAAAAGTACTGTCAAGCTAGAGCAAAAGCTTGAGTCGGCTAGACTGGTAAAGAATACCAATGGACTTGGTTTCTCTGGACATGAGGAAGGAGAATCCTTAGGAACAAATGCTAAAGCATCAAAGAAGCAACCAACACTCAAAGGTAAAGGTAAGCAAAAATTCAAACTTGTTTGCTTTAACTGTCTTAAAGAAGGACACACTGCCAATGTATGTAGGAGCAAAGCCTACAATAATTTTCCTTACTTTATTAACAATGTACCTAGATCCAATAAGTTCAATGGTCATTGTTATGCATGCAACAAGTATGGGCATAGAGCATTTGAATGCAGGTATGTCATGAATGACACTGGAAGATATCCTCAGAGGACCCAAGCAGTTGGTCCTGAACCTTTTGTAAACCAGAATCACAACCGGTTTAATTTCTTCAATCATTAGCCAAGAAGCGGTGACTATCAAGTGGCAACCAAATGGAGAGAAAATTGTATGATCTGTAATGGTCATGGTCACACTGCTACAACATGCAGAAGGAAGAATGGAAACATGAACAGTGGACCTTGGAGAGCACCTGGATTGGTTTGCTATCACTGCAACAAACTGGGTCACATTGCAAGATTCTGTAGAAGCAGAAAGAGTATATCTAATGATATACCGGTCACTCAAGAAGGAGGAATTGATGTTGAAATAGTTCAAGCGAACATGAACAAAACCTGGAAGAGGAACCGGTTTCTGGACCTAGTGTGGAAATATCAGAACCGGCAAACTAAGCTTCAAAAGGCTTAGGGGGAGCAAACGACAAAATGTTTTCGAACCCCTGGTTTAAACCGACAAAAAACCTTAACCGGTATATGATACCTGTCGCTTGGTAGAAGACCGGAAATGGTAAAAAAAAAAGGCAAATTAGGATTTATGCCCTAATGGAGGAGCATTAATGACGGTAGGTGAGGACTATGTTAAAAACCATTTTTGAAATCATTTCTCACTATCAGTTTTCGAGTGAAGAAAAGTTTTTCAAAGAGCAGAGCGACGAAAAGGTGATTTGAGTAGAAATTTGGAGAAATTGAGAAACCGCGAAGGAGATTCAAATTCAAATAGCAAATGGTCAAGTGGAGAACACAAAGCAGTAATTCAACTACCAACGAAGTGAGGAGTAAAGGAGAATCAGAAAGCCCTAAATTCATGTGTTTTGAAAGGTATTTCTCGAGTTCTTAAAATTTCTACAATGGCTTCCGCATCTCATACCAGTTCTAGTGCATCTATTGATTCTGAAAGTTTTATTCAACGGAAGTCAAAGTATAATGCCCTATCACAAGTTCTAGCTGGAGTGATAGTAGAAGAGGGAATCTCAGATTATATTAATTGTAAACTCGAAGACCTAGGGTCTCTAGCTATCCATACCCAACTAGGTCTATTTTGTGGACAAGATAAGATGATCAAACTAGAGTATAGTATTCTGGAGAAGAAGAAACTCCACAATGTTGTTTACTTCCTGGAGGATTTCATAGAAGATCATATAAGGATTATTCTGAGCACGGTCCATGGTGACAAAATGTACTTGGAGAGGACACATGATATCACGCCGCGGGCAATTCATGCAGTCACCGGTTTCTGCAATATAGGGGAAGTACTAGCCCTAAGGACAATTAGCAAAACTGAGATGTCCAAGCTCACCGGTTCAGTAAGTGACTCACGGGGCATGACTATAAATTCAATCAAGGATGATTTGGTTAAGTATGCCTGCATGGTGATAGGCTACCGAACGTTCTCAGCCAGTAGAATCAACTCTGTATCTACTGCAACGGTAAATGTCACTTACCAAATGATAAAGGAGGATGCATCATTTGACCTATGCACTGGTATGTAGAGGCAACTCCTATTGAACCTAAAATCAATCAAACAAGATAATGCACTGAGGTTCAAGTTTGGACAACTATTGGTTGGGTTATTCTTTTACTTTCAAGGATACTTCCTAGGAGTAGGAGACGTTCAGTGGTCTGGTGACCAACCGGTAACCAAGCAAATCAAGGAAAGCATTGAAGCACTTGGAACCGGTTACCCTGATATTCTAAACAAGTATTTTGATGAGTTCAGAAGGAAGATGAGCCAAAGAGTGAGGATATCAGGAGACATCATCAAGAAATATGAAGACGATATTTGCTTCACCATCCAAGTAGACAAATGTATAATGGAGGCTGTTGAGCCTAGAATGGAAGAAGTGGAGCCAATGGGCTATGAGGTGATGTATGACATGCTGGAAGGGTATGCCTCTAACCTTATTGCCTCATCACTTGATCCTAAGGTGAAGAGAACCAACACCTACCTGGAGAGGATAACACCGGCTGAGGAATGACCAGCGGTGAAAGGGAAAGGACCGACGGTGAAGAAGGCAAAGGCAGTGCCTGCAGCATTAGCACCGGTTACTACTGCAACTTCAAAAGTGACCAAGCGGTCACCAGCTAAGAAGAACCTGGAAGCAACATCGACGAAAGTCTTCAAGAGGAAAAGGAAGACAAAAAGCAATTCTCCAGACTCAGAAGAAACTATGTCTAAGGAGCAGCCCAAGAAGGCGAGATAGACAAGAAAGAAGACAAAGAATGAACTGACATCATCTGCACTAGTAAATATTGATATCTCCTCCTACAAACCTTTGACACATTGTCAAAGAACTATCAAAAACATTAGGAGAAAAGTATTGAATGATCTAATTGATTATTTTGATGACTTTAATGATGATGAAAAGGAGGCGGTGGAAAAAGAAATAATTCAATATTTATGTATTAATGACCGGCCCCCTTTAGAAATTATATCTGAAATACCAAATTCTTTGTATAAGTCCTTAAGCAATAAATGGCACATTGCCATAGAGCAAGATCAGGAAATGAGAGAAAAAGTTTTTGCTGAACACTTTCTTGATATATCAAATTTAGAAATGTTCGATGTAATGAACAAATACAAAGGTCTTTTCTTCATGAGAAGATGAAGACTCCTATTATTGGAAGGAAAAGGAAAGGAAGTGCTCAAGGATACACACACTCGTGCTCTAGATGCTCTAAAGATGCATCGAGTGGCTGAAGCCAACCGACAAGCTGAGAAAGTACTGGTTATATCCAAACCGGATGAAGTTTTTGATGAAGAAGGGAACTCGGTTGTAGAACCAATCAAAAATATTAATGTCGATGCCCTGGATGTAGAAGATGTCACTCAGGACATACCTTCTAAGGGAACAAGACAGGAGCAATAGGCCGACCAGGGCAATGAGCAAGCCGAGGACAGAAAGGAAGTGGCTAGGGAACATGCAGAGAAGAAGAAGAGGGATGAAGATGAGGTAAAGCAGAAAGAGGAAGAGAAGAGAAAAGAGGAAGAGGAGAAAAGAAAAGGTGAAGAGAAGAAGAGGCAAGAAGATGAGAGGAAAAAGAAAGAAGAAGAGGATAAAGAAGAGAAGAAGCGGAAGGAAGAGGAAAAGAAGAAGAAGGAAGAGGAAGATAAAGAAGAGAAGAAGTGGAAGGAAGAGGAAAAGAAGAAGGAAGAGGAAGATAAAGAAAAGGAAAAGTGGAAGGAAGAAGAAAAGAAGAAGAAGGAAGAGGAAGACAAGGAACAGGAAAAGAAGAAGGAAGCAGAGAAAAAGAAGAAGGAAGAAGAAGATAAGGAAGCGGAGAAAAGGAGAGAAGAGAAGAAAAAGAAAGCGGAAAAGGACAAGACAGGAGAAGCAGAGAAGAGCACACAGATGGAGACTCCGAAGGCAACCGGGAGTCAAGCCAAACCGGCTGATATCACCAGTCCTATAGATCTCTAGTCTGCAAGTGAATCAGAGCTAATGCAGAGCATCAAGGTAGCTCAAGAGCACCTTGAAAACATTCAATGAAAGGAGCAGGATGTAATCCAAGCTGCCGTGGACATGCTTATCGGTTTGATACCTGGTAAAAATCTTCTAAACATCGATTCTTCATTAGCTAGACTAAAGCTCCTATGCACAGTAGTAGATGATCAAGTGTAGAGTCTTGAAGAGGCAGCAGAGGCTAATGTCAAGAAGGAGCATCAAAAGGCTCTTAATATAGCTCTGGTGAAAAAGTTGAATGAGCTCCAGTTTGAACTGAAGAAAGAACAAAAAGACATAAGGGACGCTCTAGATGAGGGGAATATGCTACTCAGCAAAATCTATCAACCCCATCTGTTCTATGATGATGTGCTAGCTTAGAAGCAAAAACTTGAATAGGACTTACAGTCCTACTTGAGCACATTCAAGCTGCCCTATGATTCCTTCACAACTTATGGGCAAACCGTTCACCGGTTTCATATCCAGTCAGCCAAAATGGAGCAAGAAATCAACACACAGTCTAGAGATTTGCAGGAACTTCAACTGGTTTTACTTCCACGTCTACAAATTCTTCAGAAGTGTTATCTGAACTTAGATGCCTTGACAGTTACACAGGAGATGAGCACAATTGATGCCATGGAAGAACATGTCTCCCAGATGCAAATAGAGAAAGAAGTGACCACCTCCCTACTTGAGTCCTGGTCTCTATCAATGAAGCAATTCTTGCAGGACTATAAATCTATTTTTGACAAGTACTATTCCTTGTTGTCATAAACTTTTACTATTTTTATATATCAAATGGAAACAGGGTTGTTCAGTGGTACTTTGTCATTGTTGGCAAAGGGGGAGAAGTACTCTATTTTGGACAAGTATAGGGGAGAAGTATCTGGTTTTAAAATTTTTCTATATGCTTTGATATATGCTCTGATATCTCAATGTTTATGCTCAGTATGCAAAATTGCTATTCATTGTATTGTTAAAGGGATAGTGTATATGCTTGGGGGGAGCAATTTTGCTAATGGCATGATTTTGTTGTAAAACACTTAGATGTCAAAATTTTATTTCCTAAGTGTTGCCATCAATGCCAAAGGGGGAGATTGTTGGCATTTTTTATGTTTATGTTGTGATTGTCATTGATGGACACACACTTGCATTAAGATCCTCTTTATATGTATAAGTTAGAGCACAACCGGTATTTGTTTCAACCAATATGTTGCAAGTATGTTGTATTATAGTCATTAGACTATTGATGTTTTGTAGAGTGTGTTTACCGGTCTAAAGCGGCATGTTGACCTCAAGCGGTACGAGGGATTAAAGCGACATAACACATTTCGACCAGTCTTCATTTTTGTCAAACCAGCAACCAGTATTTTGCATGAATCGGTAATACTTTGTGATGAGTTACCAACCAACATTTTGTGATAAGTTATCAATCCACCGATTGTTTGACGGTGCCGACACACTGGCGGTGCTTCTTGTGTCATGTTACTGAGTATGTCTAGATTCATTGAACCTAGGAAATTGAAATGTAATCCTATTGGACTGACATGAAATCAAATTCCTTTAAAAGGACATCATGTCTAGGGTTTTAGGTTGTTGCTAAAAGGGTTTATGTTGTGACTAGGGTTTAAGGTGGTTGAGGAGTTGAAAAGAATATGAATGTGTAGAAGACTGAAGTAATGCAAGAGTGCATTAAGAACGAGCTATCAAGGATCTAACCGAGCAATCCATGCTATTAGATAGATCAAATACTTGTTGATTACTCACATCTTCGACAAGTCTGTAGCCCTTAATCGGGTAGGCCCAAAAGCCTTTTGTAAAATCCTCTAACAAGGTGGTTCACCTCTGTGAACCTAAAATCCTCTAGCAAGGTAGTCCTTGATCGGACTTATCTCCTAATAGAGATTCAGATTCCTAATAGGATCTGTTCTGGTGAAGAACATTGTAAGACCTTAATCAGTCTGACCTTAACTGGTCTGGTTTCTATTGTGTAGATAGTGACTTATGAGTTCCATCTCACCGTGGTTTTTCCCATTTGGGTTTCCACGTCAAATATCTTGTGTTATGGTTGTATTGCTTTTGTGGGTGAATGCGTTATTTGCATTTTGGTTTGCATGTGTGATAACCGGTCTGTCTGTTAAAATGTTTTACTGGTTTATCTTTAGACTGTTTAAGTGTTTAAGTGCAAGATTTTTTGGTATACTAATTCACCCCCCCTCTTAGTATTCATCAAATACTATTTTGTGTAGAGATTAGCCACTTCCATTTAACTTTGTAACTTTAATCTAAAAATGCATTTTCTTCTAAAACTTACTCAAAAGAATCTAATGTGTGCACCATGATTTCTTTAAGAGATTTCTATTGAAAAATTTATGCACCATAGATAACACTTACATCTACCAAAACAAACTTTGATAGTTTAGTCATCCACTTTATTTTTCCTAGCAGCATGTAAATAGAAGCCTTTATGATTGTGATAATGATCTAAAATCACCATTTTGGCATTATAGCTTTTATGCCAATATCCATGCAATATCCTATATAAAAAAATTGCTTATCTCTTCATTACCAATTATAACCATTTAGCCTTATCTTGCATGCATTTGTGTTCAGAGCAAATTGCATACCTTGTCTATTCTTTTAGATTTTGCTCACATGGCTATTATAGCAATGACGATTACAATTCTTGACGTAAATGGCTATTATAGCAGTGAGATTTTGTGAATTTTCACAACCTTTCTTTTTTCTTTTTTCTTTTTCACTTTTCTTTTTATTTTTCTGTTATTTCTCACTTTTTCTCATTTATTTTCTTTTCAAAACATGCATTACTCACTTTTAATTGCAAGTAATTTTGAGATTTTCTTAATGTAAAACGTGAATTTGCAGGAATCAAATGTTTTCATGAAAATGCCACAATTAAATGTCATCTATACTATTTTTAAAATCATGATTTTAATGTGCAAAATTTTATTGGTGGAGGACTTTGAAAACCCATTAGAGAAAAATGGCATCTCCAAAACCATACACCCCTTTAGTGGACATCTTGTAAACTAGATAAAAAATAAGTATTTATCACATGGTCTCCTAACACATAGCCAATCAAATTAGTTTCAACCAGAGTGCTCCATAACTCCTTGATGGCTTCGATGACTCAATCCTAGAACATGAAAACATGGGTTTTCAATGTTGGGGAGAATACAAATGACAAATGCCAACATGGACAAACATGATTTTTTGGGTGGTTCTATCCAGAAAGTGGACCCCTAAAAGGAATATTCTCCCATAATGCTTTGAATCACTAACAAGTGCAAAACTCTATGATATATTGATTAGACTTAGAGTCATGTAACAATGTTTGTTAAGAATCAAACAAAAATATTGACATGTGTACTAAGAAGGTAATTCACAGATTGACATCCAATCAATTTTCAAAATTCCTAATACAAAAGTAATAAAGGTTCAAAGAAACATTCAACATAATCAGCTAGATCTCTTGATACATACTTGGTATGGAGGGATCCATTGACAAATAGTCCTTCATAATTATCAAGCCACCTTTTGTATTCTTCTCTCCTTCATTCCTTTATGCACTTTGTTTTCTTCCCTCACTTTTTGATAGTTCTGATACTTAATGTAAGTACAGATCCAATAGCCAACGAGATGAGAGGGGGGGGGGTGAATCGTATAAACTTAATCTTCCATAAAAACATCAGATTCAACCTTGCTAACATATACTTTAGTAATATAACCAAAAATGCTAAACATGCAAACTCAAAAGCATATAAACATCATAAACCTCATAACACCAGATTTAACGTGGAAACCCAAATAGGGAAAAACCATTGTGGGATTTCGGACCCACTAAGAAATATACTCTTCTAGAGTATGCTCGGTTAAAAGCAAATCCTGTTAAAGATTACAAACACATTGCTAGATGTGACCCGGTTAAGGGATTTCCCTCAGATCTGTTAGGATCTTCACCTTGTTAGAAGTGACCTTGTTAAAGGATTTCAAACACTCAATCAGAATGTCACCTTGCTAGAGGGTTTTACAAATAAGACTGTTAAGTCCACTCTATTAAGAGATTTTCTGTCACTTTCACAAAATAACAGTAATAAAAATCTATCTGCAACTTCACATCTAAAATGCTAAAGCAAATTCTTATTTTCTTAATACAATCTAGACATAGAACTAACCTTGTCCATCTGCTGGGCTTCTATACTTTGTTATTCAAATAGGTCTTCAAGCTTTTGTGCTCGGTAATCACTATGTAGCATCCCTATGCATACATTTGCCCGCTTGCATTGTTTATCAATAGTTCCCTATTTATAAACAATTCACCAACCGCTTAATCTCCTTGATCACATTTCCCATGATCAATCATAGCCATCAGATCTTCAAACTTTGACCAGGTTCAATGTATCCTTCGATCTGAAAAATGTTTTACCCTGCCTTGGAACTTGCATACATTTCTTGGAACTTGTGCTAGGGTATTGTGGTTCAATCTGAGCTGTAGATCTTCATGCCGATTTTCCTTTGCCATAGATTCATTAACAAACTTCATGCATGGCATACCAGTCATTTAATTAGTTCCAACTCATCAGCTTCCTTTATTAAATAACGCATGTAACCATTTAATATATTCTGTTACAGCTCGGTTACAACTCGGTAACAACTCGGTAAATACTAAACTTCACTCGGTAGACATTCTACCTTCATTAACCGATAGCGATGACCTCAGGGTTTACCGACGAGGTTCCTTAGGGTTTACCGACTAGGTTCTTTGCTCAGTAACAACATATGTATGATGTTAAAACAATATAAACATCATGATCTCATCATTGTCTGACTCAGTAATAGTTGCCCATTGAATACCTTATTCATCCCCTTATTCATCATATTCTTTCTGTGTCTTTTACCGACATCTTTATACTCTTCAAATCATACTTCTCAAGATATGGCAACATCATATTGAATTAGAAAATCAATTTCTTGACATCAATGACAAAATAATAATATCAAGATAGTAAACATCCTTAATCAGTTATATCCATAATCATCAACAACCTTCTCAATATCCTTATTGAAATGCCAACAATCTCCCATTGTCTGTTATAATGCCAAATGCCAACACTTTTTCCTCTACCATCCTTGTTCTATGCACGCCACCTTGTCCTCCATTTATGGTAGCATAATGGGTCTCCCCATCTTTAAGGCTCTCTGATAAGAACAATCATCGAGATGTTTTGAACTTTCATGCAATATGCATTTTTTTGTAGAGAAAAGAAGCTCCAAGATAGAATGTAACTATAAAGAGCATAAGATGAATATATATATATATATATATATATATATAGATAGATAGATAGATAGATAGATAGATAGATAGATAGATAGATAGATAGATAGATAGATAGATAGATAGATAGATAGATAGCACAAAAATTGAATCATGTTAAGCATGCATGCAACAATGGAGATAGATGTTTTTCGTGCAGACTTCCAAATGCATATTATATTTTGATTTTTTTTTACAAATATTGGTCCATGCATATTATGTCCACTAAATATCCACTCCCTTATTTTCCTCAATCTGACTCTTGTTATAGTTTTGAAATATAAGCCACTTAAGTATAATAAAGAGTTTATATAAAAATAACCCTTTTCCAAAATATATATTATTGTCTTCCCAAAATAAATATAAATTCAAATTCATTTAAGTTAATAATATAAATAAAGAAAATAAATAGGGTATGTGTAGGATCATGGAGGGCCAAACAGGCACATAAGTGGCAATGAAAATTCAGAAAAATAGAGTTAGGCAACTTGATGTAGAAATTTGAATAAGTTATGAATATTATTTCAAAAATTTGTAAGAATAGAATTTGTAGCAAATTGAATTTAGTTTCTAGCCTACTTCTTAAAAAAAATCTAATTGATGAAAATTTGAAATTTCAATGCAGTAGTACTAAAATTTCAGGAAAAAGATAAGAAGCGGGTGTCTGACCACCCTAACCACAAACAAATCATAATAGTTTTTTATAAGATGTTATAAATTAAGTAGAAGATTCTTGTCTAAATGTGACACATATTTTTTTGTAATTTTTTTGAAGTAAATAATTAATTATGATTTTTTTACTACAACTTTTTAAAAATATAAAAAACTCATATGTCTGACCACCATAACTTGGTCAAAACTTTATTAAATTCATTTTTTTTAATCCTATAGTATGTGAAGCATAGAATGTGACACATATTTTGGATTAAAAAAATGTGATATCCTTTGAAAGTTATAGATGTTTATCAATCAACTTGTCAATCAGGACTTTAGTCAAAATTCAATTAAAAATAAATTATAATTATTTATTAAAGTCAAAATAAGGAAAAATTTATATTGTTGGAAAGCTAGGAATCTCCTTAAAAATCCTTTTTTGTTTCATCAATTTTGGTTAAAAAAAATCGTCAGCCATCGGGGCAAAGTCTGAAAAAGTAAGGAAAACTCTTAAACACGTTTTTTCTTTTGACTTTTCAAGTTTGGAATGTCCTAGCCAAATCCCAAAGCAATCTCGAGAAAAATACAAGAGTTGTAGATTTTTGTCACAGATAATGGATATCCGATATTATAGGACATATCGGATATTTGATTTTTATTTTTTTAATAAATATAATATATTATATTTTTATATATTAATATATTAATATATTAATATATTAATATATTATATATTATATAATACTATAATATGTGGTTTTCTAGAATGTTGAAAGGGATTAAAACCACCATTGCATTAATGAATATACTCTCTGAATGATTGATACACACTTACTTTTGGTAGTGTTGGTTAACCAATTTTGTTACCTTTAAAAATACAACAATATGACTCCATTCCCATTTAAGGAAACAAACTATTAACAACTATTGGATAAGTTGCAACTATCTTTGCAACTTTCCTCTGAATTTTAGAGGTACAACTCCCTTGTATGATATGAATTTAGGTTTTTTAGGGGTATGCTTTTGACCAGAAAGCAGGGAAGGCAAGAATTCTTGTCTTAAGATTCTAGAAAACGGAAAAGAAAATGTACAAATGACAAAGCATTTGCCTAGTCAAACACCAACTTACTGATGAAAATGGGGTAAACAATTGAGGAGGGTGGGGGGGGGGGGGGTGAATCAATTGCCACCAAATTTTACAACAACTTACTTTAATCTTAGATCTGCTAATTAATAGTGAAAGCATAAATCAACAACATAACATGAACACATATAACACCAAGATTTTTGACGTGGAAAACCTGGTCAAGGAAAAAACCACGGTGGGAACCTACCCAAAATATTATGATACCTTGTTAGAAGTATATGAAATATTATAATGTGGAATACACATGCATTTAGGCACACTACCTAGAGCTCACTGCTCAAAAACAACAAATGAAAACAACCCTGGGAAGACTCACTGTCTTACAAACACATTCGGATCACATCCGAAAGATCATGAAATGAGAAAATAGCATCTCCTCATGCCTGGTTACAGTTCCAGTTAAGCACATATAACTTCTTCTCTGCCTCGGAAAGATCAATATATTATTCACACATACACATCCTTGACACACTCAATTACAATGATATTACATTTATTTATATACATGACATCAACTTTGGATCAATATCATCAAGGTTGGCTCAACACATATCTCCTAATTAAAAAAAAATAACCATACACGCTACAATATCACATGCGAACCAAAACAATGTCATCTTAGACATAGCATGGACCTAAATCACCACCTTGAATATGAAACACCTCCAAGAATTATATCTGGGACATCTGCAACATGCTACAATCATCATGTCGGCCAAGAACATGAAGAACACCACCGAACTAAAGAAAATCATCTGTAACACGCTCATTGACCAATGCAGACCACCAACATGAATAACACAGGATCTAGAAATATCCACAAGCATCATGAATTACCACAACAACATCCACACCAACTCAAATTACTAGAATAGTCGTTATCATCAAATCAAACTTTAAGAACAATAACCGAATTGACTGTCAACCTAGAAAAATCACTTGCAAAGATCTAAACCACAAACCACTTGAATTGAGGAAACACATCAACATCCCAAACATAATTATAGATCCACAAACCAGGATATACAATGTGGATCAATGGAGATTAAAATACTGAACACCGGCAACACTGAACAACAAAAAAACTGGCCACAACACATACTCATAACTCACTCAAATCTTCATGTGAACCTCTGACACTTGCACTAAATCAACTAGAGATATCACTCTACAAATCCTTTAATCTGCAAACACTAATCATCAATATATGATATAAACCAACTAACTAAACTCCACTACATCATAACACTCTAAGACAAAGAAAATATGTTGACATCAATGACAACACATTTCTCAGATATCATTAGAGTGCATGTTTGCAACATACCAACAACAATATCCAACACTTAGCTCATGTTGCATAATACCATTCAAAGATAAATATCATACCATAGTGAATAGTAGAGGAAAACCAAACATTTAATGTTTAAGAACACGAGAATTGAACATAAAGCATTCACATAAGAAAAATGCAAATTTATCCAAAGTAGCACAAAGTCTGATCTATGCGATAAATTGTTTCGTAAACCCAAATAAAAACACATCATATTTGTTTTTAGAAAACAACACCAAGTTTGTATTCCAAAAATTCATCTCCTCCTTTTTCCTATCTCCTAAATATTTATACCTAAAAACCCTTTTTCCATTTTCAAGAAATGGTTCTTTCTAGAGTAACGATCTTGAAAATGACCATTTTTAAACTTAAATTAAAGAAAACAAAATTATCAGAAAACCTTATCATTAGCACTAATCCCTGCATTATAAACAACCACCAACTTCATACTTCTTCCTCATCAGGCTATGGGTTCTAACTTGCAATTTGATTGTCAATCATCTCCATCTTTGTCTCATCTTCAATAAGTACCCAAAGAACCGTTGAAAATTCATCTTCATCCAGTATGAGTTCTCGAGCTAGATCAGTGAGGTTGAAGATGATATCATCCTGCATATGCTCAACATCTGGTTGTATCATAGGTCCTTTTCCCTTAAGAACCATGTTTGAGAAACTAATTATCAAGATCTCTTCTTGCAAAAATTTCTTCTTCCAAACATTGTTCGTGATTTCTAGCTTGCTCTGCAATCTTTTCCAATAGAGTGATAACCCTCCTATATCTTGCGAAGTCAGTTTGTTGTTTCCATGCCATAGATCGTAATCCTAGAATAATATTCCCCTGTTCAGTGGCTGGCCAATTAAGGTCTGGATTATTAAATGGCAACTAATCATCATGAGGAAGAACCATCTGGGAAAAGAAAACTCATGATGGCATAGGTTACTTGAACAATTTCTAAAGGTGGTGCATTTAGTTTTCCTGCAAAAAGGTGATAATATAAAAAATTACAGTGCACGCCGCCACCTTTATGTGTCCCGAACTGTTTAACCTGTCATATATGACGGTACTGGAAAATCTCCCTTTGATTCATTCTTTGGGAACCGTGTGTTGCATGGTTGTTGGTCGGGTTTGAGGAGATTAGAAGGGAGACAAAAAGCTTTTGACACTTCGATATTGACCTTTGAGTGAGTATTAGGCATCTAGAAGAAACTAGAAATCAATCCTGTGAAGTTTTATGGCTGTCGCCCAATAAACATTGGCCTTTTCCCCAGGGATCGTGACATCAGGTGAAAACGAAACTTGGCGATCTCAAAGCAAAGTTTTGATACACTAAGATTTGACCAATAGGGTTTAACCAATAAGCGGGGACCGATAAGGATGACCATTTTAAAAAGGGATAGGTATTATTTTGAAAAATAACTAGAGGCTAACAGATAGGTAGATGTGAATTAATTAATATACATTAATGTACGAACACTTGCATGAAGAAAATAAAGTACTCACAATAATGGCAGGATTTGAAACTTAACCCCTGTCGATGAAGGTTTGGTTTTAACGGTGTTGTGTTTGGCTGTAAATCAGTCAACTATGAATGATCTGGCATATCTCTTCAATGTTTATTAACGTACAATAAACTATAATGTTAATATATTAATATATAATATATAATAATATATATTATAAAATAATATATAATATATAATAATATATATTATATATTATTATATAATATATAATAATATATATTATATATTAATGTATAATATATAATGATATATATTATATATTAATATTATAATATATTAATATATATATATATATATATATATTATATATATATATATATATATCCAACATCTAATATATTTTCATAAGGGCACCAACAATTTGGTTGGTGCCTTTTCTCAGAGGTATTAGATATTGGATAATATCTGGTATCTGATACCTTGTTTAGGAGAGAGGGAGAGACAGAGAGGGGGAAAGAGAGAGAGTAATTAGGGGGAGGGGGAGGTAGGAGGAAATCAAAAGGGGTTGGGCAAGGGATGAGAGAGAGAGAGAAGGGGAAAGGGCTCAAGGGGGTGGGTGTTGTTGAATATGGAGCCTAATCAGACTCAGAGGTTAAATTTTCCCTACTTTTATTGGTGCAGTTTCCCCCTAATTTTTTGACAGGGGTTTGGGGACAACACCCCCAAGATGAGGCCAAGGGGTAGCGCCCCTTGTGGGGTCTAGGGGCAGCGCCCCTAGCACGCTCTCTATCCAACTTTTATTATTTTATAAAGACGTCGAGTGTTATTTTTTTATGACTGACATATTGTAACCCTAATTTTGTAACCGACATAAGTTTTGATAAAAGGCTAAGTGTTGGGGTTTTTTTTGTAGAGAATTTTGTAGCATTTTTTGTAGCAGTATTGTGTTGCAAGGGAAAGATGGATAATAATATTGGACTCTTTGTTTGGTGGACGTAGCCTGAGTTTGGGTGAACCACGTTAAAAATTGTCTCTATGTTGTTATTATTTTTGTGTTTTTCATTCCTCTATTTAATATTTATCTGCATATAGTTGATATTTTCTAGCATGCAATTCCTAACAATGGGCAATTGAGAGGGAGATAGGGGGAGAGAGAG
Organism: Cryptomeria japonica; assembly: GCF_030272615.1. Taxonomy (NCBI): domain Eukaryota; kingdom Viridiplantae; phylum Streptophyta; class Pinopsida; order Cupressales; family Cupressaceae; genus Cryptomeria; species Cryptomeria japonica. The sequence continues at coordinate 16,409,201 of NC_081410.1, forward strand.
AGAAGGGGAAAGGGATCTAAGGAGAGAGAGATTAATTAGGGGGAGGGGTAGAGGGAAGGAGATTGAAGTATTAAGAGAGAGAGAGAGAGAGAGAGAGAGAGAGAGAGAGAGAGAGAGAGAGAGAGAGAGAGAGAGAGAGAGAGAGAGAGAGAGAGAGAGGCGGTTGGAAAGGGATAAGGGGAAAGTGATCTAGATAGGGAGAGAGGGGGAAAGGGAGAGGGAGAGGGAGAGATAGGGAGAGGAGGGGAAATGGATCTAGAGAGAGAGAGTAATTAGGGGAAGGGAGGAGGGGAGGAGATGGAAGTATCAAAAAAAAAGAGGGAGAGAAGGGGAAAGGGAGGGAGATAGAGAGGGGAGGAAGGGGCTCAAGGGGGTGGGAAAGGGAGAGGGAGAGGGAGAGGGGGAGAGAGAGAGAGAAGGGGAAAGGGAGAGGGAGATATAGGGAGAGAAGGGGAAGGGGATATATATATATATATATATATATATAGAGAGAGAGAGAGAGAGAGAGAGAGAGAGAGAGAGAGAGAGAGAGAGAGTAATTACGAGAGGGGTAGATGGGAGGAATGGGAGAGGAATTGGTCAAGGGATGAGAGAGAGAGAGAGTAATTAGGGGGAGGAGGGAGGGAAGGAGATGGAAGTATCAAAAAATAGAGAGGGGGAGAAGGGGAAAGGGAGAGAGAGAGGGGGGGGGAGGGGGAGAGATAGGGAGAGAAGGGGAAAGGGCTCCCCCTCAATCTAATTACTCTCTATCTCTATACCCATTTCTCCTTCTCTCCCTCTCCATTTCCCCTTATCTACCTACCTATCCCTCTCCCCCTATCCTTTGCCAACCCCCTCTCCATTTTCCCTTCTCTCCCTCTCTCCCCCCTCTCCCTGGCCCACCATCTCTCCCTTTGATGATATGTCCATCTCTCTTCTCTCCTCTCCCCCTAATTACCTCTCTCTCTCTCTCTCTCTCTCTCTCTCTCTCTCTCTCTCTCTCTCTCTCTCTCTCTTTGTTGGAAGTATGTGTTGTTGTGGTTGTCATTGATGTCAACCTTGTTTTTCTAGATAGGTGTTGGTCTTGAATGTCTGTGGTGTAGAGATATCTTGTTGTGTTGGTGTTGTAGTTGTTCTTGTTGCCCATTTTTGTTATTATTGTCATCTTTTCTATATGGCTTAGAGTCTTAAGCTTTTGTCAAATAGAGTGGAGGCTTTTTGTGGAAATAATTATTGATATTATCCTTTGGTCTTTTAAAAGCTTATTTTCTCTTCTTCATATTTATCTTATTATTATTTCCCTTACAAATAATAGTCATTTACATGTTTAAGAAAGGAAGGGATATATGACATAGATATGCAAATATACAAAAGAACATAGCTACAACTCATTAAAAGGTTTGAAACCAACCTCACAAACCTCATAATTGTAGTAAGATTTCTCGAGTAATAGTATAGAGGGCAGATTGAAAGTAAATAGAACCATATTCATTGTCATAGGAGGTTGAAGATAGTTCCCTAGAGATGGAGGGAGACATAGTAATAAATGCAACAAATGGGGGTAGTTTTGGAGCTCATATTGGCCACTTGGGTGGATTTTGAATTGCCTAATGAATAGGGATGAGGTTGGAGAAGATTTTTAAGCTTATTAAAGATTGTTTGAGGCACTTTTAAAGACCTTTATGATAGAGAAACTAACTTTATGTGCCCAAATAGTAGTTGGGAGAATAATAACAACATAGAGAGTAGTTTTAGAACAACTGAATGAATTGGAGTAGAAATATAGGGCACATGGAAGCAACCTACCGAGCATCTAGGCATAAGTTGATGTGTTGTCAATCAGGTGAGTAGATATAGCAACAAATACAAATAGAAGACTCTTTCATGGCAGTTCCAGGTATCTAGGGGTTCTTCAAGGCTCCTCAAGGGTGTGGATATGGTCAAAAGGAAATTTCAAGCTTTTAAAACACTATTTGCAGTAGTTTGAAGACCTTTTTGGAGGGAAATTCGGTTATATCCGACCCATCACATAGAAGACTTCTTAAAACATTCAAGGCAAGTTCATTGCACATGATGCTTTTTGTACTTAAATATCCAGTTGTACAGTCTTCTTTCCTCTAGTTCTTGCTTTTATTTTGTAGTCATTGTAGCTTTATTAAGCTCTTTTAAGCAAAGTAAAAAGACTCGTAACTCATTTTTTAGTCATTTGGTGACTATTGCAACATTGTAAACTCAAATTTTCAAAAGCAATGTAATAAATTATCAGATTTATACTATTGTAAAGCTCCTATACTCAATAAAGTTCAAGTATTTTCCTTCCATATGGCTTTACATGATATGTTTTAGTGTTTTTCATGCATATTTTTGTTGTGTTTTAAGTTTGAAACCTCTGAAATATGGTAATACGAGCATACATAAATAGTTATAAGACAATCATAAGCAGGTTATGAAATGTGGTTAAGTATTTTCAAGGCTATCCTATTGTGAAAACTTTGTATGTTCCTTTAAAATGACAATGTGATGGACCCTTTTTATGAAACATTTATGCAAGTGATGTCAAAAAATTATAAGTTGTGCATCCAAAATGGGTTTTCTTTGAGTCATTGTGAACTTGAACAAGAAGTATAATTTTATCTTATTTAGGTGCATCACCTTACATAGTTCACTTTTTCTTGTTAAAGAAAGTTCTTACCTTTTTCTCATCAAAGTCATTAGTTTAGTTTAGATTAGGTGATTGTAGCAAAGGAACCAACCTTCTCTGGAGGTTGGCCTCTAATTACAAGTTACCCACAACCTTAGAGGTCATCCAATGTTTCAAGAGATTATTGAACTCCAAGTTTAACAGGGTGCAAATGTCATTGACAACAATTTTTGGCACACCCAGTGGGATCGAGAATTTATTTTTCGGTCCATTTTCAGAACTTGTCTACTATTATTTGGTGTGTGCAATAGTAATTCTAGCCTTTAAGAGGCAAATAAGTCACATACCTGGCAAATCTAAGCTCTAGTTAATAAGATTTAGTGTATTGCAGCATATGAGAAGAGTGCAAACAAGGAGTAGCTCAATCCCATTTGAGTATTTATAGCTTTCTCCACCTAGGAGGAAACAGAGGGTAGCTGAAAGACCAAGGAAAACCCTTGTTTACTCTAGAAGAACCAATTCTACACCTCCTTCTACAATATTCCATACTATTATTCTACGTTTTGTTCCTCTAAGAGTTCAAGTTACAATGATTCCAGGAGCTAGAAACCAACCTTTTGTTCCCTTCAATCAAGGTGGTCCTCTAAATTTAAGCCAACATGATGATATACCTATGGCCGTCTTGAAGAGTATTCCAAATTTCACTGGTGAAGACCAAATAACTCCCATTGAGCATATCAAGGATGTGGCTAATGTTTGTGTTGTTCACCATGTCACTAAAGAAAATGTTGCACTTAGATTACTTGTAGTATCATTCAAAGGGAAAGCTCTACAATGGTTTAGAGGTCTACCATTTAATTCAATTGCCACATGGAACCAGTTGGGTGATTTACTATGAAATTTTTTTGAAGACAAATCAGACCATGTATCTTTGGTGGAGCGGTTGAATACAGTCAAGAGAGCTTCTCATGAGCTCATGGCAGGCTTTAATTTCTAGTTTCAAAAGACATGGGATAGGATTCCACAAATGGTAAGACCCTCATACAATTACGCTTTCTTTACTATTTGAGGGCTTTGAACAATGATATTTATATTATGATATAGTCCATGAGGGGTACCAAACTTCCATATGCTTATGCTTTAGCTATAAGAGCTGAAAGTAGCCTTATACAAGCTGGAAAATTTTCTCCAAGACAAACCATGCCAATATTCCTAGAATTACAACCACCTACACCACTACAAATACCCCCTATAGACACCTAAAACTTGCACAGCTAATTAAATGGATTTTATTCATTTAATCATCATTTAATCGCTTATTAATTAGACTAAGGTTTAATTAATATCCCTATTCTTCTAATTGACCTATTAATCAAATTAAGGATTTGATTAATTACCCTTTCTTCCAATCCAATCGATTAATTAAACTAAGGTTTGATTAAAGTACCCTATAGCTATTTAATTGAATAAATCTTGCTTATTTAATTAAAACCCCTTCCCCTTTTAATTGAATTTACATTTGATTCAAAATCCCTTTGCATTTAAATAAATCATTATTTATTTGTATATTGCCCCCACTTGCAAAATCCTACAAATGCAAGTTGCATCTTTTTGGCTAAAATAAACCTTTTATATTATCTAAAAATACCTAGTATCCCCTCCACTTCCATTCTCTTACATTTCTCATTAGCATCCTAAAATTCTTCTAGAACCTATCTAATCCTCTCATTATCCTAATTAATCCACTTGGGCTTCCCGAGGTTGCTCACACATGTGTGAGCACATATCCCCCTGTTCCCAAGGTGGGACCACATTGACTTTTCACCCCACTCCCCCTTGTGACACTTGTCACAAGGCTAGGTGATGGGGAGATTCTCACAAAGGAGTTACACCTTTCTCAATAAGTAGGTAAATGATGTTTTAGTGGGCTTCCAACAATATTTACTTTTCCATCTAACAATTCATACAATCAAACTCCCTTGGAGTGCTCCCTATCAATTTGTTTTCTGCAGTTGCTCTCAAGCATGGCTAGGATTCACTAGAGTAAATCCAACCATTAGATCATCCAACCTCCAACATATACTTGCAGGGGTTTTAGGGGGTTTATTATAGTTGCTTCAACTCCATTCAAGTGGTTCTTCAATTGGCTTTTCGCCATTTTCCCATCTCTCCCCTGTCTTCCTATTTTCTAGATTGAGTAGCTCTAGAGCCCCAATTAGCCCTACCTTCCGATTTTTGGGGAAATGCTCAGAAAAATTTCAAAGGACTCCCCAAAACCTTTGGTGATCTAATTACCCTTTTGGACAAAGTTTTGGATCCACTAGGATAGGTTGTCTGGTCTATCTGTACTGGTACGAATCCCCAAAATGGCACTTTTGAGGGTTTAGGAGTTAGCAGTCTTCACCAAAGGGATTTGTTGACTTCTACACCCTGTCACACCACCATCTCTTCTCTGAGAATTTTTTATGCATCTTACTTCCATTCCAAGCAATTGAAACAATCACATCTATTCAACCCTGTAAGTAAAAACAAGATTATCAATCATATTCCTAGTCGGGCTATGACAAAGCTTGCCTAGAAAATGATAACAAGTTGCTTCCCAACAACTTCCAAGCCATTCCAAAAAGTATATACACTGTACAAGGGTTCCATAACTTTAATCCCAAGGGTCATTTAGCAAACTCAAGGGATTTCGAGTTGGAACCATGGTTGGGCTTCTTAAACCCTTGCTCAGACCGTGAGCAGTACAATAAGAGACAATTTGTAAACACACTTCAAATCTGCACTAAGAGAAGATACAAACACTTCTTGAGAAACACAATATCATCCACTAAACCTTCATGAAATAATAGTAACAAGTTCAATCCATTTGGTACGGACTGCTGCTAAAAAATGACAAAATAATGGCAAAATTTGAAAATTGTCTTGAAATTTGATTCAAAATTTCTCTTGGATTTTTCCAACCCCTGTACAATCATTCAAAGAGATTTTTCTATTCCATTTTGGTCATAACCAACTCTTCATCAGTTTCCTAACCACCGATTTGCTAAAAAAATGCAAAGTTGGTCAAAAAGTTGCAAAAAGTTGTCAAGCAACAATGATAACTTTTGCTCAAATTTGCATTTTTGCCTTTTATGCATTTCTACTAATACTAAACCTCCTAGAATGACTCCCTAATATAAAAATGACATGACCAAATGCCTAATGAGGCTTTATAAGACGTTTTACATCATAATGCAAAATAATGCCATTTTAGGCTTACAAGGGCTCATTGGCCAAATATAAGAAAACCAACAAACCTTGGTGATAATCACCCTTGAAATGACTAAAAAACACACATGTGGACCTCTAAATGGTCCATTATTCAAACATTGATCCAAAATAAGGACAATCACTCCAAAAAAATTGAAAATACATCAACAAACTGGTTAAAAGCTAGGTGCTCCTGCACTATACTCCCCCAATGAGAAAGAAGTCAAGTGACTCCTTTAGGAAACAAAGAAAGGGGAATTCCAAGATTAGAAAAGTCTTCTTTAGGGACCCAAGTAGTCTCAGATACTGGAGGTTTCTGCCATTTGACCAAATGTTCCATATAGGCAGTGTGCCTTGTCTTCTTGAGAATTCTAGAATCCAATACTTTCTTGGCTTGTGGCATGATTGCAGGTGGTAAGGGCAGGTCTAAAAGTGCTTGAGAGACCTTTGAGACTCTTCTACATTCCTCTAGAAGTGTTCCCTTATACTACACCAAGTTTGCAACATTAAATATAGGAGATAAAGCCATGTCTCCGGGTAGGTCAAGTTTATAGGCATTGTTTTCATACTTAGCCAAGACCTTACAAGGTCCAATCCTCCTCATCTGAAGTTTACTAGGGACACCTTTTTGAAGCCTTTATTTTTTCAAATGAACCATGACCAAGTCCCCAACAACAAATTGTATATCCCTTCTCTTTTCATCTACTTTATCTTTGATCCTTTGAGAGGTGTCTAGTAAGGCTTTCCTAACCTGCTCATGAATCTCTTGCATGGATTGAGCCATGTCCATAGAATTTCCACTCTACTATCCCATCTTCCCAATATCTCTGAGCTCCAACATACCTTTGGGATGAAGACCATAAACCACCTCAAAAGGGCTCTTACCGGTTGATCTATTCACATTGTCATTGTAAGCAAACTAAGCTTGATGGATGATCTGATCCCAATCTTGTCCATAATCCTTTGTCAAACATCTAAGAAGGTTTCCAAGTGTTCTATTTACCACCTCTATTTGGCCATCTGTTTGGGGATGGTAGGTTGAACTGAAAGACAAGTTAGTACCCAATCTTTTGCATAAAGTCTTCCAAAAATGACCAATAAACTTTGCATCTCTATCTGATACTATACTGTTAGGTAAGCCATGAATCATAATGACTTCCTTGAAAAACAAGTGAGCAATATGACTAGCATCATGAGTCACCTTACATGCAATAAAATGGGCCATTTTGATAAATCTATCTACCACAATATAGATGTTATCAAATTCTAATTTGGTCTTGGGAAAACCAACAACAAAATCCATACTTACACACTCCCATGGCCGATTAGGAATAGGCAAGGGCTGATAGAGACCAACATTAGAAGAAGTACCTTTGTCTCTTTGACAAACCACACATTGCTCCACATATTTTTTGATATCCCTTTGCATCTTTGGCTAATAGTAGAATCTTTGGACAAGTTCCAAAGTCTTATTCAATCCAAAATGTCCACTTAAGCAACCATTATGCTTCTCTTACATCAATTTTTCCCTCATGGACCCTTTAGGTACACAAAGATGTCCTCCTTTAAATAAAAGACCATCTTGTAAGGTAAAATCTGCATATTCACCATGAAAATGATTTCTAAACTCTTGACAAACCTTGTAGATGGCAGCAAAATATTCATCATCTTGGTATAACCCCTTGAAACTATCCACTCCAATGCTCTTGAACTGCACTTCTTGAACTGTTAGCAACCTTCTACTTAATGCATTAACAACTCTATTACATTGATCTTTCTTATGTTTAATGGTGAAAGTATATGACTGCAAATACTCTACCCATTTGATATGCCTATGATTCAACCTTTCTTGTGAATTGAGGAAACTAAGAGCTTGGTTATCAGTATAAACCACAAATTCTTGAGGCAACAAATAATGCCTCCATTTCCTAAGTGATTGAACAAGTGCATATAACTCCAAATCATAAGAAGAATACCTTTTCTTGGCATCATTGAGCTTCTCACTGAAAAATGCAACCGGTCTATTGTCTTGACTTAAGACTGCTCCAATTGCTATATTTCTTGCATCACATTCAATGGTGAAGAGCTTGTCAAAGCTTGGAAAAAATAGTACCGATTGAGTAGCCACCTTTGTCTTTAAGAGATCAAATCCTCTTTGTGCTTCTTTTGCCCATTGAAAATTAGTCTTCACACCTCCTTTGATTGTGTCAAGCATAGGTGCATATATCTCACTGAATCCTTTGATGAACTTCCCATAAAATTGTGCCAAACCATGAAAACTCCTCACTTCACTTGTTGTCTTAGGTGTAGGCCAAATGATTATGGCTTCCACCTTATAGGTATTCTTCAAATCACCCCTTGAGATTACAAACCCAAGATATATCAACTCCTGTTTCATGAACTCACATTTCTCCAAATTGATAGTTAGTTGCTCATCACATAATTTCTTCAATACAATTTCTATATGCTTAAGATGTTCATCTTTAAACTTGCTAAAAATCAAGATTTCATCTAAATAAACAACAATAAATTTACCAATATAATCCTTGAGTACTTCATTCATGAGTCTCATGAAAGTGCTAGGGGCATTTGTGAGTCCAAATGGCATAACAAGCCATTCATAAAGTCCTTATGTGGTTTTGAATGTTGTCTTCCATTCATCTCCCTCCTTGATTCTTATTTTATGGTAACCACTCTTGAGGTCTATCTTGGTAAAGTACTTAACACCTCCTAAACAATCCATCAAATTTTCAATTCTTGGAATGGGAAACCTATACCCGATTGTAATCTGGTTGATGGATCTGGAATCAGTGAAAAGTCTCCAAGTACCTCCTTTCTTTGGTGCCAAAATGGTGGGAATTGCACATGGGATGATGCTCTTCCTTATCAGAACATTATCCAAGAGTTCTTGTATTTGTTTAACTACCTCTTTATTTTGCTCCGGTGTCATTTTATAAGCTGCCTTATTAGACAATGAGGCTCTAGGTATAAAGTCAATTTGGTGACTTATGACACGTTGCAGAGGCAAGGTTGCAAGTGCTCCATCACTAATAATGTCCTTAAACTGATTTAGAACCTGTTGCACTTCATTGGGAATGCATACTTTCTTATCCTTGCTTTCTTCTTTTGATTTTACTACAAGTGCAAACCCCACTCCTTCTCCTTCCTTGAAAGTGTTAAGGAACTCCTTCTCACCAACTAACAACACATTGGAACCTTTTGATCTGCCCTCTTCTTGGTCTCCTATGGACTGAATTTTATAGGTAATTCCATCTTTTTGAAAAGTATACGCATTCTTTTCCCCATGGTGTATTGCTGTTCTATCAAATTGCCAAGCCCTACCTAGGAGTAGGTGGCATGCATCCATTGGCAAGATGTCACACAAGATTTTGTCCTTGTAGCCTTCTATAGTGAACTCCACCTAGGTTTGTTCATTCACTAGAACATACTTCCCCTTGTTGAGCCAAGTAACCCTATAAAGATTGTAAGGAAAGCAAATGCAGAAATTTGCTTCCCTAATGTCAATTTGCAGGGGAAAACATAACAGTGTTTACAAATTTTTAACTTTTACAGAATATGGCACAAGAATGAGCATACACAATTAAACAACACGGAGATAGAACACACAAAGTTAACATGGGAAAACCCTTTCAGGAGAAAAACCCACCACCAACAAATAATGACTTTATTAACAGTATGTCAAAAATATAATAAAGTCCAGTCTGCAAACTTTCTTCACTTTGTCATACAATCATTCTAGATTGAAACATACAACACTTAGGTCAACCTACTTCATAGATTGATCAGTAGTTATTCTGGTTCGTAACCTAACATTCAATTCACGTTCGACTTCAAATACCAAACCGGTTGATCGTTCATCTGAGTAACTGCACCAATGGCTTGAAGTCTAACCACCTGCTTGCGTCAGTCTACATTCATGGAAAACCAATAATCCCACATGCATCAGGGAGTCAGGTTGGTTCCTATTCATATACACTGACAATCTCATCCTTAGTGTCTGAGTGTTCACCTTTTTGGACTTTGGTTCCATTGCACATCCGTGACCGGTCTCCACTCCATCAACCATAGGACAGACCACAAACATGTTACTCCAATCTCTTGATGAACTGGTACACAACTCGACCAAAGCAAATCCAAAATCGGTCGGCTCCATCGAACCATTGGGATAGCCTTCAACCGGTAGACCCGACCTCCCAATGATACCCGATCACTGAAGGCGACTCCATTGGGTCATTGACCAGATAGATGAAATGTTACCCCGATCTTCGATAATAGGTAGGCGACCTTATTAGCTCATCGAAACCAACACTGCGATATTACCCTGATTTGCATTGTTATCCCGATAACCTAAGGTGGTCTCATCGGGTCATCGACACACACCCAAAACTACTATCCTGATAAGAGAAGCACTCTGAGACAAACAGATCGGACTCATCCGGACTTTGGCATAACTTTAAATAGGAACATCCGATAGCCGATGACAACCCAGACCGCCTAAGATAGCTCCATTGGGTAATCGACACAACTCTGATGCAATCTTCCCGATAGCCAAAGTTATCCTGATGACCGAAGTCGACTTCGTCGGTTCATCGGGATAATGTCAAACCTGCTCCTCCGAGCTCCGATAAAAATGGATACATCGGCAAGAGTCATGCCAATAGAGCTCACAGATTTCCTTCACACTGTTTCATTGGCAAGAGTTAACTCGATTAGTATGAACAATGGTCAAGTGAATTAGAGGCACATTTCCAACAAACTCCCACTTGATGAGGAATTCACTGGACCAATTACCATTTCAGATGTTACTAAGGAACATGGGTATCAAGACCCATAGAATTTGAACACCACCTGGATTTGTGCGTTCTCATTGGTTTCGTCAAGGCATCTGCAATATTTTCCAAAGTGTCTACCTTGTTAAGATAAACTTTTCCATCTTCCACCATGTCACGAACAAAGTGATACTGAACATCAACATGCTTCGATCTGACATGGAAAGTAGGATTCTTTGCCAAACATATGGCACTCTGATTGTCATTCCAGATTTCAACCTGCCCTGCATCAAAACCAATATTTGAATTCAAACGCCTAAGCCAAACTGCTTCTTTACAATCATGTGCGGCCACCATGTATTCTGCCTCTATAGTGGACAAAGCGACTACAGCTTGCCGCTTGCTCATCCAACTAATTGCTCCACCATTTAGGACAAAAACATATCCACTAGTGGATCTCCTGCTGTCAATATCCCCTGCCCAATTAGAATTCGTATAATGACAAATGTTGAGAGTTCTCTTTGAATTCTTCAGGTTACCATGATAACACAATGCAAAGTCTGAAGTACCCTTTAGATATCTAAACACTCTCTTTACAACATCCCAGTGTGGCTTTCCTGGATTCGACATAAACCTGTTAAGTACTCCCACGGGTTGGGCAATATCTGGTCTTGTACAGACCATAGCATACATCAGAATGCCTATAGTACTTGCATGAGGTACACTTTTCATGTCTTCAATCTCTTTTGGAGATTTCAGACTATCAAGCACAGACAACTTAGTTCTGTGCAAAATGGGAACAACCTGTGGTTTACAGCCAAACATATGAAACCTGTCAAGAACATTGGTTATATACTTTCTCTGGCTGAGCCAAAGTTTCCTCTTAGATCTATACCTTTTGATCTCCATTCCCAAAATGTAATTTTCTGGTCCTAAGTCTTTCATTTCAAATTTCATAGAAAGCTGAGATTTTAAATCTGAGATCATACATTTTGTGTTTCCTATGAACAACATATCATCTACATACAAAGCTATGATAAGAACCCTATCACCATCGGTTTTGTAGTAAACACAATGATCAGATTTTGATCTCACAAACCCCAAGGACAAAACAAATGTATCATACTTTTGATACCACATTCTGGGAGACTATTTCAAACCATACAGAGACTTCTTGAGTTTGCATACCAGATGTTCTTTACCTTTTTCCACAAAGTGCTCAGGCTGGGACATATAAATTTCTTCTTCAAGATCACCATGAGGAAATGTTGTCTTCACATCCATCTACTCAATCTCCCAATCATATGCTGCTGTAAGTGACAAGAGAAATCTGATAGATGTTAGCTTAGCTACAGGAAAGAAGATTTCCCCATAGTCAATACCTTCCTTTTCCGAATACCCCTTTGCAACCAGTCTTGCTTTGTACTTGTCAATGTTGCCATCTAGACCATACTTCTTTTTGAACACCCACTTGCAACCTACATGCTTTCTGCCTTTAGGAAATGGCACCAAATCCCAAGTTCCATTTTTATCCAGTGATGACATTTCATCATTCATGGCTTCCAACCAAGAATCTGAATCAAGCATTTCAATTGCTTCTTTGACAGTCCTAGGCTCATCAGTATCTGCAAGTAAAGCATAAGCACAATTAACATTCAACATAGAGTGGCTGTACTTATTAGGTGTATACCTATTAGGTTGCCACCTCTCTCAAGTAGTTCTTCTCAACTTTGGTGTTGAGGCTTCTCGAGGTTCCACAGGAGGCTCATCATCAGGTTCTTCTTTAGAACTACTTAAACTGCTTGAACTCTCCTCATCTTCAGGTATCTCTGGAGATTCTTCTTTGGTTGGAGGAATTTCAACCTTGGCTTCTCCTTTCTTTTCTATATTATGATCTAGTGACATAGGCTTCAGCTCATGAAAAATCATACTTCTATTGTACATAACCTTACCAGTCACTAGATTCCAAAGCTTGTATCCTTTCACATCAACTCCATAGCCAATGAAGATACATTTCACCGCTTTGTTATCCAACTTAGATCTATTCACATCAAGCACATGAGCATATGCCTCTACACCAAAAACATGAAGGTGCCTTAAAGAAGTTTTCTTACCAGACCATGCTTCCATAGGTGTTTTGTCAACCAATGTTGAAGTAGGAGAACGATTCAACAGGTAACATGCTGTAGCAACTGCTTCAGCCCAGAATGTTTGTTCCAGCCTAGCTCCGCTAAACATGCTTCTTGCTTTCTCCATTAGAGACCGATTCAACCTTTTAGCGACTCCATTTTGTTGTGGAGTGTAAGGTACAATCTTATGTCTCTTAATTCCATGATCAACACAATACTTGTCAAAATTTGCACTACACTATTCACCACCATTGTCTGTTCTTAAACATTTAATCCTTCTCCCAGTCTGATTTTCAACAAGGTTCTTAAATTCCTTAAAATGATTAAACACTTCTGATTTACTCTTAAGAAAATACATAAATTCCATTCTTGAATAATCGTCTACAAAAGATACATAGTACTTAGACTTAGATAGAGAAGGAACATCCACTGGACCAAACACATCAAAGTGAGCATAATCCAGAATGTCAGAAGATTTATGAGAACTGGAATAAAACTGAACACGGTTATGTTTTCCATATATGCAGTGTTTGTAGAAATCGAACTCAAAACTGTAATCATCCAGACCTTCAACTAGATTCTTATTCTTCAAGGCTCTTAAACCTTTTTCACCTATGTGGCCTAACCTATTATGCCAGAGCATTGTTTTCTCAGCAGGAAGTTTAGCTTCCAATGAATTAGCATTATGCATTATTACAGTTGTCTTAATAGACTTTTCAGAAGTTACATTACAACATATAGGTTCAGCATTTAACTTATACAGTTTACCAATGCGATCACCCTTGGCCAATACAATGGAATCCCTAGTCATCTTGCAACCACCAGATACAAATGTAACTTGTACTCTAACATCATTAAGTTTACTTACAGAGAGAAGGTTTCTTGCCAGACCTGGTATATGAAGAACTCCATTTATACCCTTCATTTTACCATCTGGGAACTGAATTTTAATTTTGCCTCTCCCTAAAATCTCCAACGTAGAATCACTAGCTAAATATACCTTTCCACCAGCATACAATTCATACTTCAAGAACCACTCCTTGTGGGAGGTCATGTGAAAAGATGCGCCAGAATCTACTAACCAAGTGTCATCTGAGGTAGGTACTGCCAGGGCTGCTACAAATGCATCTGCATCACTTTGAGAAGATCCAGTGTCAGAATACTTCTTCTTCTTCTTCTCCTCCTTGCAATCCTTTCGAATATGCCCTTTCTGCCCACAGTTCCAGCACTTCACCTTTGACTTCTTGCCTAGAGATTTAAATCTCTCTTGAGACTTGGACTTCTTTCCTTTCTTCCTATCTTTGTCCTTTGGTCTGCCTCGAAAAGAGAGTGCATATTTTGTCATCTCAGAAGACTTCTTTCTCATTTCTTCTGACAAAAGAATATTAACCACAATATCCATCTTGAACTGGGTCATAGTACTACTGATAGCCATCACTAAGTGTTCCCAAGAGTCAGGCAATGAACACAACAACAACATGCAACGTTCTTCTTCCTGGATGGAAACACCAATAGAAGTTAACTGTGCAAGAACGATGTTGAATGCATTTAAGTGGTCTACCAATGGTGTTCCTGCATCCATCTTCAAAGAGTACAACTTCTTCCTCAAGAAAAGTTTATTCACCAAGGATTTTCCTTGATAAATATCTCCCAACTTATTCCAGAGAAGATGTGTAGTCTTCTCCTCATGGACGTTTAACATAACAGAATCAACAAGACATAGCTTGATTAGACCCCTTGCCTTCCATTTGGCTAAATCCCAATCTTCTTACATCATGCCTGTAGGCATAGAAGTTGCAGTCACAACAATCAGGGATCTCAATCGACCAACAAGTCTTCCATCTTGAGTTTCCATAGTTCGATACTGGAACCATTAAAATTCTCCATGTCAATGAGCTCTGAGGTGCTTGTCATCTTAACCTATAAAACAAACAAGTAGACACTCTACAAGACTCCCACAGAAATAGAATTGACACAAAAAACCAACCCTACCCAACAAGGATAACAAAACGGGCCAAGCTCTAATACGACTTGTAAGGAAAGAAAGTGCAGAAATTCTCTTCCCTAATGTCAATTTACAGGGGAAAATATAATAGTGTTTACAAATTTTCAACTTTTACAGAATACGGCACAAGCATGAGCATACACAATTAAACAACAAAGAGATAGAACACACAGAGTTAATGTGGGAAAACCATTTCGGGAGAAAAACCCACCACCAACAGATAATGACTTTATTAATAGTATGTCAAAAATACAATAAAGTCCAGTTTGCAGACTTCCTTCACTTTGTCATACAATCATTCCAAATTGAAACATACAACACTCAGGTCAAAGTACTTCACAGATCGCTCAATATCTAATCTAGTTCATAGCCTAACATTCAGTTCACGTTCAACTTCAAATACCAAACCGGTCGATCATTCATTTGAGCAACTGTACCAATAGCTTGAAGTCTAACCATCTACCTGCGTCAGTCTGCATTCATGGAAAACCAATTATCCCACATGCATCAGGTAGTCGGGTCAGTTCGTATTCACATACACTGATAGTCTCATCCTTAGTGTCTGAGTGTTCACTTTTTGGACTTCGGTTCATTGCACATCTGCGACTGGTCTCCACTCCATCAGCCATTGAACAAACCACAAACATGTTACTCCGATCTCCTGATGAACCGGTAGACGACTCCACCAAAGCAACTCTAAACCCGATCGGCTCCATCGGACCATTGGGATAGCCTTCAACTGGTAGACCCAACCTCCCGATGATACCCGATTGCTGAAGGCTTCTCCATTGGGTCATCATCCAGACAAATGAAATGTTACCCCGATCTCTGATAACTGGTAGGTGACCTTATCGGCTCATCAGAACAAACACTGCGATGTTACCTTGATCTGCATTGTTATCCTGATAACCTAAGGTGGTCTCATCGGGTCATCAACACACGCCCAAAACTGCTATCCCGATAAGTGAAGCACTCCGAGACAAACAGAGTGGACTCATCTAGACTTTGGCATAACTTCAAATAGGAACATCCGATAGCCAATGATAACCCGGACCGCCTAAGATAGCTCCATTGGGTCATCGACACAAATTTGATGTAGTCTTCCCGATAGCCGAAGTTATCTTGATGATCGAAGTCGACTTTGTTGGATCATCGGGATAACGTCAAACCTTCTCCTCTGAGCTCCGATAAAAATTGATACATCGGCAAGAGTCATGCTGATAGAGCTCACAAATTTCCTTCACACTGTTTCATTGGCAAGAGTTAACCCGATCAGTATGAACAATGGTCAAGTGAATTAGAGGCACATTTCCAACAAGGATCACTATGTGGAATTTTTTGCAGGTTGAGTTTGCTTACCGTTTCTTCTGAAACAATGTTATTAGTGGAACTTGAATCCACCACCACTTTACATACTTTACCCATGATCTTGTACTTTATCCTAAATAAGGAGTTTCTTTGGCTAGGTTCCTTCTTAACTAGTTCTTTGATCAAAACTCTTCTCATCATGAGATTCTCTCCAACCTTAGAATCTAAGCTTACTTTTGATGCCTTTGCATTTTCTGCATCTTCTTGAACATAACTTACTCTCCTTTCACCTCCTTAGGATGAAGAAGACTTCTAAGGACATCTATAGGCCAGGTGTCCAAGTTGATGGAAATTGTAGCACTTCATTGTGGCAAAATAGGATCCTCTACCTGATCCACTAGACCTTCCTCTACTAGAGTTTCTAGATCCCCTTCCTCTATAGCAACTCTTTCTATTGGAATCCCCACTCTTCTCTACCAACTTGGATTCCCCTTGGGATATTTGGTCTACACTTCTTCCACCATAGCTACCTCTATGACCTCTGCCATCTCTTCCCCTACCTCTGCCTCTGTTGCTTTGCTCTTGTTTCTTTTTACTTTTCTCTTCCACCTTGAGTGCCAATTGATAGCACTTATAAATAGTACTAGGGCACAACAAACTCAACTCTTCTTGTATATTCCATCTCAAGCCATTCAAGTACCTAGCTACCTTGATGCTTTCATATTCGACCACCTTAGATCTCAAACACAACTTCTGAAATTCCTCAGTATAGCTACTCACATCTAGTTCTCTTTGTCTCAAGTTTTGTCTCCTCTTGTGTAATTGAATTTCATAGTCTTCGAGGTAATATGCTTCTTTCACCTTGGCTAGCATTCCTTTCCAAGTGGCAATTGGGTTCTTACCCTCCTTTTGCCTGTCCTCTTGGATAAACTTCCACCAAGTCAAATTTTCTCCTCTCAATCTAGATTTGGCTACCTTCACCTTGTGTGCTTCACTAATCCCATCACATTCAAAGTGATTCTCCAATCCTTTAATCCATTCCATGACCACTTCTGGTTTCATTTTTCCACAAAAAAGTGGCACTCCTTCTAGGGAATTTCCTCCTAAGGCTTTGATGGCTCTACAAAAAGGTTCTTCAGGTAGTATAGGATCTGGTTTAGGTGTGCCATCCTCTTCTAATACTTATTTACCCTTCCCTTCATTGATTTTGATTGTTACCTTCTCAGTCCTGTCTTCAACTATGTCTAGTTTGCTCTTCAACTGTTGCAGTCTTACCTTGAGGAGTCTATTCTCTTCCTCTTGATCTTATACCTTTTTGGCTAACTCTACATTGGTCACCATCCTGAGGCTATTTTCTCCTACCGACTCAGTCTCTAACATCAACTGATTTCTTCCCAAATCTTAACTTGCTTTGATACCACTTTGATGCGGAGATTCTCACAAAGGACCTACACCTTTCTCAATAAGTAGGTAAAGGATGTTTTAGTGGGATTCCAACATCAATTTTCCATCTAACAAGTCAAACAATCAAACTCCCTTGGAGTGCTCCCTATCAATTTGTTTTCTGCAGTTGCTCTCAAGCATGACTAGGATTCACTAGAGTAAATCCAACCATTAGATCATCCAACCTCAAACATATACTTGTAGGGGTTTTAGGGGGTGTCTTATAGGTTTTTCAACTCCATTCAAGTGGTTCTTCAATTGGATTTTCACCATTTTCCCATTGCTCCCTCTTCTTCCTATTTTCTAGGCCTAGTAGCCCTAGAGTCCTAATTAGCCCTACCTCGCCGGTTTTTGGGCAAATGCTCAAAAAAATTTCAAAGGACTCCCCAACACCTTTGGTGATCAGAGTACCCTTCTGGACAAATTTTTGGATCCACTAGGATAGGTTGTCTCGTCTATCCGTATTGGTACAGATCCCAAAAATGGCACTTTTGACGGTTTAGGAGTTAGCAGTCTTCACCAAACGGGTTTGTTGGCTTCTACACCCTGTCACACCACCATCTCTTCTCTAAGACTCTACTATGCATCTTAATTCTATGCCAAGCAATTGGCACAATCACATCTATTCAACCCTACAAGTAAAAACAAGATTTTCAATCATATTCCTAGTCGAGCTATGACAGAGCTCGCCTAGGAAATGATAGCAACTTGCTTCCCAACAAATTCCAGGCCATTCCAAAAAGTATATACACTGTAAAAGGGTTTCATGACTTGAATCCCAAGGGTCATTGAGAAAACTCAAGGGATTTCAAGTTGGAACCATGACTGGGCTTCTTGAACCCTTGCTTAGACCATGAGCAATACAATAAGAGACAATTTGTAAACACACTTCAAATCTGCATTAATAGAAGATACAAATTTTGGCATTTGCATGATTGTTGGCATTTTACATGAAGATTGCATTAATGATATGTTATGTTTTGTCATTGATGTCAATTAAATCAGTAATGGTATTTATGATATTGATAATGATGTTGTTATTATTGATATTATCTTGGAACAAGTTGGAAGAGCTTTATGGAAGATGTTGGGAACTGATATGTAAGTTTGTAAGGTGAATCGGTGTATAAGGTTATACCTTTTCTATGCAAGTTAACCGGTAAACCCTACCAGTTGTTTTTGATAAACCCTAACCGATCAAGATTGTTGAAATGAGATCTAATGTTGAGCGGTAAAGATGGAGACACATGTGATCATTGTATGAGGATAAGTTCAAATTGTTTTGGTGTGTTTGTTTGTTTGATTGTCTAGGGAATGAGCTAAGTAATGCATAGTGCATGATGAGTTACAAGTCCGATGAAGCGATGATCATGGAGAATTTGGAATTATCTTGAAGAATGTGTATTGATTGTTATGTATATCCAATGGTCACATTTGAACCGATTTGTTTGTAATCTCTATGAGAGAATTAGGTTTTTGTTGTGTTACCAACCTAGTTGATTTGTATTTAAGGTTGATGAAGTTGTTGTGTTATGTGTTTGCAAAATTGGCAAAAATCAGTTGAGTGTGTGGTTGCCTAACTGGTGAATGGATATGCAGTTTGTGTAAAGGCAAATTGAAGCTTAAAAGGATCTGATCAAACAAATGTAGTGCTATTCAGACAGATCAAGAAAACCTGTTGTTTTTTAACAATTACAACATAATTGAAATCTCCTAACCAGGTAAGATCTAACAAGCTTGGATACTTCTTAAATCCTCTAACAAGGTGGTCCATTAGTTTGGATTTTCAAATCCTCTACCGAGGTTACTCCTAATAGGGCATTGTGCTTTTCATCAAGGCATTATTGAAATCCCTTAACCGGGTGATTCCTAACAGGATCAGTTCTTAATAGGACTAATTGTAAAAGCTTTAACAGGCTTGGCTCCTAACAGGGCAAAATTCAGAAGAGTTCATGATAGCTATCTTGTGAGTCTCATCTCACCATGGTTTTTACCTATTTGGGTTTTCCACATATAAATATTTGTGTCATATGGTGAATTTTTTTGTGGTTATGATCTTATGTGCTGATTTGATTAACTACTTAACTATTCTAATAAGGCATGATAACTGGAAGCATTGAGAGATTGAATATGTTGATATATGGTTAAGCATTTTGATGTTTACAAGGTTGAAGTTGTTTACTGTTAAGTTGGTATAACAGTTAACCAGTTGATGTTGAGTATTCTTATGAGTATTGATCTTGTCAAGTGAAAGTTTACTTTGTGAGTTTAAGTTTGAGCTTGAGAAGTTTGTATCAGTTTTTCAGATTACTCATTCACCCCACCCTTTCAGTTATCAACTAGATACTTATTCTTTCATCACACCTTCAATTGGTATCAGAGCATCTCAGATCCTCTTTACCTAAAAGCCTAACAACTTGAGGAAAAGATCTTGTAGATCATGATGAAGAAGGAAGGTCCAAAGTTCAAC
Source organism: Cryptomeria japonica (assembly GCF_030272615.1). Lineage (NCBI taxonomy): Eukaryota > Viridiplantae > Streptophyta > Pinopsida > Cupressales > Cupressaceae > Cryptomeria > Cryptomeria japonica. Next base: position 16,429,218 of record NC_081410.1, read on the forward strand.
AAAGAAAACTATAGGATATGGAGCGACACAATGAAGATTTACATTAAGAGTCTTGGAAGTTAGTATTGGGATCATGTCGAAACTCAATATATTGCACCTATTGGAATTATGACTAATGATCAGAAGAAAGAACAACAAGAGAATCATCAAGCGTTAGAGGCTATTATAAGTTCCATGTCTGATGTTGAATATGTAGATGTTCATGGTCTTGAAACAACATATGAAGTATGGAAAATACTTGAAGAGATTTATAGCGGTGATGAACATGTTAAGATTGCTAAAGAAGAGAGTTTAAGAGGAAAGTTTGATGACATGATCATGTCTGAAGGTGAGAATATCTAGTAGTATGGTCAAAGGATAAAAGAGATAGTTGGTGAAATAAAGAGTGCAGGAGGGAAAGTGGAAGATGCCACAGTAATCAGTAAGGTACTGAGAACCCTGTTACCGGTCTATGCTATTCGAGTTGCAGCTATTCAGGAGCTGAAATCCATTGACAAAACTAAGGTAAATCTTGACTCTATTATTATCAAACTTACTGCTTTTGAATTAAATGGCTATGATGGTAGTGTACAGAAATTAGAATCTTCTTTCAGAGCTTCTATCTCTAACCCATCTGTGAGAAAAAAGTAGAGATACTTGTCATGGCTATGAATCTAGATCCAGCAAAGATGTTGATGATGAAGACAACTTAGTAGAACTTGAAGCATTGTTGACAAAATGACTGCCTAGAGGCACTGGGAAATCTAGAGGTAAATCACCTTTAAATATTTTGCATGCAACAAGATTGGTCATATAGCAGCAAATTATTCTAATAGTGAAAATGAATACAAGAGAGACAAATTCAAGAAGTATAAGGGTAAAGGCAAGAGAGATTGTCTTATAGAAATTGACAGTGGTATTACTGATGAAGAATCTGATGATAATGCTAGTGAAGATATTGTGTTGGTAGCTATTAAGGAAGAAATGTCAAATCATAAAACACTAGTGTCCAGGATGGATAATTTTGATGATTGCATCATTGATAGTGGTTGTTCACATCACATGACCGGTGATCGAAGCAAATTTATTTCCTTGAAGGAATTTGATGGTGATGTTGTCAGATTTGGCAATGACTCACCCTGTATGGTTAAAGAAAAGGGAGTTATTTATCTTAATGGGAAGAGCAGTGCTAATAATATCTATTGGGTTGAAGGTCTAAAGCACAATCTTCTGAGTGTGGCACAACTTAATGACAAAGGATACCCACTGAAATTTAGAAATTGTATGTGCAAAATCTTTGACAACAAAGGTGAATTGATTACAACCGAGAAACGGACTAGAGGTAATCTATTTCATCTTAATCCTAAAGTTAGAAAATGTTTGATTGCAAAGATAGATGATAGCTGGCTTTGGCATAGGAGATTTTTTCATTTAAACTTTGATAAAATTGTTAAAGTGAGCAAGTCTAAAATAGTAAGAGGTCTACCTCAGCTAGACAAATCGGTTAATGCTCTTTGCAAAGAATGTCAGTTAGGAAAGATGACTTCTTCATCTTTCAAGAGAAAGTGCTTCTCAGCAGAGCACTTTATTAGATTTGGTCCATACAGATCTATATGGACCAATAAGAACTAGAAGCATCCAAGGTGATAGATATTTCATGATCTTCATTGATGATTGTTCAAGGATGATGTGGGTCATATTATTGAAGGATAAGAATGAAGCTTTTGGTAAATTCAAGGCATTCAGAGCCTTAGCTGAGAAAGAGAGTGGCAAAAAGATAAAATGTTTGAGAATGGATCAAGGCAGTGAATTTACTTCTGCAGAATTCACTAAGTACTCTGATGAGAATGGTATCAAACGACAACTTTCTGCACCTAAGACACCACAACAGAATGGTATCGCAGAGAGGAACAACCAGTCAGTGGTTGAAGCTTCTAGGACAATGTTGATACAAGGAGGAGTGGAAAAAACATTTTGGGAAGAAGTTGTAAGTACAACTATATACACAATGAACCGTGTTGTGATAAAAAGAGGTAAGGACAATACCCCTTATGAATATTGGTATGGAAGATCACCTGATGTTGGCTATTTTAAGATATTTAGTAGCAAATGTTTTATTAAGAGAGGTGATTATGTAAGCAAGTTATAAGCTAAGAGTGATGAAGACATATTTCTTGGCTATTCTACCATGAGTAAGGCCTACAAATGCTTCAATAACCGGACACAGAGAATTGTTGAGAGTGATGATGTTCGTGTAGATGAATGTCCTGAAATTTCAGAAGGAACCAATTCAGAGAAAAAAGATGAAGATCCTTGCATTTTGCTTTTGGAACCTGAAACTGTTAAATTAGAAACCAGTAAAGAAAATCCTGATGTACTTGTTCAACCAGAACAAATAATTTCAGAAGAAGAAGATAATGAAGAAGCTAAACCTGAAGAGAATGATCATGTTATTCCTAGATATGTGAGACTGAACCACAGTCCTGAGTAGATTATGGGGGATAAGGATGCTGGAGTACTAACTAGAAGGAGAATAAAAGAGAACTCTTGCATGATATCCACCATTGAACCAAGAAGTTCTAAGGAGGCATTTGGTGATGACCATTGGGTTAAAGCTGTGGAGGAGGAATTGGATCAAATTGAGAAGAACAACACTTGGACCCTGGTACCCTGACCAATAAAAAAGGATGTTATAGGAACTAAATGGGTGTTCAGGAACAAGTTAAATGAAGATGGTGTTGTAGTTCGCAACAAGGCAAGATTGGTTTGCAAAGGTTATGCGCAAGAAGAAGGAGAAGATTATGGTGAAACTTTTGCACCAGTAGCAAGACTGGAAGGTGTTAGAACTTTACTTGCATTTGTAGCCCATAAGAAGTTCAAGGTTTACCAGAAGGATGTCAAGTCTACATTTTTGAATGGGATATTGGAAGAAGAAGTATACATAGAGCAGCCTAATGGTTATACTCTGACAGATGAGAAAGACATGGTATGCAGATTGCATAAAACATTGTATGGATTAAAGCAGGCACCGAGAGCATGGTATGAAAGGCTTCATACATCCGATTAAGATAGGCTTTGCAAGAACTAGTGATGATAGTAACATTTATCTCAAGTCTGAAGGAGATAAAATACTGGTGAGTGAAGTATTTTTTGATGATATTATATTTGGAGGTAATGATGTCATGAGCAACAATTTTGTAGATGAAATGAAAAATGAATTTAAAATGTCTTTAGTAGGGGAAATAAAAAATTCATAGGCTTACAGATACAACAAATGAAGAATGGTATTTTCATTACTCAATCTAAGTATGTGAAAGAGGTTTTGAAGACTTTTGGCATGAGTAAACCAGTTGGAACACCAATGTTTACAGGTTGTAAGTTGTCCAAGGAAGATGACTCTAAGTCTATTGATGGAAAGGAGTACAGGTCAATGATTGGAAAATTACACTATGTTGTTCACAACAGACCCCCATGCGGTTGGTACTGTTGCTAGATTTTAGAAAAATCCAAAGGAAGAACATCTGATAGCAACCAAGAGAATTTTTAGATATCTGAAAGGTACAGTTGAGTATGACTTATGGTATCCATATGGAGGAAATTTTGATTTGAAGGTGTACATAGATGCTGATTGGGAAAGAAATGTAGATGAACGAAAAATTACTACCGGTGGAGCATTCTTTCTAGGAGGAAGGCTAGTTTCATGGAGTAGTAAGAAGCAGAGTTGTACTTCACAATCTACTGTTGAAGCTGAGTATGTTGCAACTTATATTAATTACACACAAGCTATTTGGATGAGGCACATTTTGAAAGGTTTGAAGATGAAGATCTCAGAACCTATAAAGATTTTATGTGATAATACAAGTGCCATAAATATTTCTAAGAATCCTGTTTTGCACGCTCACACCAAGCACATTAAATTGAAGTATCACTTTTTGAGGGAAAAAGTTCAAAGTAAAGATGTTATCTTAGAGCATGTTTCTACCAAGGAGCAGCTTGCAGATATTTTTACCAAACCTCTACCTAAGACTACATTTGAGTGTCTTAGAAGATAACTAGGGGTTGTACCCCTTCATGAAGTTAGTTGGGCATGATGCTAATTGCATCAGTCCCTGAATCACTTGTAGAATCTTACATGGATTGATGTAGAAGTGGATGTATTCCATAGGGGGAGCATCCAACTATAGAATGATATTTGATGCACAGTGAAAATTCAACATTACATGTTTTAATTTCAATTTGACATTGTTGTAAAAGGGGGAGAAGAATTATGTGATTGATGAGAAGAATTATGTGACTGGCAAAGGGAATCCAGTGACAGGCTGATGACAGACAATGTATGGTGAATTCTTGGTAATGTAAACTAGGATTCCTATTCACCCATCCACAAGAACAATTAGAGGCATTGATATTTGTATTTCCATGAATGCCAAAGGGGGAGATTGTTGGCATTTGCATGATTCTTGTCATTTTGCATGAAGATTGCATTAATGATATGTTATGTTTTGTCATTGATGTCAATTGAACCGGTAATGGTATTTATGATATTGATAATGATGTTGTTATTATTGATATTGTCTTGAAACCAGTTGGAAGAGATTTATGGAAGATGTTGGGAACCGATATGTAAGTTTGTAAGGTGAACTGGTGTATAAGGTTAAACCTTTTCTATGCTAGTTAACCGGTAAACTCTACCAGTTGTTTTTGATAAACCCTAACCGATCAAGATTTGTTGAAATGAGATCTAATGTTGAGTGGTAAAGCTAGAGACACGTGTGATCATTGTATGAGGATAAGTTCAGATTGTTTTGGTGCGTTTGTTTGTTTGATTGTTTGATTGTCTAGGGAATGAGCAAAGTAGATTGCATCTAATGCATAATGCGTGATGAGTTACAAGTCCGATGAAGTGGTGATCATGGAGTGGTTGGAATTGTCTTGAAGAATGTGTATTGATTGCTATGTAAATCCAATGGTCACATTTGAACCGATTTGTTTGTAATCTCTATGAGAGAATTAGTTTTTTGTTGTGTTACAGACCTAGTTGATTTGTATTTAAGGTCGATGAAGTTGTTGTCTTATGTGTTGGCAAAATTGGTAGAAATCAGTTGAGTGTGTGGTTGCCTAATCGGTGAATGGATCTGCAGTTTGTGTAAAGGCAGATTGAAGCTTAAATGGATCTGATCAAACAAATGTAGTGCTATTCAGACAGATCAAGAAAACCTGTTGTTTTCTAATAATTACAACATAATTGAAATCCCCTAACTGGGTAAGCTCTAACAAGCTTGGCTACTTCTTAAATCCTCTAACAAGGTGGTCCATTAGTTTGGATTTTCAAATCCTCTACCGAGGTTACTCCTAATAGGGTATTGTGCTTTTCATCAAGGCATTATTGAAATCCCTTAACTAGGTGATTCCTAACAAGATCAGTTCTTAATAGGACTTATTGTAAAAGCTTTAACAGGCTTGGCTCCTAACAAGGCGAACTTCAGAAGAGTTCATGATAGCTATCTTGCGAGTCTCATCTCACTGTGGTTTTTACCTATTTGGGTTTTCCATGTATAAATATTTGTGTCATATGGTGAATGTTTTTGTGGTTATGATCTTATGTGTTGATTTGATTAACTACTTAACTATTCTAATAAGGCATGATAACTAGAAGCATTGAGAGATCAAATATGTTGATATATGGTTAAGTATTTTGATGTTTACAAGGCTGAAGTTGTTTACTGTTAAGTTGGTATAATAGTTAACCGGTTGATGTTGAGTATTCTTATGAGTATTGATCTTGTCAAGTGAAAGTTTACTTTGTGAGTTTAAGTTTGAGTTTGGGAAGTTTGTATCAGTTTTTTAGATTACTGATTCACCCTCCCTCTCAGTTATCTACTGGATACTTATTATTTCATCATAAAATCAACAAACAGTTCTTGAGAAACATAATATAATCCACTAAATCTTCATGAAATAACAGTAACAAGTTCAATCCATTTGGTATGAACTGTTGCTACAAAAATGACAAAATATATGGCAAAATCTGGAAATTGTCTTCAAATTTGATTCAAAATTGCTCTTGGATTTTTCCAACCCATGTACAATCATTCAAAGAGAATTTTATATGCCATTTTGGTCATAACTAACTCTTCATCAGTTTCCTAACCACCGATTTGCTCAAAAAGGCAAAGTTGTTCAAAAAGTTGCAAAAAGTTGTCAAGCAATAATGACAACTTTTGCTCAAATTTGCATTTTTACCTTTTATTCATTTCTACTCATACTAAACCTCCTAGGATGACTCCGTAACATAAAAATGACATGACCAAATTCCTAATGAGTCTTTACAAGATGTTGTACATCATAATGCAAAATAATGCCATTTTAGGCTTACAAGGGCTCTTTGGCCAAATCTGAGAAAACCAACAAACCTTGGTGACAATCACCCTTGAAATGACTGCCAAACACACATGTGGACCTCTAAACAATCCATTATTCAAACATAGATAAAAAATAAGGACAATCACTCCAAAATTTGAAAATGCATCAACAAACTAGTTAAAAGCTAGGTGCTCCTACACCACTAGGCTTGCAAATCTGGGACCGCATTGATCCTCATCCTCTACCCCTTGTGAAATTTGTCACAACGCTAAGCCTTCCAACTTGGGACCACATTCCTCCTTCAATCTTGAGCCTTGATTAGTAATCAGTCTTGACCATCCATTCCTAAGCCTTCAACTTTATAAGATGAGCCCTTGTCTCATATCAAAGCGTCCATTGTCCACATTATTGATCCATCAATCCACTTTATGCATCCTTATTATAGTTGTTTTTTAGGGTTATCAAGGATCTCTCACTGTGCCTCTCTCAAGCATTTAGGCCATCTTAATTACATCATGTTTAGACTATATCATGTGTTAGATTAATCATTTAGCTTAATTGCATATCATTTCCATAATATTTTCATCTTCATCTTAGCTTAATTACATCACTTAATCCTTCAATTTGGAAACACACCTCCATCTTGCATATCATTTTCATATCATTAGTTTTGATCATCTAATCAACTAGGATCTTAGTTGCATCTCTTTAGATTCTAGTTCATCATTTAAATCTCATTCTTTAGATTGTCATCTTAAAGATCAAGTGCACTTCCAAGTGAGGGCCACCTTGAATCTTGAAGATCCTTGGAGATAGAGGACAACAAAATGATTTTGAGAGATTTTGATTGACTAATGTGTTTTGTTGATTTTAATCTTTAATGCAATGTCCCATTGGTGTGTTTCTATTGTTTGTGTCTCTTTTGTAGGTACCAAATTCTGAGCATACATTTTTGGCACCCACTATGGGGTAGACCCCTAAATTTATCAAATTTCTAACGTTTTTGTGCAGATCCGACCAAGAAAACTTTCAAGAATCTTTTAGCACATATGTTGTACGCTTTAGCACATTTATCCACTATTTTAGCATGTTTATCCACTGTTATAGCACGTTTATCCACCATTTTAGCATGTTTATCCACTATTATAGCACGTTTATCCACTATTTTAGCACATTTGTAGTATGGATTAGCGCATATGCTGTCTGTTTTAGCGCTTTTGCATTTCTGTCTTTTTTTTGGCTTCTGATAGTTTAGCACATTTGCAGTACAATTTAATGCATTCATTCTCTATTTTAGCGCATATACACTCTATTTTAGTGCATATGTAAATAAAAAATAAAAAATGCACTGTTTTAGTGTATTTACAATACAATTTAGTGCATATGCACTCTATTTTAACGCATATGTAAAAAAAAATTAAAAAAAATTGTAATACAATTAAGAATTCTAGGCTTCTCTAGCCCACCTTGGATTTTTCATTCTCACTAACAGGTTTCTTGCAAGATTCTAACAAGGGGTTTGCAGGGTTAAAGGAGGAGTTAATTAGTTCTTTTTGCTTACTTTCTTAAGTTAGCCTAAAAAGAACTCATCTTTTTTATTTTTGCAAGATAAAAAGAACTTCATCTTATTTTGGTGCTTAAAAGGAACATCACACTTCAATTTTTGGGCTTAAAAAGAACCACACTTGCAAATGATAAAAAGAACCACAAACTCAAATTTCTCATTTTTGCAAGTTAGGATCTCACACTTTATTTGGGCTCTAAAAAGAACAAGACAATCTTTCATTTCTTGCAGGAATAAAAAGAACAATCGACATCTTTATTTGCAAGTTAAAAAGAACAATCAACTTGTCCCTTTTGCAAAGTGATTTAATTTATTGCAACGATTTCCATTTTGTTGATCAGGATTTCCAATTCCTAGTTTAGAAAATCATTGCTATGTGGGACTAAAAAGAACACCATTTTGATTAGAGCAACATCTCCAATTAGTATTTAGGTAATCATTGCTTTAATAGGTAAAAAGAACATTGTATGCTTTGTCTCAAGTGGTAGGTATATGCTCTCCCCTTAATTAGGTGACCAAAAAGGCAAATCCACTCTTTTTATGCTTTATTTACTTTCAAGCATTTAACACCTTCAGAGGGCCTACCTTTCCAAATGCGTTGAGGGGGCTAGTGAGAAGGGTATAAACCAAGTGGGCAATGACTAAAGCCAAGTTTACCAACCCAATGTAATCAAATGTGGAGCATGATGAAAATCCCCTCCAATGATAGTGTGTATTTGATAACCTTCCCCTAGTATCCTTGTGATGCAAAAAGCCTTTGTTCTAAAGGTTGGGAAGTCTCTTAATTGTGTTTATCATTTGTCACGCTGAACAAAACCTTTACTACAAACCATAGAAGTAGAAACTTTGAGCCGAGTTAGTTGTCATACATTGGCAATATCATAGTGCAAGGGTGGGGAAGAATCCTCCCCCAAGGTTACTCACCATACATCTCCCAAGATAACTACTCAATTGAGGAGCAATCCTCTTTGGGTTAATTTCTGGAAAAAGGCAAAAAATAGGCACCCTCTAGGTGGTGACACAACTGTTTGAGCTGAAGGAGTATTGAGTGTGGGCTATGATATTGTCAATGACCCATTATAAAGAGTCTACTTGGTGTGTCTTATTTGTATCCAAACTAGTGAAAACATCGGGGATTTGAACACATCCTCCAAGATCATACACTAAATGTTTAGCATTAGGATGACCATTGTCTTCATGTGTGCTATGTATTCTTGTCACAAATGTTAAAACATATTGCAAAGTATCAATCAACAAATCAAAAAAATTAGTTCAAACAAAGTAATCATAAAATGGAGAAGTTTAAAAATCCAACAAAGCACCTTTTAAGGTGGTTATGAACTTTTCAACTATCTTTAGGCAAGACTTTCATCCAACAAGATTGGGAGAGTATCAAACCAAGTGATCAAGAGTTTATCATCCAACTATCTCAATGGCAACAATACTTAGCTAGGCTCTTGGTTCAGAATGTTGAGGAATCTATTAAAGTTTTGAATTAATTTGTAATGCTAGGTTTGGGGCCAACTTCTTGTTGGCTTCTTGTTGTCTTTTTCTTAGTTGCTAGTTTTTGTGCTGGTCTTTTGCAGCTATTTTGTTTCGACTCTTTCATGCTCATCTTTCATAATGTAATCGGGTTTCGGGTCCCTTAAAACTTGTTTTTACTTAATAAAAAACAATACCTAGCTAGGTATTCAAGTTAGTCAAATCAAGTTTCCATATCGAGAGACTTTATCCATATCATTTTACGTGCTTTGTCATAGGGGCCGATCTAACAAACCCTCTATTTGACTTAGTAAGCTTGAGTATCCAAAATGAAGTATCCATCAAGTCAACAATATCAACCTATCCAAACTGAAACTTTGATCACTCATGTGACTATCCCTTGTCGCTTGAAAAAGAAGAAGCTTATTCAAAGGAAATGAGTCCTAGCCTAAATCAAGATCAAGATATCATGACTCTCTAATCTAACCCCATTTTTTATCAAGATCTCACCTATCAAGAATCTTATGATGATCCCATAAGATTTTGGTATTCCATCCATGATGATCCCCTTTTATCTCAAGAGTAGAGTCCCATTCAACATCCACATCCTAAGCAAGAGCATGATATCCCTTCCATCTCCTTCACTAATATAATTCAAAATCATGAGAAAAGCACAAACTCAAATGATCCTACTTGAAGTCAAGATCAAGATCAAGGAATCCTTTCATTGATGTAGAGTGAATTGTCTCTCACTGGTTTGTGCTACCTTATCTAGGTATCTCCTCCAAGCTACACAAGAACCATCCAATGATTCTACACCTCACACCCTCCAAGGGTTTGAAAGACTTAACCTATCTGACCTTCCCAAGGTCCTTAGGTTAGGATAAGCACTTGTTGTTTTGTGAGTTCCTTTTTCTTGCTTAGGAGACCTTGTTTTCCCACTTCCTTTCACACTCAACCAGAGAGTTCAACCCCTCTTCCACAAGATCTTCATTCCCCATACTACACACATTAGGATGGATGATTTTGGAAGGATTCCCAAACCTATTCCTTACTCAAGAGCTTTGACACTTACCGGTTTGGTTTTTACAAACAAACTACACTTTTAGGCCTAACCAGAGACCTAATTCCAGTAGCCTTGTCAGTGGGGTATTCTGCATTTATCTACTAAACTTCCTTAAAAACCCTATGTAATATTTTACATTCTAGACACCCTTTTGGAGTTTACATACACTATCTCAAAACCAGAGGTGGGTTTTTGTCATTATCATATCTAACCCTTATCGGTTTAATTAGGCCTAATTGCCCCTTCCTAGGCCTAGAAAGTAGGGATTGGTCAAAAATACTTCACCATTCTATTTGCTTGAGTGAATTGATGATAGTTTAGGGTATGTTCTTCCATATTAAATTCCAATACAATCATACTTCACCTACATCCACTAGATTCACCTAATTAGAGTATGTTATCCATGATTCATAGTGCTTGCCAACTCAACGTGCCAAGCCTAGGGTATGGCGACAAATATTTGGTTTAGCTTCCCCTGTCTCAAAACCAAAAATAAAACATAGTATAAAAAGCAACCTAACATTCCACAAGGTTTTAGAGAGGATATCCACCCTAGAATGTTAGGCTGGAGCCATTTTGCTCTCAAAACCTTGGTTTTTAGGGCTCTTGGACCTACCTGCAACAAAATGAGATTATTAACAAACTAAAACACTTCAAGACTCCAAATAAAAAAAAAATGAAGATAAGACACTAGTATAACAATCCATGTCCCTATCTTGGGATTTCTCAATCCGTATAGGCCATACAAACTTGTAAAGAACAACAAAAACTCGGAAGAACACACCTCCCTCACCGATCCATTTGCCTGAGTGAATTGATGATATTTTAGGGTTTGTGCTTCCATATGAAATTCCAGTCCAATCATACTTCACCTCCATCCACCGGATTCACCCAATTAGGGCATGTTATCCATGATTCCTAATGCTTGCCAACTCAACGTGTCAAGCCTAGGGTATGGTGGCAAATCTTTGGTTCAGCTTCCCCTGTCTCAAAACCAAAAACAAAAAATAGTATACAATGAAACCTAACAATCCAAAAGGTTTCAGAGAGGACATCCACCTTGGAATGTTATGTTGGAGCCATTTTTCTCTCAAAACATTGGTTTTTAGGGCTCTTGGACCCGCCTGCAATAAAATGAGATTATTCACAAATTACAACACTTCAAGACTCCAAATAAAAAAAAAATGAAGGTAAGAAACCAGTCTAACAATCCATGTCCTTGTCTTGGGATTCTCAATCCATACAGGTCATACAAACTTGCAAAGAACAACAAAAACTCGGAAGAACACACCAAATGGGAAACCAAAACTTGTCTATTTGCTTCAGTTCTTCAACCACCTTCAACAACAACAACTGTTTATCATCGGTCTTTCCAATCCTTATATTGGCCTTGGATTAGTTACACACGCTCATAACCAACTGTGACAACCAACTAGCCATTGGTGTGTGAAAATATTGTAAAGTTGCTATGAGCAACTTTTGCAACTTTTACAATTTGTTGCATAGGTGAGCAAATTTTCTCAAACCCAAACTTGGTCACTTTCAAATGACTCATATGACCTTAACAAACTCAAAACAACATCAACCAACCTACATTAACCCAAAAACAACTTATCCTATTAAGTGCTCTACCTAGCACCATTAAGAGCTCACATGCCAACATTGACCAAACAAAGACTCTTAGGGCCCTTACAATCATTTGAGCACACACTCAATGGCCTCTTGGCCTTATTACAAAACTAAAAACATGATTCCAATATCCTGAAAAAAAACTCAACAAAATTTGCTAAGTGCCCCTGCACCATACTCCCGAGGTAGGAAAGACTCAAGTCCCTTGAGCGGATAGGGCTTGAACAGTGGTTCCATGCTTTAGTATATCTCCTTCTGACATCCATGTAGCTTCAGATTCAGGGAGACCTATCCATTTAACCAAGTAGTCTCTATAGACTCCTTTCCTAGTCCTTTTGACAATCTTGGAATCTAGAATGCATTCCAATGTCATCGGTTGGCTTGGGGTAAGTCTTGTATCCAATCTACTTCTTCAGTAGCAGTAGACTCTTCTTGGTTTGTAGCTTACTGAGTTCCTTTATACTGGAACAAATCACATACATTAAAGATTGGTGATATACTCAAGTTTGGTGGTAGTTCCACCTCATTGGCATTATTGCCATACTTATGCACAACCGTAAGAGGTCCAATCTTCTTCATACATAGTTTGCTAGGCTACCCCTTAGGGAGTCTCTCCTTCCTCAGATAGGCCATAACCAGATCACTAACTTTGTAGTGTACTTCTCTTCTTGTTTTGTTTTCTTTTGTCTTGTATTTATCATTGTTCTGCTGCAATGTTTTCTTGACTTGTTCATGGATCTCCTTCATATTCTTTGCAAAGTTTTCCCCTTGAGCACTCCTATTGTCCATGGAACTGGGATCTCTAAGTTCTAAAATACCCCTTGGATGACATCCATATACAATCTCAAATGGACTTCGACTTGTGCTCCTATTGAGAGAGTCATTGTAGGCATTCTCTGTTTGTCCCAATACTAGATCCCAAGCTTGACCATGTTGTTTGGTGAGATATCTCAGCAAATTACCCAAGGAAATGTTAACTACTTCAGTTTGACCATTAGATTGTGGATGGTATGCAGATAAAAAAGAAAGGTTGGTACCAATTTTCTTCCACAAGGTTTGCCAAAAGAGGCTCACAAATTTTGTATCTCTATCACTCACAATCCTAAGAGGTAAACCATGGATCCTTACAATCTCTTTGAAGGACAACTTTGTGATGTAGGAGGCATCATTAGTGCATTTTCAAGGCACAAAGTGTGCCATCTTATTGAATCTATCCACTATGACATACCTCCGCTATGACATACCTCCCATACCAGTATTCATATGGAGTCTTGTCCTTACCTCTTTTTACTAGAACTTGGTTCATTGTGTAGATAGTTGTACTTACAAATTCTTTCCAAAAGGTTTTTACTACACCTCCTTGTATCAACATAGTCCTAGCAGCTTCAACCACTGACCAGTTGTTTCTCTCTACTATACCATTCTACTATGGTGTCCTTGGTGCGGAAAGTTGCCACTTGATACCATTATCATCACAATACTTAGTGAACTCCACAGAAGTGAATTCACCGCCTTGATCTGTTCTCAAACATTTTATCTTTTTTCCACTCTCTTTCTTAGCTAAGGCTCTGAATGCCTTGAATTTACCAAAAGCTTCATTCTTATCCTTCAAGAATGTACCCACATCATCCTTGAATAGTCATCTATGAAGATCATGAAATATCTGTCACCTTGAATGCTTCTTGTTCTTATTGGTCCACATAGATCTATATGAACCAAATCTAACAAGTTCTCTACTGAGAATGACTTGCTCTTGAAAGTTGAAGAAGTCATCTTTCCTAACTAACATTCTTTACAAAGAGCATTAACCAGTTTGTCTAGCTGAGGCAGATCTCTTACTATCTTAGACTTGCTTACTTTAAAAATATTGTCAAAATTTATATGACAAAATCTCCTATGCCAAAGCCAACTATCATCAAATTTTGCAATCAAATAGTTGCTAACTTTAGGATTGAGATGAAATAGATTACCTCTAGTCTATTTCCTAGTTGTAATCAATTCACCTTTATTGTCAAAGATTTTTCACATACCATTTCTAAACTCCGGTGGGTATCCTTTGTCATTAAGTTGTGCCACACTCAAAAGATTGTGCTTTAGACCTTCAACCCAATAGACATCGTCAGCACTACTCCTCCCATTAAGAAAAACAACTCCCTTACCTTTAACCATATAGGGTGAGTCATTGCCAAATCTGACAATATCGCCATCAAATTCTTTCAGGGAAAGAACAATCATGTGATGTGAATAACCACTATCAATGATCCAATCATCAGAGTTATCCATTCTGGATACTAGTGCCTTATGATCTAATATTTCTTCCTTAATAGCTACAAACACAATATCTTCACTAGCATCATCATCAAATTCTTCATCAGTAACACCACTATCAAAAGCTACAAGACAATCTCTCTTTCCTTTACCCTTATACTTCTTAAATTTGTCTCTCTTGTATTCATTTTCACCTTTAGGGAAATTAGTTGCTATATGACCAATCTTGTTGCATGCAAAACATTTTAAAGGTATCTTACCTCTATATTTACCAGTGCATCTAGGCAGTCCTTTCGCCAACAATGCTTCAAGTTCCACAAGGCTGTCTTCATCATTAACATCTCTGTTGGATCTAGATTCATAGCTATGGCTAGCATCTCTACTTCTTCTCACAGATGGGTTAGAGATAGAAGCTCTAAATGCAGATTTTGATTTTTGTACACTACCATCATAGCCATTTAGTTCAAAAGCAGTAAGTTTGCCAATAATAGAGTCGAGAGTTACCTTTGTCTTGTCAATGGATTTTAGCTCCTGAATAGATGCAACTCGGATAGCATAGACCGGTAGCATGGTTCTCAGTGCCTTACTGATTATAGTGGCATCTTCCACTTTCCCTCCTGCACTCTTTATCTCACCAACTAGCTCTTTAATCCTTTGACCATACTGCTGGATATTCTCACCTTCAGACATTCTCATATCATCAGATTTTCCTCTTAAACTCTCCTCTTTGGCAATCTTAACATGTTCATCACTGCTATAAATATCTTCAAGTTTTTTCCACACTTCATATGCAGTTTCAAGACCATGAACATCTACATATTCAACATCAGATAAGGAACTGATAATAGCCTCTAATGCTTGGTGATTTTCTTGTTGTTCTTTCTCCTAATCATCAGTTAGGGTTCCAGTTGGTGTAATCTACTTGTTTTCTATATGATCCCAATACTGACTACCAAGACTCTTAATGTAAATCTTCATTCTGTCGCTCCATATTCTATAGTTATCTTTGTTGAACTTTGGACCTTCTTTCTTCATCATGATCTACAAGATATTTTTCTCAAGCTGTTAGGCTTTTAGATTAAGAGGAGCTGAGATGCTCTGATACCAATTGATGGTATGATGAAAGAATAAGTATCTGGTAGAATACTGAGAGGGGGGGGTGAATCAGTATATTGAAAACCTGATACAAAGTTCCCAAACTCAAATTCAACCACACAAAGTAAACATATCTCAATCAAGATTAATATTCATAAGAATACTTGACATTAACCGGTTTAACTGTTATGACAACTTGACAGTAAAAAACTTCAATCTTGTAAACATCAACAATGCTTAATCATAACTCAACATATTCATCTCTCAATACTTCCAGTTAACATGCCTTATCAGAAGTTAATCAAATCAACAAATAAGATCATAACCACAAAAGCATTCACCACTTGACATAAATGTTTATACGTGGAAAACCCAAATAGGTAAATACCATAGTGAGATGAGACTCACAAGGATAGCTATCTGAACTCTTCTAAAGTTCACCTTGTTAAGAGCCAAGCCTATTAGAGCTTTACAATAAGTCCTATTAGGAACTAATTCCTGTTAGGAATCACCCGGTTAAGGGATTTACAAATATCTCTTGATGAAAAACGCAATACCCTGTTAGGAGTAACCTCGTTGGAGGATTTAAGAATCCAAGCTAATGGACCACCTTGTTAGAGGATTTAATGAGTAACCAAGCTTGTTAGAGGTTACCCGGTTAAGGGATTTAACTTTTGTTGCAATTGTTAGAAAACAACAGGTTTCTTGATCTATCTAAGTAGCACTACATTTGCTTGATTAGATCCTTTTAAGCTTCAATCTGCCTTCACTCAAAGTGCAGATCCATTCACTGGTTAGGGAACTACACACTCAACAGATTTCTGCCAATATTGCCAACAACTTTTTACAAACAACTTCATCGACCTTAAATACAAATCAATTAGGTCGGTAACACAACAAAAACCTAATTCTCATCATCAAGAAACAAGTCGGTACAATCTTGACCGTTATAAATCATGACAATCTCTTCACATTCTTCAAGAAAATTCCAACCGCTCCATGATCACCACTTCATCAGACTTTGTAACTCATCATGTGTTGTGCATTAGATGCAATCCACTTTGCTCCTTCCCTAGACAATAAACAAATGTGCCAAAACAGTTTGAACTTATCCTCATACAATGATCACACATGTCTCCATCATTACGGCTCATCAGATAATAAACCAACAAACTTGATCGGTTAGGGTTTAACAACTGATAGGGTTTACCAGTTACAATGCATAGAAAGGTTTAACCCTTTACACTAGTTTATCGGTTCAATTCACAAACTTAACATACCGATTTACTACATCTTCCACAAATCTCTTCTTACTGGTTACTAGCCAATATCAACAATAACATGAATACCATTACCGGATCAATTGACATCAATGACAACATATCATTAATGCAATCTCTTATGCAAAATGCCAACAAACTGCAAATGCCAACACAAAATAGTGCTGGTATATTTAGATGATATCATTGTTTTTTCAAAGAATGTAAGTGAACACCTTACTCATTTGAGGTAGATTTTTGAAAGGTGTAGAGAGTTTGGGACTTCTCTTGATCCCAAAAAGTGTGTATTTGTTGTTCATGAAGGTAATTTGTTGGGTTATGTAGTGTCAAAGCATGGCATTACTATTGATCTTGAAAGAGTAAGTGTCATTTTGGCTCTTCCTTAGCCAACACATAGGAAAGTTTTACAAAGTTTCATTGGTAGAATCAACTTTTTTAGGAGGTTTATACCTGATATAGCTGATTTATTGAGTTCACCAACATTCATGTTGAGGAAAAATATGCCTTTTAGTTGGACCAAAGATGTAAAAAGGAGTTTTGATCTTATTAGGGAGGCTTTAGCAACTGCACTTACATTATTAAACCTAGATTTTTCAAAGGACTTCATTATAAATGCTTATGGAAATATTGACTCTATCTCAACTATGTTGGTATAGTATAATGATGAAGGTCTCCAAAGCAACCTTTTTACATTCTTCAGTCAAGCACTTAAGGACTATGAGCTGAGGTATACATTTGTTGAAAAACATGTGCTTGTTGTTATAAGGAGTTTGAAAAAATTCAAGCATATGTTGTCAAATAACAAGATTATTTTGATGGTTTCTCACCCAAGCATGAAGGAATTTTTGTTGAGAAAGGATCTCAATGATAAGAGAGTTGGTTGGGTGACCAAAGTAATAGAGTATGATGTTGAAGTTAAGGTCACTAAGATAGTCAGAGTGAAAGGCTTGTGTGAAGAGCTTGTTGAAACCATAAATAGAAGTCAAGAACATGAACACGAGGTTGTCCTAGCACTACAAGATGAAGGACAAACAATTGTTCTAGAACCTACTATAAGTTGGGTGCAAGATATGGCTCATTTCTTGCAAAGTGGTGAGTGTCCTCAAGGTTTGGATAAATATAAAATAAGGTATTACAGGTTGTAGTCTATACCTTATGTGCTTCTCAATGATGTTCTTTTTCATAAGGATTTCAATGGTGTGTTATTAAATGTATTGAAACTAATCAAGTTGAGAAAGTGTTGCATGAGTTTCATGAAGGGTTAGATGGAGGTCACTTTTCACCAAGAGCAACAACTCTTAAAGTTGTGAAAGGGGATTATTATTAGCATAGTTTGTTAAAAGATGGATACTCATGGGTTAGAAAGTGTAAAGAATGTGCTATGTTTTTAGGAAAGGAGAAGTGAGCAACACTTCCTTTGGAGTCCATACAAGTGGAACAACCCTTTATGAAGCTGGGTTTAGACTTCATTGGGATCATAAATCCTCCTTCAAGTGCTAGGCATAAGTGGGTGCTCACGGCCATAGATTACTTTACCAAATGGAAAGAGGTAGTTGCACTCAAAGAGGCCAATGGCTATACTATCCTAAGTTTTTATGATCTTATTACAAGGTTTGGTGTCCCAAAATCCATAGTTTCAGATAATGCTCTTTCTTTTGTGGGTACTAGAATAAATAATTGGGCTTTGAAAAATGGTGTTTGTACATGAATACTTCTTATAACTATTACCCTCAAGGTAATGGACAAGAAAAGTCCACAAATAAGAACCTAATCATTAAAAAGACCATTGAGGGTAACCAAAGAGCATGGCATACTAGATTGAAATCAGCACTCTCGGTTGATTGGATAACCCCCAAAAGCGCTATAGGACACTCACCATTTAAGATGGTCTATGTAAAATAGGCAAGGTTGCCTATCTCACTTGAGCTTCTAGCTCTTGATTTACAAAATTAGTTAGAAATGATTGAAGAGGAACTATGACAACGAGGTTAGCTCAGCTGGTTGAGCTAGAGGAGACTAGAAATGAGGCCACGAGGAAGATAGAACAACACCAAGCATAGATGAAAATATATTTTAACAAGAGGGTATCCCCAAGATCATTCAAGGAAGGTGACATAGTGATAAAGTGGGATGAACTCAAAAGCAAACCAAGCAAGCACTCCAAGTTTGATGCTTTTTGGTGTGGACCTTACATTATGTCTGAGTGTAAACAACACAATGCATTACAGTTGTCTAAGTTGGATGGAGAAGTGGAACCAATCCAAGTCAATGGGATTTATCTCAAGCATTTATTCTAACGTAAAATCAGTCCTTTGTACATATTAGAATACATTGTTTAGTGTCAAATAAGTGTTGTAGCACATTATTTTTCTAATTTTTGTTTCCTCCAAGTGCTGATGCACAATAGTTTTCAGTTTTAGTTGTAGTTTTAGTTTTAGTTAGTTTCCTAGTAATTTTAGATAGTGGAAACCATTGTGTGAGGTATGGTTGAGTTTGTTTCAAGTCTTCTCATGACTCCATAGACCAATGGAAGTTCAAGGCGGCTGGTCCTAGTGTTTTAGCAAGCAAAACTCTAGTAGAGGTCACCAGGAATGTTGCTCATTTTTGTTATTATTGTCATCTTTTCTATATGACTTAGAGTCTTAAGCTTTTGTCAAATAGAGTGGAGGCTTTTTGTGGAGAGAATTCTTGATATTATCCTTTGGTATTGTAAAAGCTTATTTGTTCTTCTTCATATTTTTCTTATTATTATTTCCCTTACAAATAATAGTCATTTACATGTTTAAGAAAGGAAGGGATATAGGATAGAGATATACAAAGATACAAAAGAACATAGCTACAAATTATAAAAAGGTCTGAAACCAACCTCATAATTGCAATAAGGTTTGTTGAGTAGCAGTATAAAGGGCAAATTGAAAGTAAATAGAACCATATTTATTGTCACAAGAGGTTGAAGGTAGTTCCCTATAGATGGAGGGAGACATGGCAATAAATGAAACAAACGGGGGTAGTTTTGGAGCTAATATTGGCCACGCCACTTGGGTGGATTTTGAATTGCCTAATGAATAGGGCTAAGGTTGGAGAAGAGTTTTAAGCTTATTAAAGACTATTTGAGGCACTTTTAAAGACCTTTATGACAGAGAAACTAACTTTATATGTCCAAACAATAGTTGACAGAATAACAACAACATAAAGAGTAGTTTTAGAAAAGTTGGATCAATTGGAGTAGAAATATAGGGTGCATGGGGGCAACCTACCGAGCATCTAGGGGTAAGTCAATGTGTTGTCAATTAGGTGAGTAGATATAGTAGTAGATAGAAGACTCTTTCAAGGCAATTAAAAGTATCTAGGGGTTCTTCAAGGCTCCTCAAGGGTGTGGATATGGTCAAAAGGCAATTTCAAGCATTTAAAACACCATTTGTAACAGTTTGAAGACCTTTTTGGATGGAAATTTAGTTATATCCCACCCAACACATAGAAGACTTCTTCAAACATTCAAGGCAAGCTCATCACACATGATACAAGCATTCATGATGCTTTTTGTACTTAAATATCTAGTTGTAGTCTTCTTTCCTCTAGTTTGTGCTTCTATTTTACAGTCATTGTAGCTTTACTCATCTCTCTTAAGAAAAGTAATAAGACTTGTAACTCATTTTTCAGTCATTTAATGACTATTACAATATGGTAAGCTCATATTTTCAAAAGAAATGTAAGACATTTTCATATTTATACTGCTGTAAAGCTCCTATACTCAATAAAGTTCACGTATTTGCCTTCCATATGGTTGTTCATGATATGTTTTAGTATTTTTCATGCATATATTTTTTGTGGTTTAAGTCCAAAACCTATGAAATATGATAATACAAGAATACATAAACAATTCTAAGACAATCATAAGCAGGTTATGAAATGCAGTTTAGTATTATCAAGGTTGTCCTATTGTGAAAACTCTCTATTTTCCTATAAAAGAATATTGTGACAACCCCTTTTTATGAAACATTTATGCAAGTGATGTCAAAAAAATATAGGTTGTGCATCCAAAATAGGTTTTCTTTGAGTCATTGTGAAGTTGAACAAGAAGTATAAGTTTATCTTATTCAAGTGCATCACCTCACATAGTTAGCTTTTTCAAGTTCAAGCAAGTTCTTACCATTTTCTCATCAAAGTCATTAGTATAGTTTAGATTATGTGATTGCAGAAAAGTAACCAACCTTCTCTGGATGTTGGCCTCTGATTCAGGTTACCCACAACCTTAGATGTCATCCAATGTTTCAATAGATTGTTGAACTCTAAGTTCAACAGGGTGCAAATCTCATTGACAATAATTCTATTGGTTATTTCAGAAGTGTTAGGGTCTAGAAAGTGTTGCTAATGATGTTTGTTATTGTTATCTTCTTTGGATATAGTTTTGGTGTCATGGATATGATAATTTTGTGGTCCATAAATGTCTTTGTGTTCTTTGGGTGTTGCAACATTGTTCATAGCTAGTTGTGATATTCTATGTTAGACCTATCCTTAGGTCTAAATATGATTTGTGGGAGATTGTTTGATGTGCTATGGGTCCCACCGTAGCATGTGGAAATCCAAATTCAAGTTCTTTGCATTGGAGGATATGTTTTGACTGGTAATTGCTTATATGAATGTGTAGCATGTTGATATGTTGTTTGTTCTATTTTGATGATTGTGGATTAGTTGATCTTTGGAAGATGTGCTTTGGTCCCCTCTTTCTCCTGGAATGGATCGACATGTTTATTTTTGGTCTGGGACATATATTTTGGTTCAGCCTGACTTTGTTCAAGCTTGATGATCTATCTTGTATATAAGGATGTCAATGTGATTGAGTTGTGTGTGGGAAAGTGTGATGAGGTGTGGAGTGTAGAGGTATGATGTGAAGATAGTCAGTAAGGTTCAGTGAAGAGCAGTGAAGAAGATTTGTGTTCAAATGATATGTAAATTATGTTGAGACTATGGCATAGATATGAGACAGAGTGTTGGAAGTTGAGGTCCGAGTTGTGTGTGCTGATGTTGGTTGCTTGATGTAGAGTTCAAGGATAGCTTCATGATCTATAGATCCTTCTTTTCATATCATTTTTGTATCTTGTCCTATTCCAGTTAGCTTCAGGTTTTTCTAGTCCTCTTTTGTATCTTGCCCCAAGAGTAGTTAGCCTTGGTTTGCAAGTCTGAAGAAGTGAACTCTTTTCTTTATAATATGATATACATAGTGGATATATTTTTGTGAGCGGGTTCTCACCATGGTTTTTCCATATCTATTTTTTCTACATAGAAAATATTGGTGTTATTATGTTGGATGTGTGTTGATGTTTAATTGTTTATGTACTGAATTAATTTTTGTTTTAGATTAATTCAACCCCCCTCTCAGTCCTACCTTGGGTTCAACTCTCTCTCTCTCTCTCTCTCTCTCTCTCTCTCTCCCTCCCTCGTTTAATTGTTTATGTATTGAATTAATTTTTGTTTTAGATTAATTCAACCCCCCTCTCAGTCCTACCTTGGGTTCAACTCTCTCTCTCTCTCTCTCTCTCTCTCTCTCTCACACCCTTTCCCCTTCTCACCTTATCTCTACATCTCCCTTTCCCCTTCTCTCCCTCTCCCCCCCCTCTCTCTCTCTCCCTATCCTAAACAAGGTATCAAATATATGATATCTATGAGAAAGGGCGCCAACAATATGAAAAGATAATATAGGATCAGATAATCTAATATTATCCATTATCTAATACCTGGGCCACACAAAATAGGAAAGTGGACCATTTTGAGCATTCTAACAGTCCGTGCATTCTTTTTGCAAGCAAAAAACATGAGTTTTTAGACACACAAAGAAAAAATTATTCTTCTTTTAGAATCTTTTACACAAATTTGTCATTAGAAATCATTTTTTAGAATATTTGTAGAGGTATAATGAGGAGCAACAGTCGTCGAAAGAAAAAATGTAAAAGAAAACTTTAAGAACAACAAATTAAAGCATATAGACAAAGAGATAGAGAAATTCATAGGAAGAGAAGACAAGGTATGCCAAATATTGGTGAAGCCTCTACAAATATTATTTCAAGTGAAGAGGAAATCAAATATGCAAATGTTGAGCATGATATTAAAAATGAAAATAAAAATGTAGATATTGATACTGGAAATGTTGAACATGATATTCAAATTGGGAATGAAAATGTTGAAATTGATATTCAAAATGTTTAACATGATATTGAATTTGGAAATGAAAATGTGGGAATTGACAGTGAATAAATGTTGGAATTGACATTGAAGGTGAAAATTTTGGAATTGACATTGAAGGTAAAAATGTTGAACCAAGTGAACATTATGTATCACCAAATTACATGAGAAATGAAGACCCTCTCGTGGAAGAAAGAAAAATTCCAAAATAGATACCTACAAGAACTCCAAAATGGTTACTTGAAATTGATGAGAATATTATAGACAATCTTGAAGGCAAGATGTCTACACAAACCGTTCGATTGTAGCTATGCAACTTTGAACCAATATTTTAGCAATAAGACATTGATCGAGAAATGCCAACTTTTTGTATAATTGCTAAAGATGCAAAATATGAGACCTTTGCTAGCCAAAATGAAGATTCATGTGAACAAGAAGATGAAGAAAAATTCTATTATTGTCAAAAATATTTTTAATGCTCTCAATTTTATTGGAAAGAATAGCAAGGAAAAAGATAAGAGAGTTTCTCTAAGAGTGATTACAACATCCTTAGTAAGCCATCAATTGAAAAAGGCTCACTTTATGAGATAAAATTGCATTGATTTGAACATAAATCATAAAAAATTGGATAGAACACTTGCAAGAAGAGAAAGACTCGATGATCCTCTTCAAAATTATACATGGGATTTTTGTGGGAGACTTCCACATGTTGATAAGAAGTTCACTAATAATGTAAAGGAGTAAATTAAACAACTTTGGCACTCTAACTCTAGAGTATCACCCAATGTAAAGGATGTTTTAAAGTTAATAATTGACAATCAAGACCACACACCCCATCCTAAACATTTCTTGGAATGAAGCCAAACAATGTTGTACAAAATATTTTGTGAAATGCATCCAACTTTGCAAATCTCATAAAGGGATTTTGAATCTTTGAAGCAATTTTATTGTGTACCTCTTAAGATTCGTAATACTTGTTGCAATTACAATGTGGAGTTTTCAATGTACCATGAACTATTATGCTACATTTATTCTAATTTTCATACTAATGAAATGTTGTAGGAGTATGGTGCAATGCAACTTCTGAGATCATCGGGAGACTTGCTAGATCTATTTTTATGTCCTAGAGATGATGGATGTTTTTTCTATAGAAATGATTGTTCAAATGATAAGTGTTCATAACGTGGTGGCTTGTCAAAGTTTGTTTCGTGTTTTCATGAGGGCAGTGAACATGAATTTGGAAGAATATTGTTGAGAAAAAGATATATGAGATGATCAAATATATTTTGAAGAGTGGAGGTGAAGGTTCTAGATGTGAGTTGGTCTCTAGAGAAGTCAATGTTGCTTATTTTATTTTAGATTTTAAGGAAAATATTTTCTACAAGTATGCAAGGCATACCCATATGTCTTAGTGGTTGAATAAAAAATTCAGGATGTGTAAGAACCCTTTACTGATTGGCACTATTATATCAATGGTCTATTTTGCAGAAAACTACACATTGCAACCACAAAATGAGGTAAAATCTCAATATTACAATTCCATTCAATTTTCTATTTTTGTCCACATGACATATAGACATGCTCCTAAAAGTACAAAAGAGGACAACAAGATAATTAGGGAGTATCATTTGTATATGAGTGATGATAGATCTCACTCCTCCAAGTATGTGCAACATTGTTTCGAGAATTTTTGAGTTCTTGTAGGAGAAAGATATTATAATAGACCGACATTTCATTTGGTCAGATAACTAGACAGGTCAATTCAAGAATGTTATTATTTTTTATTGGTTGATTAGAATGCATGCAGAGAGGGGTGTACATCATATTTGGAGTTTTTTTTAAGTTGGACATGGGAAAGTGGAGCATGATGGAGCGGGTGCATGTTTGAAGAGTGATCTAGTTAAGGAGAAATTGAGGATTTTAGGTGCTAAATTCTCTAATGCATGTTCTATTGTTTATTAGTGTAGTTCAGCAATGTCACAGGGAGGGACACTTGATTCACACATGCATAGATTTGTTTGCTTAGTTGAGGAGGGCATAGTAAGAGAAAAATTGGGAGGCAAAAGAGGAGTATACCTAGGGTATAACTGCCTAACCAAACATGTTAGCACTGACGATTCATGCCCATGATGAATAAAACAAGAATTGGGCTTCCTTGCAACTTTTCATTTAATGCCTTTGATGATTTTTGCATCAACAGAAAAATCATTACCCTAAGAAAATCGCTCCGAAGCTTGAAAATATGAGACATGATATTGTAGAGGAGTCTCACATGACCCTATAGGTTTAGATGGATCATTCACAAGTGCCATGGATTTTGAGAAATATCTTGTCAAACTTTGATAATTTTTCACACTTAGGGTGCTCAAGGGATCACGCTGCTAGGTTATGGCATTGAGCGTTTGATCGAGCTGGGAGGCAAAAAAAGAGTATGCCCAGGATAAAACCACCTAACTAAACATGTTGGCACCGATGGCTCACGTCCACGATGAAAAGAAAAATAATTTGGCTCTATTGCAACTTTTCATTGAATGCCTCTGACAATTTTTGCATCAACAAAAAAATCGTTGCCGTAGGAAAACTACTTCGAATATTGAAAGTTTGAGATAGGATATTGTAGAGGGATCTCACATGACCATATAGGTTCAAATGGATCATTCGCAAGTGTCATAGATTTAGAGAAATAACCTATCATATTTTGAGAATTTTTCGCACTTAAGGCGCTAAAGGGATGACCCTGCTAGGGTACGACACTGAGCATTCGACCAAGTTGGGAGGCAAAAATAGAGTATGCCTAGTGTAAAACTAACTAATTGAACATGTTGGCACTAATGGTTGAATAGAACAAAAATTTGCCTTCATTGCAGCTTTTCATTGAATGCCTTTGACAATTTTTGCGTCAACAAAAAAATCGTTGCCCTAGGGAAACTACTCTGAATATTAAAAATTTGAGACAAACTATTATAGAAGGGCCTCATGTGACCCTATAGGTTTCGATAGATCATTTGCAAGTGTTACAGATTCTGGGAAACAACTTGTCAAAATTTGACAATTTTTTGCACTTAGGGTGCTCAAGGGACGACGTTGTTAGGGTATGGCACTAGGCGTTTGACCGAGTTCAGAGGCAAAACAAGAGTATGCCTAGGATAAAACTTCCTAACTAGACATGTTGGAATTAACAGTTTGCATCCACGAGGAAAAAAATGAGAATTTGGCTCTATTGCATCTTTTCATTGAATGTCTGATGATTTTTGCATCAAAAGAAAAATCATTGCCCTAGGAAAACCACTCTAACTATTGAAAATATGAGATAGGCTATTGTAGAGGGGCCTCATGTGACCCTGTAGGTTTAGACAGACCATTTGAAAGTGCCACAAATTCTGAGAAGCATCCTGTCAAAGTTTGACAGTTTTTCACACTTAGAGTGCTCAAGGGACGATGTTGCTAGGGTACGACACTGAGCGTTCGACCCATTTGGTAGGAAAAATAGGAGTATGCCTGGGGTAAAACCACTGAATCAAATATGTTGGCACTGATGGTTCACACCCACGACAAACTTAACAAGAATTAGGATCCGTTGCAACTTTTCATTGAATGTCTCTAATGATTTTTGTGTCAATGAAAAAATCGTTGCCTTAGGAAAATCACTATGAATATTGAAAATACAAGACATATTATTGTAGAGGGGCCTCATGTGACCTTGTAGGTTCAGATGGATCATTCGCAAGTGCCACAGATTCCAAGCAACAACCTATCAAAGTGTGACATTTTTTGCACTCAGGACACTCAAGGGACAATGTTGCTAGGGTATAGCACTAAGCGTTCGACCAAGTTGGGAGGCAAATCAAAAGTATCCATAGGGTAAAACCACCTAAATGGATGTGTTGGCACCAATGGTTCATACCCACGATAACTTTTGAAATTTTGTAATTACTTGTCCTCCATCAATACTAAGTCTAATTAACCATACTTATTACATCCACATAAACAATGAATTTTTTTGGCTCAAATATGTCAAAGTGCATATGAGGTAGAACATGAAATCAAATCCAATTTTGTTTACTTATCATTTGTCATTACTAAGCATCTATGTTATGATTAATAACAATACCAATATGGTCATTAAATTTGGTGAAATTGCCCAAGGCAACAAAATTTAACACTTAAGATTTAGATGGAATAAATTATATCAAATCTCTAGATTATATAAATCACATGCTATTGTTCATTATTTAACCATTGTTCATTATTACATTCAAGATTAAAGTTTCAAAGAATGAAGACATGCACATGAAGAACAAATTATATCGAATCTCAACTTCTATATATCAAATTGTCAAATAATTACAATTACATGTCCATATACAAAATGTATGTCCATATATGTAAGTGTATGTAAATATACAAAATATACATGCCAAATAGACACATATGTATCCTAAAATGTCTCTATCACATTCTAAACTTTTGATGGATCATGAAAATCAATCCTCTTCGAAGCACCCTTTGGCTCTGAAGGATCTTGAACAAGAAAAATTTAAATCACAATTGAGATTAGTTATATTAGATAATTTACATTCAAAAAGTCAACATCAAAATCAATATACATTGAACTATAACTGAACTGGGTGTGTGCACCAAGATGGTGTGCAAAAAAGTGGACACACCCCCCAAAAATTGGAAAAACACAAAACGTGCACGGGTTATTTGAAATTTAAAAAACCCCGTACTCGTTTTGTCGAATCTAACCAACGAAAAACTGCGTACGAGGTTTTTCTTATACTAACACATACGCAGTTTAGTTTTCAAAACCCCGTATGCATTTTTCTGTCAATTTTTTTTTTTACTATGACTGTTTTGTCATTTTCACCCGCGGCTGCAAGAAAAAATACTTTAAGGGTTTCAAGCTAAACGATACATGAACATGGTTTTTAATAATCAAACACATGCACAATGGAAAGAGGTATGAGATCAAATTTTTTCATCTATTCTATGCATTTGATAAATTATATATTCGCAATTAGAATGTAAATTCATCATTTTTTATTTTATTTATTTATTTTTTGTTTTGAATGCACATCAGATTCAGAAAATAATGCCCCCTAGCAAGACATAACTCTTGAAAACTTAGGGAAAACCCACAAGAGAACCCATAAGAGAACCCACAACCAAACCCTGAAGATAGAAACCCTCCAGCTCCTCCAGTAGACCATTCACAAGCTACACGGGAGGATTTAATAAACCAGTTAACACAAAACACTGCCAAAATAACTAGATTGGTGAATACACTAAAGGAATTCAAGCATGAGTATCATGCATCCCTTTCCACAACCCTAGAATTGTTAGCTAGTAGTGCCAATGAAGTTTCCAATCAAATTACAAAGTGGGGAAGCTATAGGGATCGATGTTGTGCTTTTTATGCTAGTGGGTTGTCATATAATGAAGTAAAAAAAAAACATAACTAAAGCACAAATATGTGCTCTTTTTATTGATCCCAAAATGAGTGAGACCTTACCTCTTAATTCAAAGAGGTTTTCTATACACTGGTGTAGCCATTTGCATATGAAAAATGCTTTTTGGGATAGGTGGTGGATGGTCTTTGACCAACCACCTTGTAATAATTTTGAGGTTCCATTATATTTTTTGAGGCAACTATATTGTGAGTTTATCCTCATTGAGTGGTCAAACTATTTTGATATGAGAGAGTTCCAGGGTAGAGGTGGAGGTTTTTCCCAAGATAGACCTAGAGATCGGAGGGTACTAAACCCCCAAAGTCACATCCCCCTAGCACCAAAACCTATGCTCCACATCATGATCCCAGTAGCCCTGAAAGAGTCGATGGAGATATAGACTCTTTAGGTGGCCATTGCATTGACCAATGTCATCACATCCTCTTGGCTCAGACGATGATCCATTAGTTGAGCCATCTAGCCTTGGTGAGCCCATTCATGATGTGTGTCCCATTTGTTCAAGTATATGCTCTAGGATGGATGTCTAGGCCAGTGCAAATGGTTCCACATCCCATCTATGTACAATTTGCAGGAGTAGATTTCAAACTAACACTGCAAAGGATGTGGCATTGATTGATGATTTGATGGATATGGTGTATGTTGGTCACACGCAGACACAGGTGTGCTGATTTGAATTGATAACATTTTATTTATCTATCTCTTAAAACTTGTAAATGTAAATAAATTTTCATTTATAGATAGATTTAAATTGATACAAACAATATGTATTTCAGGAAGTAGCATCAGGTGTTAATACACCATTTGATATTCCTCCCACACTTGTTGCAGTTGCAACTTCGACGCTTGAGGTATAAATTTTGAAACATGTTAAAATAGAATATTACCTTGAATTCAATTTTTTTTTTTATAAGATATACTAAATCTCTTTAATGTATATTTATTTTGCATTTTATATGTGTTGTCAAGGGATCAAATGTCCCAGATAATGTCACACTCTCGACCATCAATTTTGGCCTAGAAAGCTATGCGGTATCATATTTTGCAAACCTTTTTTTATGTATTCTTTTGATTGAATATGCAAGTCATTTAAATTTAGATTTATTAAATTATATTTAATATTATCTATTGATATCTTTTGTGCTAATTTTGTTTCTTTTAGGGTACCCCAACAATGTCTAGGACACTTCCTCAGTGAAAGAAATCCTCAAGGACACCTAAACATCAAAATGTTTGAACATATTTTTAATTGACACGATTATTTGAAAAGGTTGAAATTGTCTTAATTGGAACTTGTAGATTGATTAGTCTTTTTTGTCTCTTTTATATACAACAACAATTGGGATTTGTAGAACTAATGAATGCACCTGATATGCCAGAGGATCAAGAGAGGGAAGAGTTATGTATCTCTACTTTATTTTCTTGATTTGATGATTATATGCACATGTACATGTGAACTTTAGATAAATTCTAATCTTATTAGTTTTCATACAGGAAATAGCCATAGTTGCTTCATCAATGGCGAGCCCTCCTAAGTCTACTAGAGAAGCATCCTAGGCTCTGGTACACTTTTATTCTATATATTGTAGATTTTTAGTGTTTTTTATCTATATGTTATTGCCTTGTATTAATTGTATTTAACCTACAATACTTATCATTGTATTAATTGTATTTAATCTTATCATTTTCCATACAGGAAATAGCTATAGTTGCTTCATCAATGGCGAGCCCTCCTAAGTCTACTGGAGAAGCATATCAGGCTCTGGTACACTTTTGTTCTATATATTGTAGATTTTTAGTGTTTTTGATCTATATATGTTATTACCTTGTATTAATTGTATTTAACCTACAATAGGCCCCTTCTCGGTTTGAGCATAATATGGATCCTCTCAAGTTCCATTTTAAGAAGAATCCTAAGTCTGACAAGGAAAGGAAAGAAAAGACAGTAGATCCAAGATTAGCAGATGAGATAATCTACAATTAAATTGCAAAGAAATTATAGTTGAATTAGTTATGTTGATAATTCTAAACTATTTTGTACAAAAGGATTCTAACTTGGCTTTTGAATTGTGGTTGTGCAGCCATCTATAGAGTTGCATACTGCATCAAAGAGGCCCCATTTTGATGATCCACCACAACTATAGGATCATATAGTGTTAGTTGTGGTCATCGAAGTATCAATACATCTAGATATAGTGTATACTTTTATTGTATATCAATCTGGACATGGCATATGCCATATTTTTGTAAAACTATTATTGACTTGGCATATATGCTATTTTTTGAATACATACACAATTATTGTGCATTTTGATATATATAAATATTGATATTCAATCCAATAAATGTGCATTGTGTTCATTATTGTGCATTTTGTTGATAATGATTTGATATTCGGTACATACACAATTTATTCATTATGTTCATTATTATGCATTTTGATATATATAATTTTTTTTTTATAATTGATATAGTTAATTTTTTCTCAAACAAAGACATACAATTCATTATGTGAGCAATATATACAAAGCGCTCAATGAAATAAGTCTGAATAACAACAAACAAGCTTACAAAATTATAATAAAAGAGCCTCCAACACACAATCATTAAAATATGTTTCTACCTAAAATAGTAGTTGCAAGCTAGGTATTGCCAAAACCAGTGGCTTGCTAATCAATTCATTCAACTAAACAAATGCCTTTTGTTGAATTCTACCCCATATAAAAGACTTAACAATTGTCATCATGGAATATGAAGCATTGCAACTATGGAATATGATTTGATAAGCTTTTTCAGATATTAAACTACCCCTAGAAAACTCCATGTATCGATCACAATGAAAGTCTTTGATCACTTGAAAATAGCTTCCACTTTTACTAAAATCCTAACATTACCTGGATCATTGATTGATAAATTTTGATCTCAACTACTCCATAAACTTGGCTAATCTTTGATAGCAGACTTAGACAACTATTCGGTGTATTTGGTGACTGCCTTTTTATAAAGTTAAATGAATATTTGCCTATGTAATAAAAAATATGAATGTAAAAAAACTTACAATCATTCATTAACGAGAGTCTGCTAAGCAGGAAAGATGGAGTTGGGCGGGAGTCTACTGAGTGGGAAAGATGTTGGGGCTCAGACAAGAATCTTTGCGCACGGGCTGCATGCTTCAGACAAATATGTGGGTGATATTGAGGATGGGGATTGCAACACGAATGGGGACCCTCATCTTGTGGACCCTCCTTTTGACCCTGGGGAAGGCCAGTTTTCACGGGTCCTTGGGTCATGTGGAAAAGGTT
The DNA here is from genome assembly GCF_030272615.1 of Cryptomeria japonica. NCBI lineage: Eukaryota > Viridiplantae > Streptophyta > Pinopsida > Cupressales > Cupressaceae > Cryptomeria > Cryptomeria japonica. The sequence goes on from NC_081410.1 coordinate 16,460,894, forward strand.
CTTCGAGAGGGGAATATGAGCTAGAACAGAACGTAGTTTTCCAAGGCCCCCCAAAATCTTGGGCTGGCTTATTATGTATGAAACCTACTGGTAAGTCTACCTTCCTTAAGGTGAAAGATATTTCAAATAAGATAGAGGGAAAGTTTGTCATCTCCATTCCAGATGTTTAGATTCTTAAAAATATCTTTAGGCTTTTTTATCATTTATTTAGATTCTTTTATTATTTAATCATGAATATATGTTAGGGGGTTAATTTTTATGTGGTTAAATTTAGCCTTATTGGACAAATTGCAACTCTGAAATTCTTTTATCAATAAAGTTGTATTTTCTATTTTTCTGGAATATCTATATTTGCAAGTAGTTAATGCTTTTGACTATTTTAAAAAGATTGCCTGTAATAGGATCTTTAGTATAAATGGTAGCTTTTGGTAAAAGCATATTTACGTTGTAATTTTGATTTTGTTGTCGTCATGTTGTAATGGTTTTTTATACCCCTTGGTCAGGTGTTGTTGTGTAACCCTGTTGATGTGAACCGTTGTGTGTTTTGTTCTAAATGGTCAATCCTGGGTTATTGATTTGTGTATCCTTCACCTATATTTTGTTAGGATTAGATATGGCTATCAGTTTTGCCATAGGGTTCTCGTAGAGAGACTGTTCTTGTTAGTGTCCTATGAGAGAGTGGCTTTTGAGCGGGGGCCGCACCCGAAGAGGATGGCAGGATAACCCCTCGAAAGTCAGTTAATAAGTGATAATCTAATAAATGATTAGGAGGTGGGTAGTTGTAATATTAATTAAGATATTGTTCCTCGCACATGGTTGAGTGCTTGTATAGGCTCAAGATGTTGTGGGATGGCCTAGAATAGAAAACCTACCACCTTTTCTTCATGAAGGGTTGGTAGGGTTTGCATGATACTTGGATGGAGTTGGGGGTTCAGGAAAGGTTACCAAGATAACCCAGGATGGGGGCCGGGACCTATGGAGACCTACCTAGGGTAACCATCTTAAGCCATGTGATGACACTCTCTCTTTAGGGTCACTAGTGTTTTGTGAGTTGAGACAATTGGGTTTTGTGTAGTCATGTTGTACTGTCGTACTTGTCTTGTTTTGCTTGCTTGAGGGTCATCTGCTATCTCCTAGCACAGTGGGGTGGTTCCATTTTGGGATCACATGGTCAGGTGGTAGTGCCACTTCCCATTGGATATCCTTGTTCATACCTTCATGTGAGGATCAGCTTCGATGGTGTTTCTTGGTTCGTGATTCTTGTATCAGCTCATGTTCATGATTATTGTACATTTGAGACCCATGTGGTCATTGTATCAGTAAAATTTGTAACCTTGGCATTGTAACCTATGTATTTCATTTGTACTATTGGAAGCCATGTAATTATTGAATATTGTAATATTAATTCAATTGAATGTATGTTATTTCCGTTATCTTTCTTCTTATGTGTAAATGAATCATTGAAAGTAAATATATTGTAACACTTTATATCTTTCAATGTGGAATTCAGTTTTATGAGTATGATTTAATTAATTGCAATTGAGTTCCCTAATTAGATGGATAATCGGATTAATCTTATGATGTTGTTTTATTTACTAAGTAATCTTCATTGGTAACACTTTAGGATTTCATTTGTTAGACTTCTGCTTGTGTTATTATATGTGCAATGTGATAATTAATGCACTTAATTTTTAAAAAAAAATTATTTCACCTTTTAGTTGCCTAGTAGTGTGGTTTTCCTTTAGGGTTCCTGCCGAGGCATTACATCTTTTGTCAATCACGTCCTTAGACAAGTACATACATTACTAAGAGACAAACCACAAACAATAGACAAAGAAAATAATCATGCCCCATCATAGCTCTTCTATTCTTGAACATCATCGAGTTGCATAAGGTACATGATTAGTGAAAATCAAGATACAAACATTGAATCATGCATGTCACATGTATTTCTCAAAAGCAGATCTAATCATTCTAATTAATGATTGTTGATATGTGTTGTCACTTTCTTGTAGATTCTCCAAATTTTGAGTTTAATGATTCAATTTGTTGGATATCCTGATTTTGTTTAAGCCTTGTTGCCTTACCACTTGTCGTTTGCTTCAAAATCCTATTGTTTTTGTTTTTTCTAAGTTTTCCATTTTTTTAAGATTTTCAAGATTTCAATGTTGCTCCCAGCTAAGTTCTAGATTTTGCCCCTAGCTAAGAAACAAACTTTATTATGGATGTACAAATTTTCATCCAAACCATGGTGGGATACAATGCAGATAATTGTTCAGATATGCAAAGATAGTGACTACGCTAAGTATGTCCATGTTTGACAAGCTTTATGAGTTGTGGATTTTTGTTGATGGCTTAGGTCAAATGGATGCGATGCAAATGAATGGATACGATGCAAAAGTGAACCAATAGATGAAGGAGCCGACTGTTAGATAGCGCTTGTTTACCAAGTTTTCACCATCTAAATTTATTGCGTTTTTCCATATATTTTATTTTTTTCCATTGTTTTTAGTTGTTTTGTATTTTCTTCTTTTCTGCTTTTTAGGGATTTTCTCTTTTGTACTATTTTTTAGATTTTAATTCTTTTTACTTTTTATGGTATTTTGATGATATTTCAAGCATAGAAATTCTTGAGATGTATGGTATTGATAGGTTCATTGAACCATTCACCCTTTGGTGTAGACAATTTGTATGCTCTTGATCCATATGTTGCTAGCACAACAAAAGGACGCAACCAATTTGGCACAAATTTTCCCTTTTTCTCTCTTTCCTGTTGATTGCATGGATTTTCTCTCAAAAATGAGCTCCTATTTGAAATACTCTTGGCTTCACCTTGTGATTGTAGCTTCTCTCCATTCTCTATTGATATGCCTTCAAGTGGTCTGAAGCATTTTGGCGATGTTCTTGTATCAGTTCTAATTCTTGTAGCCTAGAGACTCTATGTTCTTCTATTGGGATAAGTCCTTTCAATGACACACGTAGAGAAGGTATGTCTACTTCAATAGGTAAGATAGCTTCTAATCCATACACAAGGCAATATGGAGTTGCCCCCATTGGTGTACAAATGCTAGTGTGATATGCCCATAGAGCAGGGTTTAACTGAATGTGCCAGTCCCTACCAACCTCATTGACTGTCTTCTTCAGAATCTTGAGGATTGTTTTATTTGATGCCTCGGCTTGACTATTTTTTTGCGGATAATATGGTGTTGAGAACCTATGTTGGATTTGGAATCGCTCACATAGTTCTCTCACATCTTGATTTTTGAAAGGTCACCCATTATCAGTTATAATGGTCATAGGAACACCATAGCGACATATTATGTAGTTCAGGATAAATGATGAAATATGTTTTCCTGTCACTATTGTCAAGGGCACTGCTTCAATCCATTTGGTAAAATACTTAGTTGCAGTCATAATGAATTTGTGTCCATTAGAGGATGAAGGATTTATCTTTCCCACTAGATCTAGCCCCCATTGAGAGAATCGCCATGATCCTGCTAGATGATGTAGTTATTGCATCGGTGCATGAATGAGATTCCCATGAAACTAACATTGTTTACACTTTTTAGCATATGTGAAGGAATCTCTTTGCATAGTGGGCCAATAGTACCCCAATCGAATGAGTTTCTTAGCCAGCATAAGACCACTTGAGTGTGTGCCACAAATACCTTGATGGACTTTTTTTAGAACCTTCTCATATTCTTCACGTTCAAGACACCTTAAGAGAGTGTTATCCAAACCTCGCCTATATAGGATATCAGTGATAATAGTATAATGAGCTGATTGTCGGGTAAAGTTTCATTTTTGGTTGTGGGATAGGTTTTGGGGAAGGATATTCTCTTTTAGGCACATATAGGTTTGGTCATATAGAGAGGCATCGGTTCCAAATATGTTGCAAATGATTTGGGTATTTGGGGAATCAATGTTAGTATAAATATTTCTTCCACCAGGAACTCGCAACGCTCTTGATTTTCTTGAGTTTGCAAGAGAGATTCTATTGTTTCCATAACATCATCAGATTTATTCTCACTCCTTGGGATCTGAGTAAATGTGATTTTAGTAAAGTTCTATTTGAAATCTTCATCCAACTTCTTGTATGGCATCAATTTGTCATCTTTGGTTTGATATTCATCATTGATCTGATTGATTATTAGCTGTGAATCTCCATAGACATGTAACTCCTTGATGTTCCATTCAATCACCATTATGATCCCAATAACTAGCACCTCATACTCTACAGTAATGTTTGTACATGGAAACCGCAGTCTATATGATTTTGGAATTGTGTGACTCTGAGGAGTTATGAACAAGATCCTTGTACCTGATCCATGTTGTGTGTAGGAGCCATCAAAATACAACTCCCAAAACTTTGTGCTAATTGTAAGAATATCTGCATCAGGAAACTCAATGTATAAAGGTGCATCATCATGTAGGGGTGCTTCATCCAATTGATATGAAATTACTTGTCCTTTTATAGCTTTCCGATCAACATACTCAATGTAAAACTCACTAAATACCATGACCCATTTAGCCAATCGACCAGTTAATGTTGCTTTGCTAAGTAAGTACTGCAATAGATCGAACTTTTACAATTAGCTTAACAAAGTGGGTAAGCATATAATGTCACCATTTCTGAGTTGCGAATACCACTGCTAGACATGTCTATTCCACTACTGTATAGTTCAACTAATATCCAACCAAGGTCCTGCTGATATAATAAATTGCTCTTTCCTTTCCTTCGGTGTCATATTGTGCTAGAAGAGCTCCTAATGATACATTTGTTATTGAGATGTATATCAACAATGGTTTTCCTTTGATTGGTGTTGCTAGCACTGGTGGATTTACCATATATTTTTTTATTTACATGAATGCTTCTTCACATCTATCATCCCATCTAAATGGAACATTCTTATGTAACAAATGAGTAAAAGGGTGACATCTATCAGCGAATTGAGATATGAACCTCCTGATTGATTGCAATCTCCCTTGTAGAGAACATAATTGGCTAATATTGTTTGGTGATTCCATGTCCATGATAGCTTTTACTTTTGCAGGATCCACTTCTATTCCATGAGCTAATATGATATAATCTAGGAGTTTACCTGATGTAACCCCAAAAGCACACTTCTTTGGATTTTACCTCAATTTGTATTGTTTTATTCTATCAAAGATCTTGTTTAAGATTTCCAAGTGTTCCTCTCTTGTATGTGATTTTGCCAATATATCATCCAAATAATCCTCCATGAAATTATGCATCATATCATGGAAAATGGTTGTCATAGCTCATTGATATCTAGCTCCTGCATTCTTAAGCCCAAATGGCATGACATTCCAACAAAAAGTACCCCAAGGGTATGTGAAAGTTGTTTTCTCTTAATGTTCGGGAGCTATCTTGATTTGATCATACCCTTTAAAATCATCCATTAAGGAGAACATTTCACGTCCTGCTGATAAATCTACAATGATATCAATGTTGGGTAATGGAAAGTCATCCTTTGGGCATGCTTTATTCTAGTCTCTGAAATCTGTGCATACTCTGATACTTTTGTCTAGCTTTGATACAAACACAATAGTTGACACCCATTCCGGATATGCAACTGGTCTTATGAACCCTACATCCAGTAGTTTATTCAATTCTTCTTTAACAAAAAGAGCAATATGGGGATGCATCTTTCTAAGTTTATGTTTAACTATTTTGCTCCTAGAGTGACATTGAAATGATGCATAATAAGATCTAGATCAAGTCCTGGCATATCAGCATATGACCATGAAAAGTTGATTTGCCTCTTCTTGAAGAACTCAATAAAGTCTTGTCTTTCTTGTTATGATAAAGATGTTGCAGGATGAAGAATCTTAGGACTCTCGAGAGATTTAATATTAACTACCTCTATGGGTTCTATTAAAATAGTTGATCTCTCTTGGAGATATTATGATAGGGTGTCAAATCTTCCATCTTCTTGCACTGCAAGGAGGTTTTTACCATCAAATACGTCCTTTATTTTATCTTTTGATTTATCTAATGTTGCCATAAAATGGTTTTTCAGCATTAGACCTTCCTCTTTTTTTTGTTATTTCACTTTTGTGACTGGAAGATTTGGCACCCTCCAGACTACAAGAAGCGTTATTTGATTCACTGATGGAAGATTTCTTTGGTTTTATAGGTTCAACAGTGTTAAGGTATGTGGATATGGCATGGTCATTTGGAAAGGTATCTAGTTCAGGGATTTTGTCATTTTCCCAATTAATTAGTTCAGAGTGGATTAAGGGTAGGTCATAATCTTGATGAATTTTTGTTTCTTCAATTGTCATAACATAATTGTCAATTTTTTGGGGTATATTAGTTGAGTTAAGGATTTCACTCTCTACATGATATACTCTCTCAATCGCTCTCCAATTAGATCTAATAGAGTTAGAATGAGTAAATTGTGATTCACCCTCAAGTGGTCTTTTTGCTGATGTTTTTCCCTCAAACAAATGGATCATATCAACTTGTATGACTTTTGGATAACACACCTTTTCAAAAGATATCTCGGTATTTGAATTAGTTTCATCACTTACTTGTATTTGACATATTTGAGGAGCTTCTACTACTTTTCTTGTCATTTCTTGTCTTCTTTTGCACTGATTGTTTGTCCCACTTGGCTTGCTATCAATTCTTCTATGGTTCTACCAAGTCTTGGTTCTTGATGACTAGAGATTGATGGAGACCTCATGTCCTTTTATTCTTCAAACCATTGAGTAGTGACCATTGTTGTCTTTTGGATTGAGACTTCTTGCTTTCTCTTATTTTCTTCCTCCTATTTTCTAGGATATGCTTCTTTTCTTTGGATTCTGATTTCTTCTTGTCTTCTGACAAGTTCTTCTTTCTTTTTCTTGGAAGATGTGTTATCTTTTGGAGTAGCGTCCTTGCCTTCAATTTCTTCACTTGATAAATCATATGGTGGTTTTGGACCCCATCCATATTCATGTGAGTCAGTTTCAGAATCACTTTCTAAGACTACACCACTGTATCTGACAGGGATATTGTATGGCGAGAAGAGTTCAATGATAATGGATACCAGTTTTGTTGCCTATTCTAATTCAGGATCTGCACTTGCTTGTACTCTTTGGATTTGTTCATAAACAGACTCCTCCTTTTGAATGGAATGTTCTTCTTGTTGTTTCTCATATTCCTCTTCTCTTTGTTCTCTAACTGTTTCTTCTGTTGTTGATTCGGTACTGGCTTGATCAGGTTTTGTTATGGTTTGTGCTTGATGAATCTATTTATAAGAAGCCTCCTCTCTTTGAATATTGAGTTCTTCTTGTTGTTTCTCATATTTTCTTCTCTTTGTTCTCTATTTGTCCTTTCAGCTACTTGATGTATCACTTCTTTCCACGATTCCTCTTGATGCACTACTTTTCTTCTCCATTGGGTATTTTGATGATGATGTCATTTTTGTATAGGTTGAGTATGCTTGTCATACCCAAGTATAGATTTATCTTTAACATGTTGAGAGTGAGATGTGATTGGTTTTATAATGCCTTCTTGATGCTTTCCAATAGGGTCTTTTTCTTGATATCTCATTCTCTGCATTATCCTAAATCCATTGCCATACAGTTATGTGGGGACAATGATATCTAAAGTTGTGGCTCTGATTTCCTCTTCATATTTATACAACCAATCAAGAATGTCTTTCTCTTCAATTTCTTCAGATAATGTTCCAACTCTAACAAATTTTCCATCAAATATTTCAATAGGCTTTTGCTAGATTTGTGTTTTTACATTTGTTGGTTTTCCATATGACATTGGAGAAAGTGGTAAAGTTTATAAAGAATACTTTCCTATTTCAACATCATTTAATTTTAGCTTTTTATCAAAACTTTCAAAAGTGGATGTTGATGATGTCTCTTGAGATGCTTTGGTAGGAGATAATGCTTCTCTATTATGAGGAACCCTTGCATCTTGAGTTGGTTTCAAATTGTTGCAATATTCACTGGAATCTACCGATGTGGTTATTTCTTATCCATTATGAGAAAAATTGACACATTGATGATATGTCGAAGGAACTCCTTGCATATCATGAATCCACGGTCTACCCAAAAGAATGTTGTAAGATAAATTGAAGTCCAAAACTTGTCAAACTGTATCTCTCTCAACTGGTCCTATTTTGAGTGGTAAAACCACTGTTCCTCTAGAAGAACATTCTTCTTCGTCATAGGCCTTGATTTTTATTTTCTTTTTAGGATCCAATACATTTTTTGAATATCCCAAAGTTTTTATCAAACAATGCACAAATGTTTAAGCCAACTCCTCCATCTATAAGAACATGTTTGGCGCGGGTTGTATGAATAGTGACTTCAATGTGTAGGGGAGTGTTATGAGGATGTTGCAATGATATGCCATCATTTTCTATGAATGATAAGAAATGAGGGGCTATGAGATGTCCCATCATGTTTTGAAATTGATCAACATCCAAGTCCTTAGAGACTGTTGTTTCCACTAGAGGTTTCTCCAATATTTCATTATGCATTGGTGAAATCTTGAGAAGCTCTAAGATTGATATTTGTGCGGGTATTTTATATAATTGATCGACTAAGTTGTAATATCTTGAAGTGGATGTTGTATTGTTTGTTACACCCAAAAATGTTACCTTTGCCTTCGAGTAATTTCATTCACTAGTTTTGCATGTGCTTTGTCTTTAACGATGATGACATTCACTACATTGTCATATGTGTAGGTATAATTTACCTTTGCTTTGCCCTTGTCATGTGATGGATTGGATGGTACACCTTTTTCATAATTGGGGAGCGGAGTCTTGAATGCCAAGTGTGACTCATTCATTTTATGACCATCCACTGTGATAACCTCATTATTAATCAAGTCCTGAATGAGATGTTTCAGTCTTTGACAATCATTCATTTGGTGTCCTTTGTTTCTATGAAAATCACAAAAATGATTGTCAATCCACCAACTTGGTTTGACCTTAGGCTCAAAATCTCTTGCTTCAGGTAATGTGATTAACTTGTTTGCAGGAGTCGATTCCAATGGTTCCCCAATGTTTGTAATTTTTTTTCGGGGGTTGGAATAAAAGGACTTTGGTTTAGTATTTTCTTGATTGTTTACAGGTGTTCAACTTGAGAGATTGAAAATGGGTTGTTGTGGTTTAGCATTATTGTTATGAGATACTCCCTCATTGGCAATATTTATGTTCTTCATCCAGAATTTTGGTTTATCATTGTTGCTATTATTGCCATTGTTGTGGTTACCGTTGTTGTTGTAGTTAGAGGAATTGTAAAGTTTTAATTCTCCCTTCTTGACAAGAGAGTCCTCTATTTTCAAGCCATTTTCAATCATTTTTGCAAAACTAGGAGGACATTGCATTTTGAGTCTATAACTCATTTCACTGGTAAGATTGTCAATGAAGATGTCCATTTTCTCTTGATCTAGTACATCTCTTGGATACCAATTAAACTATCGTCTCCATCGCTATAGAAAAACCATGAAAGGTTCACCATTCTTTTGTTTGATGTTGCATAGGTCTAGCATTGTTATCTCATTTCTTATGTTGTAGGAGAATTGTGTGATGAATCTATTCACAACTTCTTCAAAAGATTAAATCCCAGATGGAAATTTTGAAAACCATTCCATTGATTGCCCACTTAAGCTTCTAGGAAATAAACACATCAAATAAGTTTCATTATGTGCAAACTCCATACTCACAGTGCAAAATTCCCTGATATGATCTTGAAAATTAGATTTCCCATCATATGTATCATATTTTGGGATTTCACAATGTTGTGGGAATGTTATTGTGTTAAACTCTTATCAAAAGGATATGGACAGATGTCCTCCAATGAATATTTCTTCGAACTTGTTCCATTTTGCATATCCTATATTTGTTGTTGCAAATTTTGCATTTGTTGAGTGAGAGTTAATAGAGGATTATAAACATGGGTTCTCCTTATATCTTCATAAGTTCTTTTGTCACCACGTTCCCTTCTTGTTTCATCTTGGTTCCGTGTATCATCGTGGTCTCTTCTTGTTCTATTTCCTCTTGTTTCTTTTCTATCTCTTCTTGTTTCTTTATGGTTTACTTAGTTTACATCATCGTCATTGTGATCATCGGTGTTTTGATTATGACTTGTTTTCACATCTTGTTTCAAACTTTCCATGTTAAAACCTTGTGGCAATTTTTCTCCCGAATTTGCTAACATTAGGATATACTTTTGTTTTTGTTTTTCTAATAGTTTTTCCAATAGTTTGTCAAATCTACAATCTTGTTCAAGGTCTCTAATGATATTATTGACTTCTTCTTCATCAGCATCTATGTATCCAAATGGTTTAAAAATTGAATTTTCTTCTTCCATTTGTTTTTGTTGTCTTCTCAATTGCTCCTGTTGAGCTCTAGTCCAAAATGGCATATGATCGATTTGAAACTTCCCAAGTTTTGATTTTCTAGATGTAACTCAATAGGTGATCACTTGTTTAGGAAGATAAGCTAAGTTGATTTTACCACCCCTATCAGTGCGTTGAGATAAGGTGTATATTTGTTGAAAAGCACATGCTTGTAAGGTTTCTTCGTCAAACTTTGTTCTGTAACCACGTAGATAGTTACGAAAATGGTGTAGGAATGTGCAATGCTTCAACAAAAATTTGCAATTTATGTATAGAAACCTTCTCTTCTTCAAGATATCCTTATAACTAGGTTTCCTTTTCTTGAGACGACATGAAATGGTCATACAAGCATGTAATGGTTGACAAGTTTTTGATCCCAATGTGAGTGCAAGTTTTATGAAGTTTGATAATACCAAGTTCAAGGTGAAATGATATATCCAAGTCAATGAACAAGGTTAATCTTATCTTCAAGTTTCGTGATGAAGGATGATGTATCCTGTTTAAGAAACTATATTTGAAAGATCAAATTTATCAAGAATAATATATTTTGTGCACTTGAGATGTTGGATCTAAGACTTGTTAAAGGTGAATAGTGATAACCTTAGGTGTGATCTATTGTTTTTGGTATTTTTTTCAAGAAACTTATTTGTTTTACCAGTTGCTAAATCTATGAAAATTGAAATGAATTCTTCTCGATAATGGGTATCTAGAACTGTTTTCAAAATTTTGAGTTGATAGCAGGAAGTACCCTCTATTATGAATGCACAAAAACAAATACATTCGTCAATGTAACACATGCACTGCATTGTTGTGCAAATGCGTGACTCTATGTTTCAAAAGCACGACTCTGTGTTGCAAATGCATGATTTTGTGCTAAATGTGTCATCAAATAGTGTGTATGCGTGATCTAAAGTTGTAAATGCGTTGTCAAATTTTGCAAAAGCACGACTCTACATTGAGAATGTGTGATTCAGTTTCTTTTTCAACAAGTTTTGATGTTTTCATCAGGATGATTATTTTTTCTGCTTTTGATTTTGAAAACGTGATGTACACACATCAGACACAATGTTTCAAAAACAAAATGCACATGCAAGTACAATTCCTATGGTAGGCTAGGACAATAATTGTTGAATCTCACATGGATTTCCTTGAGGCTACCCTATTCAAAGCAGATAGTTAGATACTTGACCCTACTGGCTCCACCCTCGCCCCTCACTTCTCTGGGGCAGCCAAGCACCAGTTCCCATGAAAACTCCTCATGGAAAAATTTGTATCTCTACTAAGAACTGTATGTATGTGAGCCGCTTCATAGGTCCAACCTCTTGCGCCCACAACTAGAAGGATTTGGGATTTTTACACAAAGAATTTTTAGTCAAGGCATTCAGTCGAGTGGCCATACATGCGGCACCTTATGCTTCATTAAGGAAGGCTCCCGACCTAGAGAGGTTGTTCTCTATAGGGTTTATGGGGAGGCATGGTGTCGGTATAAACTAATCAACACTCATTGCTTGTAACTTTTGTTACAAACACAATTTATTTATAGTGGATTGGAAGAGCTCAGTGGTAGGCCATTTCCACTTGGGTCATCCCCTCTCACCAAGCCTTAAAGGCTACTCAAGAGGTAGGCCCTCTAAAGGTTAAACATTCTAGAAAGTAAGTCTCATTTTCTGATCACCTGGTTGAGATGAGAACATAATAACCTACCACTTTGACAAGCATAGTGAACAAAATATTGATTTTCATCCTAAATTAATCTAAGTGCAACTTATCTAAAGAAGACAATCAATGCAAGTTTGCATGTTGTTCTTTCACCCCTAGTTAAACTAGATGAACAAGTATGATATTTTACTTTGAAAAGCCCTTAATTTAGCTAAGCGAGGAAATGCATGAAAATTGCTTAAAAATGAACCCTGCAACACCCAGTTAGTGGTTTTTCAAAACTCTTGTCTTGGATGGTCAAACCTGCAAGAAGAGTTAGTTGACAAACTAGAAAATTCCAACTGCAGATTAACAAAGTAAATGCACTAAACAAGTATATGCATGAACAAAATTTGTAATAGCATTGCACTATGAGACAAATGCCTTAACCCGCACCACGAAAGCATTAATCGGAATCATAAATGCATGATTTTATCAATAAAAGCGCTAGCCGATGCAGTAAATGTATGAACAGAAGCAATAAATGCGCTATCCTACAGAGGAAAAGAGCTGCCAAATAACACATAGGTTTGAAACTGGCATACAAATGTGTGATTACGTGAAATGAAATCTAAGATACAGAGAAAAAGATAGGATATTGGAAGGATGTGAGGCCTCGGCACCATAGTGGGTGCCAAAAATGTATCGACTTAAGTTGAACTCCTCTTTATAAACCTGCAACTTGTTAGCTCATCATGAAATACAAAAAGCTATAGGAACTCAAACTTCAACCAATGAAACAAAGTAAAATAACAAAATATCAAAGATTATACCTTTTTACCCTTATGTCTCATTGAGTCCTATCCCCATAGTTCTTGGTTGCAGATTGATGTTGCTCTCAAACAAGCTTTGTTTAGCTTCCAAGATGGCACATGAAGAATGGACAGATAACTGGTTGTTGATTGATGATTGCTAAATGATATTAAGCTAATATACAAATATAATGATATGCTATGATAAAACTCCTAAAATGCTAAATTGCTTCAAACTCATAACTCACGGATGAAAAATGAAAACTCCTAGATTCACTATGAGATTAGATATTAGTTTCAAAAATGGCTTAGGAGACCTCTATTTATAGTTTTTTGAGAGGATAAGCTTAGGTGGCAGAGATCAATGGTTTTGATTAAATCTTGCAATTTGGATTACTATGAAATAAGAGGTTGAGATGTGAGAGATAAAGGTGGAAGATGTTACTACTACACCTATAGAATGGAGGAAAAGGTGGAAGAAGACAAGTGTCCGAAGGCTCACCTTGACTGAGGATGAAGACTTGAGAGAATATATGATAGTTGGAGATTAGGGATATGAGGACAAGTGGACTCAACTCACTCCAAAGATGTAGGAAGGTTGGAGAAAATATAGGGAAGTTGAGAAATGTATGTATGTACACATTCTTTGATTTATGATTTGGAAGTTGAAGATAAATGATGCATTAATATTTAAAAATATTAATATCTTTAGCCACATGATTGATGAGTTGGCAAAAGAGGAAGTGATGTGGAGATTGTTACTACTTATCAGATTGCCATTAGTTTTATGTCAAAGTTATACTATATACTCTAGTTGATTATCTATTACCAAAATATTCAGTCAGTATGTACAGTCTAGTCGGTTATAGAAGAAAGCAGTCACAGAACGCAGTATACACCGAGCTGTCTACCAAGTATCTTTACATGTTTACCGAGCAACAAAGATGACACACCGAGTTGATTTATACCAAGTGAAACATGTTACAAGATTCATTGAACCTGGACATGCACATGAAAACGTGTTACAAGATCGAGGCACATATAACCGTTATCACATTGGAAATTGCACTTAAAGATTGTGTATGATTTTGAGGTTATCTAACCAATGAAATATTTTGCATGGTTATTCATTCAATAAATCATGTTTGTAAGATCGAAGCAATGAATTGGATCACTGTCATAAGAGATCTATTTATACAACATAAGTTAAGAGTTAAAGGTGTGTGCATGAGTGTAAGAAGACTGTTACAGAGACACAGAGGTCACCAAGAAGGTTTTTAGAGAACAGTCGAAGAATAGAGTAAATAGAAGGGTTTATCAAGTTACTATATGGGTTACCGAGGTATGCTATAAGCAAGGTAATCTATTCTGAGCACATAAAATCTGCTAAAACATTTCAGATGTAAAGTTACAGATATTTGTAATGATTTTATTGTAATATTGTGAAGTTGAAAGAGAAACCTTTAACAGGGTAAAAGACTCTAATCAAGTCTATAAATTGTAAAGTCTCTAACCAGGTGCAACATCTAGGTGAAGTGTTGTAAAATCCTTTAGCAAGGTAGATCTAACAGATCTTGTTACTCCTAACAGGGTAAGCTATCAAAAATAGCTAAACATGTAGCTCTAATCAAGCACTCTTTATTATTGTAGTAGTGAAGTTGTGGGTGCCATCCCTACCACAATTTTTCTCTCTAACCAAGAGTTTCTACGTAACCAAAATATATGTGTTATGGAGTGAATCATGTATGATTGTTATTTATTAGTTTTAGTTTTATATTATGTTACTACACTATTCGGTTTATGCATAATAGTAAAGATATTGTTGAAGAAATGTTTTGAAGTACTGATTCACCCCTCCCTTCTCAGTACATTAGCTTTCCATATTGGGCCTAACAATTGGTATCAGAGCTTGAATCTTGGAAAAGGGTTTAACTGCCTAAAGAGAAAGATCTTATCAATGAAAGGCTATAAACAATCTCGGAGGATTGTGTATCTACAAGAAGAGCTGGATCATGCTAATCAAGTGATTGCAGACATGCAAAGGCAACTGCAAAAATCTCTGAAAGTGGGAAGAAGATTATCTGATGATTTGCAGGACTCTCAAGAGTTAGTGGAACAAATTGAGACATCATCTGAGAACAGTATATCTAAAGAGACTGAAGAAATGATTGGAGTATTGAAAGAAAAGAACAAAGCATTGGCTGATCAACTAAAACAAATGAAAAGAGAACATGAACATTTCAGCACATAGATGATAGAAAATCTAGATGCATTGAGAACAACTGAGGATAAGGTAAGAGATCTAGAAAAAGAGAAACAAAAACTTGAAGTCTTTGTATCTGATAAGAATGATGAAATCACAAGGTTGACTGGAATTCAACAAAACCTATCAGTAAAGGTATAAAGGGATTGCATTCTCTGAAGGTTAAAATCTTAGCAGTTCCTATTATATTATGTACTAAATTCAAAATCTGCATAGTTAAGATGTATTATTAAGTTTGAAATTCTATCAAAGTCTTTTGAAGCACTTTATAGGAAACTTGTCAAGTCGATGAATATAGGAAGTCTGTCAAGTCGGTAAATGAAGGAAGTTTGGTTACTCAGTTAGAACGGAAAAAGGAGAGTAAATCGGTTAAAGAGGAACTGAGTGCATTTAATGTTTTTGACCAAACCCGCATGGAGCTTGATAAGGTATTTTGTGTACTTAAAAGCATTTTCGCGTTCATTTACACTTACCAAGTTTTCGAGAAAGCAGAGCAAGCGATTCAAACGTGATCAAACCTCCTACAAAGCAAATTCAAGGTATTTACATCAAATCTCAACACATTGTTAAGTTGGTTTACCAAGCGTATCTAGTTGCCATTATTTGCTAAGTATAAAGCGTCTATCATTTGAAATCCTGAAACCCTAAGGACTCTTTGTTATTTTTTAATCTAAAATCTTCAAATGGTGCCCAAGATACAAGATCCCATACTTGACAAGAATGTAGAGAAGCCCTCACTAAAATACTCTTTGACTCCCAAAGTCGCTTCTAAACCGGATGACAAAACCGGCTTTTCACTCATCCCGGACAGCGTGTTACTAGTCAAAGATGTGAGATTCTTCACCAAATATCGTGTTGAAGAACTCGGTCATGTTAAAATCAGAGACACCTATGATGAGCTATGTACCGATGGTATATTGAACAACAAGTATGAGCACATCAAAGTCAAGGGATTAACTGAAGCCCTAACTTATCCTCGTGTGTTCAAACCCCAGTGGGTCAAGTTTGTTTTGAGCAGATTTCATGATGATTTCATGTGGCTAGAAGAACAACCATTTAAGATTACCAAGGAAATCATTCATCTGATTATCGGTTACCCTATCTATGATCATGCCCGAGCCCAGAAGATGATATCACAGAAGGAATTGATCAGTTTAACTAGAATGGAATCTGATTGTAGAGGACTCAAACTGAATAATGTCACTGATGAAGAACTAAAATTTTCCATTAGAGTAATGGGTTACTGTTTCTTCCAATCGACAAGGGAAAACAGTGTTCCCTATGCAGCAGTAGACTTGGCTTACAAAATTGTGAAAAAGGGAATGAAAATTGACCTATGCGAGGTATTGTTGAAGAACCTATTTGAAAATCTGTGCACCATCAGGAAGCCAAAGAAGAACAACTTGGCTAATACTCTAAAGTTTGGATCACTACTGGTATGCATGTTTTTCTACTTTGAAAAATTCTTTCCATCAGTCGGTAAAGTTGATTGGGAGCTACACCGACCAATCACCCATCAGATTAATGACTTCATTAACAAGTTAGGAGATAATTTCAATGATATCATGGACGA
Source organism: Cryptomeria japonica (assembly GCF_030272615.1). Lineage (NCBI taxonomy): Eukaryota > Viridiplantae > Streptophyta > Pinopsida > Cupressales > Cupressaceae > Cryptomeria > Cryptomeria japonica. The sequence goes on from NC_081410.1 coordinate 16,477,555, forward strand.
TTACTTCAGTAAATTTCAAGAGAAAATGAATAACATATATAGGAAACCACCCCAGCTAGTAGAGAAATAAAAAAATGATATATGTTTTGAAGTTGACACCGATTACTGTTATGTGAATGTTGTGGAACCAAGGACTCAATCTTTGTCACCAATGGGTTATGAGATTGATTTTGACATCACAAAACAACAAATTGATGCATTTCTTACATTGCCCAGACATGCTACCGAGCTGAGGTATGGTACCTATGAGGAAGTAAAGGAAAAGGTAAAGATGAATATTGTAGTACCCAAACCTATAAGAAAGGCAACAAAGATGATTAAGGCATTGTCTGAGAAATTCGGAGAAGACTCTTCCTCTACACCTGTCAAAGGCACCATTGCCATTACCGAAGAGGAATCTGAAGCCCAAGAGGTAGCTATAACACTAAGCACTAAATTGCCTAATGGTAAAATGTTAAAGAGAAACAAACAGGACACATCAAAAGTCTCACCGACTCCACCTCCAGTAAAGTGACCTAACACTAGAGCATCTGCAACTTCACCAAGTAAGAAGACAAAGAGTGTTACTGTTCCCAAGGTAACAAAGACATACAAGAAATCTACTCGGAGACTCATTTTGGCAAAAGAGTCTAGTGATACCGAATCAGAGGATGCAAGCAAATTCTAGACTGTCAAGAGCAAGAAGGTAAATGTACATAGTGCTGAAAACTTCTGTGCTAATCTGAGAGAATATAGAGGATTTGGAGGATTTAGATATGTTAAGTATGAAACCAGGAACAATGATGAAAAGAGAGAAATTGAAGAAGCTATCATCTGCACACTTCTAAAGTTCTGGTTAGCTCCATTGGAACTAGCTAAATCTCTTCCAAATGAACTATATGTGCATATTGATAATAGGTGGAAGTATGCAATGGACTTAGAGAAACAAATCAGAGAAAGAAGTCTAGTCCATCTCTTTCCTGATATGTCAGTAGCTGAAATAAAGGAACATCTGACAACCTACAATTCAAAGTTTCTTGTCAAACAGAGAGCCTTAAAACTGATGAATGGGCTATATATTGACGTAGAAAATGAGACAAAAGAAAAGTGGTAGGAAATCTTTAAAATCAAGGATGCCGGTGAGCAAGCTATAGTTGAAATCGTTGATGTCACCGAGCACGATCTTGCTGACACCATTCAAATAGATGAAGATGTCATGGATTCAGAGGCCCCAGACCAGGAAATGATAGAAGGCACTGCATATGCAGAACTTGTATCTAGTAAATCAGTCTTGGAACAAGTTCAGCCTTATCCACCGATCAAGCAACCTGTCTCAACCAAAACTCCTCAGGATATAGATCAAGGCACTGAAGGTCACAAATCTACAATAGGAGAAGGTACTACTCAAGAGTAGACATCTCAAGCACCTTTTGGCACTGAAAATGTTGCAACTGAGACACCAAGTACCGAGACACCGAAGGACTCTACAGAGGCTGAAGGAACCGATCAAAGTGTTGCCTCTACTAAGCAACCTACTGAGGGTAATCAAGCCTCACAAGCAATTGTCTTAGTTCCATCGGTGAAAGGTAAAGAAAAGAAAGTGAAGAAGCATAGTTTTAAAGTTGATTTGTCAAAACCAATAGTGTTGCCCAATGTAGACATAGCAAAATTAAAGGGGCAAGCACTCATTGATTTTGGTGCACTGTGCAAAGCAAAGGCCGAACAAGAGAAGCAAATGGCCATTCAAAATAAAAATAAAGTACTTCAGAATGTAAAAGCACTCCTAATAGATATGCTACCTAAAGCTACAGTATCAATAGATGCAGCCATCCACATTCAACTGGATGAACTCCTAACAAAGATAGAGACATCTCGAGTAGATGCATCAGAGTATTTGAGCAAGCTGAAATACAAAGAGCTCACTGCCAAAATGATAGAAGAGGTACAAAAAGCTATAGCTATTGGCAAAGTTAAACTTGTCAAATTTATTGCTAAGTTGACTCCTCAACTCGAGCACATTCATTATTTATTTCAGAAACTCTGCACATTTTCTTTATTCATTAAAGACATTAAGAATAAAATAGAGGCAATTGAGAAAGAGATCACCGATCTCTCAAATAAGTTGACCACCAAGCCAAATTCAATTCAAAATTTTTATACAAAGCTTCAACAACTCATGGCTCAACAATTGGACTTAAGAAATGACAAACACAAGATCAGGATGGACATAATGACACTTCAAACATTATTCCTTCCACATCTTTCATCAGTCCAAGAACAGATCAACCGAGCCACATACTTATCTACTACTCAAGAGGGAAGCACTCTAGATGGCTTAATATCACTGTTGGCTGATATTCAAGCACATAATTCTTTAATAGACAATGTAAAGGATGCACTCTCTGTCACTCTCACCGATGCCCGAACCAAGTACAAATCCATTTTTGACCAGTTACCGCCCTCGAATGGAATTAAGTTTTTGATGTTTGTCAAAAAGGGGGAGTGATACCATATATTTGGAGAGTAATATGATACAATCTTGGGGGAGTGATACAATATATTTGGGGAGTGATACAATTTTGATGTAGTATTGAGAGAATGATATAGTATTCAGAGTATAGTATACAGGGGGAGTATACCGAGCAGAATAAGCAGAGTATCCAAGAGAAGTATACAGAACAGTAAGCAAAGCACACAAGAACAGATCACCAAGCATGCAAAATTAGAGTTATGTACAGTATATCGACAAGGGGAGTATATCTGATATATTATTTTATTGACTATTGTATATACTATCAGTATAGTCATTTTGCTAAGTATATAGATTTTTGAGTTATAACTTTGAAAGTAGTTTTTGTCAAACATGTCAACTAATGTTTCAAAGGGGAGATTGTTACTACTTATCAAATTGCCATTAGTTTTATGTCAAAGTTATACTATATACTCTAGTCGGTTATCTATTACTGAAATATTCAGTCGGTATTTACAGTCTAGTCGGTTACAAAAGAAAGTAGTCACAAAACGTAGTATACACCGAGTTGTCTACCGAGTATCTTTACATGTTTACCGAGCAGCAAAGATGACACACCGAGTTGATTTATACCGAGTAAAATGTGTTACCAAATTCATTGAACCTAGACATGCACATGAAAACATGTTAGAAGATCGAGGCACATCTAACTGTTATCACATTGGAAATTGCACTTAAAGATTGTTTATGATTATGAGGTTATCTAACCAATAAAATATTTTGCATGGTTATTCATTCAATAAATCATGTTTGTAAGATCGAAGCAGTGAATTGGATCACCATCATAAGAGATGTATTTATATAGCATGAGTTAAGAGTTAAAGGTGTGTGAATGAGTGTAAGAAGACTGTTATAGAGACACAGAGGTCACCGAGAAGGTTTTTAGAGAATAGTCGAAGAACAGAGTAAACAGAAGGGTTTACTGAGTTACTATATGGGTTACCGAGGTATGCTATAAGCAAGGTAATCTATTCTGAGCACATAGAATCTGCTATAACATTCCAGATGTAAAGTTGTAGATATTTGTAATGATTTAATTGTAATATTGTGAAGTTGAAAGAGAAACCTTTAACATGGTAAAAGACTCTAATCAAGTCTATAAATTGTAAAGCCTCTAACCAGGTGGAACATTTAGGTGAAGTGTTGTAAAATCCTTTAGCAAGGTAGATCTAACAGATCTTGTTACTCCTAACAAGGTAAGCTATCAGAAATAGCTAAACATGTAGCTCTAATCGAGCACTCTTTATTATTGCAGTAGTGAAGTTGTGGGTGCCATCCCCACCGTAGTTTTTCTCTCTAACCAAGAGTTTCTGCGTAGCCAAAATATATGTGTTATGGAGTGAATCATGTATGATTGTTATTTATTAGTTTTAGTTTTATATTATGTTACTGCACTATCCGGTTTATGCATAATAGTAAAGATATTGTTGAAGAAATGTTTTGAAGTACTGATTCACCCCTCCCTTCTCAGTACATTAGCTTTCCATATTGGGCCTAACAATTGGTATCAGAGCTTGAATCTTGGAAAAGGGTTTAACTACATAAAGAGAAATATTTTATCAATGGAAGGCTATAAAAAATCTCGGAGGATTGTGTATCTGCAAGAAGAGCTGGATCATGCTAATCAAGTGATTGGAGACATGCAAAGGCAAATACAAAAATCTCTAAAAGTGAGAAAAAGCTTATCTGATGATTTGTAGGACTCTCAAGAGTTAGTGGAACAAATTGAGACATCATCTGAGAACAGTATATCTGAAGAGACTAAAGAAATGATTGGAGTATTGAAAGAAAAGAACAAAGCACTGGCTAATCAACTAAAAGCAATGAAAAGAGAACATGAACATTTCAGCACATAGATGACTGAAAATCTAGATGCATTGAGAACAGCCGAGGATAAGGTAAGAGATCTAGAAAGAGAGAAACAACAACTTTAAGTCTTAGTATCTGATGAGAATGATGGAATCACAAGGTTGACTGGAATTCAACAAAACCTATCAGATCAACTAGGCTATGCACATCATGAAGCAATTTTGAAGAATGATGAGAATCAAGCATTGAAACTTGAAGTATCAAAGTTAACCGATGAACTTGAAACAAAGAAGAAATCCAAAGAAACACTGAAGAAGAGCTATAAAGCATGAGCAACTGAATGCAAGAAGACCCAACAAAGATGTAGGACTCGGTTACAAAGGAAAAGACTCTACCGAGAAGGGAATTCATACTACCGAGAGAGGAGAATCATCAAAGCAAGCTAGAAATAGGAATAACATCAAAAGAAAGAAGCATATTTGCAACTACTGTGGAAATCAAGGTCACACTGCCAACATATGCCAAATCAGAAAAGGCAATCAACCGAATGTCACTAAGTCCAATGGTTATTGTTACAATTGCAATAAATATGGTCACACATCTAATCAATGTAGGACAAAGTCTGTTAACAATTATCAAAAGGCAAAATTCAAAGGGTTTTGTAAAAACTGCAATAGATATGGACATAGTACCGAGAAGTGTTGGTTTAAGCAAAAGAACTATATGTGGTATGCACACCGAGCAAATGCTAGAGGTTACTGAACTCACAGAGATCCTTACCGATAGTATTCTGCAATACCATGGGATTACAATACAAGGATATGGTGTGAATGTTGTGGAAGATATGGACATATTAGTGCTAACTGTTTTATAAGGTTTGGGATGTACAACCAAAGATCATGGAGAAATCCCGGTATGATATGTTTTCATTGTCACAAAGTGGGACACTTAGCTGGAGATTGCAGAGATCAACCTAGAAAAGACACCGAGGAAATAAAAGAAAAATTAAAGATGATTTGGAAAAAGAAGGAAATTGTGTCAAATGAAGAAAGCACCTTACCTACCGAGTTAGGTGCTCCTATTCCAAATTAATCGGTAAAGGTATGAAGGGACTGCATTCTCTGAAGGTTAAAATCTTAACAGTTCCTATTATATTATGTACTAAATTCAAAATCTACATAGTTAAGATGTATTAGTAAGTTTGAAATTCTTTCAAAGTCTTTTGAAGCACTTTATAGGAAACTTGTCAAGTCGGTGAATACAGGAAGTCTGTCAAGTCGGTAAATGAAGGAAGTCTGGTTACTCGGTTAAAACGGAAAAAGGAGACTAAATTGGTTAAAGAGGAATCGAGTGCATTTAATGTTTTTGACCTAACCCACACGGAGCCCGATAAGGTATTTTGTGTACTTAAATGCATTTTTGCGGTCATTTACACTTACCAAGTTTTCGAGAAAGTAGAGCAAGCGATTCAAAGGTGATCAAACCTCCTACAAAACAAATTCAAGGTATTTACATCAAATCTCAACACATTGTTAAGCTGGTTTACCGAGCGTATCTAGTTGCCATTATCTGCTAAGTATAAAGTGTCTGTCGTTTGAAATCCTAAAACCCTAAGGACTCTTTGTTAGTTTTTTATCTGAAATCTTCAAATGGCGCCCAAGATCCAAGATCCCATACTTGTCAAGAATGTAGAGAAGACCTCACTAAAATAATCTTTGACTCCCAAAGTCGCTTCTAAACCAAATGACAAAACCGCCTTTTCACTCATCCTGGACAGAGTGTTACTAGTCAAAGATGTGAGATTCTTCACCAAATGTCGTGTTGAAGAACTCGGTAATGTTAAAATCAAAGACACCTATGATGAGCTATGTACCGATGGTATATTGAACAACAAGTATGAGCACATCAAAGTCAAGGGATTAACTGAAGCCCTAACCTATCCTCGTGTGTTCAAACCCCAGTGGGTCAAGTTTGTTCTGAGCAGAGTTCACGATGATTTCATGTGGCTAGAAGAACAACCATTTAAGATTACCAAGGAAATCATTCATCTTATTACCGGTTACCCTATCTATGATCATGCCCGAGCCCAGAAGATGATATCACAGAAGGAATTGATCAATTTAACTAGAGTGGAATCTGATTGCAGAGGATTGAAACTGAATAATGTCATTGATGAAGACCTAAAATTTTCCATTAGAGTAATGGGTTATTGTTTCTTCCAATCGGCAATGGAAAACAATGTTCCCTCTGCAGTAGTAGACTTGGCTTACAAAATTGTGAAAAAGGGAATGAAAATTGACCTATGTGAGGTATTGCTGAAGAACCTATTTGAAAATCTGAACACCATTAGGAAGCCGAAGAAGAAGAACTCGGCTAATACTCTAAAGTTTGGATCACTACTGGTATGCATGTTTTTCTACTTTGAAAAATTCTTTCCATTAGTCGATAAAGTTCTTTGGGAGCTACACCGACCAATCACCCATCAGATTAATGACTTCATTAACAAGTTAGGAGATAATTTCAATGATATCATGCATGATTACTTTAGTAAATTTCAAGAGAAAATGCATAACAGATATAGGATACCACCCTAGCTAGTAGAGAAATACAAAAATGATATATGTTTTGAAGTTGACACCGATTACTGTTATGTGAATGTTGTGGAACCGAGGACTCAATCTTTGTCACCAATGGGTTACAAGATTGATTTTGACATCACAAAATAGCAAATTGATGCATTTCTTACATTGCCCAGGCATGCTATCGAGCTGAGGTATGCTACGTATGAGGAAGTAAAAGAAAAGGTAAAGATGGATATTGTAGTACCCAAAGCTACAAGAAAGGCAACAAAGATGATTAAGGCATTGTCTGAGAAATTCGGAGAACACTCTTCCTCTACACCTGTCAAAGGCACCATTGCCATTACTGAAGAGGAATCTGAAGCCCAAGAGGCAGCTATAACACTGAGCACTAAATTGCCTAAGGGTAAAGTGTTAAAGAGAAACAAACAGGACACATCAAAAGTCTCACCGACTCCACCTCTAGTAAAGCGACCTAACACTAGAGCATCTACAGCTTCACCAAGTAAGAAGACAAAGAGTGTTACTGTTCCCAAGGTAACAAAGACATACAAGAAATCTACTCGGAGACTCATTTTGGCAAAAGAGTCTAGTGATACCGAATCAGAGGATGCAAGCAAATTCCAGATTGTCAAGAGCAAGAAGGTAAATGTACATAGTGTTGAAAACTTCTGTGCTAATCTGAGAGAATATGAAGGATTTGGAGGATTTAGATATGTTAACTATGAAACCAGGAACAATGATGAAAAGAGACAAATTGAAGAAGCTGTCATCTGCACACTTCTAAAGTTCCGGTTAGCTCCATTGGAACTAGCTAAGTCACTTCCAAATGAACTATATCTGCATATTGATAATAGGTGGAAGTATGCAATGGACTCAGAGAAACAAATCAAAGAAAGAAGTCTAGTCCATCTCTTTCCTGATATGTCAGTAGCTGAAATAAAGAAACATCTGACAACCTACAATTCAAAGTTTCTTGTCAAACAAAGAGCCTTAAAACTAATGAATGGGCTATATATTGACGTAGAAAATGAGACAAAAGCAAAGTGGTAGGAAATCTTTAAAATCAAGGATGTCGGTGAGCAAGCTACAGTTGAAATCGTTGATGTCACCGAGCACGATCTTGATGCTACCGAACAAGACCCTGCTGACACCATTCAAATAGATGAAGATGTCATGGATTCAGAGGCCCTGGACCAGGAAATGATAGAAGGCACTGCATATGCAAAACTTGTATCTAGTAAATCAGTCTTGGAACAAGTTCAGCCTTATCCACCGATCAAGCAACCTATCTCAACCGAAACTCCTCAGGATACAGATCAAGGCACTGAAGGTCACAAATCTGCAACAGGAGAAGGTACTACTCAAGAGTAGACATTTCAAGCACCTTCTGGCACTGAGAATGTTGCAACTGAGACACCATGTACCGAGACACTGAAGGACTCTACAGAGGCTAAAGGAACCGATCAAAGTGTTGCCTCTATGGAGCAACCTACCGAGGGTAATCAAGCGTCACAAGCAATTGTCTTAATTCCATCGGTGAAAGTTAAAGAAAAGAAAGTGAAGAAGCATAATTTTAAAGTTGATTTGTCAAAACCAATAGTGTTGCCCAATGTAGACATAGCAAAATTAAAGTGGCAAGCACTCATTGATTTCGGTGAACTGTGCAAAGCAAAGGCAAAACAAGAGAAGCAAATGGCCATTCAAAATAAAAATAAAGTACTTCAAAAGGTAAAAGCACTCCTAATAGATATGCTACCTGAAGCTACAGTATCAACAGATGTAGCCATCCACATTCAACTAGATGAACTCCTAACAAAGATAGAGACATCTGGGGTAGATGCATCAGAGTATTTGAGCAAGCTGAAAGACAAAGAGCTCACTGCCAAAATGATAGAAGAGGTACAAAAAGCTATAGCTATTGGCAAAGTTAAACTTGTCAAATTTATTGTTGAGTTGACTCCTCAACTCAAGCACATTCATTATTTATTTCAGAAACTCTGCACATTTTCTTTATTCATTAAAGACATTAAGAATAAAATAGAGGCAATTGAGAAAGAGATCACCGATCTCTCAAATAAGTTGACCACCGAGCCAAATTCAATTCAAAATTTTTATACAAAGCTTCAACAGCTCATGGCTCAACAATTGGACTTAAGAAATGATGAACACAAGATCAGGATGGACATATTGACACTTCAAACATTATTCCTTCCACATCTTTCATCAGTCCAAGAACAGATCAACTGAGCCACATACTTATCTACTACTCAAGAGGGAAGCACTCTAGATGGCTTAATATTACTATTGGCTGATATTCAAGCATAGAATTCTTTAATAGACAATGTAAAGGATGCACTCTCTATCGCTCTCACCGATGCCCTGACCAAGTACAAATCCATTTTTGACCAGTTACCGCCCCTGAATGGAATTAAGTTTTTGATGTTTGTCAAAAAGGGGGAGTGATACCATATATTTGGGGAGTAATATGATACAATCTTGGGGGAGTGATAAAATATGTTTGGGGAGTGATACAATTTTGATACATTATTGAGAGAATGATATAGTATTCGGAGTATAGTATACAGGGGGAGTATACCGAGCAGAATAAGCAGAGTATGCAAGAGTAGTATACAGAATAGTAAGCAAAGCACACAAGAACAGATCACCAAGCATGCAAAATCAGAGTTATGTACAGTATATCGACAAGGGGAGTATATCTGATATATTATTTTATTGACTATTGTATATACTGTCAGTAGTCATTTTGCAAAGTATATAGATTTTTGAGTTATAACTTTGAAAGTAGTTTTTGTCAAACATCTCAACTAATGTCAAAAGGGGAGATTGTTACTACTTATCAGATTGCCATTAGTTTTATGTCAAAGTTATACTATATATTCTAGTCAATTATCTATTACCAAAATATTCAGTCAGTATGTACAGTCTAGTCGGTTACAGAAGAAAGTAGTCACAGAACACAGTATACACCGAGCTGTCTATCGAGTATCTTTACATGTTACCGAGAAGCAAAGATGACACACCGAGTTGATTTATACCGAGTGAAACGTGTTACTAGATTCATTGAACTTGGACATGCACATGAAAACATGTTACAAGATCGAGGCACATCTAACCGTTATCACATTGGAAATTGCACTTAAAGATTGTGTATGATTTTGAGGTTATCTAACCAATGAAATATTTTGCATGGTTATTCATTCAATAAATCATGTTTGTAAGATCGAAGTAATGAATTGGATCACCGTCATAAGAGATCTATTTATACAGCATGAGTTAAGAGTTAAAGGTGTGTGCATGAGTGTAAGAAGACTATTATAGAGACACAGAGGTCACCGAGAAGGTTTTTAGAGAACAGTCGAAGAACAGAGTAAACAGAAGGGTTTACTGAGTTACCATATGGGTTACCGAGGTATGCTATAAGCAAGGTAATCTATTCTGAGCACATAGAATCTGCTATAACATTCCAGATGTAAAGTTTCGGATATTTGTAATGATTTTATTGTAATATTGTGAAGTTGAAAGATAAACCTTTAATAGGGTAAAAGCCTATAATCAAGTCTATAAATTGTAAAGCCTCTAACCAGGTGCAACATTTAGGTGAAGTGTTGTAAAATCCTTTAGCAAGGTAGATCTAACAGATCTTGTTACTCCTAACAGGGTAAGCTATCAAAAATAGCTAAACATGTAGCTCTAATCGAGCACTCTTTATTATTGCAGTAGTGAAGTTGTGGGTGCCATCCCCACTGCAGTTTTTCTCTCTAACCAAGAGTTTCTGCGTAACCAAAATATATGTGTTATGGAGTGAATCATGTATGATTGTTATCTATTAGTTTTAGTTTTATATTATGTTACTGCACTATTCGGTTTATGCATAATAGTAAAGATATTGTTGAAGAAATGTTTTGAAGTACTGATTCACCCCTCCCCTCTTAGTACATTAGCTTTCCATATTGGGCCTAACAGAGATGAGATGAGTTGGAAAAGAAGATTAATAATTAAGAAATTATTTAATTGATGAGACTATAGGATAGTGGATGGGAGATAACTAAATGTTAGATATTTAATTAATTGGTTTAGAAGAAAGGGATTAATTAATTAATTAATTAAATGTTTCAATTTAATTAATTAATAGAAGAATATTAATAAAAAAGAATTAAATAAATTAATCTTTTCAAATTAATTATTTAATAGAAGAATTAACTTTAAATAAATATAAAATATTTATTTAATTGCTCATAGCCAATTTTAAGTGTATACAACAACTATAAACTTCAGCAGAGTATAATTTTGATATTGATATTAGAGTTTTTTATTCTTTAGTCTCTAATGAGCATACATATTTATAATTGTCTTTTAAACAATATGCATAAGAAATTTACAAACCATATAACAATTTGTTTTGAGATACACAACTTAGAATGTCTTCGATAATGTCAAAAATGGTGAAGTGGCCACACGCCACTATTTTCAGATTAAAACAAACAAAAAACTTCAACTAAATACCAGCCTACTATGTACTATCTACCCAAGAGGGGATAACAATAATCCAAAAAATTCCACAATAACACCAGCTACGTTGGAGAAGAAACTTCTACAACCTCCTTTTCAATCATGAAATGCCTTGTTCACACGAATACCCGAATTTATGCGATTTTGAAAGGTTAAGTGCAAGAAGATTGTATATCTTTCATTCATGCTAATTATCAATTCTTCTATAATACTCATGGAAACTTAGAGGACAATATGGGTAAATGCTAGATAAATATATAAGAAAATATAAGGTATGCTTTTAACCCATCATTGTGTGCTAGGGGGTCATATGGTATCGTTACGGGTCTTCGGAGTCCTAATGGGGCCACACATGTGTTAGAACACCATATGACCCCTTAGGACACCATACAACCCCTGAGGACATCATATGGTCCTAAGGGGTCATGTGGTATGCTAAGGGGTCATATGGTGTCGTTACGGGTCTTGTGGGGTTCTAATGGGTCTGCACATGTGTTAGAACACCATATGACCTCTTAGGACATCATACGACCCCTTAAGATATCATATGGTCCTAAGGGGTCATGTCGTGTGCTAAGGGGTCGTATGGTGTCGTTACGGGTCTTTGGGGTCCTAATGGGGCCACACATGTGTTAGAATACCATATGACCCCTTAGGACATCATATGGTCCTAAGGAGTCATGTGGTATGGTAAGGGGGCATATGGTGTCGTTAGGGGTCTTGTGGGGTCCTAATGGGTGTGCACATGTGTTAGAACACCATATGACCCATTAGGACACCATACGACCCCTTAGGACATCATATGGTCCTAAGGGGTCATATGGTGTGCTAAGTGATCATATGGTGTCGTTAGGTGTCACGTGGAGTCCTAATGGTGCCACACGTGTTACAACACCATATGACCCACTAGGAAACCATATGACCCCTTAGGACATCATATGCTCCTAAGGGGTCATGTGGTGTGCTAAGGGGTCACATGATGTCGTTAGGGGTCGCGTGGGGTACTCATTGGGCCACACATGTGTTACAACACCATATGACTCCTTAGGATATCATACATGGTCCTAAGGGGTCATATGGTGTCATTAGGGGTCATGTGGGGTCCTAATGGTGCTGCACATGTGTTAGAACATCATATGACCCCTTAGGACATCATACAACCCCTTAAGATATCATATGGTCCTAAGGGGTCATGTCATGTGCTAAGAGGTCATATCATATCGTTATGGGTCTTCGGGGTCCTAATGGGGCCACACATGTGTTAGAACACCATATGACCCCTTAGGACACCATACGACCCCTTAGGGTATCATATGGTCCTAAGGGGTCATGTGGTATGCTAAGGGGTCATATAGTGTCTTTAGGGGTCTTGTGGGGTCCTAATGGGTCTACACATGTGCTAGAACACCATATGACCCCTTAGGACTCCATGCGCCGCCTTAGGACATAATATGGTCCTAAGGGGTCATGTGGTGTGCTAAGGGGTCATATGGTGTTGTTAGGGGTCATGTAGAGTCCTAATGGTGCCACACATGTGTTATAACACCATATGACCCACTGGGACATCATATGATCCCTTAGGACATAATATGCTACTAAGGGATCATGTGGTGTGCTAAGGGGTCACATGATGTCGTTAGGGGTCACGTGGGGTCCTAATTGGGCCATGCATGTGTTACAACACCATATGACCCCTTAGGATATCATACATGGTCCTAAGGGGTCATATGGTGTCGTTGGGGGTCATGTGGGGTCCTAATGGGACTGCACGTATGTTAGAACATCATATGACCCCTTAGGACATCATATTGTCTTAAGGGGTCATATGGTGTGCTAAAGGACCTTATATGATGTCATTAGGGGTTATGTGGGCTCCTAAGGGGGAGAGAGAGAGAGAGGGTAGGAATACAATGTACTAAGATATTGAGAGACTATATATGCATATATTTTACATACATATATGTATACATACACATACACATTTTATATACATATACATACATATTATATATATACACATATTATACATGTACATAATATATACATACATATATGTATACATACACATACACATATTATATACATATACATTAATATTATATACATATACATACATATTATATACATATACACACATGTTATATATACATATTATACATATACATACACATATTATATACATACATATGTATTTCTATATATTAGGATGTCTTTATGTTGACATAACTCGTACGGGTTTTGTTCTCTCTAAACCTTGTACGGGCTATTGTTTCTAAAAACCTTGTATGTGCTATTAGTAAAACAAAACCCGTACGGGTTTAGTACATTTAGGCTTGTGATTAGGCTTAGATGACAAGGTTGAGGGTTGGAAGTTTGATTTCCCTCCATTTCCCTCCTTTTTGACATGTTTTGTTTTATAAAATTGGTTTCTCGACTTTGTCATCATCAGGTTTACACATTATCAACTGGGTATTTCTAAAATTGCCACCATATTTTCACCCATCTTTTGAGCTTTCTAACCATATAATTTTCTTAAAATTTGAACAACATTAACATATTAATCTTGAATTTCTTTTACTAGTGTCTCCATAGTTCTTACAGACATGTGTACCATTTTGTTAATAACTTTTGATCTACTTATCTAAACTTTAAAAAAAAATTATATTATTGTATTGAACTTGGTTCTTTACACTTACAATTTTTTTTTTTGCATTTTTGATTATTTTGGTGCAAGTTATGCTTCACGCACGAATAGGTGCCCAATTTTTAGGATGTGTCCATTTCAAAAAATTGTTAAAAAAAAAATACTCAACAAAAAATTACAAAAAAATACAAAACTTCTATTTATCTCTCTTTCCTATCTTTCTACCAAAGGATTTATCAAAATATTAAATATAACTATGACTTTTTTGATGCGCATGCCAAACTCTATGTTATGTCTTTCATAAAAAATCAGGGATTGTTTTTCAAGCGCAAGGATTTGACCCCCTTAATCTTATCCAATTTTTTTAAAAAATAGTAGTTTGGAAACTAGATTCAGAGTACGACAATCTTTGTTCTTTGAGTATCTTCATATTTTGAGCGGATGTCTCTCAAATTTCTCCTCCAAGTTTAGGTTTAGCTGATTTCAGAAGAAAAAAAGTGTCCACTTATACCCCCCCTTTTTGCACACCATCTTGGTGCACTTACCCAACTATAAAATTGAATTCTTGATTACCTAAAGTCCACATCTTCTCTTAGGATAGTCAAGAGTCTTAGAATATGCCTATGTTGGAGAAAGGATGTTATCGAGATTTTCGTAGACAACCTATAAATGTTCACAAACATAACATTGATACAAGTTAGCATATAATTGTCGATGATAGGAACATATTTACTAAACACAAAATAAAATTAACACATACCTGAGGCATCTCTTCTTCTATTTCTTCTTCAGGTATTGTGGAAGCAGGCAACAAGGATGTGAAATGAATAATTCCCTGTACATAAAAATGACAAGAATGTGAAACTATCAATCTATGTAGACATGTATAATCAATTATATAAGTTTTTTAAATTCTTAATTCAATCAAATTTGTGTTCAATTACCTTTCCCTTGTTTGTGATTTCACTTCTAGAGTCTGGATTGCACGACACCGCACTTGCACTAGGTATGTCCTACAAGAGTTAAATAAGATAAATAGGTAAGTTAATATATAATTTAAACGACAAGCATATATATAATAAAAAATCTAACCGACTAAGTGAAAAAACATATACCACCTA
Organism: Cryptomeria japonica; assembly: GCF_030272615.1. NCBI lineage: Eukaryota > Viridiplantae > Streptophyta > Pinopsida > Cupressales > Cupressaceae > Cryptomeria > Cryptomeria japonica. Next base: position 16,492,750 of record NC_081410.1, read on the forward strand.
GCTGTGAAGGCCAAATGAAATGGTTGAGAGGGTGGCATCCTGGATCTGTGATATCTCCTCCTCTGACATTAGTTGTTAAATAGATCATGTATAAAAACATTAGTAATTAATACTATCTCTTATAAATATTCATTCAAAATAAAATGCACTATGAAATTATAATATAATTCTTACCACTACATTGTTTGTGTACAACAAAGGTACATCCTCATCTCTAGCATGCGAGGACTTACTAGGGTGTGCTCCAGTCCCTATTGTCTCATCTAGTGCACCGACCATATCATCCACCTCATATTTAGATGTGTTGATGGGATTATCAAGAGGTTGTCCAAGAGGACCTAAGACTATGCGATGACACATAGTGCAAGTATGTGGCACAAAAATATGTGGACGCGAGGAGGATGTATCAACACCATCTGATCCACAACTAGCATCACCCTCATGTGGTTGAGCTAGTGGCTCGGCTTGAGAAACAAAAAGGCCACTTAACAATAATATCTGGAAGTTGTATTGGAGGTGGGCGAGTAATGCAAGGAGGGAGGACATATGCTCCCGATACTACTCAAACTACCCCATGTCAATCTCGGGTCATACCTCCCCCCACGCCCTAGAAATGTCTGATGTCAAAGTAGTTGACATGCTTGCCTTAAAAAAATGACTTTCTTAATGAAGTAAAATGGCACATCGAGATTTGTTTTGGGTGGTCTATCAAAAACTATCCACCAACGATCCCAGAAGTTATCTCACATAGTATCATTTTGACACCATTTAACGGAAAGTTTTGGTTTTTTGACATCTACGAGTTGTCCGTTGCAGGGATTGACAAATAGGGTGATTATTTCAACTTTAGATATCTCAAATTTCTTCACCTCCTCATAAGACATACCATCCACATATTGTTCCCTCATGGCTTCTTGCCACAAAAGAACAACATTGTGCTCAGTGGTGACGGTTTCTATATTGGAGATTATTGCCTTTAGTGCAGGTAACATCAAGGATAGACGAGGGATTGTACTATAAACAACAACAATGCCCCTCAATTGATCCAAATTTTGACCAATTAATTCATGAATTGAGGAGGGGTTTGGTAGAGGAGGGTTTGGTGGTTGTGGTGTTTGTGGATTCTCATTGTTATTAGCCATTTTATCTAATTGAAGTTGAAAATTTAGATTTAATTAACAAATTTAAAACAACATAGTGTATTTGAAATAAAAAATCGAATTTATAACTAAAAAAATTAAAAAAATGCAAACGAATGATAAAAAGAGAAGGAAATTGAAAAAACTTGATGCTTGGATTTGATGAAAATTTGTTTGAAGAATTAGATATCGGCTTTTTTCGGATATTGGATATTCTAAAACTCCAAACTCGTGGGTAAAAATGACCCATGAGTGGGAAAAGTATGGGTATTTAAAATACCCATAGGTAATATCGGATATTTGATAATATCCGATTCCTTTTTTTTGTTTTCTATTATATATTAATAATACATGATAATATATATTAATAATACATATTATTCACATATAATAATTTATATATATTAATATAATATATATGATTGATAATATCAGATATCCGTTATGCTTTGGCTTTTGCCATGACTACATGTACTGACATCCAAGCCAACTAAAAATTCAACATAGATTTTTGGCATTTTTGGGCAAATGGAAAAAGGCATTTGTTTCATATCGCCACTTTTTGGCCCCTCATGATCCTGCACATACCCAATAATAGATTGTGACATTAAACCTGGCCTTCAAACCTTATATTAAAGGTATTCTGTCTTAGCTTGGTAAAGTTATTTGGTGCAAATAGAATTCTCATAAATTTTCCAATTTGAGATTTCATCCAAGAGCATGTGTGGAAAAAGATTAGAACAAGCCTTTGCAAGAGATTATTTAATTGTTTGGTCCTAGATTTGAACTAAATCGGCTAATAGTCTATTTGAATAAGTCAAATTCTTCCTTCTGCTGCCAAGAAGACCATTTGATTTGAGAGTGCCTTGCTAGGACAAATAAGTCTTCTCACCCTCATTTTGTGCCAACTAACCTTGCCACTAAACCATCCCCTCAATCTTCTTCAAAATTTACAAAAACATCTCTTCTTCAATCCCAAACTAATTCACTTCCATCCTCTAATGATCCTTTTCCTTCTGAGACTTCTCTTTTGAGCCAACCTTCTTATAAAGATTCTATTATGATTGATGAATGGAGAAATGTCAAAAAGATGAAGGAACCTTCTCCCTCTTCTCCTGTTCATACTATAATAGAAAGCCATTCAACATCCACCTTCAAGTTGTAGTGAAATCTCTTGACATATCCATTTCTCCTCCTCCCAATCCTAGACAAAAATCAAGATCTCCACCAGCAATGTCAAAACAAAGATAAAAAAAATGAACAAGTTGCATCCCTTGCTAACCATTATATGGAGTCTTTCCACAAGAGGATGAGAATGCCCTTGCTGGTTCATCATGAATTGCAATATTTTATCATAGAATTTTAGAGGATTATCTCACCCTCCTTGAAAGTTTAAAGTCAAGGATACTTTATTGAAATGGAAGCTAGATGTGTTATTCCTTCAAGAGGTTAAAGTAAAAAAGGAATGTTTAGATTAACTCTGTTCAATGTTTGTAAATAAGCCTTTTTGTTACATACCTCTCATGATGTTGGAAGTGGTGGAGTTGTACTTGCTTTATCCCCTTGGATCTCCAAACATGTTATTGATAAAGGAGAGGATCTTGCACATAATTGCGTCTAGGCCCTCTTTTTTATCAATGGAAAACTTATTGGTTTTTGTTCTATCTATTCTCCTACAATTCAAAAGAGAGATCAATTCTTTCAGATTGAATGTTCAGAAGTCTCCCTAATGATGATTGGGTACTTGGAGGACATCTTAATACGGTTGAACATCATGAGGGTCATAGCTGGTTTAATTATTTTAAGCTCAACCATAATAAATTTAAATTTGGATATATTGTCAAAATTTAATGGGAGCTATTGACCCTGTTCATAATAAATTCTCTAGCCATAACAATAAATGGTTTACTTGGACCAATTGCAGTTTGAGAAATGATAGGAAATTGGGAAAATTAGATCAATTTTATATTTCTCATAATATCCATGTGTAAAAGATTTCCTTCTGGTTGTTGAGTTCATGTAGATTATTCTACTACTCTATGTGATCACTTTCCTATTATTTTCTCTATCCCTTTTTCTCAAAAAGTGTCCTATTCTTCTTAGCTCCCTTTCAAGCTTAATATTCCTAAGAACAATGATTATGTTTCTACTTTAGTATGAATTTGGAACTCTATCCCTAAATCTCAAGAAGAAGAATCTTGGATTATGTGGTGGAATTTAGCCTTATCTCAATGCATTGAGTTTCCTCAATCCTTTGGTAGGAGAATGGCCTGGAAACACAAACGAAAAGTAAAATCACTTCAAAGACAACTAGAACATGCTAGGAAGTAACTTAATATTGATCCTTATAAAGAAAAGATTCAAAATTCTATTGATGTTCTTGAAACTTTGGCATTCCCTTTGGTGTGGGAGTCTTACTTTTCTAAAATGTGAGCTTGTTTATTAAATAGACTAAAAAAAGTTGTTCAACTTTGGCAATAAATTCTTATCCTTAGTTGGCAAGATTCAAGTTGCTAACAAAAATCCTTATTGCTACTCATGTGTATTATTCATCATGTTGGATGCCATCTTTGCAAACGTGGATATGAGGAATTAAATAAAGTAATCCATAAATTTTTGTGGTCCAAATGGGATGGCAGTGTTGGTTTCTTTGCTTCTTCCTAGATCATTGCATCCAATCGAGAGCTAAAGGTGACCTTGGGCTTATAGACCCCAAAACCTAAGGAATATGTCTTGCTACAAAATAGATTATTAGAGAAGCTAGTGGAAATGAACCATGGAAAATTTTAGCATGCCATTGGGTTATGGAGGATTTATTCAAGAAGAAGTGGCAATTTGTTAATTAGTTAGATAAATTACTTATGTTTCCCTTCTTTAAAATCAAGGCCTCATTTCCTTTACAATCTATAAGGCAAGCTTGGTAAAAGTTTGTTAGTTTTCAAATTGGAATGGTTCTTCTTTGCAACATGGTTTTAGTTTTGCTTCAACTTAAATATGGTGGAATAAACTCATCACATATCATAATAAACCACTTGCTATTAGTTTTCTGAGACATTTTTTTTATTTATACAAAAAAGGAGTTTTCATTCAAGGATATTTGAGATTTCAAGGCATTTAACTAGGCTTCATGGGAGAATATTAAAGTTGATTATGGGCTAAACAATAAGTATAAACACTTTTTTATTTTTGTTCAATCTCTAGTTCCACTTGAGCTTTCTATGATGATATGTTATTTTTTTAAGGATTGATGATGGTTGTCTTTTGGCCACTTCAATCACATTCCCTTGAAGAGGGTGTATACTCATATTCTTCGTAACTAGCCCCTCATTCCTTAGCTAAATTATAAATGGAAATGCATATTTAACTCAAACTTTTGGAACAAGTTGAGTGCCCAAGTTTGAAAATATACAACTAATTTTGATACTCAAGTGTTGGCTTGGAAAATAATACATTGTAAAGTACCTGTTGGATATAGGTTGAAATGTATTATGATTCAACCAACCAACTCCCCATTTTGCCAGTGTGTTGAGAGCATGAAACACATATTTTGGGATTGCTTATTTGCTAAAAAGTAACAATTTGTTGTGTTTAGAAAATTCTCTGCAATTTTTTTTATCATGAACTTAATTGGAAAGAAGCCATTTTGGGCTTTAGAATGCATAATAATGTGGTTGTGGATTCAATTAGACAAGCAATTCTTAAGCCAATCTGGAAAAATAGATGTACTGCTATTTTTTCTAACAACTAACACCATGAAATTGACATTCTAAGGCTTTACTCTAACATACTCCTTTTGGTGGCTTTTATTGTTTTGTAGTCCCAAAAGCTATGCGAGAAGAATGCTAAGGTTATGAAGCAACTTCAACAAATCAAGGAACACATTCTCCAATTTCAACTTGATCACAAGTCTAATCAATATAAATATGCAATACAATCCATGCAAGTTACAAATCCTACAACTATTTATGCTATAGTAGCTCCAATTAGTGCTCAAGACAACAACTTTGTAATTTGTATTTTCTTCACTCTTTTTTTGGCAACAGACTGGTTGCCTTATTCTATGTAACTTTTTTGCTTTGTTTCAATAAAATAATAAGTTTGTACAAAGACACAAAAATGAAATAAAATAGACCATTTCGATCCTTTATACATAAAAACTTTATATAAACCAAATATGTATATGCACCATATAAATTTGACAGTCATACCATAAAAAAGTGAATAATGATTAGGGCAATAATTCATAATTTATTGGGTTTAACAAACCCAAGAGAGGCAAGGAAGAGTTGAAAAGAAAAAATGACATCGTCGAGAAGTTTTAAAACATGAACATGTTCTAATCATATTTTTCCTCTTCACAAAGTGGAAAGCATAAATATCAAGAAAACAAACTTATCATAAGACCCAATAGAATAAGATCAATAGTCGATGTCTTAGCACTTAATTTAACATATGATTAAACTTTTAGTGAGAGGGCTCCCACAACTAAATTAAATAAATATTAATTATTTGAACAACAAAATTATTTATGAATAAATTCAAACTACTTTTTTATTTTATTTAAGTAAAAATTCTATGAAATTATCTAAAATCTTTTAGGTAAAAGCAAAGAAAAACATATGATTGAATAAAAAATAATAGGGATCAAAGAAAATGAAGGTGATATATATATATCAGAAGATGTGGAAGTGATAACTGAACAAAGATCATTAAATTAGAAAATTAAATAGTTAATTTTAGCTTTTGAAGAAGAAGAATTTAATATGGTATTTGAAATGTAAATGTTTTGAGATTGGAAAAGGTATGTCTTTATCTATAATTCTATTTCACATTTAGGATAGTTTATTAATTTTAGGGAGGATCAAATTTGTAAGTTTGAGTCACTTTTATAGATATAGATTTGATATTTGATCATAGATATGGTTTGATACAGTGTGTGTTCTTACTTCTTGGTTCACTTGATTTAATGATGTTTTCTCTATTCTAGTGACTAATGATAGTTAAAAATATCTTTTGAAGGGTTCCTAGATTGCTAGGGTACATGTTCTCCAAAGTCATAATGTGGAAAAGGGTAGCTTTATTGTCATATAGACGATTCAAGACAACAAGCTCCAAACATGCAAATACTTTTATGATGATTATGTAGACATTAGGTTATTTAAGTGCATTAATAGAAGTATTCTTAACATGCTTCTTTTTTGTGAATGCAAATAATATTGGAATAATTATTTGATGATCTAATGAATACAAGTGGTAATAAATCATGGAAAAATGTGTTTAGTTGGCACTAGACAATAAAGAATTGGATGAGAATACACTGAAATTTGAATTTTAAATTTTTAGAGGCTAGATCTACAAATGTATTAGATTTACCAAATTCTAAGAGCGATCTTGTTTAGATTTCATTATTATACTTCTAATGCATATAAGATGGTTCAAAAGTTACAATCAAATTAGTAGACAACTATTTTTTAACCATCAAAATCAATTAAGCACATTTATTGATGTTGTTTTTAGATTCCAAAATTACATTACATAAAGAATACGAAAAATGTAAAGTGTATGAAAAAATGTATTAAGAAAAGATAAAACAAAATCAAATATGTGAGGATGTGTGCAAATAAGAATAAGCGAAAGGTTGGAGAATGAATCCAACTTTACATGACATTGCACCACTTATAAATATAATTATGTTAAATAATTCTTTAAAAATAAATAAAAAACTAAATGAGAAATCACATGGATATGCAAATTCAGGCATTACAAGACAAAGTAAAATATATAGAAAAAACATAAAGAACTCTTGAGAATAACAAGAAAAAATTATTATTTAAACAAAAAGGCTCTTAAGAATAGCAAGAAAAATATTGATTAAGGAAAATATATAAGCCAATACAAAAAAGAGAATACAAGCCCACTTGAGTTGGAGTAGTTATGACATAGGTGATCTCTTGAGAAGTCTCAATCCTTCACCCTTGTGAGCATCACCTAGATGCAATAAATGCTAAGTGAACCATTCATTTATAAGTCCACTTGAGTTGGAATCATTATGAGACGTATGATCTCTTGAGAAGTCTTGACGCTTCACCCTTGTGAGCATCACTTAGATGCAATGAATGCCAAGTGAACTATTCATTCTCACAAGAGATAGATTCATGTGAACTCTTACTCATAAAATATAGATGAATGATTTTGGCTCAAAAATTATACAATTGAATCTAGATATTGACACCATGACGTTACCTATCAAACACGTCTTTTATAACAACTATATATACCCTTAAAATATTGAAACATCTCTTATTTTAATATATATATATATATAATCCTCTATAAAATCTTCCCTTTTCAAAGGCTGGAGTCTTCCTTCCCTTTTCAAAGGCTGGAGTCTTCCTCCTCAATCCCCTCATACTCTGGGCATGTACAAATGTTAAATTATCAACATAAAGTTTGACAAAAATCTAGTCAAAATTCAAACTCCCACCAATTACGGAAAATTTTGGGCCCTTGAAGGCCACTAAAGGACATAACACTTAAAAATATCAATGCACAAGCCTACCTAAAAGTAAAAGTATTATAAATATAACGTATTTCTCGTGACATAGGAGACTTTATAGGTCAACATCATTTGAAGCTTCAATAAATATATCTCAAGTCTATGTAAAAAGGAAGAAGAAAGTCAATCCATTAAAATTTATTGAACTTTTGACAATTTTTTTAATTATTGAACCTTACAATGAATTCGGTCGGTGAGAAAATCTTATAAAAGATTTTATATAAATTTGCCTATTCGGGCATTTAATTAATATTCATTTTTAAATAGATATTTGTTTTGTAACAATTGTATCATATTTTTTATATTAATAAAATAGATTTTAATATATATATATCATTAAAATGTTAGTGACAAGTTCAAAAATAAAAAGTTAGAGTTAAAAAAATAATAAAGAAAATAAAATTTTAATAATATATACATTAAGAGTTTTCCCTTTCCTTATAACTAGTATTTGCTTCAAAACTGGAAAAAATGTATAAATAGATACATTGATGTTATTTAAAATTACTCTTATTCAAGCAAATTATTATATTTTTAAATATATGCTCAACATTAATTTTGATTGAAACAACAACAAATATTAAATACACTACATTTTCGAGATTAAACTTAAACATATTAAATATATAATTTAAATTTGAAATTTGAAAATTAAGTTTAATACGATATAAAACATATAAATTATTTAAACTAAAATATAATTTTTTAATATGCATGTAAATAATTTAAAAATAATATAAATATTTTATGATAATAATTTATTAACTATAAACACAAAATATAATTCAAATACAAATTTAGTAATTTAAATAGTTTTTAAATATTAAACATAAAAAATAATATAAATGTCTAATACTAGTAAAAACTTATAAATGTTAAAACAATATAAACAAAAATTATAAAAGACAATTATCCACCATGTACATATTATGAAAAAAATCACTCAAGCCATGGTAAATGACTTACCTCAAAAATTGTGTCACCTTGTCAATAGTGGAGATGAGAAAAATAGATGGAGTTTTTAGAAAGAGTATTATGAAACCAATAATTTTTTTAAATAAATGCATTGAACCATGCCAATCTCCAACTTCTAAATATATATCGAGGTTGTAAGTTAATATTTGTTCAAGTTAGGTACTTTTTGGTAGTGTGTCAAATTATGATGTTTTGTGAGGAATTATTTGTACATTTTTTTAGTCAAATTTATTTATGAATAGTGGTTCTTATGAACCTATCTCAAGTGAGTATTAAATGGTTCACTTAACACGCATTGATGTTCATTGAGGTGAAACATCAAGATTTCTTAAGAAGTCACCTATCTAAGTACTACTTTGATTCAAGCATAGTTAATCATAGAGTTCCCTCAAGATCAAGTGCATTTAACAAATGTTGTAGCAAACTAAATATACTTAATATTGGGGGAACTTTATAGTTAAACACACTTGAATTGGAATAGTATTAGGGTATGTGACCTAAAAAAGTGAAGTATTGCATCCTTATGAACATCATGTATATATAATGAATGCTAATTGTTGGCATAGCATAACTGATGATGATGAGATGAGAAGATGACCCGTAAAGTTGGTAAAGTTGATGGAGATTGTTGGCTAGATGATGTTGATATAGTTGTAAGTTGTTTGATGACTTTATTTTTGTTGTCATTGATGGCAACCATGTTTGTTGAGTCATCGAAGTCATCTAGGCCTACCGGTAAAGCCTAACCTATAGAGGTATGTGTTTTATAGCAAGGTAAACAAGAACAATGCGATGATCAAGATACTGGTATGGACGATTGGTGAGGAGTTAGGCATTGCGGTTTTACAAGTGTTGAACACAGGAACATGCATCTATGTTCCACACTGCATCGACAAATTCAATATATTGAGTGAGTTATGATTGACTATCATAAACTCTGTGAAGAAGAATGTATACCGGTAACATATCTTTTAACCAGTAATGATTTATGGTTTGGTGGTGGATCTTATCATGTTCATAACTTAGTGATGACGTGTCAAAAATCGTGTGTAATGATAAGATTGTGTTTGAGCGCCTACAAGGATCAGATTTCTTGGGAAACAACAAAGTGCTTAGCAGAATGTGACAAGGGTTTGATTGCTTATCAAATCGATGTGTGGTGATGAGCGATGATCATTCAATAGTAGAAATTATCTTGAAATTTGTTGTAATGATCTGTAATGTATTTTGGCGGATTGTTTTGTCGTGCTCATTGAAAATTCATTGTATTTTGAATGTATTTAGGGTTATGTAACCGACCTAGTTGAAAAGTGTATTTAGGTCGAGTTTGAGAAGAGAGTTTGTGTTGGTGATTTGAGAAGAAGAGTGTGTCGAACAAGATTGAAGAGTCAGCATGTGAGAAGCAAAATTGAGCTGGAAAGGATTTGTACTAGCAAGCAAGGAAGTGTTGTGATCAAATCATTTGCCCTGTTGTTCCCTAATTGTTACAATAGTTTGAAATCCCTTAACCGGGTAGATCCCAACAAGTCTTATTTGTAAAATCCCTTCACCGGGTGGCTCATTAGCTTGAGTTTAAAATCCTCTAACATGGTTACTCCTAATAGGGTAGAGCTTCTAACAGGGCTAAGGTGAAATCCCTTAACCGAGTGACTCCTAACAGGGTCTGCTCTTAACCAGACATATTGTAAAGCTCCTGACCGAGCTAGGCCTTTAACTAGGCGCATTCCGAAAGAGTGCAAATATTTTGTGGGTGCTAATTCCCACCGTGGTTTTTCCCATTTGGGTTTCCATGTGAAAAATCTATGTGTTCATGTGGTGATGCATTATTGATGCATGAATTTGATATCATTACTTTATTTGCATGTTGATGAACACTTAAGTGAATAGTTGGATAAATCAGTTTAAAGGACTATTTGAGTTGTCACCGATACTGTTTTTTGAAGTATTATCAAAGTTGTTTTACTACTGATTCACCCCCCCCCCCCCTTCTCAGTAGTTACTAGATCCTTATAATAACATAAATGAATCAATCATACTTATTGGAGATAGATTTGTATAAATAAATACTAAAAATATAAATTAAAAATCAATTCAAAACTTATATTTATTAAATGCTAATGAAATATAAAAATAATAAACTTTATTTACTTTAATCAATTTCACATTAATTAAAATTATAGAATAAATATGAATATGTATTACTTAACGAAAAACTTAATAGACAAAGAAGCTAGAAAACATAGTTCAGTGGCTATCTTAAAGCATTCCCCATCTCATCCCTTACACCCAACTTGTCAAAATCATTATGTAGATTATTAAAAAACAAACTATCAATATAAATGTTGTCATTTCCTACTAATAAATATTTAAATATCTTAATATATTAAATGAAATATTTACATTATAAAATATAAACATTTTGATGGGTCCTTGGTTTGTTAGCAAAGTTCAATTGATCCAAATAAGCCTATCAAGGATGGAGTCTTGCTAGGTGCAAAACCCCTATATCATAGGGATGACGCCGAAATCATGCCTCGAACAATTTTGGTGGAATAAATACCTCTAAGTCATTAGCTATCAATTGAAACAAATTCAATCTAATAGATACTTCTCAATCCTTGACCCAATCTAAAATATATCAATCTAAAGAACTTGCTCCCATTTCAATGAATCCATTGTAGTGAAATGGCTAAAATAACCGTTTGTGAACTCAAAAAAACAAAACTAATTAAGAACTTATTAGTTTTCTTACTGTTATTAAAATTATTAATTGAAAGACAGCCTTCGAATTCAAATATGGATCCTTCCTTGCAACATGGCTCAAAAATGTCGCATTCAAAGTCCAAGTCTACAAGACCTTTATATACTCGCAAAAGTTGTCGGCCTTTTGCAAAAGAAACCAAATACTCAGACATACTTTACATGAAGGACTTCAATGTGTCATAGTACAATCATCGACTTTGATCTGTTTCTTTAGGACCGTCATTATTTCTAGGTCTCTGGTATAGCTCCCAATGCATGGAAATTGTGTTGGCCCTTCTTTTCAACCGCTGTCTCAACTGTTTTTCTATTGTCTTTGGTTATAAATCTTTGCTACATGGCCTAAAGCTGCACAAATCAGGAAGGCAAGAGGGCCTGTAACGATCCAATTTCAATGGCTAGGCCTGTAAGTATCTTCGTCTCATGTTTCTTTTATTGGACTTGGATGCTTCTTATTTGGCTATGCAATGTTTTCTTGTTATAGAAATTATTGTGTGGGGTGAATGTGGGTGTCCATCATTGAAGCAGAACTGAATTGGGTTTTCACTTAATTCAATATTTATTAAGTGGATGTCATCTGTTGTTACTGCAATTGTTGTACGGGGCTGTATAATCTGTTCGTTTTTAGAAACTATCATGGGCGGGTGAATGTAAGTTTGTATAGTTCAAGCAGACCTAATTTAAGCCCAGGGTACTTTTGAGAGGCTAACTCATGGCAATTGGTTGACGTTTCATAAAATTTTCAATTTCTAATTTGCCAATCCGACAATTTTGCTCAGTTTACTTCCAAAATGTTCACAGCTGTGTGAACTTTGTCAAGATATGAATGTATTTAATCGGCTAATTTAGGGCAATTGGTTGGTTTTTCATATAATTTAGAAATTCTGATGTGCCAATTAAGAAAAAATTTGCAGTTTTTGTATAATACGTACACAATGTGAAATTCACTCAAATATACATGTATGAATTATAGAAAAATCCTTGTTCTATCTCTGAAGTAGCATGTAATACATTTACTTTTTATTTTAGTTGAGTATTCTCTTATAAGGCTATCTTTCTTACTGTTTTAAGCAAGAAGATTTCTCAGTTTCGGTTGGCAATTGATTTATTGATGTCCTAAGTGGGTGTTCCTTTTACAATCTTTATGATGCTATATTTACTACCTCTATAGAATGTATTCCAGGGATACACCACGTCCCCAGGGCTTTTCTGGCTATCCCCAATCCCTCACATTTTGGGGCGTGGGAATGTGTAGGAAGTGTTCCTAGGTCGTCCTCATTAACCTGAATGTTCAGAGATGGCAATCAGCTGTCTGGGAACAACCACCTCAATCATGCTGGGACATGTTTTCAGATGACAGTCACAGTTTGAAACAAAAGCTTTCTGTTAATATGTAAAATGGACAGCGATTGGATGATATTAATTGGTATTTAGTTGTGGTTATTAGACAGATTATTTTTAGGGAGTAGAATAGAGTAGCGGATTGCTTGGTCAAATGGACATTTGAAAGTATGCAGGGTTGGAATGTTGCGGATAGGGGACAATTTCCTTCAAATTTATCACGTATGTTTGAGCAATTAGTTGGTGAGGATAAGAATGTGTAATTAGTTGCTCTTTCTTTGTTGGGCCGTTGACCTTTCTTGCTTTGTAACTTTCTTTAACGTTTAATAAATTTGTACCCTTTTGATTTTAAAATGTATTCCGATATCCTAACCTACACCTGTTGAGCCAATCTTAAAAAGAACGAAGATTTACCAGAACCATAAAATAAATTTTGTGATCCCTTAAAAGGACATAACTAGATATATAGTAAATTTTAACATCCTTTTCACAACTAGATGATACAACTCTCCTAAGATTTGCAAATTAATATGGATTCTCCTGCAAACAAAGATATGATTTCGTTTTTAAGAGCTAAATGTTATGGAATGGATTTGTGATCAACTTGGGCATACCATAGAGTGTACCATTATTTGATCATTTTATTAAAGAATGGAACAATGAAATGTTGAGTGCCTTTGCTAAAGCTATGTCCATACACCACCACCTGGCTTAAATTGGTATTCCTGTCACTGCCATAATACTACTAATAATTGCTGTGAATATGATTTCATCATGGCTGAAAGTTCAAACCAAGAACTTCTGCAATGTGGCAGAAAAGCTCCATAAACCCAGATATATGTAATTTTTCAGTTCATTCATATACAGCTGCAATTTCTTTGTGGTTGAAGTGACTTTATAAGAATCTGAAGCAACCTATATTGCAGTGCTGCACTTCATCAGTAATGAAATACTGCAGGGATTTTAATGTCGAACGATATTGAATTACTGAAGTACAGTTAGACCATGGTTGTCAGTTGTCTAAGTATTGAATTCCTTACTTCAAACAAAATCTAAAAGTGATTCAGAGAGAAAGGCATGGTTACCAACTTAATAAAATGCCCAAAGGAGTACCGTACCCTGAATTATGGAATATATTCTTTTTCAGATTTTCTACAATTTCTCATTTTGTAGTTATAGACTTTCGATCTTTTGTTCTATATGCACATCTCAAATGAAAATAATGAAGTTTTGTTAATTTGTATGTCAAGTCATGTGAATTCTCCTTCCAACTCTAATGTAAGGCTAAATGATTCTATAATGAATATGGTGAATGCCTTGGGATCAATTGAAATTTCAATTTTCCTATATTTTTAAATTTTCCCTATGGCTTTCCATCCCTCACTGTCCTGAAATGCGTCTCCACATTTTCTGCCATCACCTTACCCATAACCATGGAACATAGCTGTGGCAGACTGACGGCTGGTACATGGATCAAATATTGCTGATTTGGATCTGCACTATACCTCCTATGATCTTATTAATGTGATTGTTTGATTTGAAATTCATAACATTATTGGAAATGATGATTCTAAATGTTCGCATGATAGAACAGAAAACCCAATTTTTCTCATCTTTTATTGAAACCGCACATAACATAAACCATGTTCATTTATACAGCAATCATGGATGGATTGAATAGGGTTGTGCATGTTTCAAGCAAAGCAGACCTAATTTGAGTTTGCACTTAATAATTCTGAATTTGGTGGCCATTTTCAAAAACTTTCTAATGTTCACTAATTGTTTCGAAGTAGAAGTTTAGAATTTTAATGGAATCGATGATTCTAAATGTCTCCATAGCAGTCTCACAAAACCTACATTTGTTTCTGATTTTTTTCATTTCGCTTCCATTTATAATTTTATACCTATAGAGTGTATTTATTTGTACAAAAAAATAGATGAAACAAATGGGAATGTGCATGGTTCAAGTGGATCTGATTAGAGTCTGTACGCAAATCAATATCTTTGAAGTGTGAGCTCATTCTCTTCCTTTATAAATAATTTTTTTGATGCTTATTAATTTTCTCACTACCTGAAAATAAAAACTCCAAATTTTGATGTAATTGACGATTCTTGAGTTTTCTGACTGCAGATGCATAAAACCCATATTCCAGGCTTTGGTAATTGGGATGTTGCAAACAATAATGAAATTATCACCGAATACTTTGAGATTGCAAGAGCTGGTAAGGAGAAAAGGGAAGGCAATGGGAAGGGGCATGTTCAGTCTCATCCCGAAAGAGAGCCTGGCATTCCCAGAAGCTCAAATATAGCGGATGGTAATGCTGACATTAGAAATGGAAGAAAAATAAAGGTTGTTCAGAGAGCTGCAAATAATACTGCAAGACAAACGGAAGCAATTCCAATCAAAGCACCAAAATCCTTTCCTGCTGCATCAGGGCAAATGAGAGCAAATGACAGTGGACAGGTTCTGATGCACCTACCTGCAGTACACACTCCAACAGCTTCCCAAAATTTAGTAGCCCAACATAGAGTGCCAGCCCCAATTAGGCCATCCAGAAGTGCCCCTTTGGGACCTAAAGAGAGTGAAGTGTATCAGGTAAAATCAGGAATTAGGAAAGAAAATTATCAGAGAGGATTTAGGAGTAGAACAGAAATGGACCCATCTGTCTGGACCCAGAAAGAGTATGGAAGGAGCAGAACGCCGAGTCCATCACACAGTAGGCCCAGCAATGCCCACAGAGAATTTGGAGCGGGAAAACCACCCAGTCCATCATACATTAGGCCCAGCAATGCCCGGAGAGAATTTGGAGTGAGCAAAACACCCAGTCCATTATTCAGTAGGCCTGGCAATGAAAAACCATCATCAAACAAGGTATGTTTGTCACATGGTTTACACTTATGAAATATTGATTTTATTGGAAAATTTAATGACCAGTTAGGATTAAGATCCTTTAAACTGGAAATTTGGCAGAACCACAGAAAAAAAGCATTGCCTAAATTTGGTGATTGGGATTCAAACGACCCCGCAGCTGGTATTGCATTCACATCAATATTCAATGAAGCAAGAAATGAAAAGAAAGAAGCAGCATCTGCCATTAAGACTCCCTCACAGATGGATGCTGCTACTCCTAAAGATGAAGATTTATATAAGCAACCAAGCAATTCACACAAGAGACATGGAGTATGTTTCACATCTCATGTATTTTTCTTTCATTATTTAGGTCTTCCCTGTATCAGAACACACTGTTGCACTGCTGTTTGCGCACATTAGGCATTTCACCTCTGTAACTAAGTATGTTTTTCTTCTGATTGAATTTTTAATATTTATGGTTTAACTTGTGGATTGCAGGTGAAATTGATTTCAATTATTTCAAAAATTTTCAGCGGTAAAATGATTTGTCAATGAATTAACGGCTGTTCATGTTCATTTTTGACATCAAATTCATTATAGTTGTCGAATGCAGACCTTTCAGGTTGGAATAATGCTACAGACTCTCTTGTAAATGCTTCCATAATTTGTGCAATATGCAGAAGAGCTTTATTTGTTTCCTATTAAAACTTTGCTACTATCAAAATTTACTTTTTCTACTTGTATTCTATCTTGGATTAGTTTATAACTTTATTGGTCGTTCAATGACATGTTTATATCAAACCCATGTCAATATATGTCTCATCTTTAAATAAAGTTTGATTGCACATCTCTTAATGGCATATGTGGTAACCATTTATTACATTTTAGTCAGTAGTTAAGACCAAGGAAACAATAATCGTTTGGGGAATTAATCGGCAAAATAAAAGTTTAAGATTTTTTCAAAAAATCGGATATACAAAAAAACATAAAAAATTGCAGAAAAACAATCAAAAACTAATTTTTTTTTATATATATTTTAGGGTATTTCCATAGCATAGAGATATTGTAGGCAAATAAAATAGACACTTGAACACATGAATTGTAGGAAATATATTTTCATTGTTTATATTCATATCATTGATTACGTTGCACAAAATATACTACACCATAAATAATATCTAGATAGTGATAGATGTCAAATTGTCAATTACAATATAGTTTGTGACTTTGAACAAAGTCAACCTGTAAACTAAGTACAAAATTCCAAAATCTCAAATGTGGGCAATGCCATGCTAGAGGGCAGGAGGCCCTGATGATGAAGCTCCTGGGTAAGAGCCTATCCTAATTCCTTCAACCCATTCAGGACGAAAGTTGGCTTGCCTCATGATATCAAAATTTTTAGACACAAGCGGACGATCAGCAACAACATAATCATCATCAGCAACATCATCATCATCATCAGCATCATCAACAACAATCAACTCGCACTCTGGATATATCTCATTGAGGTCAATTGGCAAGCATTCCTCAATAGTTCCTGATTTTGCCCATGTATAAATTAGTGTTTCCCTTAAAAATGAAAAACCAATGAATAGTGAATACAATTCAAAAAACTGCAACTATATATTAATATTCTCACCTTGAGCTTTCCTTATCTTCAAACGGAGGTTGTGATGAACAAATACCAAGTCATTCAGTCGTTGTTGTGATAGGCGGTTGTGTTTCTTGGAATGTATGTGTTCAAACACACTCCAATTACGCTCACAAGCTGATGAGCTACATGGTTGGCCCAAAATACGCACTGCCATCCACCTTAAATTTGGTATTTCATCTCCAATTGAAGCCCACCATGCAACTGAAAAACACATTATATGGAGATGATATTGTAAGACTAAGAATATCTTATAATCTTAACAAACTTAATGGTTGGCAAAATAAAGAGATTGTCAAAAGTTTATAGAGTCTACTTGGTTGAATTGTCTTTCTACTTTGTATAGCAGCCCTAGAAGAGAGAAAGCCCTTAGCATGCTTGTACATTTCCAACTCTATCATAGCCGCATCAAATTTTTCCAAGTCAGGAAACATTTTTTCCATGCACTTGAAGAAGCCTTGTTTGATCTCAACATCAATTTCTAGGAAGTTAGTCTTATTGAATAACAGAGGATTGAGAAAGTATCCCGCAACATGGAGAGGAGTGTGCATTTGTCCATCCCATCTCCTATCAATTATGTCCCACAACGACATATACCTATCCTTGTTATTTTCCAGCTTACTCCTTATCACCTCCTTGGCCCTATCCATGGCCTCATACACATATCCCATGGGGGGTTTATCCCCATCCACTAGTCTCAAGACTTTTACTAAAGGCTCTGAAAATTCTACAATTTGTTCAATAGATTCCCAAAATGTGGTAGAATACATATACTCTGCCACTACTATGCCATTTGCTTGAGTTGTGAAACCAGACTCCATCCACTCAGCTGAAACAAACATTCGCCTCAAATTACATTTTTGTTCACATAATGTTTGTAATGCAAGGAAATATGTTGCAAATTTTGTCACTCTTGGTCGAACTAGCTCCTTGCCTCCTGTGAAAGAGTGCATTATAGCCAAAACCCTTGTGTGATTATAAACAAATTTGGTAACCTTCTGAACTTTCTGAAATGTTGCCTTAACCCATTCAATTTTTCCAATGTCCTCTAGGGTTAGATCAAGGCAATGTGCTGCACATGGTGTAAAAAACATGGAAGGATATTTATTTGTTAGAAGTCTCCATGCAACAACACGAGCAGCAACATTGTCTATGATAAATTGAACCACATTTTGTGGCCCTACATCCGTAACTACTACGTCATACATCTCAAACAATGCATTTGTGGATTTCATCATATTAGATGCATCCACAGATTTCAAAAAAACAATGCCAATCTCACAAGAGACAAGGAAGTTAATGAGAGTTTGGTTCCTTCTATCTGTCCAACCATCTGACATGATGCTGCAACCAGTTCTAGCCCACTGCAATCGATGTTGTTTAACAACATTTTGAACATCCTCTACTGCATCTTTCAGCATGCCAACCCTCAATGATTCACAAGATGGGGCTTGAAACCCAGGACCTACAACTGCAATAGCATCTACCATGGGTTGCCAATTTGGATTTCTGGAAGCATGGAATGTCATGTGAAAGGAGTACCAATAATTAACAATTGTCTTCTTTGCTTGTTCAGTGACAGTTTTCCTCCATCCTGTACTCTCCAAAGTGGTTTGTGATCCTAGTGTGGTACGAGGTTGGAAAAAAGCATTAGTGTTTCCTCCACCTGTGTTTGGTCCATGTGCTATAGAATTATGTGTCGACCCGGATTCCTTGAAACTCCCATCTTCACCATCCTCACCCAAATCGTGCATCCTAGGATTTGTAGAAGTAGAACCTAGTTCAACCCCAATTCTTGCCTTTTTGGCCTTATTCTCAGCAATCCTTTCAAGAGATTGCTTTGCCTGATACGAGACATCTGCAGGGCATTTTTTGCATATCTTGGTGTTATTTCCTCGTTCTTTTGACAAATGTCATTTGAAATGATAAATTCCACCACTGATCTCATCTTGACACAATTGCACTTGACCTTCGTGCTACCAGGAATTGCTGTGCAATGTGTCCATGCAAAGTCTTTTTGCTTGGCATTGTGATCAAGAATCAGTTCTGCAAAAGCGTTACACTTAGTTTTTAAATTTTGAGGGATCTAGGGTTGGGTTTGTGTATATTAACGCTACACATTCATCATGAAAACTGAACATTTATATTAAAATTTTCATTTTTTTGTATATTAAATGTTAATAACTTCAAAGAAAATGACATTATGAATCTATGATAGGCTGTATATATTAAATGAAAATGACATTTTCATATATTAAAAGCTAAGAATATTGAACGAAAAATGAATTTAATGTTACTGTAAATGAAAATGAAATACAAATTTTACTAATAATTAACAGTAACACACAATCAGATTGCATATTTAACTATTTAATTTAAAAAAAATCTAAAATTACTAATAATTACAAACAAAATATTTATGCTTATTACAAAAAATCTAAAAATCTAAAATTACTAATAATTGTATTTATGTTTATTTACATTTTATTGATAATATTTACAAACATTATTATTAGTAATATCTACATATATAATATTTACTGTCATAATATTTAATGACTGTAAATAATTAATATGACTGTAAATATTTACATTTTAGTCATTACTAAAAATCTAAAAATATTAATTATGATTGTAATTATTTAATATGACTGTCATTTTACGCTTATTTAATATGATTGTAAATATTTACATTTAAGCAATTACTAATATTTATTGTTAACAATAAATATTTATTATTAATAGTAAATATTTATAGTCATTAAATATTTATGTTTATTTACAGACAGTAAATAAGCATAAATATTTAATATGACTGTAAATATTTACTATTAATAATAAATATTAAATTTTTTATTTATTAACAGTAAATATAAATAAACATAAAATTTTAACAATAATATTTGACTATAATTTGTAAATTTATAACAGTCAGATAATCTAGTTGATATGTATGATGAAGATCATGCAACGAACAGATAAAAAAATCATGCAATGAACAAATAAAAAATAAAAGATGTATATAAATATTTACAATATTTAAATATTTATGCTTAATGACTCTTAAAACATAATATAAAAATACAATTGCAAAATTGCAAAAGATATGGAAAATACCTGAAGGAAGAATGAGAAGGAAACAAGGAAAGCCACTGCCGTGAAATCCCGCAGACACCCACACAGACACTCGTGAAATCTCGTAGACACCAACACAGACACCCGTGAAATCTCGCACCCCTTGAAATCTCGCGCGATATGGCATGAAACCCTACCACGTCGCGTAGTTATAAAACATTTGTTTTGTTTATTTCGCACCTTTTTTTGCGAGTTTAGGGTTTTTCGCGGGTTAGCGATTTTAATCTGATTAATCGAGCGATTAATCCGCGATTTTAATCGAATAAATCGTGTTGAAAAAGTCAATGATTTTTTCCGCGATTTTTTGGAATAAATCAGCAGTTTTGCTGATCCCCAATTAATCGGGTATAATCATGTTTTTTTCACGATTGATGTTTCTATGGTTAAGACAAATGTTCTGTATGAACCATTTACTTTTAAAGATTTTAGGTAATGTTGAAACTTTTTTGATGGCATCAAAGTTGAAGTATTTTTATTTTTTATATTCGCTTTCGAGGTTAAGCACATGAAGTGAATTTCAAATCGAAACCCAATTCACCTTTGCTCATTTTCATTCACTCTCTCAGTTTTAGTGCGTCATGCCATGCTCAACATGAAGAGTTAGGATGAATTTTCGCTCTGTGGGAGAGACACATGAAGTTTATTGAAATTTAACACTTAGTTCTTGCTTGCTCACCTTCTTCACTCCATTCATTCAAACTTGTCAAAATAAGGCTCATGGAACAACTTTGCTCTCAACTAAGGGCATTCGAAGTAAATTTTCGCTCCTCAAGAGGAGCCCTTGAAGCCTTTGCCCTCAACCTTGAGCACTTGAAGTCTCTCACACTCTTTAGTTGAACTCTTGACTTTTCATGATATCTAGATGTCACAAACTTTCTCATTTCACCTGCGAGAGGGAGATATTAGACTAAGAGACTAGGGCTTGAGCAAAAAAAATGGGGTCCCCATTTTGATGGGGCGATGTGTGAAATGGTCACAACAGGTTGGAGCCCATTTGAATTTAATGAAAGTTTTTTAATGTTGTGGGCTTTTACCTGAAAGGGTTTTCCACGAGATATCTGGTGTTTTTGTCATTGTGATTATTCTTGTTGTGATTCTGTTGATTTTTAAAAAGTTAAATTTCTGCAATATTGATTAATCGCCTTCCTCCCCTCAGTATTGCCTGTGTGCTTCTCACAAATGTATGTAAAAATATACTATTTTTTTCTTGATTGACCTTCCACACCTCTTTAGTGTACCCATTGCACACCAAGGTGTGATTACTAGTAGTTTTGATTAAGTAAAAATAGGTATTTGAAAGGTACCCGAACCTTTTACAAGCCAGGAGAATAGAAAAGCATAAAAAAGTGCCTGATCACTTCAAAAAGTCAAAATGAACCACCGGATGGGCTCAACTTAAAACAACATTACATAATTACATAAAACACGGAACAGATAGCAACATGAAAGCAAAAGATAGCAAAGAGACAAAACCAAAGACAACAACTGGAACTAAATACTATTCAGGATCTCCTCAGCGTGAACAACCATTTGTTTCATGTTGTTTGCCGAGGTCTTCATATCCTCCAGCTCGCGACCTTCGATGTCGACCTTATTCTTTGTATTGTGTGCAATTACTAGTAGTTACAAGTTACTAAAATAAGAGAAAAGATAGCCCAAAGGTCTACTATATTTCATAACTCAATAGGACCCATAGGAAAGATTCGCTAGTCAAGATTACAATCCCCAACATTCAACATGTGTTTGCAAGTTAGCTAGCCTGGTGTTGGACAATAGTTACAAGTTAGAAATATAGTTTTTAGATTCCATTTTGTGTTCATGCATTCAAGCTTGCATTGAAAAATATTGAAAATATACCTTGGGTGAAGATGTTAGTGGCAAAACCTTCAAACACACAAATGCTTGTATGCAATGACCACATTATATGTGCACTTTTAATAAGTTTTTTAGAAAAATATTCTTCAAATTGGTGGAGATTAGTTATGCTAAGAATTTCATTTTGTTGGAGGTGGAGGTGTAA
Organism: Cryptomeria japonica; assembly: GCF_030272615.1. Lineage (NCBI taxonomy): Eukaryota > Viridiplantae > Streptophyta > Pinopsida > Cupressales > Cupressaceae > Cryptomeria > Cryptomeria japonica. The sequence goes on from NC_081410.1 coordinate 16,515,178, forward strand.
TAAACACCCCAAATTTTTTTTGGTTAAAAATTTCACTTACTCAAAGCTACAATGGGATGTCCTTATCACAATTCTGATCACCCAGTTCCCAAGATGGGCACGGTGAGGATACAATGTATAAGACCACACCCAATTTTCTAGAATAGAACAACATGAAGTAAACAAGTTAACTAATCACACAAGGGAGTGTGCTTGATGCATGAACTGAAAAGAAACACTAATATGCTTATAGCGGAGTGTGCAAGTACAATAAGCACAGTGACTTCTGGCTTATTCGGCAGAGTGTGCAATTACAATAGTAAAACAGACACACAAGGTAGGAAGCCATCCTTATCTACACAAAAGTATCTTATCCTCTCTTGAACAAAGTTACTTAAATGCTAAAGATTAGCTTAAGGATCACTTGAGACAACTCCAAGGTTCTTGTATGTTGGGTCACGACGTGTGGATAAGCTCAATGGTTTGATGTGATTATGTTGGAATCAAAAAAGGGGCTTACGTTGAATTGTTGAATGCTTGAATCGCTGAAACTTAGATCCTAATTACTTGCTTGAAGAATAAAGAAAGAGAAAAAGACATAGGGTTTAGGGAGTCTATTATAATTCTAAGAATGCAAGAGAAGAGTGAATGATTTGATGGAATCCTACTGGGTGAGGTCTCACCATCGAACTGAACAATTTGACACAAGTTAAGTGCAATCTTCTAAGGGATACTTCAAAGATATTCAAATCATTATCATCAAACATTGATCACCATTCAAGTTAATGCATAAACAATGGATGTATAACAATTTGAAGTTAAGCTCATATCATTCTAGTTGACCACGCAAGTCACACTTACAATTAGCAAGAGGCTAGTGGTATGGACTAAATGGATTCCACACAAATGCATTCAACAATCTCCTCCACTCGATCTAACCAACATGAAAGTAAATTGAGAAGTAGAAACCATGAGACTTGTTGAAATAATACATTTCACCATAACTTCAATGAAAAGAGTATCTCATTTACAAGTCTTTAACAACAAATTATTCTTCTCCTAATCTATTCTAACTTCTAACTTCTACTAAACTATTCTTGAGCTACTAACTCTTCTATTCTATTCACTATTTTATTCACTAACTATTTATTAACATTTTCAAAAGAGAGCTTGGGCTTTATATAGAGAGCTCATTACAATGAGTGGCTTGGATTGATTTGAGATCAATGGCCAAGATTTTACAATGAAACCCTAATTAGGGTTTGCTACAACAAACTCTATTCTGTCCAATGAAATAATTACAATATTTTGACACATGTCATCTTTGAAATATTTGACCAACGGATAGTAGGGTTAGGTGCCTCAAAGTTTGTGCCATCATGGATGAGTCAGGTCCATTGAATCAAGACATGCTGATGTTGGAACTTCTTGAATTGCTGGAGTAGTGATTGGGATGATAGCTCGACTTTGCACTTGTAGACTTGATTCATCATCAGGAAGGGATGTTGAGAGATATCTCTTGATACTCAACATTAGTCACTCGCTCAATATGATGATGATGGGTAGCATTGATGTAGTCAAGTCATTCCTCCATCTTCGCTTGCTTGCCTTGGGGTGATTGTATGACCTCTCCTTCACACTCCTTTTATCTCTTCATGTCTCCCTGGTGCAGTGAGAGTTGAGATTCCTCTTGGGCATTCTCGTGCTTGCAAATTAAGTTTACTCCTTTGCATGGTGGTGTAGATCTTACAATCTTCCTCCTTTTGCTTTGCAATCACCATTCTTGATGTTTTTGTATTTGCTGGTGAAGTTTTCTTCTTGAGGACATCTTCTTGACATTGAAAATTTCTTCCTTAGGACACTTGTTTTGATCCTCCACCAATGTGATCCCCTTGATTTATTTCTTCATCTCCTGCAAAAAAAACAAATGGTTATCAAACACACATGATATATACCTTTTATACAACTTAGTTTGACATAATTTTTTATTTTATGTGATTCGCAGGTTTGATAAGAGCATTTAGAGAAAATCTGCTCTCATGAAGGAGCACTTGAAGTTGTTTTCCAAACTTAATGCACTTGAAGTTTGCTCCAATCTTGATGCACTTGAAGTTCGCTCCAATCTTGATGCACTTTAAGTGATCTTCAAACTTGTCATTGAACTTGCTCTCACTCATTTGCCTTCATTCTATGGGTTCTAACATTGAGTCTTTCAGCCATTCATTGATGAAAACTTGACGAACTAACCTTAGGAAAGGCCTCTAGAGAAATTTCACTCTGAGAGTGGAGCACATGAAGTAAAATTCGCTTCAACTGGGATGCACTTGAAGTTCGCTCCGAAGTGGATGCACATGAAGTTCGCTCCAAAGTGGATGCACATGAAGTTCGCCCAAGGTGGGGATGCACATGAAGTTACTCTCAAATATCGCCTTTCATCATCTTAACTCAAAATTATTCTTTTCTAATCGTATAAAGACGTCAAATCAGCTCAAGAGAATGACCTATAAGCAGTTTTGCATCTTATCTTGGGAAAATGAAGCAAATTCGCTCTCAATTAAGAGCACCCGAAGTAAAGTTCACTCCACAAGATGCACTTGAAGTAACCCTTACTAGCAATCCTTCTTCACTCCTTGGTTGAATTCATGATAAACTTCACTTCCTCTATGATGAAAATATTGTTAAAGGCTTATAAACTCACTCATTTCCCTCAAATGCTACTCAAGAAGTCCATTTCGCTCCTAATTATGAGTAAGAGAAGTAGATTTCGCTCCAACTAAGGGGCACTTGAAATTTTTGGCATACTTATTTAAATTTTGCCTCTAGATGTCACTTCTCACTATAACATATATTTGACTCACTCGGATGACGAAGGAGATATTGGAATTGTTGACTATGTTTGATATAAAGGATCCCTCCATTCATTCACCACTTCATTTCACCCTTCATAACAAGGGCTATCCTCTTGACTCTTGGCCTCTTAACCAACTATACCCTTCCAATGCAAAGGCTAATAGCTAAGGATTCTAACACTACTCTAGAAAGAAAACAAAAAGTGGGAGTCCCCATTCACAATGGGGCGATGTGTGAATGCCTCACAACACTACCATTCAGGGAATCACAAGATACCAATTGTATTACAAAATATCATTGAAATGCTACAACTAGCCACAATAATCCAATAATCATAGATAGGTAGTGTATTCAAGTGCCTAACAAGAAGCATGTCTCTGATAGAAGAAATAATAAGGTGATGAAGATCTGATATTGCTCTAACCTCTAGATACCATTGATAAAACAAGTTTGATATAAAATGGAATACACTGCAATCCACTCTATTAACTGATGCAACACTCTGAAAATAGGGAAACCTCACTCCAAACTAAGCATCCATGGAATAAACACTCTAGATTGCCACTAACATGCACCAAATACAATAGAATTGAATGTTAACTATTTGATAGAAGGAAATCAAAATTTCTACAAATTTTATATGATTGTAAAACTGGAATAGCAGACCCCAAAGCTTCATAAAGAACATGTAAGTGAGAAATCTCACTCTAATAGATGAGGATGGGGCTTCCCAAACCTAGGTGTGACCCCTTTAAGAATGAATAACTCGAAGAGGGGAGCATGTTTACCTCTACTTCACACACCCAGCTACACATGGTATTATTAAAATAATATTGTAATGTTGATATAATGGTCACCTTAGTCATTTAGATAGTATTTAGAAACTTTCGTTTATGTCTTTCATCTTTAGTTAGTTTTAGGAAATTTCCTTTCTATCTTTAATGTTTCTATTCTCGATCATTTCTGTTATGGAAAAATCCTCTTGTAATTTTCTATATAAGGAGTATTCCTCCCCTTAATTAACAACAACATTGAATTATCATTTCATGGTATTAGGGCTTAAGTTCTTTTTTGGCAAATTTTAGCTATGGCGCTGCCCCTAGACCCCTGCAAGGGGCACTTCTCCTTGATCCCACTCGAGGTGTTGCCCCTAGACCCTCATTTGATTTGGCAGGTACACTACAAGTTGGGGTTGTCCAATGCACGTCATTGTCTACACTCTTGTCATCAATCTTCCCAAATATTACATTCCCTGATCCACACCATTTGCACAATAATTGTATGTTGTCTTTCTTATTCTGGCAGTCTCTCGCAAAGTGTACCTATTCTCTACATTGTAAGCATTGTATGATAGGATGACCACTTGTGTTGTATTGTATTTTATTTTGTCCTTATTGGTATTGATAACTGCTTGACGATGCATTTTGTGGTTTTTATGAAGTACACTCTCCTTGTGTACTTCTCGTCTTCAAATTGTATGTGCAGTTGCGCACTCCTTGATTGAATGACCCAACACTTGGCAAATCTCACAAAACATATTTCTATAAGGACAATTACCTTTTGTGTGCCCCTCACTTTTGCATTCAATACACCATAATTCATTACCTCCTTTATTGGCTCCTTTCTCTATCTTCAATTCTTTCATCATTCTCATCATATCTTGTCGTAGGGCCTAAATCGTTTTGGATTCTTTGTCGCTACTACCTTTGGTGCTCTCATCATCGTTATCTTTCTTCTTTCCTCAGGAGGATGTTTTGTTTTCACTCTCTATGTCCATCACCTAATTGTAAGCATCGACGTATGAGGACAGAGGCACTACTCTCATCTTCTTGCACAGTGAGGAGATCAGTTCCTCGATGAACCAACTCTTCTTCAACTCGTTGATTGGCTAGTTCTCCATCCTACTCAGCAACTCCTTGAGCCTACAATTGTATGTTTGTATGCTCTCATGCTTCCTTTGTTTGGTATTGTAGATTTTTTCAACAATTTCATTGTCGTCTCTCAACAATTTAAACTCTTCCTGAAATGCCTACAGTTTGTTCCATGTTGCCTTGTGTTGATTCGCTAGGTCTCTATACCAGTCGATGGCGATAACTCTTCTTGAAATGCCTTCTTCAGTTCATTCCATGTTGCCTTGTGTTGATTTGTTGGGTCTGTATATCAGTCGATAGTGATTCCCTGTAGTGTGGTGGGACATGCCTTCAACTAGTAATCATGGTCATTCTGACCATTCGCCTCCCATATTGTTATGCAAGCTTTGCAATGGCGTACGAGATCCTTCGATCCATCCGTTATGAACTTTGATAGTTTCTACATATTCAAACTTGTTGGAGAAGTCACCATCTTTCTCACTTGTTTACACCCTTGTGTGATGGTCTTGGGTGGACTGTTCTGACTACTATGTTCTAGTCCTTTCCCTGCACTCTCAGCCACCTCTAGAGTCCCCAACACTTCGGGTACTTCCAGGCTCTGACTCATCCCTGTGCTCCCTCCGGCCGAGGGTTGGTGATTCGCGTCCTCCAAATCTTGGTTCCCTTGAGATGGATAGATGACAAAATATGGCTATGAGTTCAAGATTTCCCTCTTAGTATTCCTCATCTAACGTTGACTGTATGGACAGATGGTGTAATTGTCTGATTGGATTTTCCTCAAATGTTTCTCGTAATCTTCTTCTTCGTTCTTTTTGTTCTACAATCCTTAAAGATTGCCTAATTGCTTGAGCTTGACCACCCTGTGACCTCTTCTTACCTTTTTTGGGGTCTAAGGGCATGAATCACTCAAGGCTGACCCAATTTCTTTCAAGGAAATGGTGTCAAATGTTTATTGCTATATTTGATAAATTAAATATAAGAAATAATAATACAAATAATAATGCAAACCAGATACAAGAATAAAATATATCTTTATTCGCACATGAAATTATTATATAGAAGAAGATTGGAGATGGTCGGCCAAGGATTACAATTCATCCGACTATATCCTGCTACCTTCCTTGGTGGTACACAACATATTTAAAGCACTCGACGGTTGCCAAAAGGAACACAACCGTCAGCCAAGCAACACATTCACTACTCGAGAGTGACAACAAACTTAATTTGGACAATTAATACATTACCGGATGACCAATATTATCAAACATAACAATAGTCATTTTATGCCGATTACACAAGAGTCAAATACCAGTTCTGAACATTGACGAGTACAAATGCATTTTGGGGGTTGGGCCATGAGATACACCATGTTTGTTTCTAGAATGAAATTTCAAAACCCTTAAGATGAAAGTTCTAATGGTGAAGCCTGATTGCCTTAGCCTATTTTGCAAAGAGAAACCACCTTGATCTGGGATCAGGGGTTGGTCCTCCCTTAGCCCTCCTGTTGGGTGCTGCTCTTCTATGTGCTATTCACGGTGCTACTGTGGAAATATACTTTATTTGAAGACGGTGATGGTGCAAATACATTCTGTGCTTTTAACCTAACTCAAGTCGAAGAGACTTATTCTATGGTCACTGCGAACCGTTTCTGATCTCAAATTTTTGGGGCTACTTTTTCCAACAAACGCTGGTTACATTTCTTCATGTTATTTGTGTTTGTGATCGGTTTATGGATGAGTGCCATTATGAGGTTGTTGTGGTCGAGTTCCAAGAATTGACTCGTGTGGTTTGGTACCTAAGGCTGGATGTCGCAGATGTTTGGATGACACCAAATTATGAGGCTTACTTTTGAGCACATCCATTTCCACTATTGATTGGTGTTGGTGAGTCGATGTCGAGGCTCAAGGACAATAGAAATGGAGTGAGACCAGCCCATTGACGGAGGAGGAGAGTTAGAGGCAGAGTCTTAGAGGGGGATGATGAGGGAGATGAGGGTAGGGGAGGACAAACACCTAGGCCACCATGAGGGAGAGGAGGTAGGATACAGGTGCCATGGATACAAGTGTAGCATAGGAAATAGGAAATCATCACAAAACAATAAAAACATTAATCATTAGCTCAATCACAAACGTGAATTGCAATGAATCTATCCTAAACACATTCAATAGAGACATGAAATCAAAACATTCAAAATTAAAGATTAAGCAAACCAAAGGTGTGATTTGAATGCTCCTTCATGCGGCTCCATTGTTCTTCTTTCCTTTTCAAATGGTTTGGTTGTGGATCTCACCTACAAGTGCACATACATAATTGAAAGCAAGATTGACATTGATTATTGATCAAGAGTACTAGAAGCGTAAATTCGATAGTCTGATTACCAATTATTAGCCTTGATTGATGAAGATCATCCAATTTATAGATAAATTGGAGAAATGACAAGATTAGCATGATGCAATTCAAATGGAAATTGCAAATCAATATGACAAATTATGACAAATTATGCACTTTCTATGCAAAATTTGTTGATTGATAATTTATGACAATTTATGACAAATTTCTATGTCAAGAATTGATTGATTGTCAATTATGACAAATTATGACAAATTGAAATGTCATTCCCATGAATTTAGGAGGGAAATAGGAAGAAATTGAAATTAGGAATTAGAAAATAGTGAAATTAGAAATTAGGTAAATTAATTAATAATTTTTCATTTATTAATTAATTCACAAGGAGGAATAATTAGCCAATTAAATGAACATTTAATTGTGACAAGAAGACCTAGGATAAATAAATAAATTATTTAATCCTAGAGGAAGAAATGACACGCAAGGTTAAATGATTAAATCACAAAACCCTAGAAGATAAATTAGCAATGCGAGAATGACAATTAGGTCTTGATTGAAGATAATTGATTCGATTTGATCATGATTCTGATTAAATGATTTTGAATTGACAAAGGACCAATGTGATAAATGATTTGATTGATAAATGCGCCAATTGACGAGGAACAATGACAAATTGATCCAAATTGACACAATTGAGATAGACAACAATCGATGGCAAATCGATTGCAAAATGACAAAATTGACAAGCGGACAAGGATCCATGACAAAATCATGACTGAAGATTGTTGTCGACAAGACCAAATTCGAAAGTGAGACAGATGAAGAATGCAGAAGAAGGACTCGATACTCGCAAATGATAAAGACCAAGTGCGTGACATAGGAGAAAATGTTAATGCGACGCAAAAACCTAAAATGAGGCAATGCCCAAATGTTAAAGTATGATTCCGCAAGCATTGACCATTTTTAGGTGTCTACATTTTGCCCCTCTTTGAGACAATGCGATTTTAAGCGTTGTTTCAAAGAAAAATAATGAAAATGCCTCGGACGCTGACAATGACATATGAAAATGCCCCAGACAATAACAATGACATATGCATGCCCCCTCGAGGAATTGGCCGGAAACATCCAGAAAAGAGGCCAATTGATCGATAAGAATGATAGAAAATGATAGGTTCGAATGGATCAAACGGACTGCCAAGACTGACGGAAGAAATGTTAGTAAGCAGAAATTAGACAGAGGATAGGTAGAGATGAAGAAATACTTGCTTTCACCAATGCACAGAAGTAGGTGAGAACCTTTATTTGATATGGCAAAATGGATGCGGCACTACATGGCAATGAAGGCCAGAGCGATAATGCAATCCCTTTGCGTAAGACAGACACATCGCAGACAAACAACAATCACAACCAAAAGAAAAGGACCATGAACCATCCCGGTCACTCTAAATCACTCAGTGACATCATCGAGCAACATAGGAACATGATTGAAGATAAATCAATAAAAAGATAAGATGCACAAATTCCAACAAATCAAACAAACATCTTAATCTTCATTGTCAAAAGTTGAAAGCGTTGATAGGACGATCATGCTGTCTGATTTCAGGACATGCGGTACCCCGTCTAAGACAAGACACAGTCTGGTTTCGAGTATACCACACCCTGTATAAGACCCATGATAGTAGAGACAAGGACAAATGATATTGAGGTTGATTGATATGACAATTTTGATCAGTTTGAATGTCTGGTTTGATTGAAAGAGTTCATCTGTTAATGCATGATTTCATTAAAGCACAGTGTTGGATTGCGAGTCGTTGGATGTATACTTGGTGATCTGTCCTATGCACAAAGGGATCATTTATTGCAAAATGCTTGTTTTTCGAGATTTTACAATTTTTTTTTTGTTCGTTTTTTCAGGACTTTATTTGATTTTTTAGGGATTTTTTTCAGGACGTTATTTGATTTTTAGGGATTTTTTCAAGACATTTTTCAATTTTTATGATCTTTTTTCAGGACATTTTTCTATTTTTATGATCTTTTTTTAAGGACATTTTTCAATTTTTATGATCTTTTTTCAAGACATTTTTCAATTTTTATGAGATTTTTTTATGATTTTTGCCCCCAGTGTCTAGCAAGGCAAGGAATATGACAGGTGAATAAATAGGCTTGCTGAAATGATGGTGGATAGAGGGAAGACAAAGGCCTTTTATTATGGAGACAATACGGATGCAATTTTCAAGGGCTATTGCGTGATGGGACAAGAGACTGGATATGACAATGTAAAGCAGGAACATGTCATGAGGGACATGTCAAGAGGTTTTTGAAACCATGTTTAAATTTTGTGTCCTTATGTCAGATCAAGATCAAGGAATGAAAAAGAGTGTTTGGATAGTGATAAGATATGGATAGGATAAGCAAGACCAAGAATGGATAAGGGACATGGACTGAAGGTCAGGGTAGGATAAGGGATAGTGACAGAAAGCTGCAATAAGTTAGGGAATATGGATGAAAGGATATAATAAGCAAATGGATAAATGACCAAAAGCTATGATAGACTGAAAGCTACAAACAAGATGCATGGTGCTCATGAAGATCCTCAGCCTTGTCAAGATCAAATGTGGAAAGAGGAAATGGACATGAGGGACAATAGGATAATGGAGGAGTATGACATGGTATGATAGGATACTGAAGGGCAATAGGATATGAAGGAGGAAACCTGCCCCCAAGTGTGGTGTGCAAGAAGTTCATAGATTACGCATGACACCTGTTTGCCAGGTTTTCATCACGGTACTTGCCCAAGGCGCCTGTTTGCCAGGTTTTCACCAGTGGACGAATTATTTTTGCTTTACTTTTTTTTTTTTTTTTTTCACTTTTTTGATTTTTTTTTTGATTTTTTTGATTTTGACATTTTCAATAGAAGATGGACACATGATAGGGGATGGAAGAAGGACTCAAGCATCTTTTTGTTGGATAGTAGCCTTGGAAAAAAATGGACCATGACCTTTAAAAGTATGCTCAAAGACGTTGGTAAGATAAGGACATGGAAAATGAGATGAAACTAAGGCGAGGATTTATGCAAAGGATCGGATCAAAGGGATTGAAGGATGGAAAATATGCATTGGATAATGGATAGGGTATTGGAAGAATTGGGCTTGAGCGGATGGAAATGAAGGCAAGATCGACATTGGCACACACCTTGAGGGGTGATGGACTGATGGAGGAAAGATGTATTTTGGATATTGAGATTTTGATGGAGGAATAGCTATGGATTTTGGGACATAAGAGCCCAAAATGGATGAAGAAGGTGGTGGAGGAATAGACTTGGAATGTTTGGATGGAGGAATAGCAATTGTAGATGCCAATTTTGATGTTTCTTTAGGATTTTGTGCTTCAAGGAGCCACTTAGGGATCCACATGGTTTTTGATTTTTCATGCTTTTGTAGTTCCTTGGAGTGCATTGCTTGCACAAGGGATTTAGGAACCCATATAGATTTTGACTTTTGTTTTTTAGCAATGGGCCTTTGTGACCTTTTGGATTTTTCCTTTTCTTTTTGGCTCATATTTTTCTTTGCTTTGACATGTTGATTAGATTGGACATGTTGATCCTTGAATACATGTGGATTTCTAGACTTATGACTTTTGTACTTGGCATCCAAATTGCTTGGAGGGGGAAAGGAATGCATGGATGGATATGAATGAAATGGAGTTCTTTTGGATTGATGAAATTTACTCAGGGATGTGTGCCTTTACTGACCTTGCATAGAGGACAAAGGGATATAAGGACCTAAGATGGATGGAAGGTATGATGGGGAAGGTGTATGTTTTGATTTTGATGGAGGGATACCAACGTCTTGAGAGTGAGTTGTGTAGACATGACCCTAAAGATCTTCTTTGATATGGAGGGGTTCTTTCTTATGAAGGTCTACTCCTTTGCCTTTATGAATATCTTGACTTGTAGGATACTCCTTTCTTTGGGAAGAAGACGCGAGTCCATTATGAGGTGGATATGATATGAGAGAAATAATGAGATCTTGAAGTGGATCGGATTGCACCAAAGTGGAAGAACCCATTATGCATGTCGAGGGTTCATGAACATCTTGCATTGACATGTTCAAATCATGAAGGGAATTAGGATCATGAGGGGGACTAGGATTGTGTAGTGGACATGGTTCAATGACAGGTTCTTCAAGAGATGGAATGGGAGAAATAATGGGATCATCAAAAGAAATGCGATCTTGGAGTGTATATGGAGCATTAGGACAAGGAGATGGAGGAACAAGTGGATCTTGTGGAGGATCTGAAGGAATAATTTGATCTTGACAAGGAGGAAGATCATTGGAATCCTCTTTAAAGGTGCTTTGCTCTTGACTTTCAATGGGATCATCGGAAAGGATGGAAGGGATAGCTTGAATGTCAATGGGATTTGAAAGGACATTTTTTTCATGAAATGGAATGGGATCGTTTGGGATTGGATGGACTGGGATATCTTGATCTTGTTCGGGGAATGGAGTGTCTATAGGGCTTTGGATAGGATGGACAAGAATAGAGGAATCATCGCGAGTGTCTGGGAACATGAGTTCCTGGTCAACAATTGGATGGGATGATAAGGTTTTAGGATCTTGATCTGTTTTAAGACACGTTTCTTCATGCTCTAAATTATCCTCTTGACATGGGGTTGGACTTTGGATATGCATGGGAGATTCTGACAAGGAATCAATGTATTGGCATGAAGGAAATGCACTTTGAACATTTGTGATTGATTCTGGCAAGGAATCAATGCTTGAACATGAGGAAGAGGGACTTCGAATGGGGTCCTCTAAAATAGGTAATGGCAATAAAGTGCATGGTTGCATTGGGTCTTGTATTTCTGAAACATGACAAGGATGTGCATCATGGATTGGATTATCTTGGCAATCAATTATGGATAATTCTTGGATAAATGCATCCTTGGGTGTATTGTTTGATGAGGACAATATGGAAGGTTCTTGTGAAACTTCTAAAGGTGTAGGGATAGATGCCACTGGAGAGTCAATTTGTTTATGGGGGGATGAGGCATTGCTAGACACAAGTGTATTATTTTGATCTTCCTCAAAGAACTCACTTGGTAATTTCCTTAAGAGCATTGCAATAAAGCCACCTTTCTTTCGAGGTTTTGACATAGTTGTATCTGGAATTTGCACTTGTTTGGCAAGAATTTGGTTTGATTTCATGTCTTGATATTGGACTTGATGTTGATCAAATTGGTTTGACATGTTCAAAATTTGGCTTGGTGCATGTTGCAACCTTTGTGTTTGAATGTTTGGTTGCGATTCTTGACATTGATATGTTGATTGAACTTGTTGATATTCCACCATTGGTTGAACTATTTGTTGACATTGTATAGTTGGTTGGACATATTGTTGAAATTGGACCATTGGTTGTGTTGGTTGCATATGTTGAACAATTGGTTGAACCATTGGTTGTATTGGTTGAAAATCTGATTGATAGTAAACACCTTCTTGTTCTTGTTGTGAAGGCACATAATGTTGTTGTCTCTTTTCTTGAAATTGTTTCATCATCTCTATTTGGGAGAGAAGAGCTGGTATGTCCGATCGTTCAAGAAGAGATCTTACATCAATTGGCTCAATCTTTGGATTTCGACCTGGAAATTTTTGAAACATTTTGGACACTTGTGATCTATTCTTCGCAATGTTTTTCACTTTTTGTTCCAATATCTCATTTTCTTGAGCTAGCTTCTCCTCTAGTTTTTGTATTTGGACATTTACATCATCATGAAAAGTTTGACCAATATTGCCTTGTTGTTGGGTTGGATATAATTGTGATTGCATTGTCGGTTGATATGTCAAACTTTGTTGCATCATTGGTGCTTGGAACCTTGTTTCAATAGACATGTCACTATGCAATGCAATATTTTGTTTGGAATTTTTCAAGGATAATGTATGATATGCAACTAAATGCAAGATAAATAGATGAAAATGCAATCTATGGCAATAATGCAACCTATGTTTTTGGTTGTTTTTCAAGATTTTGACAAACTTTTGAAATGCAAATCTAAAAAGAGACCCTTAGGAAATTGAAATGATGTCTAGACCTCAAAGGACAAAAGGACCAAGTGACAAAAGGACAAAATGACAATGTCTCCCCTATATGCTTGGATACTAAGCTAGGTTTGACCAAATGACATTGATGACAAAAAGACAAAAGTTTGATAAGGTCTAGACTTCCTAACAATGGCTTAGGGTTTATCAAAGATTTGGATTACTCAAGTATGACAAAACCTAGTTTTGACACTATATGATAAGGGACAATTGACCCTAATATGATATGATAATGACCTAAGCTTGATAAAGAGACCTAGGGTATGCAAGTATGAATGAATGACTATGGTATTACTCTAATGCAAGAGGACACATGCAAATGGATGACCCTTATTGATATGCAAAAAGAGTATGACCTAGGTGAAACCTAACCTTGGTACTTGACAATGACTTTGCAAAATGCAAACCTAGGATGAACCTAAATCTAAGTGACATGAATGTTGAGACAAGACTTTGAAAAATGTTTGACAACCATGTTTGAAGGTGTTTTGAAGTTTGTTGGATGAAATGCTCTTGGGTTTAACCTTGTTTTGAATCAATTTGCCTTGTTTTTGAAATGAGATAAAATTCAACTTTTGACAATCAAAGAATACAAGATATTGCAACTTAGACTCAAGACAATCATGCTCATTCCCACATTTCTTATGGTAGGCAAGGACATTAGGTACTTGAGAGGTAGACTCATTATGGGATTCAAGGAGAATACATAGATGCTTGACCCCACGGGCTCCCCTCCACGACACTCACTTCTCAGGGCAGCCAAGCATCAGTCCCCATGGAAATCTCCCCATGGCGAACTTAGTATCTCTTCCAAGTATCCGAACTTGTCCTTCTCAAGCAACTAGAAGGGTTTTTTTGGCCTCTAAAAACAAGGTGTTTAGTAAGGATTTCTGTTAAGTGTTACTCCTTGATGTCACGCAAGCGTGATTGAGACATTAAGCCCATCAAGATACCAAACAAATGTAGTCGCGCAAGCACGATTTAGACCAAGAGGTCCTACTTAGATGTTGATATGAGAAAGAGTTCAAGGGTCATCACTTCCCAAGTAACTGCAATTCCCACGTAACACTTCCTTCAAAGCTTTCGCTCATCGGGTATTTTTTTATAGTGAGTTAGAATGCCAACGTATTCTAGCCATACTCACTTTGGGTCGTTCCCTTCTCACGATTATCACTTGCTTGCAAAAGCAAAGTGGTTAGGAAGGCAGACCCTCTAAAGGAGACACACAATCAAAGACACGAGCATGGTATCGAAGATCTGGATTTCTGATCACCCTAAGAAGGATGAGAGCATACTCTCCTACTCCAATGTCACACTCAACAATCAAAGCACAAACACGTTTATTCCAACCTATTTAGAAATCACTAAGTGCCTAATTAAAAATCTCAAACACAAAGTTTGGTTGTTTCTCCAAGGCAACCTGCAAAATCCAAGTTAGAAGTTTGATTTGTTGTCTTTGACTATCGATTCTGCATAACACATGTTAGTAGTTTGATTTATTGTCTTTGCCATGCGTATGCCAAGATTCTGCACAGATAATTAGTACCAAAATCCAAAGCACAGAAAACAGAATGCAAAAACTAAACAAATTTCAAGTAAAACATTGCATTTTTACCCCTGTTTTGGACTTTACACAGGCGCAAAACTTAGGACACAGGCGCAGAATGTAGGACACAAGCGCAGAATGTCTTCAACACAGGTGCAGAATGCTCAACATAGGTGCAGGTTGCTTCACACAGGTGCATAAGTCTCTAGAAAACCCTGCACGACCCTGTTTTTGGGTTTTTGGCCTGCAAAATCAACTTGAAAGCACTCAAAAACACCATAAAGGGGTTAGATGGTTAGTGTTCACGTCGGGTTCACCAATTAATGTAGCATAGGAAATAGGAAATCATCACAAAACAATAAAAACATTAATCATTAGCTCAATCACAAACGCGAATTGCAATGAATCTATCCTAAACACATTCAATAGAGACATGAAATCAAAACATTCAAAATTAAAGATTAAGCAAACCAAAGGTGTGATTTGAATGCTCCTTCATGCGGCTCCATTGTTCTTCTTTCCTTTTCAAATGGTTTGGTTGTGGATCTCACCTACAAGTGCACATACATAATTGAAAGCAAGATTGACATTGATTATTGATCAAGAGTACTAGAAGCGTAAATTCGATAGTCTGATTACCAATTATTAGCCTTGATTGATGAAGATCATCCAATTTATAGATAAATTGGAGAAATGACAAGATTAGCATGATGCAATTCAAATGGAAATTGCAAATCAATATGACAAATTATGACAAATTATGCACTTTCTATGCAAAATTTGTTGATTGATAATTTATGACAATTTATGACAAATTTCTATGTCAAGAATTGATTGATTGTCAATTATGACAAATTATGACAAATTGAAATGTCATTCCCATGAATTTAGGAGGGAAATAGGAAGAAATTGAAATTAGGAATTAGAAAATAGTGAAATTAGAAATTAGGTAAATTAATTAATAATTTTTCATTTATTAATTAATTCACAAGGAGGAATAATTAGCCAATTAAATGAACATTTAATTGTGACAAGAAGACCTAGGATAAATAAATAAATTATTTAATCCTAGAGGAAGAAATGACACACAAGGTTAAATGATTAAATCACAAAACCCTAGAAGATAAATTAGCAATGCGAGAATGACAATTAGGTCTTGATTGAAGATAATTGATTCGATTTGATCATGATTCTGATTAAATGATTTTGAATTGACAAAGGACCAATGTGATAAATGATTTGATTGATAAATGTGCCAATTGACGAGGAACAATGACAAATTGATCCAAATTGACATAATTGAGACAGACAACAATCGATGGCAAATTGATTGCAAAATGACAAAATTGACAAGCGGACAAGGATCGATGTCAAAATCATGACTGAAGATTGTTGTCGACAAGACCAAATTCGAAAGTGAGACAGATGAAGAATGCAGAAGAAGGACTCGATACTCGCAAATGATAAAGACCAAGTGCGTGACATAGTAGAAAATGTTAATGCGACGCAAAAACCTAAAATGAGGCAATGCGCAAATGTTAAAGTATGATTCCACAAGCGTTGACCATTTTTAGGTGTCTACAACAAGTGTCGCTAATGTAGCCACAAGGATAGGGTGAATAGGTTCAGAGATAGGATGTCCCATGCCAACTTGAGGGAGAGGAGGGACAAATAGTTAGATAGGAAGGAGGATAGGGATGGGATTGGGAGGGAAGATATGAGAAGCCCCGAGGAGGAGATGGATGGGATGAGCCAGCCGATTTTGGGGTCACGAGAGTCCGACTAGAGATTTTGCAAGACTAAATATGGGTTTAGGTAAGGCAAATTGGATTACTTTGGGAGCAGATTCAAATAGTGACAACATAGAGGGATGTTGCTATAGAGAGGTATGAGAGAGAAGAGGTTGTCATCAAGAGTGCTTAGGCTACAAGTCGAGGCAATGTTACCTCTAGTATGGATTATGTATACAAAGTAGCTCAAGAGATAGTGTAGTAGCAGAACCTTTATGAATTTTCTATGCCAGCTAGCCAAAGAGTAGATAGTTTTGTAGTGATGTCTGAGGCTAGGAGCTGAGGAAGACGATAGAGGTCAAATAGTGCAGGGATGATGGGGCCACCTAGAGAAAGGAAAACTATAGGTTCAAGTGGGAAAGGTCCTCCGAGAGCTTAGAGGCCTACACAAACCATTAGGGTTAGAGGGCGGGAGTTCATCATAGCCCCTTCCTGATCTTATTTGTACCAGTACTGCATTTTTGTATGATGATGTAGACACCTGTGGGTGATTTTGTAGCCATTTTGAGATATGACATCATTGTATCATGACACTTATTATTTTTTTGATATATATATATGAGATGAGACCTATTCTTGGTGGTTATATGCTTATGAGATGATGCATGATTATGATGTTTTTAATCATGTTTATGATATGTATGTTATGATTCTATATGATTTTTATATGATGTTCTATCATGATGATGCAGTTATTCTATATGATGTCTCATATACTCTTATATGATTCTATGATGCATATATGATGTATGCTTATAGATGCATGGTGTAATTATGACCTACGTGATGATGTTTATGAGATGCATTTACTCATGATGTGATTATTTATATGATCCTAGCATGATTATGATGCATGTCCTATTTTATGATGATATGATGTTATTATGTGATGGATGCATGCATTTATGATGATTATGTACTAATGCAACGAATGTAGGATTTATGCATGATAATAATATTATGCTCATATGCTTGACTAACAATGTGGTGATCCAGGATGCATGCATGATTTATTTTTGGTGTATCATTATATTTAGTCAGATAATATGTGGCTACATGGGACAAAGGAATACAAAAAGATCGGACAACAAAAGGTAGAAGATATGGAGGTGAAATGAGCTTCTTGTGCGTTTATCATCATTGAGATTATTATGGAAAAAGTGTTGTGACCATCCAAATATGGGTTTTACCTAGATAGTCATTGTATCATTTGCATGGAGATCAGACAGTCGCAAACAAGGAATTCCCATGTTCACACTAGACCCATAGTGTCCTCATATCTTTGGATGAGTCATAGTATTACTAAGAGATAATCTGTAAATAGCAAAATAGGTGATATGCCCCATCTTAACCACTCTAGTCCATAGAAAACCTTGAGAAGCATAGGAAACATGACACCACAAAAGATCAAATCAAAAGAAAATTAAAGAGTTGACACCAACATAAATTGAAATCCTCTACTTATAAGTGTACCTTGCCACATATGTTAACATGTTTGATTTGGTCACAATGTTGTCATCTTGATAAAGAACAGATAAAGACAAAAATCCCTATTGTAGTTGAAGTTAGTCAAAAGATATATTTGTTGAAAGCCCACTGATGCTTGTGTCACATCTAAAATTGACTTCATGAAATCGATACTTTATTACGGAGAAGAACAAAAAATTTATTGTGGATGAGCGATGCAAGTGATCTTTTATTATGGATTGTGCGTGAAAAGAAGGAATGAAAAGACGATGCTCCTCACAACATGCGATGCCAAGGATCCGCTTCCATAACTAGATTTAAGATATGCCCCCAATTATAGATAGGACTTGATTGATTATGGGTGAAATAAAAGGTGGAAATAATTTATTATGGATGACAAACCAATCTTAGGTAGATCAATAACAAGCCATGGTGGAGATGGAAAAGTTTATTATGGAATGATAGGCTGTGAGTGTGTGCAAAGTGAAAGGCGTAACTAAATCCTCAAGGAGGGAGGAGAAAAAATCCCTACACATGGTGTCGGTAACCTGGTTTTCACCATGGTACTTTCCTAGGGCGCTACCAAAGTGGTTTTCACCATTGGACAAGTTTATTTCTCTTTATTGTTTTCATTTTTTTCAATTTTTTTGTGTCACAAGGTGCCTATTTGCTAGGTTTTCACCAAAGTGACAATTATTATTATTATTATTATTATTTTATTTTTTGGTATTTTTTTGATTTTTTTGTATTTTTAACAGGATTCTTTGAAAATCTATATATATAACCTGTGAAGGCGCATGTTATTGATAGGATCATCCGATAGTTCTCCTTCTGATG
Source organism: Cryptomeria japonica (assembly GCF_030272615.1). Lineage (NCBI taxonomy): Eukaryota > Viridiplantae > Streptophyta > Pinopsida > Cupressales > Cupressaceae > Cryptomeria > Cryptomeria japonica. The sequence goes on from NC_081410.1 coordinate 16,533,959, forward strand.
TTAATAATTGATATGCACCTGAGCCATAAACTGTTGTGACGACATAAGGCCCAATCCAATTTGGTTCAAATTTGCCCCTTTTCTCTCAGTCTTGCTGATTTTTGGTGTATCTTTTAGGACCAAGTCACCTACCTCAAATGTGCAAGTTTTCACCTTGTTATTGTAATTGTGGCTCATGCGTTGCTGATATGCTTTCAGATGATTGAATACATTCTAGTGAAATTCATCTAATAATTCCAAATCTTGCAAGCGAGAGACCCTATAGTCTTCATTATTGATCAAATTGCGTAAGGAGACCCATAAAGATGGTAACTCGACCTCAATGGGCAAGATGGATTCAACATCATAGACAAGTGAATAAGGAGTAGCTTCAACAAGTATGTGAACACTTGTATGATAATCCCATAGTACGAGATTAAGTTGAATGTGCTAGATGTGGCCAACATCATCAACTATCTTTTTAAGGATCCCGAGATCGGTTTTGTTTGGTGCCTCAACTTGATTGTTACCTTGGGGATATTATGGAGTGGAGAAGAGATGGTGGATATGGAATCAGTCATAAATCTTACGAACATCCTTATTTTTTAAAGGACATCCATTCTCTGTAACGATGGAAATGGGAACACCATATCTGCAAATGATATAATTGAGGATAAAAGTGGCAAACCGCTTACTAATGATTTGGATGAGAGGGACGACATCAATCCACTTTGTGAAATACTTAGTGGTTGTGATAATGAATTTATGGTCATTAGGTGATGGAGGGTGAATCTTGCCTACAAGATCGATTCCCCACTAACAGAAGGGCCATGGAGTAGCAATTGGTTGAAGTTCCTATGTCGGTGCATGTATTAGGTCTCAATGAATCTAGCATTGCTTGCATTTCGAACAAACTAGTATGAATCCTTTTCCATTATAGGCCAATAGTAACCAATCCTCATAAGTTTCTTGGCTAAGGTTGGACCACTAGAGTGAGCCCTGCATATACCTTTGTGGATTTCACACAATGTGATTTGGGCTTCCTCACTCTCTAAACATCTAAGAAGAGTACCATCAAGATCCCATCGGTAGAGTGTGTCAGCTATGATGACGTTGTTGGTCCTCAAATCAACAGATTGGAAAATTCTATGAGTATGCCTTCCCCAATGATCAAATCTTCCAATTTATTTGGCCAACTAATAGAGTGAACCTTTTGAGGTTGCTGACTCCCTCACTTCAGGCTTTGCAGAACCTAAGTGGATGTACCTACTCACCAATTGATTTTCTTACTTGTTGCTTTTTATAGCAGATCTGTATATTATACTTTCTACCTTTGTTTTTATCTCAAAGTGGCATTTGTGTTTGGGATAAATTATCTTACTATTTTGATTATTTTAACTTCTCCTACTTCTTGATTATCTTTTCTAACTGATTAATTTTTTCTTTAATCCAACTCCTAATGTACTTCCTTTTAACTGTATCTATTTTGAATCGTACTTATATCTCCTACTAGCATAAGAATGAAACTAAAAATGTGTAGATAAGTGATTTGAATTGAAAATTTGTATGTAATTAGACCAGTGCCTTATTTCTTTTGGGCAATAGAGTCGTTCACTTGCAAACTTTATGTATAACTTTGAAAGACAATTTTTAAATCCTCACTAGGTGGATCTATCAACTACTCAACTGTCAATGCCACAATTATGATATCTTCCATTATAGTTAGTTTGATTGAATTTAACTCTCACAGAAAGATCAATCAAAATAAAATGCAAAGAGTCGCTTTTTGTCTTAAATGCACTCTATATTTTCTAACTTGTAAATTTCATATAAGATCTTCACACAAGGATTTAGAATATCAATTATAAATCACAAATAATCATAATAGAAATCTAATCTGAAGTGAAAGCATCCACAACACAACTTTTCAAATAAGATTTTTTTTTATTTGTATTACTTTGAAATAAAGTCTTGTTCTTGAAACATCAAAATGGCTTGAAACTTAAACTTTTAGAAAACTTGCTAAACTTCAGACCCCATTGAAAATAATTACATTGAGTACTTTATAACATATCAAAGGGTTACATCCTTTGAAAAAGGTCTTTTGGAGATAAACTAAACACTTAAAAGAAACTAATCATCTAGTTAAGCATAAATGCACACTAGTTAAATGTGCCAAATATTTATCATCGTATCGAATATCACAATCATGGATTGTATCTCGATCCTCCACCTCCATCAACACCATGCTTTCTATGTATTCTGCCACCTTATCATCATCTTCAGTTTTGGTAGCTTTCATTGCATCCTTGAGCACATGTTGGCACTCATGAATCAAATCCACCTTCTCCTTTCGTTCTCCATCTTTATTAAGTCGGGGTGGGGTATCGTTTGATATGTCATTGAGGAAATCGGCTCCCTTTGATTTCAATGCTTCCATATACTTTTTATGGGTCTTCATCAGTTTTTCACAATTCTGCACTGTATCAGGATCTGCTTCATCTTTGTCATGCCCAAATTTTTAGACACAAACGGAATAATTTTTTTAAAAAAAACTTAACCTAATAAAACTAAATTTGCTAAATAATGCATTAACTAGTTTTGTCTTAACTAAGTTTGGAGTTAATCTAACAACTAAGTCAATTAGGCGAAAATACTCTAAATTAAAAGTGGAATATTAATTCTCCAAGGAATCATTATTATCTCATCAAATAATAAGTAATTAAACTCATTGAACAAAAATCTCCAAATTAATTTTGCAAGAGGTTTTATTAATCACAAATAGCCTATCAATTTGCCTAGGGACTAAATTAATTAGCCCTAGCTCTCAGTGATATAAACCTATTATTTATTTTAATAATAATTATAATTTGCCTAAAATTTGACTCTAGGGCAGATTAATCCCATAGTGTAATTGTGCTATAAAATTTTATTAAAGTTGGCCAATAAAATTTATCCAATAAAATTTTATCCTCTAAGGCTAACTATTTCCAAAATGTTTATTTTTATTCCCCCATAAAATTCAACCCAAGAAGGGTTCAAAACTAGCTTTTAAATAAGCCCTTAGAAAAAAAAAACTCTACTCAATAAATAAAAGTAAACCCACTATTTGAATAAATAACCCAATTAAAATCTAAATTTATAAGTCATGTCTATATATGTGACTACATATATAACTATGTATTATTTCTCCTTGATATATATATATATATATATATATATATATATATATATATATATATATATATATATATATATATATATATATATATATATGTTTATATATATACAAATATATAAAGGAATATCTAACTACATATAAGGATTACAAAGAGTTGTTATATAAAAATATTATCATGTTCAAAGTCTATGGGGGAAATACCCTATTCAAATTTCGAATAGGGTTTCCCCCCCCTTTTTTTAATATAATAAAATAATTAAACCCTAACTTTATTTTTACATATTCCACACCTTTATTCTTTTTAACCCATTCTGATTTTTCCCTAACCTGAAATTGGGTTAGGGCATGTGTGTTTGTGTGTGAGTATTTTTTTGTGCAGGGAAAGGGAGGAGGTGGCGGCCATGGTTCGACGACGGCCATGGAGGGAGGGGCGGAGGAGCCGAAGCACTCACGTTGGGCGGAGGGCCGAGCGGACGCGCAGGGGGAGGAGAGCCGAAGTGGCGGCCGCTATGGTACCCCATAGAGAGCGACCACCATCCACTAACAGTGGCGGCTGCCGCCCACTGTGGGTTACCATAATGGCGATCACCGCCGCTGGGGGTCGCCCGCAGTGGCGGGCTTCGCCCTGCCCACTACGGACGACCCACAGCGAGTGGCGTTCGCTCACTGTGGCGCCCGCAAGGGAAAGGATAGGGCCCTGGTCCAGCGGGGTAGGGTTGGCCCTCCCCCCGGGTCTGCAGTATGTTTTTTTTTTTTTATTTTTTTTATTTTTTTTTACTTTGTAAATAAGATATATATATATATATATATATTTAATAACAGGCTGCATTTTTAATATAACAAATAAAATCAGAGAACTAATGTAGGGTAAATGCCTCTTTATTTCCTGCTTAGAATAGTCTTTTTTATTTTCATTATATATATATATATATATATATATATATATATATATATATATATATATATATATATATATATATGCTTGTAAATACATATTTATACCTATACACTCCTGAGCATTCTGTTTGTTTATTTCTTTTTTTGTTTAAACCTCTTTATAACATGCAGAAAGTAATACATTATTAACAGCATGATAATAAGGGCAATATTTTCATTTTCTGTTATGTTAATATTTAGGTTTTCAATTCTGTTACATATGAAATATTAAATCCAAACTAATCCTTTCCTTTGCTAATTAAATATGTAAATATTAAATCTGTAAATAACACTTAACAACAAGTTTTCACACAAACAGATTTTAAATAATGCAATGTAACTTTCTTTTGACAACTAGTTGCTAACTTTAGAGATAGGGTATAAAATCTAGATTTTTCTTTGTAGTAATTAAAATGACAAAATATAATAAATCAGTTATATTTTCTACTAGTAAATGAAATGACAGAATGTAGTAAATTCTAACAACAACTATTTAGCCTAGGAAACATTAAAAATCAATTTAGAGGTATGCATATTAACCTTATTTAACCATTTATAGAATTTGAATCTATCTCACATAGGCCTAAATGATTGCTTTTCCTATTTCCAAAATTTCATTTTGCATGAAAGAATAAAATGAACTTTTATATTCCAATATAACAAGAATGCATCAAAACATCATTTTAGTAACTATAGGGACTTAATAAAAGAATATACATTTCAGTTTGCAAAAGTAACTTAATAGAATAAAGCACTTCTTAATAGCATATTTAGAATAGGATGTAGTTAACATTACAAATGGGTATGAAACCCAACTAGTCTCCTTTATTTGAATGAGAACTTGAATATAAAATGGATACATTCTTTCTTTTTGAAAAATAAATACAACATTTAGCTTTCCTTTACATAGCTACAATATAAATACATCTTCTCTTTTCCTAATCTTTTATGCAACTCAAGTAAAAACCATCAACTTATATCTTTCATTTTCCTTCCCATCCCAAGCAACCTGCAAATAAAACATAAAGCTTGACCATGGAGTGCTCACCTCCCAGCCTGGGCTTACTAGAAGCCACCCCTGAGCTTGGAGAACCAAGCACTAGACGGGTTACACACATACAACCACAACAAGCAAGGGATAAACACACAACAAACAATTTTCCCAACCAAGGCTACACTTCACCACAACTTGTGATGATTTTCCAAGGGTGGAAGTGGACCAAATACCATTGGGGAGACTACAAGCATGGAACATCTCAAGCCACCTCATGGCAACCAAATACAACACAAATACATCCCCACATCCTTATGCCCTCCAAAGGCATGTAAGCCATATTATCTCTCCTTATGACTCCCAAATGCATAAACAAGGCTATGCAACAAGGGTCACAAAGGAACACCCTTGAGATTGCCCTCCATAAAGGAGAGCCTCTCACCCAAGGCTGTCAAACTTCTTCCACCCCAAGACCATCCTACTCTCCCAAGAGTAGAAGGCCTTGGACACTCCCAATACAAGAAAAAGCATAAAAAGAACAAAGGGGAAAAATCACATTTTCTTTCACAAAGTAAAATACATATAAACAACTCTTTCATACAAGCATTTCTTCAAACATGCATATACACCATAAACAAAAGAGAGTAAGAACCAACCTTAATCTGCCCAAAGGTTTTGATAGATCTAGTTGGGGATGAGCAGCCCAAATCCACACAATCTTTTCACCAACACTTAGCCAAAATTCTATCCTACAACTATTCTTCAAAATTGCATAATCTCCAACAATGGAGAGTGGGTGATTAACTCACTAAGTCCCTAATCCTTGCCTAAGAAGGCCTCTCTCACTCTTCCCAACCCCTTGGATAGAGTGAGAGTTCCCATTGGTTGGTCTTCCTAACCTCTTACATGTTGCTAAAATTGGAAAGAGAAAAGGTAAGAGAGGATGGGGAAGAGAGTCTGATACCAAAAAGGAAGGTTGTCTATCCTAGGAGGAACCTTCTAAGTTGAATTTTCGGTCACTTTGAAAAAACCACTTTTTGAGGTGACTAAACAGTCACATGGGAGTAGTCACATGTTTCAAAATACCCCTAACCCATAGGTATACCTTTTGGACCTTTGGAAATTCCCTAAAACTAACCCTAGGAGTCCATTTGACCCCTTAGAAACCCAACTGAAGTTAACCTACGGGCCAAACCTAAGTTGACCACTCCCAAGGTTCCCTACCCAAGGCAAATTTGGGACCACACTCAAATGTTTGAAATGGGCTTTGGTAGAAACAAACTCCCTCCAAGAGACAAGTCAAAATCAATGACACTAGTTAGCACATGTGTCAAGTGACACAATAAAATACATTATAAAAATCACACATGGAATTTGTCTCTGGTTGGATTACACAAATTAATAAAATCAATTTAACACACATGCATCATTTACTTTCACAAATAAAATACGATACAAACTAGGTGTTGTCTCTCCAAATAGACAACCCCTGGCTTTACAACCGTACATAAGTCTAGGTTTGGTTTTCCATAATATTTCCATTTTCACATTGATAATTTTCCTGTGTATCTCAATTTACACATTAGTAATTCCAAATAACTACATATATTATAAACACATGAATTTGAATATACATCCAACACGCATACAATTGACAGTAATAAATCAATATCTCATATATGCCAATTAATCCACATAAGCAATTATCATAATCCTCAAAATTTGATCCATTCATAATACATGCATCCCATTTCTATCATCATAACGAAGTCCTGCAAATCCAATAATGACATACATCACCTCAAAGTAATTCTATTTTAGCATCATATAAAGTTTCATATCCATAATGCCTAAAAATGAAGCATCAATATACATAAATGTTATCCAAATCATGAAATCATATAAATTCTAAATCCATAGTGCATAAAAATAAAGCATCCATAATAGTCTCAACATGAAAATAACGGAAATGCTAAGATGAGTCAGGGTAGGGCCTCACACCCTCCCCCTCTAGGCATGAACTTCCTCCTGGAGTTCATAAAAAAGGTGGGGGTACTGTGATCTCATACGTGCTGCATCCTCCCATGACGCTGTAACCTCATCATAGCAATCCCATTGGACCCTAACCTGGTCCAGCTCTCGACCTCGCAGGGCTAGCGTCCGACATGCCAAAATGCAAATGGGCTCCAAAGCTAGCTGCCCGTCTGACTCCACCTGCAAGGCATCCCAATCTAGAATATGAGACTCATCATATATATATTTCCTCAAAACTGAAACATGAAACACATCGTGGATGCGCGACAGGCTAGGTGGAAATGCTAAACGATAGGCAACTGGTCCTATCCTCTCAAGGATCTCAAATGGTCCTACAAATTGAGGTGCGAGCTTAGAACCCTTTCCATAATGGATTGGACTCTTATGCGGTCGCACTCTCAAGAAGACTCTGTCTCCAACCAAGTAGCTACGATCTATCCTCTTCGCATCTGCATACTTCTTCTGTCTATCCTGTGCCTCTCTAAGACACTGCCTAATCAAATCCACTTGCTGCTCCATATCTCGAACTATCTCAGGACCAATAGCAACTCTGTCCTCTATGCGGTCCCAACTCAATGGTGTCCTACAAGGTCTGCCATATAATGCCTAATAGGGTGAAATCCCCAAAGATGTGTGATGCCCATTGTTATAGGCAAACTCCACTAAGGAAAGGTACTCTTCCCATCTGGTCTGGTGATCCATGACGTACATGTGAAGCATATCCTCTAACACCTGATTAACCCTCTCTGTCTAACCATCCGTTTTCGGATGATAGGCTGTACTGAAATTGAGCTTGGTACCCATAGCTTCCTGTAGTGCCTTCCAAAAGGAAGAAGTGAAGAGGGAATCCCTGTTAGAAATAATCTTGCGTGGAACGCCATGAAGTCTGACAATGTCTCGCAAGAACACTTGTGCTACTGTTGGTGCTGTGAAGGTAGTCCGAACTGGTGAAAAGTGGGCCACTTTGGTCAACTTGTCAACTGTCACCAAGATGGCATCATGGCGATGAGATGACATAGGGAGACCAATAATGAAATCCATGGATATAGTATCCCACTTCCACTCTGGTATAGCATGAGATTGGAGCAACCCACTTGGATGGTGGTGCTCCACCTTGACTCTCTGACACTCGAGGCATCGAGCTACTAACTTGGCAATAAGCTGCCGCATTCCTGGCCAATGATATAACTGCTTCAAGTCTGCATGCATCTTCTTAACTCCGAGATGTGCTGCATAAGGAGCTCTATGAGCCTCCATGATAATGAACTCTCGCAATCCCCCAAAAGAAGGTACATAGATGCACCCTCTATGGCGTAACAATCCATCGGACTCTAAGGAGTAACCGACATATTTCCCTTCTAAAGTTTCCTGAGATTGTATAGCCTGGCAAACCTCTAAATACCATCCATCCTCTGGCAACTGCTGCATTATCCGATCTCTCAAGTCCATGCCCATAGATATGGTGTATACCTCATGACGTCTCCTACTTAAAGCATCTACAACTACGTTTTCTTTCCCTTTGATGTAGTGAACGTCAAAATCATACTCACACAAGAATTCCATCCATCTCCTTTGACATGCATTAAGATTTGGCTGAGTGAATATGTACTGAAGGCTTTAATGGTCTGAATGAAGCTCAAAATGATGACCAAAAAGGAAATGTCTTCACCTCACAAGTGCATGCACTACTGCTGCAAGCTCAAGGTCATGAGTAGGGTAATTAAGCTCATGAGTCTTAAGTTTCCTAGACTCAAAAGCTATAGCTCTGCCATCCTGCATAAGGACTACTCCTAAACCCTCTAGGGAAGCATCTGTGCAAACCATGAAGTCAGCCGAGGGATCTGGCACTACAAGGATAGGTGCGCTAGTAAGTGCCTTCTTAAGTTCCTGAAAGGCCTTCTCGCACTTCTCCATCCACCCAAATTTCTTCCCTTTATGCTGAAGAGAAGTAATAGGATGTGCGACTCTAGAGAATCCCTCAACAAAATGTCGATAGTAACCTGCTAAGCCCATGAAGCTCCCGACCTCTGTCACATTGGTTGGCGCTGGCCAATCCATAATGGCTTTGATCTTTGATGGGTCAAATGAGATCCCATCACCGGATATAACATGACCAAGGTACTTGACCTCTATTCTAAAGAAAGCACACTTCGACAAATTGCCATACAACCAATTATCCCTCAAACACTACAAAACCTGTCTCAGGTGCTCCTAATGCTCCTTCTCATTCTGTGAATATATCAATATGTCATCAAGAAACACAATCACAAAACGGTCAAGGAATGTGCAGAATACTCCATTCATGAGACTCATGAAAATAGCTTGGGCATTCGTAAGACCGAATGGAACCACGGTGAACTCGTAGTGGCCATATCTAGTGCGAAAAGTGGTCTTGTGGATATCGCTATCCACTATTCTCAACTGATGGTACCCTGACTTCAGATCAATTTTGGAAAATACTTTGGCACCCTGAAGTTGGTCGAATAAATCATCAATCCTGGGCAAAGGATATCGGTTCTTGATGGTTACTTTGTTCAACTGACGGTAATCCATGCATAATCGAAGAGATTCGTCCTTCTTCTTCATGAAGGTGACTGGTGCACCCCAAGGGGATACACTAGGATGAATGTGGCCCTTCTCTAGGAGTTCCTCCAGCTGCATCTTGAGCTCATTAAGCTCACTTGTGGTCATCCTATATGGTGCTCTCAAAACTGGCTCGGCTCCTGGTACAAGGTCTATATGAAAATCAATCTTTCTATGGGGTGGCATACCAGGTAACTTTGAAGGAAATACGTCTGAAAATCCCTTAAGGATAGGATGGTCATCAATAGATGGTTCCTTTTCATCTTCTTCTTCTCTATCACTAATGGTGATGGCAAATAACTGGCATCCCTTTCACATGCTCCACTTAAGCTGCATTGCAGAAATCATACGAAGAGATACGGGTCTCTGAATTCCAGTGATTACTATGGGAGAACCATGATCATCCTCACACTCGATCTTTTTCAGGTGACAATCCATCTTGGCTCTGTGGGCATAAAGCCAATCCATGCCAAGTACGATGCCATATGATTTGAATGGTGTAACTCTAAGGTATACTAAGGTGGTGGTATTGCCAATCTGAAGCTGACATCCCCTAACCTCTGTTTCCACTGACACTCTAGCCCTTGAAGCTAACTCCACTTCCCAACTGACCTCTTGTCTAATTGCCACTAACCTGCAACTCTCCACAACTAATGGAGATATAAAAGAGTCAGTAGCTCTTGAATCAAATAATATAGATACACTGCTACCTCTGATCATACCTGCAACCTCAATAATCGTGGCCTGATGCTCTGCCTGGCAGTTGTCAACCACTGCGAAGACCCTATGGGACTTGCCCATATCCCCAACTGTCGGCTCTGATGCTGCCATCCTCTGATTTCCTACCATCTGACCCTGAGGACACTCTCTCGCCATGTGTCCCATGGCTCCACATGTGAAGCAAGCGCCACGTGCCTGAAACTGCATGCCCTGTGGTCTGGAGAAAGACTGTCCCCCTGTTCTACTAGAACCACTGTACCCATCCCTGGAGGACTGCTGAGTCCTCGTAGGAGGTGTATAAGGAACCTGAGATCACTGATCTCGCCTCTGACCCTGAGACTACCACTACTTGGGCTTTATGCCCTGCTGACTCTGCGGAGGCCTCTGCCTCTGGTTCTGTTGTGACTGCTATAGAGGAGGGGGTTTGGAGAACCCCGATGTGTGTCTATTGTTACCCTTCCAATGGGGTTTCTGAAATCCATAAGTCTGGGGTGTAGGGTTTCAGTTCTGGGACTGATCCCTCGAGTCCCGAGGTCTGACCTGAATCTCCTCTGCTATCAAAGCCTTCTCCACGGCAACCCGAAGGCTCCCTGGAGCGGCCATCCTCACCAGTCCTGCTATGCCGACATTCAGCCCTCTGATAAATCGGTTGACGAGAAGCTTCTCATCTTTGAGGTAGTCCATGTACGGTAAGAGCTCGAAAAACTTGCTCTCATACTGGGTCACTGAAAGACCCTTGTACTGGAGGTCATGGAACTCATCCACCGTACGCTGTCTGTAGTGCTCTGATAAGTACCTCTCCCTGAATCTCTCTGTGAAAATCTCCCATGTGAGAGTATCTGCCACTAAGCCACACTTAAATTCCTCCTGTCTCCACCATGTGGAGGTCGTTCCTCTCAATAGGTGGACTGCTACACGTGCCTTTAGATTGCTCTCGTAGGAGCGCAATGCAAAGCACCTATCCAGGCTCAAAAGCCATGCCTCTGCTTCTACCCCATCGGTAGATCCCCCAAAAGATGGTGGCTGAAGGCGCATAACCTCTCTGATTAGATCCCCTGGATCCCGACGTGCCCTCTCATAATACACTGGTGCTACTATTGGAGGTGGTGCTGGTAGGTGAACGGACTCGGGCTCATGCCCAACCTGACTCTCTACGGGATTAGGAGGTGGACTCCTACTTCGTTCCCGTTCTACTATTCTATGGCTCCTTGAGTTCTGGTTTTTAACATGATGATCCACTACCAGAAGCCTATCTTGGACTATGCCAATAAGGTTCTATAGAGCTAACAAGATGTCTCGGTTCAGGTCAACCGACCGTTCGAGAGGAGCCTCTGGGTTCCCTTCTGAGATTGATTCCTCCCTATTGGCCTCTTCGTGTGCCATGCGTTCACGCCTAGGGCCTCTACCACGTTTGCGAGCTTGTCGCGTAGTTGGAGGCATCCTTATAAGAAAATAAAATAAAATGAAATAAATAAATAATTTTTTGGAGAAAGATTTAATTTATTTATAATTTAACTATAATAAATAAAAAAATAAATATAATTTAATTAATTAAATAATTAAAGCGAAACGTAATGGAGAAAGGTTCCTAGTGTTGGAAACCTCGCTCTGATACCAAAATGTCATGCCCAAACTTTTGGGCACAAACGAAATATTTTTAAAAAAAAAAACTTAACCTAATAAAACTAAATTTGCTAAATAACGCATTAACCAGTCTTGTCTTAACTAAGTTTGGAGTTAATCTAACAACTAAATCAATTAGGCGAAAATACTCTAAATTAAAAGAGAAATATTAATTCTCCAAGGAATCATTATTATCTCATCAAATAATAAGTAATTAATCTCATTAGACAAAAATCTGCAAATTAATTTTGCAAGAGATTTTATTAATCATAAATAGCTTATCAATTTGCCTAGGGACTAAATTAATTAGCCCTAACTCTCAGTGATATAAACCTATTATTTATTTTAACAATAATTATAATTTGCCTAAAATTTGACTCTAGGGCCAATTAATCCCACAGTGTAATTGTGCTATAAAATTTTATTGAAGTTGGCCAATAAAATTTATCCTCTAAGGCTAACTATTTCCAAAATGTCTATTTTTATTCCCCCATAAAATTCAACCCAAGAAGGGTTCAAAACTAGCTTTTAAATAAGCCCTTAGAAAAAAAAAACTCTACTCAATAAATAAAAGTAAATCCACTATTTGAATAAATAACCCAATTAAAATCTAAATTTATAAGTCATGTCTATATATGTGACTACATATATAACTATGTATTATTTCTCCTTTAAGTTATGATTATATATATATATATATATATAAAGGAATATCTAACTACATATAGGGATTACAAGGAGTTGTTATATAAAAATATTATCATGTTCAAAGTCTATGGGGGAAATACCCTATTCAAATTTTGAATAGGGTTTCCCCCCCCTTTTTTTTATATAATAAAATAATTAAACCCTAACTTTATTTTTACATATTCCACACCTTTATTCTTTTTAACCCATTCCGATTTTGCCCTAACCCGAAATTGGGTTAGGGCATGTGTGTTTGTGTGTGAGTATTTTTTGTGCAGGAAAAGGGAGGAGACGATGACCCTGGTCTGGCGACGGCCATGGAGGGAGGGGCGGAGGGTCGAGCGGATGCGCAAGGGGAGGAGAGTCAAAGTGGCGGCCACTATGGTACCCCACAAGGAGCGACCGCCGTCCACTAACAGTGGCGGCTGCCGCCCACTATGGGTTACCACAGTGGCGGTCACCGCCGCTGGGGGTCGCCCGCAGTGGTGGGCTTTGCCTGCCCACTGTGGACGGCCCATAGCGAGCGGCGTCCGCTCACTGTGGCGCTCGCAAGGGAAAGGATAGGGCCCCGATCCAGTGGGGTAGGGTTTCTTGGCCCTCCCCCTGGGTCTGCAGTATGTTATTTTTTTTTTTTTTTTTTTTGGTTTTTATTTATTTTTTACTTTGTAAATAAGATATATATATATATATATTAATAACAGGCTGCATTTTTAATATAACTGTAGATACCTAAAAATGGTCAACGCTTGCGAGGTCATATTTTAACATTTGCGCATTGCCTCATTTTAGGTTTTTGCGTTGCATTAACATTTCTCCTATGTCACGCACTTGATCTTTATCATTTGCGAGCATCGAGTCATTCTTCTGTATTCTTCATTCATCTCGCCTTCGAATTTGGTCTTGTCGACAACAATCTTCAATCATGATTTTGGTCGATCTTTGTCCTTGTCAATCTTGTCATATTGCGATCGATTCGTCATCGATCCTTGTCCTTTTCAATCATGTCAATTTGGTCAATTTGTCATTGATTTTTGTCAATCAATCTTAATCAAATCATTTATCAACACTGGTCATTTATCAATTCAAAATCATGATCGAATCGATATCAACTATCCTTTGTCAAGACCTAATTGTCATCTTTGCATTGCTAATCCATCTCTTTAGGGTTTCATGATTTAATCATTTAACCTAATTTGTCATTTCTCTCTTTAGGATTAATAAATTATTTATTTATCCTAAGTCTTCTCATTGCAATTAAATGTTCATTTAATTGGCTAATTATTCCTCTTTTGTGAATTAATTAATAAATGAGAAATTATTAATTAATTTACCTATTTTTCATCAATTTCCTAATTTCCAAGTCATTATTTCCAATTTAATTTTCTAATTTCTCCTAAATGCCTATTTCTATTTCAAAATCTTGTCATAAATCCTTGCATAGCAATTTGTCATAAATTGTCATAAATTGTCATAAATCCTTGCATAGCAATTTGTCATAAACATGTCATAATTTTGCTATTCTTGATTTGAATTTCCATTCGAATCACTATCATGCTAATCTTGACATTTCTCCAATTTATCTATAAATTGGATGATATTCATCAATCAAAGCTAATCCTTAATAATCCCTAATCAGACTATTGAATTTACGCTTCGAGTATTCTTGTGTCAATGTCAATCTTGCTTTCACAATTAGGTGTATGCACTTGAAGGTGAGATCCACAACCAAACCATTTGAAGAGGAAAGAAGAACAATGGAGCCGCATGAAGGAGCGTTCAAGTCATGTTTATGGTTTGCATAATCTTTCGTTTTTGAATGCTTTTATCTCATGTCTCTATTGAGTGTTGTTTAGGATTAGATCATTGCAATGAATGCATTTGTGATTGAGCTATTATGTTTATCTTGTTTGTGATGATTTCCTATTTTCTATGCTACATTAATTGGTGAACCCGACGTGAACACTAACCATCTAACCCTTTAACTGTGTTTTGGAGTGCTTTCAAGTTGATTTTGCAGGCCAAAAACCCAAAAATAGGGTCGTGCAGGGTATTCTGGAGACTTCTGCGCCTGTGTAAGACAACTTGCGCCTATGTCAGACATTCTGCGCTTGTGTAGGGGACATTCTGCGCTTGTGTCAGACATTCTGCGCTTGTGTCATGACTTCTGCGCCTGTGTAAAGTCCAGAACAGAGGTAAAAAATGCAGTGTTTACTTGAAATTTGTTGTGTTTTTGCATTCTGTTTTCTGTGCTTTGGATTTTGGTACTAATTATCTATGCAGAATCTTGGCATACACATGGAAAAGACTACAAATCAAACTACTAACATGTGTTATGCAAAATCGATGGTCAAAGACAACAAATCAAACCTCTAACTTGGGTTTTGCAAGTTGCCTTGGAGAAACAACCAAACTTTTGTGTTTATGATTTTTAATTAGGCACTTAGTGATTTATAAATAGGTTGGAATGAACATTTGTTTGCTTTGATTGTTAAGTGTGACATTGGAGTAGGAGAGTATGCTCTCATCCTTCATAGGGTGATCAGAAATCCAGATCTTCGATACCATGCTTGTGTTGTTGATTGTGTGTCACATTTAGAGGGCCTGCCTTCCCAACCACTTTGCTTTTGCAAGCAAGTGATAATCGTGAGAAGGGAATGACCCAAAGTGAGTACGGCTAGAATTCCTTGGCATTCTAACTCACTATAAAAAAATACCCGATGAGCGAAAGCTTTGAAGGAAGTGTTACGTGGGAATTGTAGTTACTTGGGAAGTGATGACCCTTGAACTCTTTCTCATATCAACATCTAAGTAGGGCCTCTTGGTCTAAATCGTGCTTGCGCGACTACATTTGTTTGGTATCTTGATGGGCTTAATGTCTCAATCACGCTTGCGTGACATCAAGGAGTAATGCTTAACAGAAATCCTTACTAAACACCTTGTTTTTAGAGGCCAAAAACCCTTCTAGTTGCTTGAGAAGGACAAGTTCGGATACTTGGAAGAGATACTAAGTTCACCATGGGGAGATTTCCATGGGGACTGATGCTTGGCTGCCCTGAGAAGTGAGTGCCATGGAGGGGAGCCCGTGGGGTCAAGCATCTATGTATTCTCCTTGAATCTCATAATGAGTCTACCTCTCAAGTACCTAATGTCTTTGCCTACCATAAGAAATGTGGAAATGAGCATGAGTGTCTTGAGTATAAGTTGTAATATCTTGTATTCTTTGCTTGTCAAAAGTTGAATTGCATCCCATTTCAAAAGAAAAACAAATTGATCCAACATAAGATTAAAACACAAGAGACATTCATCCAACAAACGTTCAACAAGGTTCAAAACACATCTTCCAACATGGTTATCAAACATTGTTCAAAATCTTGTCTTAACATTCATGTCACTTACATTTAGGTTCATCCTAGGTTGCATTTTTCAAAGTCATTGTCAAGTATCATGGTTAGGTTTCACCTAAGTCATACTTCTTTTGCATATCAATAAGAGTCATCCATTTTGCATGTGTCCTCTTGCATTAGAGTCATATCATTGTCATACATTTATATTTGCATACCCTAAGTCTCTTCATTAAGCTTGAGTCATTATCATATCATATTAGGGTCATTATCATAGCAATTGTCTCTTTGCATATAGTGTCAAAACCAGGTCTTGTCATACTTGAGTAATCCAAATCTTTGATAAACCCTAAGTCATTGTTAAGAAGTCTAGACCTTATCAAACTTTTGTCCTTTTGTCATCAATATCATTTTGTCAAACCTAGCTTAGTATCCAAGCATATAGGGGAGACATTGCCATTTTGTCCTTTTGTCACTTGGTCCTTTTGTCCTTTGAGGTCTAGACATCATTTCAATTTCCTAAGGGTCTCTTTTAGATTTGCATTCATAAGTTTGTCAAAATCTTCAAAAACAACCAAAAACATAGATTGCATTTTCATTTATTTAGTTTGCATTTAGTTGCATATCATATATTATCCTTGAAAAATTCCAAAAATATTGCATTTGCATAAGTGACATGTCTATTGAAACAAGGTTCCAAGTGCCAATGATGCAACAAAGTTTGACATATCAACCGACAATGCAATCACAATTCTATCCAACCCAACAACAAGGCAATATCGATCAAAGTTTTTATGATGAAACAAGTCTCCAAATACAAAAGTTAGAGGAGAAGCTAGCTCAAGAAAATGAGATATTGGAACAAAGAGTGAAAAACATTCAGAAGAACAGATCACAAATGTCCAAAATGTTTCAAAAATTTCAAGGTCGAAATCCAAATATTGAGCCAATTGATGTAAGATCTCTTCTTGAATGCTCAGACATACCAGCTCTCCTCTCCCAAATAGAGATGATGAAACAATTACAAGAAAGGAGACAACATCAACAACAACATTATGTGCCTCCACATCAAGAACAAGAAGGTGTTTACTATCAATCAGATTTTCAACCATCACAACCAATGGTCCAACATATGCAACCAACACAATCAATGGTCCAATTTCAACAATATGTCCAACCAACTATACAATGTCCACAAATAGTTCAACCAATGCTGGAATATCAACAAGTTCAATCAACATATCAATGTCAACAACCGCCACCAAACATTCAAAAACAAAACTTGCAATATGCACCAAGCCAAGTTTCAAACATGTTGGAACAATTGAACCAAGTCCAATATCAAAACATGACATCAAACCAAAAACAAGTGCAAATTCCAGATCCAATCATGTCAAAACCTAAAAAGAAAGGTGGCTTTATTGCAAGGCTCTTAAAGAAATTACCAAGTGAGTTTATTGAGGAAGATCAAGATAATACATTTATGTCTAGCAATGCCTCATCCCCCCACAAACAAATTGACTCTCCAGTGGCATCTATCCCTACACCTTTAGAAGTTTCACAAGAACCTTCCATATTGTCCTCATTAAACAATACACCTAAGGATGCAATTAGCCAAGAGCTATCCATAATTGATTGCCAAGATAATCCAATTCGTGACGCACATCCTTGTCATGTTTCAGAAATACAAGACCCAATGCCACCATGCACTTTATTGCCATTACCTATTTTAGAGGACCCCATTCAAAGTCCCTCTTCCTCATGTTCAAGCATTGATTCCTTGCCAAAATCCATCATAAATGTTCAAAGTGCATTTCCTTCATGCCAAAACATTGATTCCTTGTCCGAATCCTCCATGCATATCCAAAGTCTAACCCCATGTCAAGAGGATAATTTAGAGCATGAAGAAATGTGTCTTGAAACAGATCAAGATCAAGATCCTGAAACCTTATCATCCCATCCAATTGTTGACCAGGATCCCATTTCCCTAGACACTTGCAATGATTCCCCTATTCTTGTCCATCCTATCCAAAGTCCTATTGACACTCCATTCCCCGAGCAAGATCAAGATATCCTAGTTCATCCAATCCCAAATGATCCCCTTCCATTTCATGAACACAATGTTCTTTCAAATCCCATTGACATTCCAGATATCCCTTCCATCCTTTCCAATGATCCCATTGAAATTCAAGAGAAAAGCACCTTTAAAGAGGATTCCAATGATCTTCCTCCTTGTCAAGATCAAATTATTCCTTCAGATCCTCCACAAGATCCACTTGTTCCTCCATCTCCTTGTCTTAATGCTCCATATACACTCCAAGATCGCATTTCTTTTGATGATCCCATTATTCCTCCCATTCCATCTCTTGAAGAGCCTATCATTGAACCATGTCCACTACACAATCCTAGTCCCCCTCATGATCCTAATCCCCCTCATGATTCTAACGTGTTAGTGCAAGATGTTCATGAACCCTCGACATGCATAATGGGTTCTTCCACTTTGGTGCAATCCGATCCACTTCAAGATCTCATTATTTCTCTCATATCATATCCACCTCATAATGGACTTGTGTCTTCTTCCCAAAGCAAAGAGTATCCTACAAGTCAAAATATTGATAAAGGCAAAGGGGTAGACCTTCACAAGCAAGAACCCCTCCATATCAAAGAGTATACTAATGGTCATGGCTATAGAGCTCACACTCAAGACGTTGGTATCCCTTCAAAGTCAAAATCCAAAGGTCCACCTTCCCCATCATCGCTTCCATCCATTCTAGGTCTCCCTCCATATCCTATGCAACATCAGCAAAGGCACACATCTTGGAGAACTTTCCATCCATCCCACATGCCTCCATATCATTCCCATCCACACCAACATTAATTCCCTCTTCTAAGCAATGTGGATGCCAAGTATAAAAGTCGTAAGTCTAGCAATCCACATGTATTCAAGGATCAACATGTCCAATATAATCGACATGTCAAAACAAAGAGCAATATGATCTATAAAGAAAAGGAAAAATCTAAAAGGCCAGAAAGGCCCACTGAGCAAATTAAAGCAAAGTTAAAATCTATATGGGTTTCTAAATCCCTTGTGCAAGCAATGCACTCCAAGGAACCACAAAAGCATGAAACATCAAAAACCATGTGGATCCCCAAGAAGCTCCTTGAAGCACAAAAAGAACAACCCAAATTGGCATCTAAAATTTCTGTTCCTCCATCCAAACCTTCCAAGTCTATTTCTCCACCACCTTCTTCATCCGTTTTGGGCCCTTATGTCCTAAAATCCCAAGCCTTTCCTCCATCCAAATCTCAATATCCAAAATACATTTTTCCTCCATCAGTCCATCGCTCCTCAAGGTGTGTGCCAATGTCGATCTTGCCTTCATTTCCATCCACTCAAGTCCAGTTCTTCCAATACCCTATCCATTATCCAATGCATATTTTCCATCCTTCGATCCCTTTGGTCCAATCCTTTGCATAAATCCTTGCCTTAGTTTCATCTCTTTTTCCATGTCCTTATCCTACCAACGTCTTTGAGCATACTTTTAAAGGTCATGGTCCATTTTTTTTCAAGGCTACTATCCAAACAAAAAGATGCTTGAGTCCTTCTTCCATCCCCTATCATGTGTCCGTCTTCTTCTGAAAAAGTCAACATACAAAAAAAAAAAAAGTGAAAAAAAGAAAAGAAAAGAAAAGAAAAAGTAAAGTAAAAATAATTTGTCCACTGGTGAAAACCTAGCAAACAGGCACCTTGGGCAAGTACCATGATGAAAACCTGGCAAACAGGCGTCATGCGTAATCTATGAACTTCTTGCACACCACACTTGGGGGCAAATCTCTTCCTTCATATCCTATTGCCCTTCATTATCCTATCATACCCTGTCATTACCCTCCATTATCCTATTGTCCCTCATGTCCAGTTTCCCTTTCCACCTTTGATCTTGACAAGGCTGAGGATTGCTATGAGCATCATGCATCTGGTTTGCAGCTTTTAGTCCATCATAGCTTTTAGTCTTTATCCATTTGCTTATTATAACTTTTCATCCATATTCCCTACCTTATTGCAACTTTCTGCCACTATCCCTTAGCCAATCCCGACCTTCAGTCCATGTCCCTTATCCATTCTTGGTCCTGCTTATCCTATCCATATCTTATCACTATCCATACACTCTATTTCATTCCTTGATCTTGATCTGACATAAGGACACAAAATTTAAACATGGTTTCAAAAACCTCTTGACATGTCCCTCATGCCAGTTACTGCTTTACATTGTCATATCTAGTCTCTTGTCCCAACACACAATAGCCCTTGAAAATTGCATCCTTATTGTCACCACAATAAAAGGCCTTTTGTCTTCCCTCTATCCACCATCATTTCAGCAAGCCTATTTATTCACCTGTCATATTCCTTGCCTTGGTAGACACTGGGGGCAAAAATCTCATAAAAATTGAAAAATGTCCTGAAAAAAATCCTAAAAATTGAAAAATCTCCTGAATAAATTCATAAAAATCAAATAATGTCCTGAATAAATTCATAAAAATCAAATAATGTCCTGAAAAAATTCATAAAAATCGAATAATGTCCTGAAAAAATTCATAAAAATCGAAAAATGTCCTGAAAAAATCTCATAAAAATTGAAAAAATGTCCTGAAAAAATCCCTAAAAAGTCAAAAAAAAATCTTGAAAAAATGAACACAAATTTTTTTCAAAACATTATAAAACTCACACAAACAAACATTTTGCAATAAAGTATTCCCTTTATGCATAGACAAATCACTGAGCATTCATCCAAGGACACTTGCAATCCATTTCACCCTGTGCTTTAATGAAATCACACATTAACAGATGAACTTTTTCAATCAAACCAAACATTCAAACTGATCACAATTGTCATCTCAATCGAATATCAGTATCCAAATCATTTGTCCTTTTTCCTCTCATCATGGGTCTTATACAGGGTGTGGTATACTCGAAATCAGACTGTGTCCTGTCTTAGACGAGGTACCGCATTTCCTGAAACCAGACAACATGATCGTCCTATCAGCACTTTCAACTTTTGACAATGAAGATCAAGATGTTTGTCTGATTTGCTTGAATTTGTGTGTCTTATCTTTTTATTGATTTATCTTTGGCTTCGATCATGTTCCTATGTTGCTCGATGATGTCACTAAGTGATTTAGAGTGACCAGGATGGCTCATGGTCCCTTTCTTTTTTTAATTGTGATTGTCGTTTGTCTGTGATGTGTCTATATTTTGCAAAAAGGGTTGCATTTCAGCTCTGGCCTTCAATGCCATGATGCTACGCATCCATTTTGCTACATAAAAATAAAGGTTCTCACCTACAAAGTGCATTACTGATAGCAAGTTTTCTTCGTATCTAACTCTCCCCTATCTCATTTCTTCTTGCTAACATTTCTTCCGTCAGTCCGGATAGTCAGTTCGGTCTAGTGCTTCGATCTCCACACACATATGCTATATCCTGCATTCATTGGTTAGTACATTTGCATTCCATCACATATTACATCAAGCATTTTATCCATTTCATTTCATAAATACATCAAAAAATACATAAAAATACATCCATACATGTTCATAACAAGTACATAAGTCATCCATACATAGCAAAATAATACAAATCATAACACATTGCATCCCATCATATTGATGCATATCATATCGCATATCATAATAATATCGGAGTACAAAATCGGACTGTCTGTCCTAAGTATGGCTCGCAGGCTGACTACAAAATGTCAAACTACATAATGTCCACTGTCTGTCATAAGGAGCATGTGCCTCTGTCACTGGGTGCTCCCTCTGTCCTCCTCATCCCTACCATGTCTCAAGTCCTGCTAATGTATCTCTGTCCGTGCTTTTGAGTCTATGTCATAGCATGAAGCAGTCTGGTCGATTCTCTGGCGTGATCAACAGATACTGTCGACTCTGCATCACAATTGGGGCATCTTTTTGTCAGTTTTAGGGTTTGCTCCTACGGGCTACATTTCCTTGTTTTATGGCCAAATTAGGGTGTACTTTATCTATTTTACCCTATCCTACCCTTGTCCCCCCTTTTCAAGTCCTTTGCATGCAGTTTTGAACCTAAATTGAGTTCCCAATGCACAACTGCGCTTGTGTCAAAGAACCTGCGCTTGTGTCATGTAACCTATGCTTGTGTCATGTAACTTGCGCTTGTGTACCCTTACACATGCGCAGAAGACCTCACACAAGCGCAGAAGACCTTACACAAGTGCAGAAGACCCTACACAAGCGCAAAAGTCCTCTTTTTCATCCCCTGTGGACCCCGCAATGTCCCGCAAGCAAGTCAAATTCATGAAATTGAAAACATGGGTTTTTGAGATACATATCGTTGCTCCCACATCGTCTGGTCATTTGTACGTGTGTACATGTTCTCCGAGGTGATCTACCATTTGAATGTTCGCCATCTCTCTGCCAGTGTCCTTTTCCAGAGCAACAACTCTTCTTCTTGGGCTAGTGCAAATGAGCAATTTTCACCCTCTTAGTCTCATTTATAGCTCTTTGTCATTGCATAGATGGACGTGCATCCTCTCCATCTTATGTTGGTCACGGTCTTGTGCACCTTAAATTGCTTGTCCTTCATGCATCCGATCTCCGATTGTCAGTCCATTTGATCCTATCATTTTTATTGATCAATTGGCCTCTTTCCTGCATGTTTCCGGCCAACTCCTCGAGGGGGCATGCATATGTCATTATTATTGTTTGGGGCATTTTCATTATTGTTCTTTGAAACAACGCTTAAAATCGCATTGTCTCAAAGAGGGGCAAAATGTAGACACCTAAAAATGGTCAACGCTTGCGAGGTCATATTTTAACATTTGCGCATTGCCTCATTTTAGGTTTTTGCGTCGCATTAACCTTTCTCCTATGTCATGCACTTGATCTTTATCATTTGCGAGCATCGAGTCATTCTTCTATATTCTTCATTCATCTCGCCTTCGAATTTGGTCTTGTTGACAACAATCTTCAATCATGATTTTGGTCGATCTTTGTCCTTGTCAATCTTGTCATATTGCGATCGATTCGTCATCGATCCTTGTCCTTTTCAATCATGTCAATTTGGTCAATTTGTCATTGATTTTTGTCAATCAATCTTAATCAAATCATTTATCAACACTGGTCATTTATCAATTCAAAATAATGATCGAATCGATATCAACTATCCTTTGTCAAGACCTAATTGTCATCTTTGCATTGCTAATCCATCTCTTTAGGGTTTCATGATTTAATCATTTAACCTAATTTGTCATTTCTCTCTTTAGGATTAATAAATTATTTATTTATCCTAAGTCTTCTCATTGCAATTAAATGTTCATTTAATTGGCTAATTATTCCTCTTTTGTGAATTAATTAATAAATGAGAAATTATTAATTAATTTACCTATTTTTCATCAATTTCCTAATTTCCAAGTCATTATTTCCAATTTAATTTTCTAATTTCTCCTAAATGCCTGTTTCTATTTCAAAATCTTGTCATAAATCCTTGCATAGCAATTTGTCATAAATTGTCATAAATCCTTGCATAGCAATTTGTCATAAACATGTCATAATTTTGCTATTCTTGATTTGAATTTCCATTCGAATCACTATCATGCTAATCTTGACATTTCTCCAATTTATCTATAAATTGGATGATATTCATCAATCAAAGCTAATCCTTAATAATCCCTAATCAGACTATTGAATTTACGCTTCGAGTATTCTTGTGTCAATGTCAATCTTGCTTTCAAAATTAGGTGTATGCACTTGAAGGTGAGATCCACAACCAAACCATTTGAAGAGGAAAGAAGAACAATGGAGCCGCATGAAGGAGCGTTCAAGTCATGTTTATGGTTTGCATAATCTTTCGTTTTTGAATGCTTTTATCTCATGTCTCTATTGAGTGTTGTTTAGGATTAGATCATTGCAATGAATGCATTTGTGATTGAGCTATTATGTTTATCTTGTTTGTGATGATTTCCTATTTCCTATGCTACAATAATAAATAAAATCAGAGAACTAACGTAGGGTAAATGCCTCTTTATTTCCTGTTTAGAATAGTCTCTTTTATTTTCATTATATATATATATGCTTGTAAATACATATTTATACCTATACACTCCTAAGCATTCTGTTTGTTTAAACCTCTTTATAACATGTAGAAAGTAATACATTATTAACAACATGATAATAAGGGCAATATTTTGATTTTCTGTTATGTCAATATTTAGGTTTTCAATTTTGTTACATATGAAATATTAAATCCAAACTAATCCTTGCCTTTGCTAATTAAATCTGCTAATTAAATATGTAAATATTAAATATGTAAATAACACTTAACAACAAGTTTTCACACAAACAGATTTTAAATAATGCAATGTAACTTTCTTTTGACAACTAGTTGCTAACTTTAGAGATAGGGTATAAAATCTAGATTTTTCTTTGCAGTAATTAAAATGACAAAATGTAATAAATCAGTTATATTTTCTACTAGTAAATGAAATGACAGAATGTAGTAAATTCTAACAACAACTATTTTAGCCTAGGAAACATTAAAAATCAATTTAGAGGTATGCATATTAACCCTATTTAACCATTTATAGAATTTGAATCTATCTCACATAGGCCTAAATGCTTGCTTTTCCTATTTCCAAAATTTCATTTTGCATGAAGGAATAAAATGAACTTTTATATTCCAATATAACAAGAATGCATCAAAACATTATTTTAGTAACTATAGGGACTTAATAAAAGAATATACATTTCAGTTTGCAAAAGTAACTTAATAGAATAAAGCACTTCTTAATAGCATATTTAGAATAGGATGTAGTTAACATTACAAATGGGTATGAAACCCAACTAGTCTCCTTTTTTTGAATGAGGACTTGAATATAAAATGGATACATTCTTTTTTTTTGAAAAATAAATACAACATTTAGCTTTCCTTTACGTAGCTACAACATAAATACATCTTCTCTTTTCCTAATCTTTTCTGCAACTCAAGTAAAAACCAACAACTTATATCTTTCTCTTTCATTCCTATCCCAAGCAACCTGCAAATAAAACATAAAGCTTGACCATGGAGTGCTCACCTTTCAGCCTAGGCTTACTAGAAGCCACCCCCGAGCTTGGAAAACCAAGCACTAGACGGGTTACACACATACAACCACAACAAGCAAGGGATAAACACACAACAAACAATTTTCTCAACCAAGGCTACACTTCACCACAACTTGTGATGATTTTCCAAGGGTGGAAGTGGACCAAATACCATTGGGGAGACTGTAAGCATGGAACATCTCAAGCCACCTCATGGCAACCAAATACAACACAAATACATCCCCACATCCTTATGCCCCCCAAAGGCATGTAAGCCATATCATCTCTCCTTATGACTCCCAAATGCATAAACAAGGCTATGCAGCAAGGGTCACAAAGGAACACCCTTGAGATCGCCCTCCATAAAGGAGAGCCTCTCACCCAAGGCTGTCAAACTTCTTCCACCCCAAGACCATCCTACTCTCCCAAGAGTAGAAGGCCTTGGACACTCCCAATACAAGAAAAAGCATAAAAAGAACAAAGGGGAAAAATCACATTTTCTTTCACAAATTAAAATACATATAAACAACTCTTTCATACAAGCATTTCTTCAAACATGCATATACATCATAAACAAAAGAGAGTAAGAACCAACCTTAATCTGCCCAAAGGTTTTGATAGATCTAGTTGGGGATGAGCAGCCCAAATCCACACAATCTTTTCACCAACACTTAGCCAAAATTCTATCCTACAACTATTTTTCAAAATTGCATAATCTCCAACAATGGAGAGTGGGTGATTAACTCACTAAGTCCCTAATCCTTGCCTAAGAAGGCCTCTCTCACTCTTCCCAACCCCTTGGATAGAGTGAGAGTTCCTATTGGTTGGTCTTCCCAACCTCTTACATGTTACTAAAACTGGAAAGAGAAAAGGTAAGAGAGGATGGGGAAGAAAGTCTGACACCAAAAAGGAAGGTTGTCTATCGTAGGAGGGACCTTCTAAGCTGAATTTTCACTCACTTTGGAAAAACCATTTTTTGAGGTGACTAAATAGTCACATGGGAGTAGTCACTTGTTAAAAAATACCCCTAACCCATAGGTATACCTTTTGGACCTTTGGAAATGCCCTAAAACTAACCCTAGGAGTCCATTTGATCCCTTAGAAACCCAATTGAAGTTAACCTACGGGTCAAACCTAAGTTGACCACTCCCAAGGCTCCCTACCCAAGGTAAATTGGGGACCACACTCAAATGTTTGAAATGGACTTTGGTAGAACAAACTCCCTCCAAGAGACAAGTCAAAATCAATGACACTAATCAGCACATGTGTCAAGTGACACAATAAAATACATTATAAAAATCACACATGGAATTTGTCTCTTGTTGGATTACACAAATTAACAAAATCAATTTAACACACATGCATCATTTACTTTCACAAATAAAATACGATACAAACGGGGTGTTGTCTCTCCAAATAGACAACCCCTGGCTTTACAAACGTACATAAGTCTAGGTTTGATTCTCCATAATATTTCCATGGTCACATGGATAATTTTCGTACGCATCTCAATTTACACATTAGTAATTCCAAATAACATATATTATAAACACATGAATTTGAATATACATCCAACACTCATACAATTGACAGTAATAAATCAATATCTCATATATGCCAATTAATCCACATAAGCAATTATCATAATCCTCAAAATTTGATCCATTCATAATACATGCATCCCATTTCTATCATCATAATGAAGTCCTGCAAATCCAATAATGACATACATCACCTCAAAGTAATTATATTCTAGCATCATATAAAGTTTCATATCCATAATGCCTAATAATGAAGCATCAATATACATCAATGTTATTCAAATCATGAAATCATATAAGTTCTAAATCTATAGTGCATAAAAATAAAGCATCCATAATAGTCTCAACATGAAAATAACGGAAATGCTAGGATGAGTCGGGGTAGGGCCTCACAATCTTCACCTTGTAACTCTTTGAATCGCTCATGCAGTCGTTCATCCAGTCTTCCATGCTCCTCAATAATGGTCTGATTCTTAGTCTATACATCCCAATATTTGTTCATCCATGTCATCAAATTAGTAAACCTCTTTTGGACAAACACTGACATGGTTTCACTTTTAGCTTTTCTTAATTGGGCCTGGAGCTGATAATTCTCTTCTCTTAATTTACTAGCCTTAGTTTGAGGCTGCGAGCTCTCACCTTGCATTAATAGTCTTTGTGGCTCCTTTTGTTTCAACATCTCCTTTAGATGATCAATTTCTTTACTCAGCCTGATATTTTCAAGTTTACCAGACTTGTTCTCTCTCAACAACAATTGAATCTGAGATTTATTCAATTTGGCAATGTTCACCCCTAAATCAGCTGTAACTATGGGGTTTGTTTCACCAACCTTCAAGGTCATGATATGTCTGAAGGCCTTCTATGTATCAATCACTATGGGTTTTTTGTTTGGAGGATACAATAACCAAATCAACATAGAATGCTTGTCAAGGTTGTATAATGACCCCATGTATACTTGAGTCACACCTTTTGGAAATAACTTATGTTTCACATCAATATTATGAAGAAAACTATCAAATACTAAAGCTGAATTCATATCCCACCTAGGAAAGATCGGGACACCTACATCTTCAAGTAGTTTTCTCCCTCCTTCAGGAGTCATTCGACCCATTTCCTGTTTCTACTTCATTTTACAGAGTAGCAGACAATTATTTTTTATTAGAGGTATTCACTTCTCCAACACTTTCTCTAATTTCTTTCCGTTTTACTTTATACAAAAAGGACATGAATTCAAGAGACTTTATAAAATTATCATCGCATATAAAATCCTCACAGGACAATTGCCTTAGATATTCTTCTATTAGAATTTCCTCATTAGGATCCCTAACAAGTGACACTTTCTCTTCAATCAACATTTTGGAGAACTTCTCAACTGAAACCTCATCCCCTTCTGATGGCTCCTCATCGTCTTAATATGACACATCGATAATCTTCTTCTCCCTTGCCTTTTGCTCCATCTCCTTGTTATGGTTATCAATGGCCAATTCGACCTCCTTGTCATCCATGTTTCTTATCAAGTCATCCCTCATACATGGGATATGCTCATAATCACCAAGTTTCTGTGTCTTCCTCACTGAATGGATATATCCTTCAGGATCAAAATTCTTCCTTGGAGCACCCAACTTCATATTATAATGGACCAATTTGCTCCATGTGAGCTCTTTCCCTTCTCTCCCATTAACAATGAATTCACCAACACATAAGGTTCGAGTTATAAAAGCCTACTTGTCATGAGAATCTAAATGCATATGCTTTGAATCTCCCATCTACCTTATGATCTATAAATAGGCTACTTTGTTAGGCACTGTCTTGGGCAACAATAATGGAGATCCTCCAAAGCCATAGACTCTAATCTTGGTCACATCAGAAAAGCAATACCAATCACCCCAATTGTGCTTAAAGGTTTTAGGCCCTCCAAAGTCTACAGGCCTTAGGAATCTTTTAACATCTTCTAAGAGTGCAAAATTGCAAGGGTGATCATAAAAAGTGTATAAAGTTTTTATAAAGTATTCTTCAAAATTAATGTAACTAGATCTAACAAATCTACAATCCCATGTCGAAGTTCATAACTGGATTGGCAGAGGCTGGTTGTAATTATCACATTGTCTTATCCTCATCTCATCGGGCCAAAGACACAATTCTTGGCCATAAAATAACACCATATGCATTAGCAGGGAATAATATGGGAAGTAGATTTGGGATGGATATTTTTGGATAGTTGTAATTCCCATCTCAAGTTGCCTTGCTACAAATGTGGCATAGTCAAATTCTCTGACTTTCAGGGACTGAATATTTGCTGCAATGATCATGGATTCTATCTTCATGAAATCTAGAGTGTTCAATCCTAAAACCTAACCAACCGAGTAGTATGTATACTTGAAATATTTTTTGGACAAATTTACATGAAATGCAAAACCTTCCCCTATCTCCAATGGTGCATCAGGATTAAGCAAGTGAAAGGGAAATCTCCATCCTGCATAGGTGGTATCTAACCTTCAGTATTCTTAGAACAAATTCTCAAGGACAATGAGATAATCATAAATCCCAGGCAAGTTAAAAACTTACAAAATTTCCTCTCTAAATATAAAGAAATGGGGCTTTCCATCCCAATCGCAGATTGCCCTCTTTTTAGGGTCATAGTTTCATGCTAACAGTTTTAGAAGATCCACATTAACATAAACATTGGAAACAACTAGTTTTCCCAAGTTCAATTTCCACGGGTTGTAAATTGGCTCAAGCTCTTCACGCCTATGAGAGTGGAACATAACTAACTCATAGCCTCTAATGGTTGTGTACACATCTTCTACATCACCATTATTGTCTTTCAACTTCCATTATGCAGACCTCTTGGGTTTAGGGGTGGAACCAAGTAATTGGTCTAACAAATCCTGATTTAATTTTCTCTCTTCTACTTGGGTCTCTATACTTGTTTCCTCAGTTTTTTGTGTTTTTCCTTTACCCTTGCTTGTTTCTCCCTTTTGCCTCTTCCTAGAATCACTAGAACTCTCTATTTCATAGGGAATTGAATGAATTTCTTGAGGAAATCACAAGGGAATTGCTCAGGATACTTACTTCTCGCTCTTATGTCCTTTTTTGCCCCACCCAAATGTCATCTCTATGTGTCTGCAATTCTGGTGCAAAAATTTCCTGGATGCGTTTCTCATAGAATGTCGTTCGTGCAACAATAAATGTTCCAATATGTAAATCAATGGGACAGTCTTTTCAAAATTTGAATTTCTATGATGGCGTGTGACATCGGATTTACTCTTTCCGTCAATGTTTCTAAGTTTGGCACCTTTCTGACAATTTAGTCGTTGCAGATAAATATGGCGCTATTTGTAACTGTCTTTCTTTCATGTCATTTCGGCATGGGTTATACCGATAAGTAACCACCAACATGATTTTTATCTTTGGGTTACCTATGCCGAACACATCTTGGATTATGCCTATCGGTGTTACTTTCATTATCAACATATGTAAATATTGTCTTCCTGACTTCACAAGTCATCCCAATGAACCTGCATAATACACTCTTTTATATTTTCTTTCGTTGGGATAACTTACACCATCTGGATAGCCTTTTGAACTTACCCCAATCTTATATATAATTCAGACAGGTTTTTGTATTGACATGATGTATTCCAAAATGTGTGTGTCAGGATAGCTTACTTTATCGGCATTACAAAATACTGCTTCTCCGCCTTTGTTGGTTATGCTGATAGGCATCTCAAATATTGCATTCGGTATAACTATATCGATGTAATGCTTATCAAAATAGTTTGTTCTATTGAATTCATAAAGAATTGTTCCTCTGCTTTTATTAGTCATTCTGATAGGCAATTAGGACCTTATGTTCGGTAATGCTATCCCGATGTTCATGTTCAACACTGATTTATTGGATTGGGTTAGCTATCCCAATATGTACATGAAATGTTGTTCAATGAAAGTTATTTTACTAATATTCTTTAGGTCTGCCAGAGATTATTCACATAGGATCTAGGGCATAATAGAGATAATATGTGGGATTTTATACTAGGTAAAAGAGAACTTATGTAGCTTCAACCTTTCACCATCTTAAATACAGAAGCTTTGTGATGACTAACATGTTAGGGGTACTAAGTATTATTATGAAATTTTGGGGTTTCAACAGACATAACGAGAGGCTTGATGAATGAAGGTATGGCATTGGTTATTGGAAAGGTTAGGTGGAAGGATTTATCACGAAGGTAGGTGAAAATGTCGTTGTACAAAGGGGAATCAGGACCAAGAACACATATTAATTCAAATAGATCCACCAAGAACTCACAATGGGTCATGTTCTGTGGCATGTCGATCAAAGAGGCAATGGTAGTCATGGCATCTCAGCTCATTTGTTTTCTCTTGATTTTTGCTCAAAGATTATCTCTGTGAAATACTTCTTGAAATCATCCACCATTTTCTTGTAAGGCATTAGTTTCTCATCTTTGGTTTGATAATCATCATTTATTTGAAGAATCACAAGTTGAGAATCCCCAAAAACATGAAGCTCTTGGATCTTCCACCGAACTGCAATTTGTAGACTTGTTGTCAATGCCTCATACTTTTTAATATTGTTCATACAAGGGAAGGATAACCAATATGATAGGAATAGAATCCCCCTGTGGTGTGATGAATGGTATTCCTACTCCTACTCCATGTTGTGTAAAGGATCCATCAAAATATAGCTACCATAACTTTGATTTTGTCATTGTGAAGGTGGATTTATCTAGAAATTCTGATACAAGAGGAGAATCATCAACCATTGGTGCATCTGCAAGTTGATCTGCAATGAATTGTCCTTTGATAGCTTTAGTATCAACATACTCAATGTAGAATTCACTTAACATTATTACCCACTTAGCTAGCCTGCCTATGACAGTTTCTTTGTTGAGTAGATACTTCAATGTATCAATTCTTGCTACAAGCTCTATTTTGTGAGTTAGCATGTAATGATGCAGTTTTTGTAAAGCAAAAACTATGGAAAGACACACAATCAATTGGAGTGTAATTAAGCTCATATCCTACCAATGTGCAACTGATGTAGTCGACGGCTCATTCTTTTCCTTCATGGTCTTGTTGTTCCAAAAGTGCCCCTAGTGTTGTCGTTGTTGCTGATATGTAGAGGAACAATGGTTTTCATTGAACTGGTGGATTCAAGAGATAGTCTTTAAGCAGTTGAAAATCTTGTTGGCATTGGCCATCCCACTTAAACTTGATATTCTTGTGAAGTGAATGTTGAAATGGATGACACTTATCTACAAGTTGTGCTATGAATCTGTGAATCGATTGGAGCTTTCCTTGTAATGATCTTAGTTTATTGATATTCTTAGGAGGGGGAATCTCTAAAATTGCTCTAATTGTTGCTAGATCTACTTCAATGCCTCGTTGTGATACTATGTATCCTAAGAGTTTCTCGAAGGTCACTCCAAAGACACATTTCTTAGGATTCAATCTGACCTTATACTTCTCCATGCGATCAAAAAGCACTGCTAAAACATCCAAATGTTCTTCCCTTGTAAATAATTTTACTAAAAGATCATCGATATAATCCTCCATAGTAACATGTGTGATGTCATGAAAGATTTTTGTCATGTTCTTTTGATATGCGATACCTACATTCTTCAATCCAAAAGGCATGATGTTCCAACAAAAGGTAACACACAGACATGTGAATGTTGTCTTGTGTTGATCTTCAAGGGCTATCTTGATTTTATTGTATCTAGAGAATCCATCCATAAGTGATAGCATTGCATGGCCTATTGTGAGATCGACGATAAAATAAATGTTTGGTAATGGGAAGTCATCCTTAGGACAAGCCTTCTTTATGTCTCTAAAATCAGTACATATCCTTATGTTTCCATCTAGTTTGATAATAGGTACAAGATTGGAAATCCGTTTGAGATAATTAATTGGTCTAATGAAGCCAACATCTAACAACTTTTCAAGCTCAACTTTCACTAGTAATGCTACTTGAGGATGCATATTTTGCAATTTCTATTTAACTGGTTTGGCGCCTAGAGTAATTATCGAGTGATGCATAACCAAGTCAAGATCTAGTCTAGGCATATTCACATACAACCATGCAAAATTTATCTCTCTCTATGAAAAACTTTGTGAACTTTGGCCACTCAGTTTCTGTCAATGATTGTGCATGGAAAATGTTGTGCGGAGTCCCAATGTTTGTTTTTATGGTCTCTTCAATCAACATAGAGGGCTTCTCTTGATATGATTTCACGGGGAGGGTGCCAAACATTCCATCCTCTAGCGCCTCAGAGAGGTTTTCACCATCGAATGTGTCCTTTTTAGTTTTTTGGGGCCAAAAAGCATGTAGTGCTTTGGGATCTCCTTTTCCTTGATATTTGTCAAACTTAGGTACCACAAAATGTGGAGGCAAAGGTGGAATTGGTATGCTTCTATCAAATGGATAAAGACATTTGTCTTGAATCATGTAATTCTTGGTTCATGCATGCATACTTGCCATTTGTTGTCGCAGTTCCTTAATCTATTGTTGCAAATCATTGCTAGGTCGTTCTTTGTCTCTCTGAGTTATCCCTACACTTTAACCACCAGGAGGAGGAGGAGAAGGGATATATTTCATGTAAGGATGATATTGGTCATATATGTGTTTGGTTGGTGGAGGAATTTAGTTATTGTATGAGCCACTTGGTATGGTAGTGTGATGAGGTGGACTAGGCCTAGGGAAAGTATATGTGTCATGACCATGTGTATAATTGGTATTTTAAGCATGATCTTGGGTATGGTCATCAAATTTGACATGTGGTCTTCTAGTATAAGTATTATCATGATCTTGGGTATCCTCTTGTTGTTGAGTATAAGCATTGGTATTATTTTGACCTTGGAAAGTACGTGGATTGGGTTGTTCATGGGTGTGTCTAGCATCATTGGTATGAGTATGAGTATTGGTCACTTCAAGTTTTTTGAATAGGGATGAAGGTGAGTTAGGCATGGTATGCTCACGTCTATTTCCACCATCATTACCATTAGCTTGATTGGGATCTTTTTCTAAAATTTGTGTCACATCAAAGTCATGGGGTAATCTTGCGCCATCTTGAATCAACATATGTAAACACCTTTGGCAGTATCTTCTCAAAATTGTCTCAAGCAACCTATTAAAGCTTTCATTGGACATGTGATGTTGAATCTTTGCGGTTGTAAAGGATTCATTGCCAAATTCTTGTGCATTATGTTGTGGATTATAAAATTCTTCATCATCAAATGTATGTGAATCCATGTTTTGAGATCCTTGACCTTCTTCAACTTTTCTTCTAGATATTTGGGATCGGGTTTCAACCATGAAAAGAACTTGGCTAAAATGGAATATGGAAGAATATGGAGATAATGAAGGATAAAGAGGTTATGAAAATGGATAATGAATCTAGGGTTGTCTTGCAATGTCCCAAAATATTGTTCCAAGGTTGATAAGATAATCTAAGCAAGGTGTGGCTTCCTAAGAGATGACAAATTTTTATAGGTAAGTTGATCTTAACTTGAGATGTCCAAATGGTACTAAAGATGATAAATCCGATGTGGTAACCACCTAGAGATGTTTGTAATGTGTTTACAAGATAAGATAAGGACTACTAAATGACCTTTTGACTCTAGTTGAAAAGTGTAAATGGGGGGATTGAAAGTGATGTATGAAAATGTCTGAAAAGTGGATGGAAAGCCATGAAAAGATAATGGTTGACTAAAATGGGATCCTATGGAATCAACCTTAGAAGCTCTTTGAATCTTAGAACCATAGAAGTAGTATGAATCCACAAACACGTCAAAATGTCTCAAAAATGTAGTTTCAGAATCCAAAAACGTAGTTTCACAGTTGTAGTGAGAATCTTAGTTTGTCCAAATACATAGTATAATGTCTCAAAAATGCACCAAAAATTTGCACAAACGAAACAATATATCTCAAAAACATGTTTTCTCGGTTAATAATATTGTTTCAATTATGTATGTAAATGCGCTAGACATTTGCACAAACACAACAAGATAAATAAAAAAATGTGTTGGAAATGAATAGAGATGTGGCCAAAATGATCATATACATGTTGGAAATGAACACAGATGTGTTTTTTTGTAAAATAATGTTTTCTCAAATCTATCCAAATTTTGAAGATGTGGAAAAGTGACCAGATTTGAATGTTGATATTTTTTTGTGGAAAGAAGACAAATAACAAGAAGACAATGTCTAAAGGTGTCGTTGTCCAAATATGAGTGTAATGTGTATGTCCAATAGGCCAAAACAACCCAATTTATATGGGTCTAAACACAAATGAATACACTTCTTATCCCTAAGGTCAAGGTCTCATGGCAATAAATTCAACCCACAACTTGGAGCCTTTGTCAAGTCAAATGTAGGGACACCTTAATGGATGTGTACACTATTTTGTCTTTGCATGAGAGGACAACTAGGGGCCTCCAGTACTTGAAGGATGACCCGATCACCCTCTCCCTAGAAAGATGCAAGCAGCTTATGCTAAGCCGAGGATTTATGTCCCATCTCAAGGGAGCCTTATGGTGAGTATCTTGGGGGGAAACTAGTTATCCCCTTAGAATGAAGCTATCATGATGTTTAGTCAAATTAGGGTTGACCACTACTAAATTTTTTAGTCACAATCTGGGGTCACCAGCACCCTACATGTGTCTAAATCAACCCTACTTGGAGTATGAAACCCCTTTCACATTGAAGAGTACGACAAAAGCTAATATCGATTGGGACATGACTTTCATTACACCTTTTTTTATATAGAAAACTAGAGGAATGTACCACTTAGGTCGTTCCCTCTCACAATGAGAGGCAAGAACTCTAAAAAAAGAGATGTTCAATGATTTCTCTTACACCCAAGATCTGCAAAGACAAGGGGAGAGGATAATTTCATCAAACACCTAGGGTTCAACAACCGATTGGGCAAGTGCCCCAAACACTTCAAACAATTGTTCTTTTTAGTGCACCAATGGAAATGTTTTTTAATCTAATAAAAACAAGAACTCTCCTAAATTGCCCTTGCAAGCACAAATATTTTAGTAGTTTCAAAATTACCCCAACCTGCAACCACAAGGACTAGATTACAAAATAAAATTGAAAGGGGCCTTCTACAAATGATTTTGGAATATTCAAAGTTCAACAAACTTGTAAGACAAAAATGCAACAAAACATACCAAAAACACATTAAGAGTTAGAAAAAATGTAATAATATCTAAACCCTAGTCATGGTAGGATGGGCCACAAACACAACAAAAACTAACACAAATGCAACAAAAACCTGCAAAGCACAAAACTGTCAAAACCAGAAACGTGCCAAGACTATCCATAAACATGACAATATTAACCAAAAACACGGCAAGACAAGCCACAAACACAGTAAGATCCAATAATGGTAATGCTCAAAAATAATTTTTTTTTTAGGATCACACATAAATGCAGTAAGATTAGCCAGAAACCTGACAATAATGACCAAAACTGCATCAAGACGCGGACCTACAAAAACCATAAAACTTGCAACAACAAAAACATGACAAAAAACCAGAGATGTGACATAAATGACCATAGATGTTGTAGAAATGAAAATCATTGCAAATGTTGATCTGCAAATCTGAAAACACTAAAATAACACTGAAATAACAAAAAATAGGGACTAGGTCCCACTGGGCATGCCACAATGTGTGCGATGGAATTGGAAGACTAAAATATTATTAAAGATAATAAAGATCCAACCACATAAAACTCTAGTTCTACAATGATATCCATCATACACCATTGAAGAACCTAAAAAACACGCAAAACAACAATTATGAAAGATTATACCATCACATGCTCATTAGGGTTTGATCTCCATTGATCTTGCTTGATGTTATGTTGCTCTCAGATTTTGTATTGTGCACAAGATGTCAATAAAGAATGGATCAGTGGTTGTGTAATTCGGCAATATGTAGTTGCTTGATTGATTGATCAAAATTATGAAGGATTGAGAAAGGATCCTCTTTTAAAGAAGTACCCTAGAAATGGAGGGATGGGATTAAGAGGTGGAAGGATAAATGGTTGACTCAAATTAGAGGGTAGGTATAGAAAATAAGAAACTATTAGAGAGGTGGTTAAAGGTGAATTAAGAGATGAATGCCAAGTGCCATAGAGGGGAAAAACTAATGAATTAATTAAATAAATAAAGATTTATTTAATTAATAGAAGAAGTGGGGCCAATTAAATAAATAAAGTATTTTTTCAATTTAGGGAAAGGATAATTTAAATAAATAAAAATATTTATTTAATTAGGGTAGGACAATTTTAGGTATTTACGATTATAGTTAGCAATGTTTAATAAACATGATTGCAAATGTGGAAATATATTCAAAACATTTGAAATATTTGACAAGTTGCCTTAAAGAATTATGATGACATGAAATGAGAGGATTACAGAACGTACACCGAAAGGATTGTGCAAGAAAGTTCTTAAAATTCTTGTTTTAATGGGGCATTCTTTACATATCTGAGCATTGCAAGCTTGGTCTAAGCTCTAATTTGTGGATAAGAGCTGCTCACACTTCAATTATATATTGTTTAGTACTTTGGGAGTTCAGTGAATGTGTTTTCTTGGTGCCTATGGGTCAAATGTGAATATAAGTTGAATGTTTCCAATAACATAGAAAAAGTGAGTAGCTATAGCGACTTTCAAATTGTTAGAAGGTTAATGAAAATTGAGGAATTCTATCTTCGAAAATCTATGATAGTTAAACCACACTTTTAATTGATCTCTTTTAAAAGGCATACTTTGACTAGTGGGTCCCATAGTTGATTTTCAAACCTAGTCAGTTATATCATAGTCAACTAAGAACTTTGGTGCCAGTCATCATAGTCACCATCATAAAGTACAACTACCAAGGGTATGAGTATGCTCCAATTATTGACATAACTCTTTTAGAAGCCCTTGAAACGAAGCTTGGTCACATTAGTTTGCATAGTTTTTGGTATTCAATGATAGATCAGAACCAATCAATTATAGCCCACTGAACCTTTTATAGTGAACTAGCTCATGTTGATAGGTTTCCAGTAGCAGTCTAGTGCCTTGACTTGGTGTTGGAGTGTGTAAAGGGTTATAGTCCAAAAAAGAAAAATTGGGACAATTGATGACCAATTAATAAATAAGTTTGATGGTATATCTATAAGAATTAGGACAATTGATGGACAATTAATGGATAAGCTTGATGGTATATCTATAGGAATCATTCTTAGGCTACCACACAAAAATTTACCAACATTGACAAACTTTTGTCGACCTCTATTTGGAAATCACTAAAAATTTGTTTATGGGGCCTTATCATGATTTTGGGTTATTCTCATAATGGTGTTCTAATCAACCAAATAAAATTTCATGATAAAGGAATCAATGGTCTAAAAGTTATCCATGTTTTTATCTTGCAAGCACTTGCAGTTCTTAGTCGCAAAAGGTGGAAGCATGAAAAAATCATATCTCCCTATGTCTGATGGAATAAAAAAGGCATATAAGAAATATGATGGATATCTCTGCAAGTGATGTCATCTATCAATCACTATCTGCCGCAATGGTGAAATTGTAGCAATCAGAATTGATTCATTAAAGGATGATTCCCTAGAACAACCTTGTGATCCTTTAGAACATTCAAGATATCGATGGCAAAGAGGAAAATTTGCATTGGTGATTTCATCAAAGTTAGAAACCTTGAAGTGGTTACTGATGTGTTTTGAAATGCCAAAATGAGGTGGTTTAAATAACTGGTAGTCACTTCAACCCAAATTGGCAACTAACTTCACAAAAAATAATTAAACCTGATTTGTATAGGTTATTAAAGGATTCAAAGCTATCAACAAGTTATCATACTCTATCTAAGTGTTGATAGCATGTGATGATAATTGTAATGGTGTAAAAGTGACCCTACAAAGGGAAGAACTATGTTCCCTTGAGAGCCAATTCCACAACATACATTCAGATATCTCCAACTAGTTAAACTAGTGAAGATATCTAATTACAGAAATGGAAAGAGAAGACAACAAAGAGTCTTTAGTCTAAATCTAAGTGTCTTAGTCAAGGACGCTAGCATGACGCGCTATAGTCTTGTATGGACCACAAATGGAAAAGACTTAGAAACACAAAAACCCAACTTTGTCCTTCAAATAACTGTCGTGTGTTCAAATGCTTCTAATAAAACAACAAGGCTTGAGAAAGCAAAGAGAGATGCAAAGAGTATCGTGGCAAGTTAGAAAGTTAGAGATTGTAGCAGGTGATAGAGAGAGAGAGGGGGTTGTGAGAATGCAAGAGATTTACAAAAGAACCAATAGAGAACTAGAGGGGTTGCATGGAATGATTGAGATGAATTTGAAAGACATAATAGAAGGGTAAAAGAAGGTTATCGATCCATTTCAAAAGATTTCTAGTCGTTTCCACTGACCTGGGTAGGTTACAAGTGTCGAAATGCTCAAAACCAGCATTTGAATGTTGATATGTTGCTAGTGCCTAGATGAATCATGCTAAAAAATGACAAGCAACAATAGAAACATGTGGTTAACACAAAATTAATGCTAAAAGGTAATTGTTGGAAAGGTGTCGTAAGCATCCTAAGATGGAAAGGGTTGATTCAAGGGCTCAAATGAGCCTACTCAATGGACACTAAAGTGGCTATAAAAGTGTATGTGGAATTGCAAAGGTGTATGTAATTTTTGACTCTACATTTTGCCTCACTTTAGCTGGTTTATGAATCAACATGAATATGCACACTAAAGGAAATCTACTGAACATAAATAACGTAATGATGCCAAAAGGATACTATAGAGGAAGTAGACAAATCGTCAAGCCAAGGAAGCATACCCCCAAGCTAAAGATCTACAAGACAAATGCATAAGAAAAATTACAAGAGAACAAAGTTAGAACATGAGAGAAAAAAAGCCACAGGGTTAGAACATGATAAACATAAAGATATACAGCTGAGAACATTGATAGAACACACATAAAAGCACATAACAAACAAGATAAAATATTTGATTCAACAAATTGAAAGAGACCTCAATGTAAAGCATTCTCCCAATACTATGCATAGTCCCCAAAATAATAAGAAACAACACATAGAGGAATGCTAAAAAGGAGAGAAGAATGTAAGGATTAATTGTTTCAAGAAAGATGCACCCAGGAGATAAAGAAGCAACCAATGTCTAAGAGATAACCTGACTCAAACACTAGCTTGATCTATCACTAGCAGTCATATAGATGATAATGATTAAAAAAGATACATCATAGTCTAGTAAATTATGTTATGCCAAGTGATCAAAGATTAATATGTAATGGTGGGGAAATGGTGAATGATAGATCAAGAAGGAAACTACCCTTTCCCTCAAAGATAGATGAGAGTTTTTCTATCGATTACCATTCAAGCACTTTTTACCATGTTACATTAGAAAGAGGAGAGGACAGTTCACTAGATTCAATCTCTCCACACGAAGATGGTAGATTGAATTTTGAATGAAATGAGAATGTTGAGTTGATCCCTTCTTCCTTGTTTGATATGAAAAGGAATTGATTGAATTATGTAGTGCAAAAGTGACAAAGAACTGATTATAACTTGAGATCAGGATATGGGATGAATTTGTGCACCTGGATCTGGCAGTAAAATGTCGAGATGAAGTCACTTTGTGAATTTGAGGAAAATTTGCTTGGATCGTGGCAGGGATGTACACAATCCTCCAAAAAAATCCACGAAACGAAAAGGGTTTTTCTACCTCTGCAAATGAAGCCTGAATATGAAAGTATAGTTGTGCACCTACAACCTACACACAAAAAAGAGAGGAAACTGGGTTGGGATTGGGGGTTTACCTTTAGGTCAACCCCCAGTTTTGCAATTAACCAAGTAATGAAAGAAGTACTTGCAAGTAGATGTAAATGAAAGACTAAATTGTAAATCACCTCAAGGGAGGTTGTGATAGAAATGTTGATAGAAGTTCTTGTGTGGAATTGAATGTTGAAATCAATCTCCTCTTCAATGGTTGAATCCTTGACTTGAATGCAACACCTAGCCTTGAAGGGAGACATGAAACTGCTCAATGCTGGAAAAGAATGCTTGAATGCTTGATCGCTTGTG
This sequence comes from Cryptomeria japonica, assembly GCF_030272615.1. Lineage (NCBI taxonomy): Eukaryota > Viridiplantae > Streptophyta > Pinopsida > Cupressales > Cupressaceae > Cryptomeria > Cryptomeria japonica. The sequence goes on from NC_081410.1 coordinate 16,574,826, forward strand.
CACACTCTAATCTTATCCAACTTCAACTTATGAAAATGAGAGGATGAATTCCCCTTAAATACATGTTAGTGGATTTTAATTTTTTCACAGGCTGACATCGGGGGAGTTTCCCGCCCGAGGCACAACCAACAATGCAACCCTAGGAAGGGTCCTGTCCCAAAATTGGGTGGGGACAGGGGCACCACATCTCTGTCTTGGTAGGAAAAGGGTGCCACACCCCTATCCAAGAGGGGATAGTGGTGCCATGCCCCTATCCTACCCCTTTATCTATGGCAAAGTGTGGACGGGATGATGCAGAGGCCAAGGAAGAAGTTGTTTCTACAAGCTGAGCAATCGTCGCTCTTTGATCAGGCTAGAGGATTCAAACTTGCATGCGTGAGGACCCTAATGAAATAAAAAATTGCCAGGGTTGCAATTTTATGACACTATAAATAGCACCAATCTCAATGTGAAGGAAAGCCACAACCGAATAAGTAGAACCAACCTTTCCATGAAGGGAAGCCACTACCAAAAGGTACGATGCCGAATAGAACCAACTTTTCTATGGAAGAGACCCACTATTGATAGAGATAAATAGATGCTATATAGGACCAACCTTAATATGGAGGGAGACCACTATAGATAAGATCAATTTTGATAAGAGACACAATGGGCAAAAATAGATAGTCACCACAATGGGCAAAAGATAGACATGCACCTCTATGGGTGAAAAAGAGATAGGCACCATTGCAGACAAAAAAATATATAGGATGCATGTGAGAATGTACAAGTGAGAGAAGTGTATACCTCCTTGAAGACTTTAGGATATTGACTATGTTGATATCTTAAGGAAAAGAAGAAGAAATAAGAGAGTGAAACCTCAAGAAGGATGCACACCTCCCAAAACAAGTTGTCACTTTCCCCCAACGTATAGGGAAGGAAAAGTATGCTAGAGACTATTATGTTCCAATGAAAAAGAAAGTATGTTTGTGTGCAACATTGTACCACCATGAATGGAAATAAGAAAGGAACCCAAGAATGCCACTTAGTGAGGAGTAACACAATAGAACAAGTGAGAGAATTCTTAACATGTATAAGAGACATGATAGAGGCGAGCCTCAATATCACTTGTAATTCAAAGAAGAAAAAGAAGAGGTATCAATAGATGAAGGATTGATGTCACCTGATTGATTAGCTTGTTGTATCTTACATGTTAAGGCCTTACATTCACTAGTGGAATGGGTGAGCACTTGATGGTATGCACAGAAAGAAAGCCTTGGTATATCATTGTTATACAAAAAATTATGTGGAGAAGAGTAATCAAGTGGGATTTGAGAATCCTCAACAAAGTAATCTCCTGATTAGATAAAGGATGAGGAGCAAGAATCAACCCTTTCTCTTGTGGTGAAAAGTTTGACTGCTCACAAGAAGAAGAAGACATAGAAACATTAGACAATGGAGGGGATGAAGATAGAGGAGAAGACTTGTAACCTAAACCTGTTGTAAAAGAGCACAATTTCAATTTGAAAAAAACCTTAATTCCTTGTCTCATGTGCCCAAGATCATTTCCTTTATATCCATGCTTATAAATAATATCAAATCCTAGACCATAATGCAATTGCAACTCCTCAAGTGGGGACTATCACCATTAATGGTATAGTTAATGGTATTCACATAATCCTACGATACAAAAGAATAATCATCTTTGATAGCAGGTGTGAATGATACTTTTGGAATGTTAAGGTGGATAGGGTTGAATTTATATTCTCTAATGAAAGAGCCTCTAAATTTTAAGGAACCCCAATCATCACCAAGAAATTCATTTGATTTAGAAAAAGAAGAATTTGAAGGAGATGGAGTAGGAGTAGTCTTAGGACTTTCTACTTTTGGAGAATCTTGTTTAGGGACAACCTTCTCATGGGTTTCCTCTTTAGGAGGGATCATGGGAATAGTTGTCGGTATATTAGAAGATAAATATAGAATATATTTCAAAAAGGTGGGTGTAACCAAGGCATGGCCAGCTGTTGCTATTTGACATAAGTGCATAGCATTAGGATTAGTCTTCATTGTAACTACTTGTTTGTTAGCGACAAAAGTAATAGAACCATGAAGGGTAGAAGTGACTATTCTTAAAGCATGAATCCAAGGTCTACCCAAGAGAATATTGTATGGTAAAGGCTCTGGCATAACATACACTAAGGTTTGAATAGTAATTGACCCAATCTTTATAAGCAAAATAACAATGCCCATAGCAGTTTTACCAGTATTATCAAAACCGCAAATGAACAAAGAAGATGTAGCAAGTGAATTTGAATCTACTTTGATTTTGGGCAATAGATCTAGACTACAAACATTGAGTGTTGAGCCAATATTATTGAGAATCTGTCTGATACTGACATCGTTAACATAAACGATTATCATTAATGGATCTACTTGATTTCTTACTTCTAGAGGTGGGAGTTCATGTGGATAAAATCTAATATTTGGTGAATCTGCATGAATCTGATTCATCAATGCATTCACATTTGAAGGCCTAGCAAAAGAAGGAAATAAGATCTTTTAAAGAGCTTCTTCAAGCATAAATTGATAAATTGGAGTAGTTCAGGAAGCAAAGCCTAAAGTAATATTCTAGGGGGAGTAACACAGTTGCTCAATAAGATCATAATAACTAAGTTTCTTAATTGAAGGCTTAAATGCTTGAGGAAGATCTAGTTGAGAAGGTGGTAAAGAAGTATTAGATTGATCAACATTTTTCTTATTTCTGCGAATGTTATAAGTATGGACTACCATTCTATAAGAAGGAGCCTTAAACTATTTTTATCTCGTAAAAATATCTGGTGAGGCACTTTTAAAAGGAAAACCATGAATAGAAATTACCTTCTTCAGAGAAGGCCTAGCCATGATCATGTAAATAACTGGTGTCTTAGGCATTTCAGGGGTAGTAGAAACAAAAATTACATTCACAGACTCATTACAACTTGCATAAAAAGTAATTGAAGGGATTTGATTAACATCAACCTTTGGAAGATTAAATGTAATATGAGATTCATCAACTTTAGAAGAGAGTGCACTGAAATGAAGAGAAGGTAGAGTAACATTAAGAAAGGTATCAATGATTTCCTCCTCTTGCAACAAAATATTCTCTGAAATAGAAGGAATTTTACAAGAGGGATCAAAGGCATAAAGTTACATAGGTAGAGCCAAGTCACCATCACATGCTTGAAAAGGAACATCATTAGTACTTTGAATAAAACTAGAAATTGAATTAATGAAAGAAGATAACAAATGCATTTTGAAATTAATAAGCTAAATTAAACAATCAATGCATAAAGAAGTCCATAGAAGGCCGACATATCATTTAAAAATTAATGGAATGATAAAGAATATTTCAAAAATAATATAGAAGTGTTCATGTCGGGTTCACCAAAATGTAATGGTGTAAAAGTGACCCTACAAAGGGAGGAACTATGTTCCCTTGAGAACAAATTCTAAAACATACATTCAGATATCTCCAACTAGTGAAACTAGTGAAGATACCTAATTATAGAAATGGAAAGAGCAGACAACAACGTCTTCGGTCTAAGTCTAAGTGTGTTGGTCAAGGACGCCAACGCGACATGCAAATGTCTATGTAGCGCATTGTAGTCTCGTATAGATCATGAACATAAAAGACTTAGAAATATGTACCCAACTCTATCATTTCAATCACCCTCGTGCGTTCAAATGCATCTAATAAATCAACAAGGCTTGAGAGAACCAATAGAGATGCAAAGAGTATTGTGGCAAGTTGGAGATTGTTATAGGAAGTGACAAAGAGAGAGCAAGAGAAGGTTGTGAGAATGCAAGAGATTTCCAAAATAACCATGAGAGAACCAGAGAGATTGTATGGAATAAAATAGATGAATTTAAAAGAGAGAATAGGAAGGAAAAAGAGGGCTACTAAGCCATTCAGAAGCTTTCAAGCTGTTTCTACCAACTTGGGAAAGTGACAAGTGTTGAAATGCTTAGAATTGACATTTGAATAGTGAGATGTTGCAAGAAGAATGTGAAAAATGTGGACATCTGTGTTGTGTGCTAGTGTTTGTTGGTATTTTGGATATGTTGTTATGGTTTTGTCATTGATGTCAACAACTTATCAACTCTGGCAACATTCACCGGTAGGAAAACCCTGACACCGGCACCGATAGACTCTACAACGATATTCTATTCACCAACAAAGTTACATTGCTTACAGACACTTGGAATGACATGAAGGACACTTGGTTGTGTTGAAGACATCATTTGAACACCTTGTCTTGGAGAATTGTTCATTGGTACATACAAGTTTGCATATTTGCTTTCACTGGCAAATAGGTCCAGGATATGCACCAACAGACTTATCTATTTCAGATCAGCACGACACATTATGAAGATAATTTAATTATGTTGTAAATGCATTAAGCCGACATGTTGAATCGATTATTGCATCGGATATTGTTTTATAAATTACTTTTATTGTAATATGTTCTTAGAGCCGACCTACTAAAATTGGTCCTAGGTTATGGTATATATGTAAGATCTTATTTGCAAGATCAAAGTGTGAAGAGTGGCTTGCGAAATAAAAAAGGGATATGCGAGAATAAGTAGAGCTATACACATAGACATCATCTAAGGATTGAAGGAAGGTATTTGTGAAGGTAGATAGAATTCCACTGGTACTGAATCCAGCATATGAAGATGCTATATTGAAGCAGTACATTTATCATTGGATTTAACCATCCAATTGTAGTTAGTGTGACTCCCATTTGTGATTGAGAAGTGAGCTCTAGGCGCTTGGCCTTTCTGCATGTGTAGACCCCATTTTTGTACACATACTATCTGCAGTAGTATCATTTGATTGTGGGTAAGGTTTCCCACCGTGGTTTTTCCCCTTACAGGGTTTCCAAGTACAAACTTTGGTATTATGTGTTGTGGATGCTTTTATCTTTCTCTTCTTTCTGTTTCATGCATTATTCTTTACCGATACTGCAATTAACTGATAAACTATCTACCGGTATTAAGCATTAAGATTGGTTAAGTTGTTTTTTGGTTTAAGTTTTGTTGGACAACTGATTCACCCCCCCCCTCTCATTTGTCTCCGGGACCTAACAATTGGTATCAGAGCTGAATCCTCCTTTTGCAGAAGTTTAATAGCTTGAGGAGATCAAATGGCTACTAACTATTTTAGGAAGGATAGTCCTAAGCTTGATGGAAACAACTATGGAATATGGAAGATCAGGATGGAAACTCATCTAAATTGTATTGGAAAAGATATTTGGGATGTTACATTAAATGGATATACTGTTGCTGTTCAAGGTCAACCTGCTCCAGCTACCTTGGCTAAAGATGAAGAAAATGATTGCAAGGCAAGAGAAGCACTTTTGAGCGCATTATTAGATCGGCAAATTATGGGATTATCAGATAGGTCTACTGCTAAATCTATTTGGAACCATTTGGAAACACTATATGAAGGAAATTCCATAGTCAAAATTGCAAAACTTGAAAGCTTCTGAGTCAGGTATGAAAATCTAAAAATGGAAGAAGATGAAAGGATTACTGCTTTTATGGAAAGAGTTAATGAAATTGTTTTGGGTATTAAATGTTGTGGAGGAACCTTAAGTGAGAGTGAAATTGTTTCATACAAAATGAAAGTTACTGCTATAAATGAACTAAGAACAATTCCTAATGCATCAATAACTAGGGATACATTGATTGGAAAACTTTTAGCTTTTGAAATTGAAGAATTTGGTCATGTTTCTACTATAAAGACAGATCTAGATTTTAAAGTGTCAACTTCATCTACACCATCATTTGACAAATCAGATTGGAAAGCCTTTTAAGCAAGAGAACTTGAAGAAAGTAGGAGAGAAAATGAAGATCTTGAAGAAATTGAAGCACTATTTGCAAGGAAAATGCCTAAAGGTCCAGTTGGAAGTAAGTATGAAGGTAAGGCACCTTTAAATGTTTTAATTGTAATAAGATTGGTCATATGGCTTCAAGATGTCCTAAAAGACATGCAAGGTTAAGAGAAGAAGCAAGAAGAACATATAAGACTAACCCTAAATATCAGAGATATAGATTTAAGAAGAATAAAGATAAGTCTTGTTATCTTGCTGATGAAGGAGTGACTGATGATTCTGATGAGGATCCGACAGACAATGGATGGGTCTTTGTTGCTTTAACAGAAGATAAACTGACACCTACTGCTCAACCGGTAGAACAGGCTCTGGCAGCTAAAGTGGAAGTTAAGGATGAATGGATAATTGATTCAGGATGTTCACATCACATGACTAGAGATAAGAGTAAATTCTTATCCTTTCAGAAATATAATAGAGGTCTAGTAAGATTTGGAGATGACAAAGCTTGTTCAATCAAAGGTAAAGGTACAATATCTTTTGATGGTAAGCATAATACTGACAACGTTTATTACATTGAAGGTTTGAAGCATAATCTACAAGTGTTGGACAACTAGTTGAAAAAGGATTTCAGTTACAGTTCAAAAATGGAAAATGCAAAATCATGAATAAAACCAGCTTAGAAATTGCAACCAGTAATCAGACTAGAGGTAATATCTTTCATTTGAATAGTAATGAAAAGACATGCTTAATTGCACACATTGATGAAAGTTGGCTATGGCATAAGAGACTTTGTCATGTAAATTTTGATTGCATTGTAAAGATCGGTACAACTAAGGCAATTAGAGATTTACCTAAGATTGTTAAACCACACAATCTGGTATGTAAGGAATGTCAATTTGGAAAACAAGTTAGAGCATCTTTTAAAAGTATTCCAGAAAAATTCAATAATGCTCTTGATTTAATTCATACTAACCTATGTGGTCTTGCTAGAACTAAAAGCCTACAAGGTGATAGATATTTCATTCTAATCATTGATGACTATTCTAGAATGTGTTGGGTTACTTTTCTCAGAGAGAAATCAGAAGCATTTGGGAAGTTCAAATTATTCAAAGCAATGGTAGAAAATGAAACCGGCAAGAAAATCAAATGTCTAAGATCAGATCAAGGAGGTGAATTCATATCTAAATAATTTAATACATTCTGTGAAGTAAATGGAATCAGAAGATAGCTATCAGCACCCCAGACACCACAGCAAAATGGAGTTGTAGAAAGGAAAAACATAACTATCTTAGAGGCAGCTAGAAGTATGTTAGATGAAGAAAATATACCACATGTGTATTGGAGAGAGGTAGTAAGTACAATGGTCTACACATTCAACAAAGTTCACATCAAAGGAGAAACCGGTAAGACCCCTCATGAACTATGGTTCAGTATTACTCCCACTCTTAAGTATTTCAGAATATTTGGAAGTAAATGCTATATTAGAAGAGATGAGTATATTGGTAAATTTTATCCTAGAAGTGATGAAGGAATATTTCTTGGCTATTCATCTAAGAGTAAGGCATATAGATGTTTTAACAAGAGATTGCAGAAAATTGTTGAGAGTACAAATGTGAAAATTGATGAACAGTTTAGAGGAATTTCTCGGTATATAGACCCTAAACTGGCATTAGAGATTCTGGAAAATGAACCTACAGTGAATCCACCGGTATAGAATGAAGATATAGGTACACCGACATCATCTGAAAATTCAACAATCATCGAGGAACAACAAAAGAAGACACCCCAGTATGTAAGACTGAATCATTCTAAAGATCAGATAATTGGTAACAAATTCAAATGAGTTATGAAAAGAGGTAAATTGGAAAATGAAGAGGTATGTCTTATTTCCCAAATTGAACCAACATCAATTAATGAGGCATGTGAAGATAAACATTAGATTAAAGCTCTGGAGGAAGAATTAGAACAAATAGAGAAAAATGATACATGGACATTAGTTCCCCGACCTAAAGACAAAAATGTAATTGGAACAAAATGGGTATTTAGATACAAACTTAATGAAGATGGTAAGGTAATCAGAAATAAAGCAAGACTAGTGTGTAAGGGATATTCACAGAAGGAGTTGATTACAATGAAACCTTTGCACCGGTAGGTAGAATTGATTCTATAAGATTATTCTTGGCTTTTGCAGCACACAAGAACTATAAAGTATATCAGATGGATATTAAATGTGCATTTCTGAATGGAATTCTTGAAGAAGAAGTTTATATTGAACAACCTAATGGATTTTCTTTGACAAATAATGAAGATATGGTTTGCAGGTTAAAGAAAGCTTTGTATGGATTGAAGCAAGCTCCAAGAGCTTGGTATGCTATATTGGATAAATATCTTTTGAAGATTGGTTTTTCTAAAGGTAATGCTGACAGTAATTTATACTATAGAGTAACAAATGATGATATCTTGGTTATAGAAGTTTTTGTTGATGATATAATCTTTGGAGGAGAAGATGGATTATGTAAAGACTTTTCTGAAAAGATGCAACAAGAATTTGAAATGTCTATGATGGGTGAAGTAAAATTCTTTTTAGGATTACAGATTTCACAAACTGATAATGGTATATTCTTGAGTCAATCTAAGTACTTGAAGGATTTGTTAAAGAAATTTGGTATGGAAAACTCTAAATCGGTAAGCACACCTATGACTACAAGGATGAATCAAAACTTGTTAATTCGACAATATATAAATCTATGATAGGAGGCCTACTTTATTTGACACAAACAAGAACTGATATTATGAATTCAATATGTATTGTTTCTAGATTTTAGAGTAATCCTCGAATAAATCATGAATCAGAATTAAAAAGATTTTCCGGTACTTACAAGGTACTAAAAATCTTGTCTTATGGTATCCTAGAGATGAAAACTTTGATTTATGTGCATATACAGATGCTAATTGGGTAGGAGATGTAGATGACATAAAAAGAACCACCGGAGGAGCATTTTTTCTTGGAAATAGATTAATTTTTTGGCTGAGTAAGAAACAAAGTTGGACATCTTTATCAACAACTGAATCAAAATATGTTGCAGCGACAACTAACTATACACAGGTAATATGGCTTAAACAAATGTTGAAGGATATAAAGGTAGTATGCAAGGAACCTACAATAATCTATTGTGACAACACTGCAACAATTGATATATCTAAGAATCCGGTACTACATTCTAAAACCAAACATGTTTTTATAAAACTAAATTTTCTGAGGGAGAATGTTGAAGCAAAAGAAGTAAAACTGGTTTATGTGAATACTAAAGAATAGATTGGAGATATTTTTACTAAACCTCTACCTAAAGAGACTTTTGAATATGTTAGAGACTAGCTTGGGGTCATGGCCCCACTGGTAGAAAATTAGACAGTTGATGTTTGTCATCAACCGACAAATTCAACAGAGAAATCTTTTATTCTGGCTTTGATGAGGAAGCTACTTCTGAGGGGGAGAAGTTGATGTATTGGTATATTAGTTGGTATTTTGTATTTGAACCTGGTTTTGGTATATCTTTGGCATATGATGTCAAAGGGGGAGAGATTGATATGGAAAAACATAAGGAGAAAAACATAAGGATGACACAAGTTACTCCCAAGGGGAGAGATTGTTCAGTTGGAAAGATTGTTATCTGGTTATGATCTCTTTTAAGGAGATTGATTGGTTTTTGGTATTTTGCATTTCTGTTTTGGCACTTTGATGGTTTTTCCATCTTGTGTTGCCATCAATGCCAAAGGGGGAGATTGTTGGTATTTTGGATATGCTGTTATGGTTTTGTCATTGATGTCAACAACTTATCAACTTTGGCAACATTCACCGGTAGGCAAACCCTGACACCAGCACTGACAGACTCTACAATGATATTCTATTCACCGACAAAGTTACGTTGCTTACAGACACTTGGAATGACATGAAGGACACTTGTTTGTGTTGAAGACATCGTTTGAACACCTTGTCTTGGAGAATTGTTCATTGGTACATACAAGTTTGCATATTTGCTTTCACTAGCAAATAGGTCTAGGATATGCACCGACAGACTTATCTATTTCAGATCAACATGACACATTATGAAGATAATTTAATTATGTTGTAAATGCATTAAGATGAAATGTTAAATTGGTTATTGCATTGGATATTGTTTTATAAATTACTTTAATTGTAATATCTTCTTAGAGCCGACCTACTAAAATTGGTCCTAGGTTATGGTATATATGTAAGATCTTATTTGCAAGATCGAAGTGTGGAGAGTGGATTGTGAAATAAAGAAGGGATATGCGAGAATAAGTAGAGCTATACACATAGACATCATCTAAGGATTGAAGGAAGATATTTGTGAAGGTAGACAGAATTCCACCAGTACTGAATCCAGCATATGAAGATGCTATATTGAAGCAGTACATTTATCATTGGATTTAACCATCCAATTGTAGTCAGTGTGACTCCCATTTGTGATTGAGAAGTGAGCTCTAGGCGCTTGGCCTTTCTGCATGTGCAGACCCCATTTTTGTACACATACTATCTACAGTAGTATCATCTAATTGTGGGTAAGGTTTCCCACCATGGTTTTCCCCCTTATAGAGTTTCCACATACAAACTTTGGTGTTATGTGTTGTGGATTCTTTTATCTTTCTGTTTCATGCATTATTCTTTACCGATACTGCAATTAATTGATAAACTATCTATCAGCATAAAGTTTGGTTTATCGGTATTAAGCATTAAGATTGGTTAAGTTGTTTTTTGGTTTAAGTTTTGTTGGACAACTGATTCACCTTCCCCTCTCATTTGTCTCCGGGACCTAACAATTGGTATCAGAGCTAAGTCCTCTTTTTGCAAAAGTTTAACAGCTTGAGGAGATCAAATGGCTACTAACTATTTTAGGAAGGACAGTCCTAAGCTTGATGGAAACAACTATGGAATATGGAAGATCAGGATGGAAACTCATCTAAACTGTATTGGAAAAGATATTTGGGATGTTACATTAAATGGATCTACTATTGGTGTTCAAGGTCAACCTGCTCCAACTACCTTGGCTAAAGATGAAGAAAATGATTGCAAGGCAAGAGAAGCACTTTTGAGTGCATTATCAGATCGACAAATTATGGGATTATCAGATAGGTCTACTGCTAAATCTATTTGGAGCCATTTGGAAACACTATATGAAGGAGATGCCATAGTCAAAATTGCAAAACTAAAAACTAACGGGCAACAAGAGAAACACATAGTTAATACGAAATTGACGCTGAAAGGTAGTTACTGGAAAGGTGTTCTGAGCATCTTAAGAGGGAAAAGGCTAATGCAAGGGCTAAAATGAGCCTACTCAAATGCTAGGGGAATGGTTGCTAAAGTGGCTACAAAAGTGTAGGTGGAATTGCAAAGGGATATGCAATTTTTGACCCTACCATAATATTATGTGATTATTTTCATAACTCATTAAGGATTTTTAAATATTCAGAAGATAATATGGTGGTAAAACATGATGAATAATGATGAACAATGAATACCAATCATATACTAAGAGGGGGGGGTGAATCAGTATGGACAAAAATGTTCCTATCAACTTAAACTGCAAAGAATGCACTAACTTGTAAACAACATCACCGATCTAAATTAGGGCACTACCGGTAATGCACAGTGAGACTGTGAAAGACATAAACTGGTAACATCTAGATCTTCTCAAAACCTAACATCTTAGCTCAACTTCACCCATATTCTTAAGCAAGTAATACATCAGAAATACAATATATCAAAACTACAATGACCATTGAATTAGCTTGCATTACCGCTTAACTAAAAATACTAAAACATCACATTAAAAAGCATGACACATAACACAGTCATTTTTCATGTGGAAACCCAACTGGGAAAAACCACGGTGGGGATGAATACCCACAAGTTGTTCTTGAACTCTTCTGAAGTTCACTCTGTTAGGAGCCTAGTCTGGTTAAAGACTTTACAACAGGTTGTACTAGGAACTGATCTTGCTAAGGATCACCCGTTTAAGGGATGGCTAAATACCCGATTAAAGTTTAAAACCCTGTTAAAGGTTACCTTGTTAGAGGATTTAAAGAACTTAATGATTTTGAGTCACCATGTTAAAGGATTTACAAAAAGTCCATTAAAGCTTCCCGGTAAAGGGATTTTCCAACTGTTGAAATGGTTAAAAGTCAACAAGTAATACACTGATCTGATAAAAATATTTAATGCCAAGGAAGATCCACTTCAATTCCTTTACATTTGCAATCACACTCTGTAGATCTCTACTCACTGCACCATTCTAGCAAGAATCAAGTATCTCTTCACTTGGATACACCCATAACATTTGCCAACAACTTTTCAATAACAAACATCATCGACCTTATAGACACTAGTTAGGTCGATAGCATAAACCCTAAACCCTAAGAATTTAGGCTTACACTACAATCAATCCAATCCTGGCCATTTAAACATATTCATAGAGTAAAACATTCTTGAACAGATCTCAAGGTGTTCTACATCATCCATTCTTCATCGCTTCTGGAAGTTGATAACCCATCATGCGTTCTCCACCATTTACTGAGATTTTGCATATTCCTGAGGTGGATAGAATCAATCTTCTTCATGCAAGATCCTCAAGAAGATTCTTCACGCACACAAGGCTGACATAGCAACATGATCTTATCTTCATTTCAATGCAAACTCATCACATGATGTCGTCGGTTGAATCACACAAACTTGGAATGCATCAATCGGAAACCCTGAAGCTGAGACTACCAACTGGTAGTCATATCAATGAAACCTCGATACAAACTTTGCATATACTGGTTCTCATTCCAACATATCACTTCACTTTTTGCATATACCAGTTCATTCCATCATACCGATTCATACTTCAACATACCACTTCACTTGAATCATCATACCGGTTCACTTGCCAGTTCACTTACTTCAATATACCAATTCATACTTCAGCATATTGACATCAATGACAACCTATCATCAAACTTTGCACATATGCCAACAATCTCCCCCTTTGGCATTGATGGCAATTGTTAATTATATTTTGTGTAGCTATGGTGAGGGCCATAAGTTTTGACATGGGAGATCACTACACATTCTGTCTGATCATCCTCGCTAGCTAAGAGGGAGTGTTAATGTTTGTAGCTTCAGTCGAATGATCATTTAGAATACATATATTATATGTTGATTAATAATAATATATTATTATGCTATATTATTATATTATTATTAATTATATAAAATTAAATATTCGATATTAATCTATTATATTATTCTAAATTAATAATTGATTGATGAAACTTTATAATATTGATTAAATTATTATAATTAAAGGAGAGACATGTTCGTTCAAGGACATGCCTCTCCAAAGGAATATATATAGTATACTATTATTCAATTTGAGAACACATAGAATTCCAACAATGCAAGTATCATATTGAATCAGATATATACATTAAAATACATCCAATAAAACTTGGGAAAATCAACATGGTATCAGAGCTCAGGCCTATGAAGTTTAATTTGGAGGTTGAAGAGGGTTGGAGAATTCAGTTTTTTTTAGAATTTTTAGTTTGAAATATGCCATTGTACAGCCCTTGGATGGCCTCAAAATGAGGACTATAATATATGGATGGAAAGATTTGTATTTCTAGTTTTCAAATATGTTTATCTCATCAAATTTGATTCAGTTTTGCGCAAGATATGACGACTTTGGTGCAGGTCACTTGAAACCCTACCTAGGATTAGCAGTTTTGGGAAAAATGTCATAGATTTTGTTTTAACCATTGGCTCTGGCTATAACTTGGAGGAAATGTTTGTAATTATATTTTATAACATCTCATTGAAGAGATTAGATAAATTTGGTAAATTGCAAAAGTTATTAACGACTGTGTGTGGCAGATCATAATGAAAGTGTTGATCAAAATTATGAAAATGTTCTACATCATTCAACGGGAATTATGATGAGAGATGATTCATGTGTGATATTTCTTATATGGGCTCACCTTATGAAAGGAAATGTTTTAAAATTAAGATAAGTATTCCCTATTTTATTAAGGCACATGAATTATTGAGTTTGTAATTTATGCTATAATATTGGCTAGTAAAATCTTGTATGCTTCTATCATTGGTATTTCTGTTCGAGATAATTTAGTTTATGAGCTATTTCTAATCTCTATTTGACATACCTTTAGGATGAAAGCATAATAAAATTGAATTAAAGGGATAAATTAATCGATTCTTATAAATGAATTGATGATTGAGACTAGATGCAGAGGGAGTGTGACATTTCAAAAGAGGACAAGAGGTTGATACAAGAACATGAGCTTCAGAGGGAGCAAATGGTTCAGTCAACTTGTGACAATTTTGATCATAGTGATTGAGAGGGATTTTCACTATTGAAGCTGAAACAGTTATGAGGTAAAACTTGATTCAATTGATTATTATACTAATGAAATCATAAGGAAGTGACAACATCCAAATGATTTCCACTTGTATTTTTGAGGTTATTGGAAGGTGACGATCTTACAATAACTTGAGCTTGTGGATAGAATTGCCAACAGAGGCAATCCACATGAGAGCTCGTGGATAGAATCACCGACTGAGGCAATCCATGTAAGAGCTTGTGGATAGAATCGTTGACTGAGGCAATCCATGTGAGAGCTCATGGATAGAAGCACCAATTGAGGCAATCCACTTAAGAGCTTGTGGATAGAATCACCGACTAAGACAATCCATGTGAGAGCTCATGGATAGAATCGCCGACTGAGGCAATCCACATAAGAGCTTGTGGATAGAATTGCCGACTGAGGCAATCCACGTGAGAGCTCATGGATAGAATCGCCGACTGAGGCAATCCATGTAAGAGCTTGTGGATAGAATCGCCGACTGAGGGAATCCACGTGAGAGCTCATGGATAGAATTGCTGACTCAGGAAATCCACATGAGAGCTCATGGATAGAATCGTTGACTAAGGAAATCCACATAAGAGCTTGTGGATAGAATTGCCGACTGAGGCAATCCACGTGAGAGCTCATGGATAGAATCGCTGACTGAGGCAATCCTCGTAAGAGCTTGTGGATAGAATCACTGATTGAGGCAATCCACGTGAGAGCTCATGGATAGAATCGCCGACTCAGGAAATCCACATGAGAGCTCATGGATAGAATCACCGACTGAGGCAATCCACACAAGAGCTTATGGATAGAATCGCCGACAGAGGCAATCCACACAAGAGCTTGTGAATAGAATCACCGACGGAGGCAAATTCACACCTTGAGACTATGGATGATGCAAATACTCCCTTGTGATGAGCATCATATGGTTGATGCAAATGCTCCCAATATCATGAGATGATATTTTTGAGTTATGGTGAATATCACGTGCCTTGATATTTTTGTTTATACCATACTTCCTG
Source organism: Cryptomeria japonica (assembly GCF_030272615.1). Classification (NCBI taxonomy): domain Eukaryota; kingdom Viridiplantae; phylum Streptophyta; class Pinopsida; order Cupressales; family Cupressaceae; genus Cryptomeria; species Cryptomeria japonica. The sequence goes on from NC_081410.1 coordinate 16,590,133, forward strand.
ATATCATAGTGAGATAATATTTTCTCTATTCCATAATTAATCTAGACTTAATGCATTTGCATTTATTTTATCTTCCCTAGCTAAGAGGGAGTTTTAATTATGTTTTGTGTAGCTATGGTGAGGGCCATAAGTGTTGACATGGGAGATCACTACACATTCTGTTTGATCATCCTCCCTAGCTAAGAGGGAGTGTTAATGTTTGTAGCTTCAATCAAATGATCATTTAGAATACATATAATATATGTTGATTAATAATAATATATTATTATGTTATATTATTATATTATTATTAATCATATAAAATTTAATATTCAATATTAATCTATTATATTATTCTAAATTAATAATTGATTGATGAAACATTATAATATTGATTAAATTATTATAATTAAAGGAGAGACATGTCAGTTCAAGGACATGCCTCTCCAAAGGAACATATATAGTATAATGTTATTCATTTTGAGAACACGTAGAATTTCGAGAATGCAAGTATTAGATTGAATCAGATATATACATTAAAATACATGCAATAAAAATTTGGGAAAATCAACAGCAATATACAAAGATATCTCTACATCTTCTTCCATATCATATGTCTTCAATACTGTAGATATCTTCTTTGCATTACATCTTCTCCCCCTTTGACAACAATGCCAAAGTGGAGGCAAGAACATCCATAATCTACTATGCTGCTCCCCCTGAGGAGTAGCATCCTTCAACACATCAATCCTGAAAAGATTTGACAATGCAATACTTGACTGATGTGGAGCACATACCTTTAGTTCACCTCTTGAAGGGGAAACACCCCTAATTCACCTCTTAAATAGGTAAATGTAGCCTTCAATGGAGGCTTGGTGAATATATCTGCTAACTTCTCCTTACTGGAAACATGTTCCAATACAATCTCTTTGTTTTGAACTTTCTCCCTCAAGAAATGATACTTGAGCTCGAAGTGTTGGTTCTAGCATGCAATACCGGATTCTTGGAAATATTAATTGCACTTGTGTTATCACAAAATATACTCACCGGTTCAGATACATGGACTTTGAAACCACTTAATACATGCTTCATCCAAATTGTCTAAGTGCAGTTCATAAATGTTGCTACATATTATGCTTCTGTTGTGGATTGAGAGATAAAATTCTGCTTCTTGCTCATGCATGAGACTAGTCTCCCACTGAGAAAGAATGCACCACCGGTTGTGCTCTTCCGGTCGTCCACATTACCATCCCAATTGGCATCAATAAACACTTTGAGTTTGAAATCATTATTGTATGGATACCACAATCCATAATCTAAAGTTCCCTTCAGATATCTAAGAATCCACTTGACTGCTACCAAGTGGGATTGTTTTGGACTTTTCTGAAAAATGTGCAGCTATGCCCACTACATGTGCAATGTCTGGTCTGTTGTGTACTACATAGTGCAAATTACCAATCATTGACCGATAATATATCTCATTCACCAATACCGAGTCATCTTCTTTTGACAATTTACAACCGATCATCATCAGTGTACCAATCAGTTTGCTTTCTTCCATGCCAAAGGTCTTCAACACCTCTTTGACATACTTCGACTGAGTGATAAAGATACCACCTTTCATTTGTTGAATCTATAGTCCAATGAAGAACTTAATCTCTCCAATTAGTGACATCTCAAATTCCTTCTTCATTTCATTTGCAAATGCATGACTCATCTTGTCATCTCCACCAAAAATTATGTCATCAACAAACACTTCACAAATCAGAATCTGATCTCCTTCTGACTTCAGATAAATATTGCTATCTTCACTTGATCTTTCGAATCCAATCTTCACAAGATGTGAGTGTAAATGTTCATACCATTCTCTAGGTGCTTGCTTCAATCCATACAAGGCTTTATGTAGCTTACACACCATATCACTGTCTACTGATAGGGCAAACCCATCTGGTTGCTCTATATACACTTCCTCTTCAAGTATTCCATTCAGGAATGCAAACTTCACATCCATCTGATACACTTTGAATCCCTTGAAGGTTGCATATGAAAGTATCATTCAAAATCCTTCCAATCTATCTACTGGAGCAAAATTTTCTCCATAGTCCTCTCTTTCTTCTTGAGCATATCCCGTACATACCAATCTTGCTTTGTTTCTTACCACTGTGCCATCTTCATGTAGCTTGTTTCTAAAAACCCATTTGGTGCCAATAACATTTTTGTGCTCTGGTCTAGGTACCAAAGACCATGTACCACTCTTTTCTATCCAGTCAAGTTCCTCTTCCATAGCCTTAATCCAGTCTTCATCTTTGTGTGCCTCTTTAAATGTTTAAGGCTCAAATTCAGAAATCATGCAAGAACTTTCTTTGACCTTTCTTCTTGTAAGAATTCCTTCATCCTTATCTCCTATGATCTGCTTTGGATTATGATGCAGCTTTACATACCTAAGAATGGTCTTGGTTGATTCCTCTTTCTTTTCCTCTTCATTCTCATCTTCATCAGCATCTAGTGGTGTAGGAGCACAGTTACTGGTACTTGGTTGTTTTGCAACCGGTTCCCAGAAGGTTACATCTGGTTCATCTACCGCTTGCTACTGTCAATTTCCTCAGGTTTCTTAGAGGTTTCATCAACTCTAACATTGACACTTTCAACAATTCTCTGAGTCTTATTGTTAAAACACTTGAGAGCTTTTCTCTTTGTAGAATACCCTAGGAATATTCCCTCATCACATTTTGCATCAAACTTGCTCTGGTATTCACTTCTCTTGATATAACACTTGCTACCAAACACTCTAAAGTAGCTTACTACTAGAGTTTTACCAGACCAATACTCATAAGGAGTTTTATCCTTACCTTTTTTGATGAGTACTCGATTCATAGTGTAGACTGCAGTACTCACCGCTTCTCTCCAAAAAGTGTGAGCAACCTTCCCTTTAATCAACATCATTCTGGAAGCTTCAACTACAGTCCGGTTGTTCCTTTCTACCAGGCCATTCTGCTATGGAGTCCAGGGGGGTAGACAGTTGCCTCTTGATGCCATTCTCTTCACAGTACTTATTGAATTCACCGGAAGTGAACTCACCTCCTTGATCAGTTCTAAGTCATTTAATCCACTTACCACTTTCCTTTTCGACTAGTGCTCTGAAGGATTTAAACTTTCCAAAAGCTTCAAAATTGTCTTTCAAGAATGTGACCCACATAATTTTTGAGCAATCACCAGTAAGAATCATAAAGTACCTATCTCCCTTAACACTCCTAGTTTTCATAGAACCACACAAATCAATATGCACAAGATCAAGTAAATTATCTGCTGTGAAACATTTACCTTTGAAGGTTGAGGAAGACATTTTCCCCAGTTGACATTCTCTGCACAAAGGATTCTCCAGTTTGTTCAGCATAGGCAATCCTCTAACTGCCTTGATCTTACTGGCCTTCACAATATTATCAAAATTCACATGGTAGAGTCTCCTATGCCATATCCAACTATCATCAAACTTAGCCATTAGACATTGACTGATATTTGTATTTGAGTGAAATAAGTTACCTTTGGTCTACGTATCGGTGGCCATCAATTCACCACTCTTTCCTTTTATTTTGCACACTCCATCTTTGAATTCCAGAGTGAGCCCTTTATCATTCAACTGGGCAACACTCAAAAGGTTATGCTTGAGACCTTCTACCCAATACACATTATCAACACTGCCTTTTCCATTTAAAGAGATAGACCCTTTTCCTTTTACCATACATGGTGCATCATTACCAAATCGGACTACACCTCCATCATACTCTTCCAGAGACAGAAACTTTCTCCGGTCACCAGTCATATGGTGAGAACATCCACTATCAATAATCCACTCATTATAATTGTCAAACAAGGAGACAAGAGCCTTCTTGTCTGACACATCTTCCTTAACAGCTACAAACACTATATCTTCACTTTCTTCATCATCAGTGACACCTTCGTCAACTGCAACAAGACAATTTCTCCTATTTCCTCCTTTGAACTTTTTAAACTTCTCTGGTTTGTCCTTATTATCACTGTTAGGACAGTTGACAACAATGTGTCATATCCTATTGCAAGAAAAACATTTCAAAGGGAGCTTACCTCTGTATTTTCTAGTTCCCTTGGGAAGTCTCTTGGCAAGAAGACCTTCGAATTCCATCAGGATCTCCTCATCATCTAGATCTCTGCTTTGTCTAGGTTCACAATCGGTACCAACTTCTTTTCCCTTTCTAGATGGTGCAACAGATGCTCTAAAGGATGAATGAGTCTTCTAAACACTGCCATCATAACTGTTTAGCTCATATGCGATCAACTTGGCAATGATAGAATCAAGAGACACCTTTGTCTTGTCAATATATCTCAACTCCTGAATAGCGGCAACCCTTATTGCATAGACTGGTAATAAGGTTCTCAAAACTTTGCTAACAACAGTGGAATCATCTATTGTACCTATTGTATATGGTGAAAATAGATAACAATAATAACAATATTGAAAGGCTAAATGAATTCAACCACTAAACCCTAGCCTAACAATGAACAAAGATCCACCATAACATATGAAGATAACCTAAGACAATGCAAAATAACTCAAAATCACAAAGATTATACCATCACATGTCCAATAGGGTTTTGATCTCCATTCTTCCTATCTCCATTGATCTTGCTTGATATATTTGCTCTCAGATTTTTATATGCACAAGAGCTCAACAAAGAACGGAATGTGGTTGCAAGTAGGATCGTAGTGTAGCCAAGTACTCCAAAATCAGTCATTAGCCTATGTCATTAGGGTTTGACAATGAAGAAAGCATCTTCTTAAATAGAAGACACAATATGAAATGGAGGGATAAGATTGAGAGGTGTAAAAAAAGAGGTCGGCTAGGATTAGAGGGTAGGTAAAGGAAATAATAAAATAATGAAAGGGGTAGGTAGTGTATGAATTAAGAGATGAATGACATGTGTCATGTGCAGAAAAAGATAATGAATTAATTAAATAAATAAAGATTTATTTAATTAATAGAAGAAGTAGGACAATTAAATAAATAAAATATTTATTTAATTTAGGAAAGGGATAATTTAAATAAATAAATGTATTTATTTAAATAAGAAATAAGGCTAGAAGAGGATAAATGAATTAATTAAATAAATAAAGATTTATTTAATTAATAGAGGAATTAGGCTTAGATAATTAAATAAATAAAATATTTATTTAATTAGACATGACAATTTTGGGTGTCTACATTTTGCCCCTCTTTGAGACAATGCGGCTTGTCGCGTTGTTTCAAAGAAGATAAGATGAACTGATACAAAGTTGCCCCAGAATGGGAATGATATGCCCCCTCGAGAGATTGGATGAAAAAGTCTGAAAAGATTGCAGACAATCTCTCGATAAGAAAGAAAGGCTAGAATGGACTGACCGGATAAAGTGACAGAGTCACGGGATGAGAAAGACTGACTCGGGAAAGGAAGACGAGGGCTAGGCTAGGCTATAAGATAGACCACGGGCAAAAGACATCCTCATTGTCATCTACACCCTTAGAAGATCATAGTGCAGAGCGAGAAAAGAGCAGCAGCAGTCAGCAGCGATGGCTTTCATTCATAGATTCGATCGCGTTTGCCGATTCCAGCGACCAGCAGATGCAGGAGAGCCGGTAAGTACCCGAGAACCTCCTCGTACTTTCATGCATTTCAAGTTTTGTCATAAATGCATGTTTAGTAGCAATAAATGCGCTAGGAATAGGATAGTTAAAAAGTGCAAAAACGCGCAACCGCGTCTGTGTCAGTGCCAGGCGCATCTGTGTCCAACAGGCGCGTCTGTGTCGGGTCCAGGCGCGTCTGTGCCTGGAACCGCGTTTGTGCTGAATACAGACGCGTTTGTGAAATGTAGAAGCGTCTGTGCTTTGTAGGAGCGTTTATGTCATGTAGGGACGTCTGTGTTCCCTGGTCGCGTTTGTGCATGGTATAGGCACGTTTGTGTTCAGAAAACACGTCTGTGTTGCAGAAGCGCGTTTGTGCAGTCTATAAGCGCGTTTGTGAGTCAAAATGCATAAGTTGAGTCTTTGAGGTCAAATCGGCAGTTCTGTGATGAACATACGTTGTCGATTGGATAAGCTACTGAGAGGAGACACTCAAGCAGGTCCTCTAGGAAGACTAGGATAGATCAAGGCACTTTGTGATGAACAGTGAGTACCAAGATAAAGTACTTTGTGATGAACAGGGAGTACTAAAATATGAGCAGCACTTTGTGATGAATAGGGAGTGCAAATGTGAGTAACACTTTGTGATGAACAGGGAATGTCACACACGTAGTACTTTGTGATGAACAGGGAGCACTACTAGGATAGATAGCAACACTTTGTGATGAACAGTGAGTGTCACTAGGATAGGTAAGCGTATGCATTTAGATAGCAAGTAGCATTTTGTGATAAACAATGAATGCCACGATAACTGACATGATTGATTGGTTGACTGCAGGAGTATCTGCCTATGTTGGAGTCATGGGAGAGATTCCCATCGACTCAGAGGTTGCGACCAGAGTTGTCAATTCAGGACATGATTTCCATTGAGGAGATGGGTCTCACACATGTGCTCTATGTGCCTGAGTTTCGGGCAAACATGGGGTTGTTGACTGCGTTGGCTGAGAGATGGCACTCTGAGACGTGCACGTTTCACCTGCCGATGGGTGAGATGACAGTGACACTGGAGGATGTGTACAGGATACTGCATATCCCGATCGATGGAGAGTTGATTCCATACGATCGTGACAGTGACAGGGAGGCATTGAGACGGGTGTTTCAGGATCCCGGTTTGGAGATGCGAGCAGGTCACGTGGCTTGGGATACCATGACCGCCATAGGTTTAGCATTGCCGGCTGTTATTGGGGGAGCTATCAGTGGGTATTTATGTCCGGACAGAGCCACACAAGGATTGGCAGTTGGCTGGGGAGGGGCATTGGAGACACTGATGATAGAGCACACCAGGTATGCATGGGGGCCATGTGTCCTGGCCCATTTGTACTATGAGCTGCATCAGTTTGTGTACCACGGATCAGTGGGCTTGGGCTGCAGCATTACTCTCCTTCAGGTGTGGGCATATGAGCACCTTCCCATCACACGGCCGATCCACTTCAGAGGCAGAGGGCAGGGACGAAGCTTCGTGCATTTGTACGACATGATCACATCCCAGCCTCGGATTGGTAGATTGGAGCATTGGAGGCACGTCATAGATGACATAGACATGGTTATCTGGAGGCCGTACCTGGGGTGCGAGGAGTGGGATGATGACGCATTGGAGCTACCCTATGCATTCAGGAGTAGGTATCTTATTGGGCGGACGCCCTATATTCTGGAGAGGCAGCTTGTCGACAGGGTATGCAGGCAATTTGGGCGGATTCAGCGGATGCCACGAGGCTCGGGCATGTATGCCCGCATAGTCAGAGATTAGGTACAACTCGGGCCACTGCTATCATATGATCAGGTCGTAACACAGCTGGCAGAGATGATGCCGTTACCATGGGACATGTGGCCAGAGGTAGAGGATGCAAGGATGGACGCAGAGTACTCTGCGTATTGGGCAGAGCATCCATTTCTGAGATTGACAGATCCGGGAGAGCTGCTGGAGGGAGAGATGGGAGGGGATGATGATGATGATGGTGGAGGAGATGGAGGCAGGGGCCGACGGAGGCGGAGGGGAGTGGTGGGAGAGAGGCGAGTAGCACCTCGGAGGGAGGGAGGACAGGAGAGACCAGCCCAAGTGGTGGTGAGGGGTCGGGGTGGAGTACCCCTACAGGTACCAGCAGCACAGGGTCCTAGATAGGGACCTGGACAGGTGCAGGGACAGGGACAGATACAGGCACAGGTACCTATTCAGGAACCTAGACAGGTGCAGGCAGAGGCATAGGGACAGATACAGGAACAGGTACCTATTCAGGCACCTAGACAGGTGCAGGCAGAGGCACAGGGACAGGCACCTGTAGAGGAGGAGCCACAGGCAGAGGCTGAGGGCGGAGATCCTGAGGAGGATGAGCTGCTGAGGCTGCGAGAGATCTGCCAGGGCTAGGCAGATGAGATTGAGGATTTGGTGCGGGAGAGGGATCGCCTCAGGATCAGGCTCAGGGATACAGAGCGGGAGAGGGATCAGGCTATCCAGAGATACACGGAGGTCGAGACAGCTCTGAGAGTAGGGAGGCGGGCATAAGAGGATGCAGGGGCAGGCTACGCATATGTGCTGCGAGCCGGAGAGGAGATCGCTTATTGGAGGGATCTGTACTATGCTGCCGTGCCAGCAGATCAGTGGGCGAGGAGCTTCCATAGATCGTCGCGCACAGTGACGGCTACGGGAGGGAGTCACAGGAGGCAGGCATCCAGCGGTGGGGTTATGGGCCCTCCACCACCACCAGAGAGACAGGGGGATCCTAGAGTGGGTCCATCTACAACTCAGACTCCGTCGAGGCCAGGCGGCTCCGAGGGAGGGAGTTCATCATAGCCATAGAGGGCTCCCCATTGTATCAGTATATGTATCATTTTTGCATTGTAGACACCTGCGAGTGATTCTTTTGTAGCCATATGATTCTTTTGACATCATTGTATCATGACACATTTTGATTATATATGAGATGATTCATTTTTGCGGCAGCTATATGCATGTGTACCCTATGTGATGAGATGTTTCTTATTTGAATGGATGCTTATATGATGTAATGCAATATATTTTTTTGTTCTTTTATGTTGTATATGTGATGCATGATGCAAATGTGAATGTATGTAATGCAAATGAATATGATAATGCAAATGATTATTTACATAATGAAAATGTGAGATGTGCTAACATGTGTTGTATGCAGGATGTGATGCAATTGTGATATCTATATGTATGTATGAAATGCTTATATGTGGTAATGCAGGTGTAACTATATGAAATGCAAATGTTTTTTGGTGTGTCAGTATACTCAGTCATGTGACAGCGGGCTACGCGGATTCGAGAAGGATGATGGAAGTCAATCAAGAAAGGGGGATGAAAGACAGAAGATATGAACGTGAAAAAGCTTCTTGTGCGTTATCATCATTGAGCTTATTATGGCAAAATAGGTTATGACAATCAAGGCATTTGTTCGACCCAGAAAGTCATTGTACCTGTTTGCATGGAGATAAGACAGTCACAAACAAGGAATGCCCCAGTTCATACTAGACTCACAATGTCCTCATATCCTTGGACAAGTCATAGCATTACTAAAAGACAATCCATAGACAGCAAATGCAAATAGGTGACGATACCCCATCCTCGCTTTTCTAGTCAAAGACATCTTGGAGATAGAATCTCTAGTCAAAGACATCCTGGAAAAGCTAAAAAACATGTCACCAAAAGATAAAATCAAAAGAAAACCAAGACTCGACACCAACATCCACTGTAGTCCTCAAGTTTAGTGTCTCTTGTCACTTGTTTAAGTCTTATTCGATTGTGGTCACAATGTTCACTTTCACAAAAAGGATAGATCGCACTGAACCATATGTTGTCTAAGTCTGTTGAAAGATTTGATTTTGTTGAAGCTCATTGTTGCTGCTGTGTCTCATCTGAAACTAACTGAATCCATGAAACTGATACTTTATTGCGGAGAAGACGAAACTTTATTGTGGATCTGTGATGCAGATGTTGCTTTATTATGGATTGTGCGCAGATAGACTGAAGAAAGCTGGAAGAAACTGCACTCCTCGAAACATGTGATATTCTCAGTTCCACACCCATTACTAGACGTAGGATTGGTCGTAGTCACAGATAGGATCTGATTTATTATGGATGGAAAAGAAGTGAAAAGGGAGGGTTATTATGAATGGCTAACCAATCTTAGATAGATCAATAACAAGCCATGATGGGAATGGGTAAGTTTATTATGGATGAATAGGTTGTGAGTGTGTGCAAAGTGAAATGATGAAAGTGAATCCTAAAGGAGGGAGGAGCAAAGTCTCTACGCATGGCGCTGGTGACCCAGTTTTCACCATGGTACTTGCCCAGGGTGCCACCGAAGTGGTTTTCACCATTGGACGAAATTATTTCTCTTTACTTTTTTCATTTTTTCAATGTTTTTTGTTGTCACAAGGCGCCTGTTTGCCAGGTTTTCACCAAGTAACGATTTTTTTGTTTTATAATTTTTTTTTGTATTTTTGAATTAGGATGTTCCAAAGAGCTTATGTGTAGAACCTGCAAAGGTGCATGCTGTTGATAGGATCCTCCAAGGGTTCACCTTCTGTAGTTGAGAGCTGATATGCCCCAGATCCATATACTGCTGTGATGATGTAAGGACCAAGCCAGTTTTGAACTTGCCCTTCTTATCTCTGTCTTGTTGATTCTTGGGGTTCTCTCTGAGGACTAAGTCACCTACCTCAAATGCGCGAGGCTTAACTTTGTGATTGTAACTGCGACTCATTCGTTGTTGGTAAGCCTTGAGATGATTAAAAGTAGTGTGCCTTCGTTCCTCCAGCAGTTCTAGTTCTTGTAAGCGAGAGACCCTGTAGTCTTCATCGTTGATTATGTTTCTCAAGGAGACCCGTAAAGAAGGTAGCTCGACCTCAATAGGAAAGATGGCTTCAGAGCCGTAGACAAGTGAGTAGGGTGTAGCTCCTGTAGGTGTGCGGACACTTGTGCGATAGGCCCAAAGTGCAGGATTGAGTTGGATATGCCAGTTACGGCCAGCGTTGTCGACTGTCTTCTTAAGGATTTTAAGAATTGTTTTATTAGATGCCTTAGCTTGGCCATTACCTTGGGGATAATATGGTGTGGAGAAACGATGGGAGATATGGAAGCGCTCACAGAGTTCACGAACATCCTGATTTTTGAAAGGACGCCCATTATCAGTAATAATGGAAGTAGGAATCCCGTATCCGCAAATGATGTAGTTCAAGATGAAGGTAGCGATTTGTTTCCCAGTAACTTGTATGAGAGGCACGGCTTCAATCCACTTTGTGAAATACTCTGTGGCTGTGATAATGAATTTATGTCCATTGGAAGAAGGAGGGTGAATCTTGCCTATGAGATCGAGTCCCCACTGACAAAAGGGCCAAGGAGACGCAAGTGGTTGTAGTTCCTGTGCTGGTGCATGTATAAGGTCTCCATGAATTTGACACTGCTTACACTTCTTGACAAACTGATATGCATCTTTTTCCATAGTAGGCCAGTAGTATCCAGTCCTGATGAGTTTCTTGGCCAAGGTAGGGCCACTAGTATGCGGACCACATATCCCTTCGTGCACTTCTCGTAACACAATCTGAGCTTCATCACTCTCTAAACATCTAAGAAGGGTGCCATCTAGACCTCATCGGTATAGGATATCAGCTAGGATAACGTATCGGGAGGATTGGCGAATGAAAGTGCGGCGTTGGTTGTTCGATAGATCGGGAGGTAAGATATTGTCACGAAGGTATGTGAATATGGAACCATATAACTGGGATTCAGGACCAACAACACATATCATTTCAGTAGGAGTGATCTCGTATGAAGGAATCAGCAGGTTGTCTACCAGGAACTCATAGCAAGTCTCATTTTGCGGTAGATCAATGAGCGAAGCAATTGTAGCCATGGCATCAGCAGCGCGATTCTGTTCTCTTGGTATCTGCTCAAACTCTATCTTTGCAAAGTGCTGTTTCAGATCATCTACCAGTTGTTTGTAAGGCATTAGCTTTTCATCTTTTGTTTGATAATCATTAGTTGCTTGACGGATGACCAGTTGAGAATCCCCAAAAACACGAAGCTCTTGGATCTTCCACTGAACTGCAATTCTAAGCCCAGTTGTTAATGCCTCGTATTCCGCTATATTGTTAGTGCAAGGAAATGATAAGTGGTATGACTTTGGTATAGAATCACCTTGGGGAGTTATAAAGAGTATACCCGCTCTTGCCCCATGCTGTGTGTATGAGCCGTCAAAATATAATTGCCATGGCTTTGCAGGTGATATCGTTAGAATGGACTCATCTGGAAATTCTGACTGTAGAGGAACATCATCTATCATGGGAGCATCTGCCAGTTGATCTGCGATGGCTTGTCCTTTTATAGCTTTTCTGTCCACGTATTCAATGTCGAATTCACTCAAAATCATTACCCACTTGGCCAGCCGCCCAGTAAGTGTAGCTTTGTTGAGCAGATATTTTAGTGGATCAATTCTTGCAATAAACTTAGTCTTGTGAGTGAGCATATAATGTCATAATTTTTGTGAAGCGAAGACTACAGCGAGACATGCACGCTCAATTGGTGTGTAGTTTAGCTCATATCCCACCAATGTGCGACTGATATAGTAGACTGCTTTTTCCTTGCCGTCAGGTATTTGCTGTGCTAGGAGTGCCCCCAGTGCTGTCAGAGTAGCTGATATGTAAAGTAGCAATGGTTGATCTGGGATTGGTGACATCAAAACTGGCGGGTTCAACAGATAATCTTTGAGCATCTGAAAAGCTTGTTGACAGTTCTCATCCCATTTGAACTTGATGTTTTTGTGTAGCAGGTGCTGGAAAGGGTTACACTTATCTGCAAGTTGTGCTATGAATCTTCGTATGGACTGGAGTCTCCCTTGTAAAGATCAAAGTTGACTGATATTCTTGGGTGGCGGCATGTCCAAGATAGCCTTGACTTTTGCTGGATCAGCTTCTATTCCTCTTTTAGACACAATGAATCCTAGGAGCTTCCCGGAGGTTACTCCAAAGACACATTTCTTTGGGTTTAATCTTACCTTGTACTTTTCCAACCGATCAAAAGCAACTGAAAGTATGTCCAAGAGTGTATTTTTGTCTATTGATTTAACCAAAAGATCGTCAACATAATCTTCCACGGTTATGTGCATGAGATCATGGAAGATAGTAGTCATGGCTCGTTGATACGTGGCACCTGCATTTTTCAGCCCAAAGGGCATGACATTCCAGCAGAAGGTTCCCCATGGACAAGTGAATGATGTTTTATGTTGATCCTCGGGTGCTATCCTGATTTGATTATATCCAGAAAATCCGTCCATTAAGGATAACATCTCATGGCCTGCTGTGAGATCAACGATCAAGTCAATGTTTGGTAATGGGAAATCGTCCTTTGGAAAAGCCTTGTTGATATCTCTGAAGTCTGTACATATTCGGATGTTGCGATCCGGTTTGCTGACAGGTACTAAGTTGGAAATCCATTCAGGATAATCAATTGGGCGTATGAATCCGACATCCAGTAATTTCTCCAGCTCTGCCTTGACTAGTAATGCCACTTGTGGATGCATTTTCCTTAATTTCTGCTTTACTGGTTTTGCCCCCGGTTTGACTGTCAAATGATGCATTACCAAATCCGGATCCAGTCCAGGCATATCAGCGTATGACCATGCAAAGTTGACTTGTCGTTCCTTGAAGAAGCTTATGAATTTTGTCCTCTCAGCCTCTGTCAATGATTGCGCCAAGAATATGTTGTGTGGAACCTCTTCTGTACCAATATTTGTCTTTATAGTCTCCTCTACCAACATGGACGATTTTTCCTCATATGATGCTGGGAGAATGTCGAGCCTTCCATCTTCGGGTGCCTCAGAGAGGTTTTCACCCTCAGATACGTCCTTTCTTTTTACTTTTTTGGGGTCAGATAGCGCCACAGTGTGGTTTTCGCCATAAGACCCTTGTTTTGTCTTTATTTTCACATTTTTGCGACTAGAAGGCCCGACACCCTCACCAAAGTATGCTATGTTGTTGAGCTCTATGGCGTATCCTGCTTTGTGGTCTCCAAGAGGGAGATCATCTCGAATGCCAAGGTAGTCGATAATAGCTTCGTCATTTTGAAATGTATCAAATTGTGCTGGTCCTTCATGATCCCAGTCAATGAGTTGAGGATGAACAAGGGGAAGGTCATTAGTACTTTCAGGTTTTGCAGGACTAATAGTGAAGATGTGGTTATATTCAGGTAGCAATCGTCGAGGTCATCGATGGCACTCTCCTCATCAGTTTCGATCGTGAGCGAATCCAAATTGTCATCACTAATAGAGCCTTCTGGGACAGGTGTCCTCATCCTATGTGATTTTGACCTAGGACCTTGAAACGAAGACTGTGCGGGATCCTTATGGGTTGGTTCTTGACCAACTCTAAACTTTTTGTAAAATTCCTCCTCCTCTGTGGGTTCATCTGGCTCTCTGAATGTTTCAGTGAGCTCATAGTCACTAGAGGATTTGTCTGAACCCCACTCCCACTCATTAGAATCTGTGGAAGGATAATCCTCTTGTTGAACTTCGGCAACTTTGATTCGCCATACCTCTTTTGTTCTTTTATTATGTAGTCTGGGATTCAGAAAACCAAGCCCCTTGGAGCGTTCCCTTCTTGTAGTTAGCTCAGGTTGTAAGGGCTCCATGACACCTTCTTTGCGTAGTCCGAGAGGGCTTTTTCCATCATACCCGAATCTTTGCAAAATTTTGAAGCCTTTGCCGTAGTTCTCACAGGGTATAATAATCTGATCATGTGTGTCCTCTTCAACGTCCTTATAGAGCATTTTATATAAATTTTCTTCTTCTAGTTCACCCCATTTTTGAAAGATGGTAGGATCCCATTTGAGCATCATGATGGAGATTTGCTTGTTAGGATGTGGCCTCCCATATTCCTTGGGAGAGGTCATGACTTGTCGTAAAAACATTGTTTGATTCAAAGTGTATTCTCCCATGCCTTTGTCTTGAAACTTGCCTCTAAGTTCACCTTGTTTGGATGTCGAGGGCTTTAATGACTCAGGATCAATATATGCTGAAGAAGGAGTAGCCTCATGATTGCTGGGGATGATAGTCTCAGTATGTGATCTCAAGTTATTACAATATATGAATGGATTTGGATCACCATTGACCGTTACCTCGACTCCATTGTGAGGGAAATTTATGCACTGATGGTATGTTGATGGGACTGCCCTCATTTCATGAATCCAAGGACGTCCTAGCAATATGTTGTATGTGAGATCAAGATCTAGGACTTGACAAACCACATCCTTTGTGACTGGCCCTATTCTTAGCGGTAAGGTGACTGTACCCTTGGACGAGCGCTCTTCATCATCATAAGCCTTGATGGTGATTTGGTTTGTAGCATTCACAGCCTTGTCAGAATATCCCAATTGTCTTATGGTACTCAAGGTACAAATATTAAGACCTGCTCCTCCATCTATCAGGACTCGCTTTATTCGGTGTTTATGTATGAAAGCTTCAACGTGTAGAGGTGCATTATGTGGCTGACTTATGGAGGCGTCATCGGCTTCTGTAAATGTGAGGGAGTGTGGAACGGATAGGTATCCCACCATGGCTTGAAACTGGTCCACGTTCAGATTAGTAGGGATGGCAGTGTCTCTCAAGATTTTTTCAAGGATAGCTTTATGTGCAGGAGATATACGTAAGAGCTCAAGAATAGAGATGAGCGCAGGTGTCTTCCCTAGTTGTTCTACAAGGTCGTACTCAGGCTTGGTTGATGAAAGATTGGTATTTTTAGTGGAGGTACCTGGCAATGTAATCTTACCTCGACGAGTTGTAACATGACATTCCGAGGTAGATTCGGAAGAAGATCCCACACCTTTTAGGACAATCTTGGGTCTCTGAGGAGGATTCTCAGGATTTTTGTTTTTGATAGTAATAGTAGAGATATGATTGTCCATTGAGATGTGATTGATAGTAGAATCATAATTGTAAGGTGCTCTAGTATAATTGGCTTGATCATCTGTGACTTTGCCTTTTCCTTTGTCATGTTTTGGGAATGGTTCCTTAAACATCTCATGCTCTTGATTAGATGAATGTCCCTCAATCTCTATATCTCCTCTGTCAATGAGATCTTGCACAATGTTTTTCAATCGATGGCAATTACTTGTCTTATGACCCTTGCTCTTATGAAACTCACAATACTCATCATCATTCCACCAATTTGGTTTTACCTTAGGTTCATATGGAGGAAAATCTGGAACTGTAATTACTTTGTTTGCTACAAGCTTTTTGAATACTGATTCAAGTGGTTCCCCCAATGGAGTATACTTCCTTCGTGGTCTAGAAGTTGTGTGAGTGTTCACCTGATTGTTGGTAGAACTTGATCCAGAAAAGATGAACTTGGGTCTCACTGTATTGGCATCAACAACACCATCATTAACTGTGTTCTTGTTCTTATTCCAAAATTTTGGTTTGTCCTTTCCTTTGAAGTCCTCTTTGTTTTCTTTGAATAGTTTGATAACTCCTTGTTCAATTAAGACCTTTTCTGTTGCTAGGCACTTTTCAATGACATCCTTGAATGTAGACAAACAAGCTTTTCTGAGATCATAGCCAATAGCCTTGTTAACATTTTGTGTGAACATCTCCACCATTTGTTTTTGTGGGATTTCACAAGAGCATCTGCTAGCTAAGTTTCTCCATCTCTGTAAAAATGTTGCGAAAGATTCTCCTTCCTTTTGTTTAGTATTGCACAAGGTAGTAACTGAGACATCTGTTTCAATGTTGTAGGAGAAATGCTGAATGAATGCCTCTGCTAAGTCACCCCATGACTTAATACCAGGAGGTAATTGAGAAAACCATTCCATAGCTTGATCTCCTAAGCTCTGTGGGAATAACCTCATCAAGTATGTTTCTTCTGCCGCTACCTCAATGCAAGCTGTGAAGAATTGTCTTATGTGTGCCTTGGGGTCTCCTCTCCCTCTATATTTGTCAAATTTTGGCGTTATAAAGTGTGGAGGAAATGGAGGCATTGGAATGCTCTTATCGAAGGGATAAGGACATATATCTCTCATAGTGTATGTAGGTTTTGGTGTACTCATGTCCTCCATTTTCTTTTGTAGATCTCTTATTTGTTGCTCCAAATTGTTCTTGGGAGGAGATTGATTTCTTGTAGCATACCCCATGTTTGAAACACCCATTTGAGGAGGAGCTTGTTGCATGTATGGATGATACTGATCGTAGACGTGTCCATATGGAGGTCTATATTGTTGCGATATATATGGAGCACTTGGCATAACTTCTTGTTGAGGGACCCCATATCTGTTTTGTGTGTATAAACCATATTCAATAGGCCTCTCATTTTCCATTGTGTTGCCCCCAATTTTGACATGAGGTCTCCTTGTGTCAAAATTTTGAGGATGTCCTTGAGTATCCACTTGTTTTGATTGATTCATACCTTGAGCATGTGATTAAGCATAAGGCCTCCATGATGGTCCTTGAGTGTAAGTATCATATGTTTGAGCTTGTGTATGTGGGATTGCTGGCTTTTGAAGCAAAACTGATGGTGACTCCGGCATCATATTTGGTCCTCTATTTCCTCCACTATTTGGTCTCCTTTGATCCATGTTAGGTTGAGCTTGTTGTGAAGGTCGACTTTCCATAAGTTGAGATAAGTCAAAATCATGCGGTATTTTAGCTCCACTTTGTGCCATCATGTTTAAAAAGTATTGACGATCTCTCCTCATTATCTCTTCAACCAATCTATTGAATTGAGGATCCATTATAGATTCTTGTATGTCTGCTGATAGTATTGAAGAATTGTCAACATTGTCATTGTGTGTAGCATTGTTGTTTATAGTGTTTGCGCTTTCCACATTTGGATTGTGTCTATAAACATTCATGTCTGGTAATGTAGTGTGCTCAGGATTGTAGAATAGATCATTGTGATACTCATAAGAACTCATGTTTACGGACTCTTGATGCCTCCAACAATAGTTTTAATTCTTATCCCATATTGTTGAATGGTCTCTCCTTCAACAATCTACATGTCTTCAAACTTTCCTCTAAGTCTTTCTTCCTTTGCTTTCTTTACATGCTCATCACCGCGATAGATAGACTCTAGAGTATCCCATACATCCTTGGGATTGTCTTTATCTTGAACATCTATAAACTCAATATCAGATAGAGTGCTCATAAGAGCTTCCATGACTTGCCCATTCTCCTGAATTTCTTTGCTTTGATCATCGGTGAGAGTACCGGTAGGGACAACATAAGTATTCTCAACATAGTTCCAGTGTTGAGAACCCATGCTTTTAATGTATATCTTCATTCTGTACTTCCATATCTTAAAGTTATCTCTGTTGAACTTAGGACCTTCCCTCTTCATCATTAGAATAGGATCTTTTCCTCAAGCGGTACAGAGGACCTGGATGATTGCTCTGATACCAATTGATGAATAATGATGAACAGTAAATACCAAACAGATACTAAGAGGGGGGGGTGAATTAGTATGGACAAAAACTTCCTATCAACTTAAACTACAAAGACTACACTAATTGGTAAATAACATCACCGGTCTAAATCAGGGCACTATCGATAATGCACAGTGAGACTATGAAAGACATAAACTGGTAACATCCATATCTTCTAAAAACCTAACATCTCAGCTCAACTTCACCCATATGCTTAAGCAAGTAATACATAAAAAATGCAATAAATTAGAACTACAATGACCATTGAATTAGCCTACATTACCGCTTAACAAAAAACACTAAAACATCACATGAAAAAGCATCACACATAACACAGTCATTTTTCACGTGGAAACCCAACTCAGAAAAACCACGGTGGGGATGAATACCCACAAGTTTCTCTTGAACTCTTCTGAAGTTTGCTCTATTAGGAGCCTAGTTCGGTTAAAGACTTTAGAACAGGTTCTGCTAGGAATCGATCCTACTAGGGATCACCTGATTAAGGGATGGCTAAATACCCGATTAAAGGTTAAAACCTTGTTAGAGGATTTAAAGAACTCAATGATTTTGAGTCACCTTGTTAAAGGATTTACAAAAAGCCTATTAAAGCTACCCGATAAAGGGATTTTTCAACTCCTGAAATGGTTAGAAGTCAATAGGTAATACATTGATATGATAACAACACTTAATGCCAAGGCAGATCCACTTCAATTCCTTTACATATGCAATCACACTCTATAGATCTCTACTCACTACATCGGTTTGGCAAGAATCAAGTATCTCTTCACTTGGATACACACATAACATTTGCCAACAACTTTTCAATAACAAACATCATCGACCTTATAGACACTAGTTAGGTTGATAGCATAAACCCTAAACCCTAAGCATTTAGGCTTACACTACAATCGGTCTAATCCTGGCCATTTAGGCACATTCATAGAGTAAAACAATCTTGAAGAGATCTCAAGGCATTCTGAATCGTCCATTCTTCACCACTTTTGGAAGCTGATAACCCATCACGCGTTCTCCATCATTTACTGAGATTTTGCACATTCCCGAGGTGGATAGAATCAATCTTCTTCATGCAAGATCCTCAAGAAGCTTCTTCACGTGCACAAGGCTGACGTGGCAACACGATCTTATCTTCATTTCAATGCAAAGTCATCACAGGATGTCGTTGGTTGAATCACACAAACTTGGAATGCATCAATCGGAAACCCTAAAGCTAAGACTACCAACTGGTAGTCATATCAAATGAAACCCCAATACAAACTTTGCATATATTGGTTCTCACTCCAACATATCTCTTCACTTTCTGCATATATTGGTTCATTCCATCATACCAATTCGTACTTCAACATACCGCTTCACTTGAATCATCATATCGATTCACTTGCCAGTTCACTTACTTCAATATACCAATTCATACTTCAACATATTGACATCAATGACAACATACAATGACAACCTATCATCAAACTCTACACATATGCCAACAAAACAAATTCATCTTTTCAATATTCATCTCAATTTTTAACACAAATACAAAATTATGGTGGTGAATATAAGTTGAATGTTTCTAATACCATAGGTGAAGTGAGTAGCTGTAAAAAGTTTTAAATTGTTAGAAGGTTAATGAAAATCAAGGAATTATATCAAAAGTTTCTAGTAAAAAATATATTTTATTTGAACCATAGTTTTAACTGATCTCTTTAACAAAAATGCAATTTGACTAATGGATCCCATAGTTGATTTTCAAACCTAGTCAATTATATCATAGTCAATTAAGAACTCTGGTGTCAGTCATCATAGCCGCCATCATGAAGTATAACGGCCAGGGGTACAAGAATGCTTCAATAATTAACATAACTCATCCATAAGTCCTTGACATGAAACTTGGTCACATCAATTTGCATATTTTTTAGGGTTCAATGACATATCAGAAGAAATCAACTCTAGCCTACAGAACCTTTGGCAGTGGACTAGCTCATGCCACTAGGTTTCCAATAGATTTCCAGTGCCCCAACTTGGTGTTGGAGTGTGTGAAGGTTATAATTTAGAATCCAAAGAAATCAGGACAATTGATGGCTAAGCCTAATGGGAACTTTATAGGAATCATTCTTAGTTTATTCTTGGCATCTTTGTTGTAGTTTTGATTCAATCTTATATGGGAGGTTGTAGTGTATTCTTTGAGCTATTTTTATAATATACAAGGCTTTTGGTCCCTTGAAAACTAAAAGTTATTCCAATAACTCATTTTCAAACTCCAAATGACATATCCAACTAAGTTTTTCCATGGGGGCTTCATTGTCTAGGCAATACTATATCATGTGCATTCATATTAGGGGGTTTAATATCCCAAAAAATGAGTGCAATATATTGCCTATCTGGTGAAAATAGGGGGCTTTTAATTCGAGTTATGAAAAAATGCAATATATGGTGAAAATAGGGGGGTTTTTAATTCGAATTATGAAAAAAAGCAATATCTAGTGAAAATTGGGGGAGGGGGGGGGGTTAATTCAAGTAGTGTACTGGGAGGGGGTGGAAAAAAAGGATTTCAGGGCAATATTTTTTTGAAAATAGGGGGATTCTTTAGTATGCCATGAACACACATGTTATAATCTAGGTTCACTAAGTGAAGCCCTTGTGAGTTTTTCTTACTTTTTTATCATTAAAATACTTATAGAATCCTCTAATAATTGAATCTAGCCTCCTCACACATTTAAATAGATGCTGGAACATCTTTCTTGTGTACTGGAAAGATCTAGAAGTGGAAGAGTTAGTCTATTGGTTTCAATTTCTATATTTTTCTATCATGGTAAAACTATTGGTTTTGATTAGATTATGACTTCAAATTCACCATGTTAGTTTCATAACTACCTCTTGTTGGAAACTAAGCATTTGGTTTTGTATAAAAAAACAGTTGAATATTTTTTGTTTTTCATATCTTACACCTTATATTGATCAAGATTTTACCTTTTTGAATTGTAATGGATCAAGTTATTGAACTCAAATTATTGATGATAGATAATATTTTAAAAAATATATAAATTTTCCTAACAATATCTAAGTAAATTTTTAAATTAAACCAAAATGTGCATCTCTTCTTTTGTGGTGTGCAAGCCACTTTTAGTGATCTTAATGCTTTAAATAAAATAATGGATTTCTACGTGAAAAACAAAAATGTTAGGCCACAAACATACCATATAAACATAATGGTGCAGGGGCACCTCTTCAACAAGACATTCATGGATCAGAGGATGAGGATTAGGATCATTTTGAATGTCTTTGGTTTATGCATTTTCATGGTTTGAATAAGGAACCCACCTTGTAAACCAATGTCCCAAATTAGGCATCCTGATAAGCCAATTTGGACAATTTGGTAAATAGGGGTAGAATGATGTTTGTTTTGATGTTTTGAAGGATTTTAGGGTGTGTAGGTTCTGTTTGGTTGATCTAGGTTGTGTGGGTTCCAAACTTGTTTTGGTTGACAACTTTTGTCAAAAAGTGCAACATTTGAAAATGCAACTTTTGTAAGCAAAAGTGCAACATTTGAAAATGCAACTTTTGTAAGCAAAAGTGCAACATTTTGAATTTTGGTTGATGTAAGCCCCTCAATGGCTCCAACCTCTTCAAAATTTGGTTGGAAACCATTTGGAGAAGGCCTATATACCTTGTGGAAACCATTCCCAAGGTGGAAGTTGTTTAGAGTTGTTGGTGATTGAAGTTTGGAAGCTTAATAAGACAAAAAATTGAGTTTTTCCCTAGAAAAATTGGTTTTACTATTGTTGTACATCATTGTACGGATTGATTATAACAATTTTGTTCATAGAGTAGATAGAGGATTGAGTTAAATTTTTTTTGGAGGTGGTTTGAGGTCTTGATCCTCTGTGAGCAGTGAGAACCCCTTGATTTACTGACTGTAACTCAGAAAACCAGGGTTTGGCTAGGGTTTCACCAAATAATGGCCATATCTTGTATCTCACCAATATAGAAGCTCTTTCCTTTGGTGGAATGAAACATTGGCTAGTATATTTTAACATTTCCATGGGTTTTTATAGGGGAGGCTTTGTTGTGAAGAGCATGAAGCAAACCTAGGTAGGCATCTCCATGTGACTACCTTGGACAAAATTAGGACAGTCACCCTAAAATATCATAGCATTGGATTCTAGGTGTGCAAACTTGAAATTAGAGGTTATTTGTGATCCTCCACATTTTCATGAAGTTTTTTTGGTGGTTGAGAGCATAAAAATTAGAGTTTCTTTGTAATTTGAAGCCTATTAGCCTTGATTAGGCCTCTAGGCTTCTAAAGGGTTCAGACCCTTAGATTTCAGATCTTGCCAATACCTTTTGGGGATAAGTGTAACTTCATAAAGGGTATCTAGAATGGTAAATAGTTTACCAGGTTGAGTTCAATATTTTGGAGTTAAGGGCAAAATACCCAGTTTTAAGGGCTACTAGCCAAGGGGGGAGGTTTCCAAAAGAAGTATAGGGCATTGGTGCCAAAGCCTAAAACAAATGTTTGGAATAGTTCCCAGGTGTCATGAATTGATCAAATCCAAGGCCCCCAAGAACAAGTGTCATGGAGAAGCATGGTGGAGATGTTGAAGCCATTTACTCATTTTGAGTAGGTGCTAGTCTTGAGGAGTTGAGAGTAGTTCAAATCCTTAAGGTGTGGAGTCCTTTTTTGTAGGATCCTTGCTCTCTTTTGAAGGGTCCAAACTAAACCTTTTGGACCTGTCCCTAAGTGTGAGAAGGGCTTTGCATCAAGTGGTATCAGAGCTTAGGAGTGTCCTTTGGACCGAAGAAGAAGACAAGATGTTAGAAGAAGAGGGATCCCAAGATCTCCCATCAAGGATGACCAATGCTAAGTTGGTTGTCTTGGTGAAGAAGTAGATGGTAGAGAGCAGAGTAGTCAAGGATGAGAATCAGGCCTTGAGAGATGAAATGGACCAATTGAAGGATAAAGTGGAGTGGAGAGAGAGACTTTGGAGGAGTTGAAGAAGGGGATGAAGAGGAGATCCCTAGGAAGGAAGAACCAGAGGTTCCTATGGACCAGAGACCCCTGATGAGTGTCCTCAAGTACATGGAAAGGAGAACAATGGATGTGAAGTTGGATCTGCCATTGTTTGCAGGCAAGATGGAACCTGATGTAGTGATGGAGTGGATAGACTCCGTGGACAATTTGTTTGAGAGTGAAGACATACCAGAGCACCAAAGGGTGAAAATGGCCCAATCAAAAATGAAAGGGGCTGCACTAACTTGGTGGAATTTCATCCAAGATGAGAGGGTGAAAGAGGGGAAGAGAAGAGTTGCTACTTGGAAGAAGAAGATGGCTTTGGTGAATGAAGCCTATGTTCTAGTGGACTATAATGTCCAATTGCACAAGAGGAGACATAACTTGAAGCAGAAGGAGATGGATGTGAGTTCCTACATAGAGGAATTCATGAAGTTGTGTGTGAAGACCAAGGTAAAGGAGAGTGAGGATGAAAAAGTGGCGAGATATCTCAATGGACTAAGATTTGCTATCCAAGAAGATTTGAATCTCCACACCCTGGAGACAGTCCAAAAATATTTCCAGTTGGCACTTAAGGTGGAGGAGAAGCTAAAGAGAAGGCAAGGAAAAAATAGCAGAGGCAAAGGGAGACATCAAAGAGGGGGAAGAAGCCCTTTCAAAGGCAAAGGAAATGGTTTTGGATACCATGGTGAGTCTAGTCAAGAAGGCACTAGAGGAGAGAGAAGTTACAACCAAGGAGGAGGCTACAATCAAAGAGGGAACTTTAGGGGCAGAAGACCATCCTCTAGAGGAATATCCTAAGGAAGAGGACCTCCTAGATGTTACAACTGCAACCAAGAGGGGCACATGGCCACTAGGTTTCTGAAGAAGGCTACAAGCTCCATGGGAGAAAGGAGGAGCAACTTGGTGTAAGAATCTGACTGCCAATGTGTGGCAGGTACAAACACCTATCAAAGTGTCAATGCTCCTGATAGCTATGGCTACCTTGAAAGAGAAGTGACCACCATGAAGGTACCTTATAAGGAGCCCCCACAAAGAAAGTCTCTTTTCAAAACTACATGCAAGGTAGGAGGAAAGGTATGCAAGGTCCTGATAGACTTTGGGTCTACTGAGAATTTTGTGTCACTTGAAATGGTAGAGAAGCGTAAGTTGAGAAGGTTGCCACATCCTTACCCCTACAAGGTCTCATGGCTCACCCAAGGTCAGAAAGAAGTGGTAGAAGAGCAAGATTGGGTAGAGTTTCAGATTGGATCCTACAAGGATAGGTTTCTATTTGATGTAGCCAAGATGGATGCATGTCATCTCCTATTTGGGAGACCATGGCAGTTTGATTTGAAGGATCATCATGATGGGGTTAGAAACACCTATTCAATCACCAAAGATGGTGAGGTGATATAACTTTTACCTCTGATGGAGAATGAGATGGAACCAAAGGGGAAGGATGCCAAAGTGTTGTTGGTAGAAGGAAAGAAGTTCATGAAGGAGATTGCAGAAAAAGATGCAGTTTGCTATGCCCTCATTCCTAGTTCCAAGGTGACAAAGAAGGAGCAGTTTGTAGAGAGGAAAGAAGAAGTACATAAGCACTTAGACCCTGCAGTCAAATAGTTACTTGACAAGTACAAAGACATCATATCAGATGGAATGACAAGGTCCCTACCATTGGTAAGAGACATAAGTCATTGCATAGATCTGATCCCTGGATCTACCCTAGCAAATAAAGTAGCATACAAGCTTACGCCATACCAGAATTCAGAGATGGAAAAACAAATTGAGGAGTTGCTAGAATCAGAGCTAATTGGCAATAAAGAAGGAACTTGGAGGCTTTGCACATACTTAAGGGTCATCAACAAGATAACCATAAGGTATAGGTTTCCAATCCCTAGGATAGAGGATTTACTTGATTGCTTGGGGGGGTGCAAAATATTTTACCAAAATTGATCTAAAAAGTGGATACCATCAGATTAGAATAAGGCCAGGGGATGAATAGAAAACAACTTTTAAGACCAATGAGGAGTTGTATGAGTGGAAAGTCATGCCATTTGGGTTGTTCAATGCCCCTAGTACCTTCATGAGGTTGATGAACGAGATCTTGGTGGAGTTTATAGGCAAGTTTGTAATAGTGTACCTAGATGATATCTTGATCTTTAGTCACACAAGGGAAGAGAACCTCAAACATATAGATATGATCCTCAAAAGGTTACATAAAGATCATCTAATGATAAACTTGGATAAGTGTTTGTTAATGCAGGAGGAGATCATTTACTTGGGCTTTTTGTAATCTCACAAGGTGAGTTGAAAATGGACTAGGAGAAGGTAAGTGCTATACTGTCTTGGCCAACACCTAAAACCATGAATTATGTCCAAAGTTTCCATGGCTTATAAACTTTTTATAGGAATTTTATAAGGGAATTTAGCCATGTTTGTGCACCAATGCTTGACACCATAAAAGGAGGACAAAAGTGCAGGTTCAGTTGGAGTAAGGAGGCAGATGACTTTTTTGCATCCTTGAAAAAGAAAGATGTAGAACAACTAGTCCTTGCCCTACCAGACTTCAACAAGATATTTTAGGTGGAATGTGATACAAGCCACATGGCTATTGGGGCAGTACTTAGTCAGGAGGGAAGGCCAATTGCCATTTTTAGTGAAAAACTAAATGATGCCAAGAAGAGATATTCATCCTATGATTTGGAGACGTATGCTTTAGTTCAGACATTGAAGAAGTGGAGGCACTACTTACTGCCAAAGGAGTTCATAGTTTTCACTGACAATCAGGCTCTAAGTTTCATAAACAGTCAAGAGAAGTTAAATCATAGGCACATGAAGTGGGTAGAGACCCTACAAGCCTTCACCTTCAACCTCAAGCACAAAAAGGGGGTCAAGAACAAAGTTGCAGATGCCTTAAGCAGGAGGGTCTTAACCATCAACCAAATTAAGATGGAAAGTGTTGGCATTGACTCCTTGATGAACATGTATGATGCTGATGAAGATTTTGGAGAGATATAAAAGGCATGTGAGTCTTTTGGTGAGAGGTATCATGTTGGATTTTCTAAGTTTTTTATCCAAGAGGGATTTCTATTCAAGGGTGGACAATTATGCATACCTAAGTGTTCAATGAGACTGAATATTATTAGGGAGAAGCATTGTGGAGCAATGGCAGGTCATTTTGGCCTTGATAAGACACTTGACCTTGTGAAAAGACACTACTACTGGCCTAAGTTGTAGGCAAATGTTAGGAGGTTTGTAAAGACATGTGTGATCTGTCAAAAAGCCAAAGGGAAATCCACCAATGCAGGTTTGTACCAACCTTTACCCGTTCCTTCTAGACCATGGCAAAGCATAACCATGGATTTTGTGTTGGGTCTCCCTAGGACAAGGAAGGGGTATGACAATGCTTTTGTAGTGGTGGACAAATTTAGCAAAATGACTCATTTCTTGCCATGCAAAACCTCTTGTGATGCCTCATATGTTGCAAACTTGTTTTACAAAGAGATAGTCAGGATACATGGGTTGCCACTAAACATAGTCTCAGACAGGGATGTGAAGTTCATAGGACATTTTTGGAGGACCCTATGGAAGAAGTTGGGAACCAACCTAGCTTTCTCATCAGCCTACCATCCCCAGATGGATGGACAAACTAAAGTTGTCAATAGGTCCTTGGGGAACCTATTAAGATGCTTGAAAAGACATGGAGAAAAATGGGACAACATACTATCACAGGTAGAGTTCTCATACAATGACACCATAAATAGAAGCATTGGGAAATCTCCTTTCCAAATTGTGTATGGCATCCACCCAAGGGGTGTGTTAGAGTTGAGGGATTTACCTAAAGAAGAGTCCATTAGTGCAAGTGGTGAAGATTTTGCCTTGTCCATCAAGGAGGTACATGATCAAGTGAAGTCTCATCTCCAACAATCTAGAGAGAAGTACAAGGCTCATGCTGATAAGAAAAAGAGGGATGTGCATTTTGATGTTGGGGACTTAGTATGGGTGCATTTGAAGAAGGAGAGACTCCAAAAAGGCAAACACACAAAGCTCATGCAAAGGAAGATTGGACCATGTCAGATTGTGAAGAAGTATTGGAAAAATGCTTATGAAATCAAGCTTCCTCCTGATCTTGGATTATCACCCATTTTCAATGTATGTGATCTAACACCTTACAAAGGCAATAGTGATGAAGAGGAGGAACCAATGCAGGCTGTAGTAGATGATGATATTCCAAAGCATGATCCACCAAAATTGAGCAAGTTTTTGAACACTAGAGTCACGAAGAGAACAAGGAACAAGGAGTATAAAGAGTATTTGGTGGCTTGGCAGGGAAAACTAGACTCTAAAGCAGTTTGGATGACATAAAACCAAATCTCCAACCATGGTGCAAACCTCCAAACCCTGATCTCAAGTGGGCTTGAGATCTCTTCTCTCGGAGAGTATAGTGTAGGGGAACCTATTTAAAAACCCATTCATGGATTAGAGGATGAGAATTAGGATCATTTTTTAATGTGTTTGGTTTTTGCATTTTCATGTTTTGAATAAAGACCCCACCTTGTAAACCAATGTCCCAAATTAGGCATCCTGATAAGCCAATTTGGACAATTTTGTAAATAAGGGTAGAATGATGTTTGTTTTGATGTTTTGAAGGATTTTAGGGTGTGTAGGTGGTGTTTGGTTGATCCACATTGTGTGGATCCCAAACTTGTTTTGGTTTACAACTTTTGTAAAAAATGCAAAATTTGGATAATGCAACTTTTGGAGCAAAAGTGCAACATTTTGAATTTCGATTGATGTAAGCCTCTCAACGGCTCCAAACTCTTCAAATTTGGTTGGAAACCATTTGGATAAGGCCTAGATACCTTGTGGGCATGATTCCCAAGGTTAGAGTTGTTGGTGATTGAAGTTTGGAAGCATAATAAGACAGAAATTTGAGTTTTTCCTAAAAACCTAAACTTGTTGTTGTGCGTCATTGTACGGATTGATTTTGACAAATTTTTTCATGGAGTAGATATAGGATTGAGTTATTTTTGTTTTGGAGGTGGTTTGAGGTCTTGATCCTTTGTGAGAAGTGAGAACCCTTTGATTTACTGACTGTAACCCAGAAAACCAGGGTTTGGCTAAGGTTTCGCCAAATAATGGCCATATCTTGCACCTCACCCATCTATAAGGTCTTTCCTTTGGTGGAATGAAAGATTGGTAAGTTTATTTTAATATTTCCATGGGTTTTTTTAGGGGAATATTTGTAGTGAATAGTATGAATCAAACCTAGGTAGGCATCTCCAGGTAACTACCTTGGACAAAATTAAGACAATCACCCTAAAATCTTATAGTGGTGGATTCCAAGCATGTAACCCTAGAATTAGAGGTTATTTGTGATTCCTCATAGGCTCATGAATTTTTTTTTGTGGTTGAGAGCCTATAAATAGGATTTTCTTTGTAATTTGAAGCCTATTAGCCCTAATTAGGCCTCTACGCTTCTAAAGGGTTTAGACCCTTAGATTGTAGATCTTGCCAATCCCTTTTGGGGATAAGTGTAACTCCATAAAGGGTATCTAGAATGGTAAATAGTTTTCTAGGTTGTGTTCAATATTTTGGAGATAAGGGCAAAATACCCGCCTCTAAGGGCTACTAGCCAAGGGGGTAGGTTTCCAAAGGAAGTATAGGGAATTGATGCCAAAGCCTAAAAAAAATGTTTAGAATAGTTCCTAGGTGTCATGAATTGACCAAATCCAAGGCCCCCAAGAACAAGAGTCATGGAGAGGTGTGTTGGAGATGTTGAAGCCATTTACTCATTTTGAGTAGGTGCTAGTCTTGTGGAGTTGAGAGTAGTTCAAACCCTTAAGGTGTGGAGTCCTTCTTTGTAGGATCCTTACTATCTTTTGAAGGGTCTAAACCAAACCTTTTGGACCTATACCTAGGTGTGAGAAGGGCTCTACATAGCCATGACACCCCCATTGCTCGCTGCTCTTTGTGAGCACTCTGATTTGGCTACTCACATTTGTGAGAAGCTCATCGCTTGCTGGCTAATAGCCACTACTTTCTCATATAACTTGCGTTAGTAATAAATCTTGGCATATTCCCACCGCATCTCCCTCATAACCTCTATTGTGGCACCATGTCCCTGAACCTACTCTAGTACTCATTTCTTATGCCAGTAATCAATCTTGGCATGTGCCCATCGTATCTCCCTCATAACCTCTATTGTGCCATCTACTCCATAACATCGTCCCTCTCCCTCGAAACAACAGTCATCTCATCCTCTCGCGCAAATAATTGCACATCTCATGCAGATACCTATGCATCTCTGTCATCAAGCTCTATCTCTAGAGCACATATCCTAACCTCAATAGTGGTCAAATGGGCTTGTAAATGCACCAATATCACCTCTTGTAGGTCCCCCTGTCATGCTCCCCCTATGGCTCCTATTGCCCCTGCTGGACCTGTTACTCCTGCTGCCTCTCTCTATGTTGGTGCTTGTACTGGTGGAGCCTATAAAAATTGGATTGAATGGCCACCCCTACCTCTCCTGCCTCTGACTCCTTCTCTTCCTCTATCCCCTCGGCAATTACCTCCTTTGTCTAATCTCCTCCTCCCCCTACCCTTGTTGTGGAGCCTCCTCATCCTCAAATGGTGGCATGAGCTTTGCTAGATCCAATATCTATGGGAAGGGGTGAGCTGCTAAATACTGAGCATACTCATTTGTAACCCCTACATCTACAATCTATGGCCTATAGGCCCTGTAGACTACAGAACTCTACAAGGGCCTGATCATAGGGCAACACTTGATCCCACTGAAATATCTCTCTAACTACCTAAGAATACTCTCCATAACCTCTCAGCATCCCCTACACATGACTGAACTATCTTGAAGCCCAGCTTGGTAGGTGCCTCTCAATCACATATGAGGTTCGTTTGATAAAAAATCAAGTAGCATATACATATGGTATGGCACATGCGTCATCCTCCCATGGTTCACAGTCTTTGTATGGGAGCCATATAATAGAATATAGGTCATCTAGGGCTCAGCGCCAATACTCTACCTTACCCAACTGAGGTTGGGTCATCATCCCTCCATACATGTAAACATAAGGTTGATCAAACACCCTGAACCACATACACACTAGTCGGCTCACTAGTAGATGCTCTCATGCCCAAATATGTAAAAGTGTGATCCCCACACCCAGGGAGGTACTCTCATTGTACACCCCATTGTGCAAATCACTATATAAATATGCTATAACACAAGGACCCTAGGCATATTGCATCCCCTTCATAGCCATCCTCTCAATCACCTATCCCCAATTGATGACAAGTCCATGTGAACGTCTGTTGGGACATAACAAAACCTCAACAATACTAACAAAAATGACAAGAAGTGGATCATACATCTCTTGAATGTCCTCCCATCCTACTAACCCGTAGTGAATAACCAAATCATTTGTAAAGACACACCACAAAGCTGCAACACCCAAATGTCAATCATAGGTCACCAGATCACCTACGATTGGAATGCGCAAAATTCACCACATGTCCTCTAGTGTAACAAAAATTTCTCCCATCGACAGATGGAAGGAGCAAGTCTCATTGTACCATCTATTGGCCAATGCAGTCAGAAGTCCACAATTCATCTGAATCATGAGTAGATACATCATCCAATACAAGTTGGTTGAACACATGCCACCAACCTCCAGGTCAGACAACTGATCTCATAGTCACTAAGTGGCAGGATGCCTCTCTTAGGCCTGCAACAAATGAAGGTCCTCCTACAAACACAATCAAATGAAAATGTCAGCCTTTTGGCCAAACATAATCATCTAAAACCTAGACTTCAACATATATTTTTGATCACGTATCTCAAGTCTCAAGAGGTACATCAACTCACACACACCTAGACTACAATAGTAATTTAAATCAATTACCTAGTTATGCTAATCCAACAAACACAAACTAGTAGATGTGAATGCAAAAATTGACATCAACTATTGTAAACAAACTTAAACTATGCAGGGGCACCTAGGAGACTCATGAAGACCCACTGTCTTTTTCTTTTGTGTTTTTCATGTCTCTATGATGTAATAAGGTCATGTAGACCATTTCATAAAGTTTTGATCATATTGTAAGGCCTTGATGCCACTTTTGTTCATTGTATACTATCAGGACCTAGTTGGTCAAGGATCATCCAAATCGAGAGAATGGGAGACATCACTGGAAATCATGTTTTTGAGGCATATCTGTCCTCTATGTAATGGTTGTAGGGTGTTTTGATTATGTATGTCAAAGTTGGAAAATGTTGCCAAAGTTGCATGAGCAACTTTGCAACTTTTATTGTCAAAGTTGGCAATATTTGCCAAAGTGGTTTCCAACAGCCAACTAATTCAAAAATCAGTTGGGACAATTGGAGGGTGGTGTCAAATGTCTATACGACCCTTGGGATTGAGATTGTAATGTTGGATGTTGAAGAAATAAAATATCATCATTGTATTCTCTGTGATTTTCCTACAAAATGTGTAATAGTTGGTTGGCATTCACTTGTTCGGATTGGTGCAGAAAAGAAATGTAGTTAGAATTTTATAATAGTGAATTAACTTCCCTCTCAAAGTGGTTTGAAGTGTTTTTATGCAATTTGGAGTGAGAACCAATCTTTTCTTTCATAGCGGGTTTGCAAACCCTCTTAACCCAGGGTTTTGGACAAATGTTGCAATAACTTGACATTCCCTGACCCAAAAATCACACAACTTGGGGGAATGTCAATTAACAGTGTACTATAAGATTTTGAAGGTTTTAGAGATGGTCGTGAAGGGTGGAGAGATATCCAAGCAAGTTTAACTTGACATCCTCATGTGACATGTTATGAAATTGACCGAGTTTTGTGAACGAGGAAGAATTAAAAGTATTTGGACCCCAAATGCTGGTGCATTTGGTGGTTTGAAGGTTATTCAAAGTTTTTCCAAGTGGTAGACTGATTTTTTGGATAATATGAAGGGTAGTTGCTTTGTAAAAGTGACCTAATTGGGGCTCTAGGGCTAGTAAGACAATATTGGTTCCCAAGGACAGACCAAAGTGCTAATGCCTAAGTTTGTGACACATTTTAGAACTTGTTGAATGATGGCATTTAATGTAGACAAGTGGTGTCTACTCCTTTTGTGATTTGGTGTATTGGGATTGTCTATCGTGGAAGGGCTACTAGGCTTAATGGATGCCTATGTTGTGGTAAATCTTAGCAAGAAGGTTGTGGTAAAATAAAAACTCATTTGGGGTCTGAAAAAGTTATTCTAACCATGTTTTAAGGTTCCCTAATCATTTCCCATTGTTCTTCATACTGTGTCCAAGTATGACTAGTGAGTGTGTGTTGAAGCCTTGAAGGGTTAAGGCTTATAATTGTGAGATGAGTTGTCCACCATACCTTGAATGCTTTCACTGATGTTTAGAGATGTGTGTAGGGTTTGAGTTGGTTGTGAATCAAATCTCAACTTGTTCCTATCAGTTTTTGGGTTGTGCCTAAGAAGTTGTCAAATTCAAACCTCTACAAGGTTATGCATCATATTGGTATCATAGCCAAAAGGTTCTACAATCTAATTGTAGGGAGGTGAGGCTTGGTGTATGTCAGCAAAATAAAGTGAAGGAGAGGCTAACATAAAGTCTCCAAAGGGGATGACCACAGAAGTGGCTAAGAAGTTCCAAGAGATGGAAGATATTATCAAGGCCAGAGTCAAGGAGGCACTCAAGGCTGAGTTGAAGGCCATGAAGAAAGGTAAAAGGTTAGATGATGATTCTAATGGAGAAGAGGAGAAATAAGAAGAAGAAGAACCCCAAAGGCAGGAGGCAGAGATACCTATAGATCAGAATCAATTCCTTGAAGCCCTAAAGACAATTGGCAAAGACTCTTTAGAGGCCAAGATGGAGATCCCTACCTATAGTGGGAAGATTAATATTGAAGAATTTATGGAATGGATAGATGCTTTGAATAATTATTTTGACTACAAGGAAGTGTTAAGGAAAGGAAGGTGAAGTTTGCTAAGACCAAACTAACTCAAAAAGAAAGTGTGAAGATGGGAAAAGTGTGATTCACTCTTGGGATAGGATGGTGTCCAAAATCAAAGCCCAATTCATGCATTTTGATTGTGAAGTGCAAATTTATAGAAGAATGCAAAACTTAAAATAGAAGGATTTGGATGTGGCTTCCTACATAGAGGAATTCCACAAATTGAGTTTGAGAGCAAGGCACCAAGAAGATGAAAAGAAGAAGGTTGCTAGGTACTTGAATGCACTCAAGTTCAACATTCAAGATGAGATGAGTATGATGACTCCTAAAATAGTATATGAATGCTTTCAAATGTATTTGAGGGTGGAGGATAAGTTGAGAAGGAAAGGTGAACAATACGATAGGGGAGGAGGTGATGGGGTTTCTCCTAGTTTTCTCAACACTTCACATAGTTCGTGTTGCTAAATTCCACCAACTCTCCAGGCCTAGTTGCACTCTAGACCTCCAAAGTCCTTCTCAGTCTCTTCTAGGGCTTTCCTCTTGACCATTCCAAGGTGTTTGCTTCAAGTGTTTTAGCTAGGAGCCCTACCAATTTACAATGCTTCCCATGCGCTCTTTATGGATTTCTTGGCTTCAACTTGTCAAATTGACCTCCTACTATCATGAGTTGATACAGAGGTGTGGAGGTGGCTACTAAAATGTTTTGAATGCCTTTTGGGTCCTTTAATGGTTTACTTTCTTTTCCCTCCTTACCGATTTCAAGTTTGGATTTTCTAGGGCTTGGAGGAAAACGGTCCAAAAGACTCCATATCAAGTTTGGATTTTCTTCAATGACTCATATAACCTCAAGTTATTTTTGTGGTTTTGGCTCCTTACTCCACCATTCAATATTCTAACCCCAAAAATGAGGGTTTTGAAGGATTTTTAGGCCTTCTAGCTGACAGTGACTGGTCAAGTTGGTGTTTGGGCAATAAATGACTTTGTCAAGGATTCCCCTTGCATTGGAAACTATATACCAAATTCATGGATCCCTCCAAAATCTTAGATGGTGGTTTGGCATTCACCCCTGCACTTTGCACTTCAATTTCACCCTGTCTCCTCTAGTCGGGTTGCTCCTGGACTTGCCTAGAACAAGGTGACAGTCACATTAATTGTCATCTCCAGCACTTGTCCCTACATATGTACACTATACAAGTGGTTTCCCTCCATCTCCCAACATTTCATGATGGTAGCACGTGTGGAATTCATGGGGCAACCATTTTACACAAAACTGCTATATACAAGCCAAAACAGGTTGTTTGCAAATCAAAACAAGAAAACACTAATACAAACTAATTACAAAGCTTGAAATGGAACTAAAAACTCTGTAACACACCAAAGAAAATCAATCCATTTCTCGATCAATGGATACAATCCATTTGCATTTACAAAAATGAACAAAACAAGCCAAAATGCTGCCAACTAGTCTGAAAATGAGTAGTTTCAGATTGTTGAACTTACAAAACCAAGTCTCCAACCTTGGTAACTATGCAAGAGAGGGTTATTATAGGATTCCTCACATGTGGATTCTTTCTAGGGAATTGGGCAATCCCTAACTCCATCACTAACTAATTCAGGACAAAAGTTGTCATGACAACTTTTTGCAACTTTGCACTATTGCACTTTTTGGTCTTCTCAACCTATGAGACCTATTCTAAGTCATCACTCATGACTTTTAAAAAATTTGTAAGACTAATTTAACCCTTCCTAATGCCTATACCAATTTTTGACATGTTTGACCATGAAGAAGGTCAACTACCTACTCAAACCACTATTTAGGCATAAAATGAAAACCTAAGAAGAATTAACTCAACCTAGGCCTACATTTACTCTAAACACTCACTCTTGGACCCTCCTAGAGTCCTTATTCACTACCTGACTTGGCTAGGGTTAGTACAAGCCAAATTTGATAAAATACTACTAGCTTAAGTCCTAGGTGCTCCTCCACTAGGAGGAGGCAAGAATTTCAAAGGAAAAGGAAATTTTGGGGGAAGAGGTCAGTCTAAAAAACCCCAAGGTGAGTCTACACAACAAGAACAGAGTGTAGACTTAGGTTCAAGAGGAGGATTTAGAGGAAGGAGACCCAATGAAAGGGGCAGGTCTAGAGGACCAGGGAGAGGTACAAGCGTCTTCACAGGGAGATGCTTAAATTGCAACCAAATAGGGCACACGGCAAGCAAGTGTTCTGAGAAATCCTCAAACTCTCATGGAGGAGAGAGAAGGAACCAACTTATTCAAGATGATGATTGCTAAAGTGTTAATTCCCCAATTGGAAGTGCAACCCCATCCCATGATGGAGAAAGATTGATGATGAGGAGAACCATGTTGAAGGTGCCTCAAGTGAAGGAACCCCCTTAGAGGAAGATTGTATTAAGAACCACATGCAAGGCCTATGGTAAGATATGTAAGGTAATAGTTGATTCAAGTTCCACTAAGAATTTGGTTTCCATAGAGATGGTAGAAAAATTGAAATTGAAAAGATTACCTCATGCTAACCCCTACAAAGTGTCATGGTTGAATAAGGGGCAACAAATCTTAGTGGATGAAGAATCTTGGGTAGAGTTTGAGATAGGGGAGTATAAGGATAGAATATTATGTGATGTAATCTTGATGGATGATTGCCACATTTTTTTAGGGTGTCCATGGAAATATGATGTACAATCCCAACATGATAGGAAAAAAAACTCCTTTCTCATAACCAAAAATGGAAGAAAATACAAGATGGATCCTTTACTGGATGAGAGTCTAGATAAACATATTGGGTCAAGAGTCATAATAGTGAGTGGGAAAGAGTTTCTAGATACCCTAAATGAGGAAGGAACCCAAGGGTATGCTATGATTTTTAAATCCAAAGACAGTTTCGATTTCCATAGCCATGGTGAGGAAGAAGTTCCCAAGGAGGTGCAGCAGTTATTGGAAAAATAGGAGGGTATCATGGTGGAGGAGATGCCTAATACATTTCCCCCTATTAGGGACATAAGCCATCAAATTGACTTCATACTAGGGTCTACATTTCCAAATAAACCAACATGCAAGATAACCCCATCTCAGAATGAGGAGATTTCCAAGCAAGTACAAGAGTTGTTGGATAAGGGTTTGGTGAGAAAGAGTATCGGTCCATGTGTTGTCCCAATAGTCCTAGTACCTAAAAAGAATGGTAAGTGTAGACTTTGTACAGATTCTAGGGAAATCAATAGGATTACTATAAGATATAGGTTCCTTATGCCTAGAACTGAAGACCTAATGGACTGTTTGGGAGGGGCTTGTTATTATTCCAAGATTGATCTCAAGAGTGGGTACCATCAAATCAAGATAAGGCAAGGAGATTAATGGAAGAAAACTTTCAAGATAAATGAAGGTCTCTACAAGTGATTGGTGATGCCATTTGGGCTATCCAATGCCCCAAGCACATTTATGTGCCTCATGAATGAGGTATTGAAAGACTTAATTGGTAATTTTTTTATGGTTTATCTTGATGATATATTTGTGTTTAGCAAGACAAAGGAGGAGAATTTGGAGAACTTGAACCTAGTTTTGAATAAGTTGCATGATGAAAATTTGATGATCGACCTGGAGAAGAGTGTCTTCATGACAGAGGAGCTCGTGTATCTTGGCTTTGTAATCTCAAAGGGGAATTTGAAGATGGATCCAACAAAGGTGGAGGCTATTTTGTTGTGGCCAACACCAAGGACAGTAGGTGATGTAAGAAGCTTTCATGGTTTGGTGAAATTAAGAAGCTTTCATGGTTTGGTGAAATTTTATAGAAAGTTCATTAAAAATTTCAGTCATATATGTGCACCTATCCTAGACACCATCAAGGGAGGACAAACATGTAAGCTTTCTTGGTCCATTGAAGCAAATGAAGATTTTGAATATTTGAAAAAGAGGGTAGCACAACAACCCATCCTTGTTTTGCCTAATTTTAACAAATAGTTCACAGTGGAGTGTAATGCTAGCAATCTAGCCATAGGGGTTGTCTTGAGTCAAGAGGGCAGACCGGTGGCTTTCTTTAGTGAAAAACTTAATGATGCCAAAAGGAAGTACTCCACATATGATTTAGAGTTGTATGCAATGGTGCATGCCTTGAAGAAATGCATGCATTATCTTTTGCCTATAGAATTCATTGACAATCATGCTCTCAGTTTTTTGAATGGATAGGAGAAACTTAATCACAAGCATATGAAGTGGGTTGAACATCTTCAAGCCTACACATTTACCATCAAACACAAGAAAGGGCATACCAATAAAGTGGTAGATGCATTGAGTAGGAGGGTGTGCATGGTTCAAGAAATCCAATTGCAAAGTGTGGGGATTGATTCCCTCAAGCAAATGTACAAGGATGATGAAGACTTCCAGGAAATATATGAGGTTTGTGCTCAATTTTTTTATTCCTATCATATTGATTTTTCTGAGTTTTTGTTGCAGCAGGGGTTGTTGTTTAAAGGGAGTCAATTGTGTGTCCCTAAATTCTCCATGAGGGAGAAAATCATAAATTAAAACCATATTGGCAATTTGGGAGGCCACTTTGGACGATAAAACACTAGAACAGATGCAGAGGTTCTACTTTTGGCCAAAGTTACAATCAGATGTTAGAAAATTTGTTGAAGGTTGTAGTATATGTCAAAGGGCTAAGGGAACATCATCCAATGCAATTTTATATCAACCACTCCCTATTCCTAACAGGCCATGGGAGAGTATTAGTATGGATTTTGTTTTGGGTCTTCCTAGGACTCAAAGGGGTTTTGATAGCATCTTTGTTGTGGTGGATAGGTTTAGTAAGATGGCTCACCTTTTTCCATGTAAATGTACTAATGATGCTTCCCATATTTCTAGATTATTCTTCAAATAGATTGCTAGAATACATGATTTGCCTCTCAACATTATGAATGACAGGTATTCCAAGTTTGTGGGCCACTTTTGGCATACTTTGTGGAATAAATTGGGAACTCAGTTGTCTTTCACCTCAGCCTATCACCCTCAGACATATGGCCAAACTAAGGTGGTGAATAGGTCATTGGGGAATCTTCTTAGGTGTCTCACAAATTAGCATGGAGAGGCATGGGATATGATCATCCCTCAAGTAAAGGTTTCTTACAATGAATTTACTAATAGAAGCACCAAGAGGAGTCCTTTTGAGTTTGTCTATGGGACTCATCTAAGAGTGATTCTAGAACTTAGGGATCTACAAGGATTATAGAGGAGTGCTCAGGGAGAAGACTTTGTCTTGACAATGAAGGACATACATGATAGAGTAAGGGAGATTCTCTAAAAGAATAAAAAGAAGTACAAGGAGAAAGCCAGTGAGAGGAAGAGAGATGTAAAGTATAAAGTGGGGGGCTTAGTGATGGCACACTTGAAGAAAGAGAGGCTTCCAAAGGGTCTGCCAAAAAAGTTACTCATGAAGAAGATTGGTCCTTGCCAGATTGTACAAAAATTTGGTCCTAATGCCTATGAGATTGAACTTCCTCAAGGCTTACCCATATCCCTAATATTTAATGTTTCAAATTTGTTTCCTTATAAAGGTGATAATGTTGCAGGTTCAGATGAAGGTTTGACAATAGAAGGCGGTGAAGGGTGGCTTAAGGATCTACCACCTAGCCAACCATTGAAGTTGGAAAGCATATTGGACACCAAGGTGATAAAAAAGACTAGAAAGAAGATATGCAAGGAGTACCTTGTCAAATGGAGTGGCCTACCTATTGAAGATGTAACTTGGATGAGTGAAGAAGACATATTGAAGCATGGCACTCTTGTTGCTAACCTAGATCCTCAAGGGACTTGAGCTTTTCTACCCCCGAGAGTATGGTGCAAGGGCACTCATGATGCTTATGAAGACCCATTGTCTTTTTATTTTGTATTTTTCCTGTCTCTATGATGTAAAAGGTCATGTGGACCATTTCATAAGGTTTTGATCATAATGTAAGGCCTTGATGCCACTTTTGTTCATTGTACCCTATTAGGACCTAGTTGGTCAACTATGCTCAACAGTCATGCAAATGTGGAGAATGGGAGACATCACTGGAAATCAAGTTTTTGAGGCATATGTGGCCTCTATGTAATGGTTATAGGGTATTTTGAGAATTTTTTATTATGTATGTCAAAGTTGGAAAATGTTGTCAAAGTTGCATGAGCAACTTTGCAACTTTTGTTGTCAAAGTTGATAATATTTGCCAAAGTGGTTTCCAATGGCCAACTAATTCAAAATTAATTGGGCCTTTTGGAGGGTGGTTTCAAACATCTATAAGGCCCTTGGTTCAAGATTTTAATGTTGGTTGTTGAAGAAATACAAAATCATCATTGCATTCTCTGTGATTTTCCTACAAAATGTGTAATAGTTGGTTGGCATTCACTTGTTCGGATTGGTGCAGAAAAGAAATGTACTTGGAATGTTATAAAAGTGAATTAACTTCCCTCTCAAAGTGGTTTGAAGTGTTTTGGTGCAGTTTGGAGTGAGAACCAATCTTTTCTTTCATACCGGGTTTGCAAACCCTCTTAACCTAGGGTTTTGGACAAATGTTGCAATAACTTGACATTCCTTGACCCAAAAATCACACAACTTGGGGGAATGTCAATTTTAACAGTGTACTATAATATTTCAATGGTTGTAGAGATGGTTGTGAAGGGTAAAGAGATATCCAAGCAAGTTTAACTTGGCATCCTCATGTGACACGTTATGAAATTGATTGAGTTTTGTGAACTGGGCAGAATTGAAAGTATTTGGACCCCAAATGTTGGTGGATTGGGTGGTTTGAAGGTGGTTAGAAGGTGTTCCAAGTGGTAGAGTGATTGTTTGGAAAATCTGAAGGGTAGTTGCTTTGTAAAAGTGACCTAATTGGGGCTCTAGGGCTAGTAAGACAATATTGGTTCCCAAGGACAGTCCAAAGCACCAATGCCTAAGTTTGTGACATGTTTTAGACCTTTTTTAATGATGGAATTTCATGTAGACAAGTGGTGTCTATTCCTTCTGTGATTTTGTGTGTTAGGACTATCTACCGTAGAAGTGCTACCAAGCTTCTTCTTCTTTTTTTAAATAATGCCTAGTAAACTTTTTAATGTGGTTGGCAATGCTGGCATGACATGCCCTCTGGCTCCACATGAAGTAATTTTGACCCAGATCTATGAACTGGTGAGGCCACAACTGGGGGACCTCATCCCCATACTTAACTTGTTCAAACCCGTGAGCACAATGGCCCAATGAAGACACAAGGCTTGCAAGTACAATGGCCCAGCAAGGGTTTGAACCTTGGTGGTCAGTTCACCAACAAAGTGTTTTAACCGTGACACTACATGTCCGAAGATAGTGCTACTAAGCTTAATGGATGCTTATATTTTGGTAATTAGCAAGAAGGTTGTGGTCAAATAAAAACTCATTTGGGGCCTGCAAAGGTTATTCTAACCATGTTCTAAGGTTCCCTAATCACTACCCATTGTTCTTCATATTGTGTCCAAGTATGACTAGTGAGTGTGTGTTGAATCCTTGAAGGGTTAAGGCTTAGAACTGTGAGATGATTTGTCCACCATACTTTGAATGCTTTCACTAATTTTTAGAGCCTTGTGTAGGGTCTGAGGTGGTTGTGAATCAGATCTCAAGTTGGTCCTATCAGTTTTGGGTTTGTGTCCAAGAAGTTGTCTTGTTAAATTTAAACTTCTACAAGGCTTTGCATCAATCAAAAACAAAGACACTATATTCATCATACAAGAGTGCTCAAACCAAACAAAAGCGCTATTATGACTATACAAAAGCACTGCACCTAACCAATAGCACTACATTGTCCAACAAAGGTGCTACAACACCAAGCAAAAATAAAAGCATCATAATTTAGAAAACACAAGTGCTAGAAATACCTGATGATAGTGCTAGACTCACAATAGCCCTAGATCTTATGCGCAAAAGTGCAGTTGCGGAGCAAAAGCGCTAAAAAATTTGACAAAAATGCTAAAATAACACCTTTATCTTTCCACAACTTTGATTAGTAAAAAATGCATTAAATGAGCTTAGATGGGAAAATTCCAAACTGGACTTACCGGGGGTCCATAGTCAGTTGGCCGCTGGTACCTTCGGATGCGCTCAAACCGATGATCTGCAATGAGAATCGCCATCTTTTCTGCAACTGGCTGCTCACAAAACCTCACTATCAAGGCCCATAATTGTTGCAGAAGAGTGTGCAAATGAGGCCAATTTTTCCCCTTATTGACCAAATATACCCTACCCATCCCTAACCCTTCTTCACCCCACTCACTGTCATGGACCTCAGGAACTTCTAAGGCTCACTATTTCTTCGTATTAATCCCATTTTCCTCCATTCTTCTTCCATTTGTTCCAGATTCTTCTAATCTATCCTCCCCCCATTTCTCGAGGGGGCATACCAACCTACTAACTAACATCCTAGGGGCATTTTTCTTATGCCTATTTGTTGTTCTTTGAAATGACGTAATACACTGCATCTTCTCAAAGAGGGGCAAATGTAGACACATAAATCTGTCCACTAAATTAAATAACTATTTAATATTTGTTTAATGTACTAATATTCTTCTATTAATTAAATTCACATTTAATGAATTCATTTCAAACTATTCTTCTAATCTAAATAAATAAATTTCATAAATTTATTTAATTACTAACTATAGTCCAACTATTAAATTAATCTATCAATTTATTTAATTCCCCCTTCCCTCTCATTTAAATAAATTGAACATTTATTTAAAATCCCTATTTAAATAAATTAAATATTTATTTAAATCTCCATCCACTTGTACTTTCTAGAAATTCCAAGTTGCACCTACTATTTTAATTAAATAATTCATTTAATTAAAAAGCCTATTTATCCTCATCTACTTGTCAAACCCACTTGCATGCTTAAACCTCTTCTAGAATATTCTAATCCATTCTAATTAGCCTAACCCCTTTCCTAATCATTTGCACATTCCTTAAGAAGGGGCCACTTTCTTAAAAACATGCAAGGTCTTCATAAACCATTAAAGACTCTATTTATTCAACAAGTTAACCTCCAAAGTCTTCTAAAACATGTAAGGCTCTTACATAACCATTAAAGGCTAAAGTCTAACTAACCCACCTTTGACCCTTGGTTAGAGACTTTCTCTCTAACTTAACCATCCTTTAACCCATGGTCTCTTCAAGCCTTCAATACTTTTACCATGGTTATCCTTTTACCCTTGCACAAGAGTTTATCCTTTGGATAAGAGCTTTATCCACTAACTTAACCCTAACCAAACCCCCTAGGGTAACCATCATGTCTTCTCAAGCATTTAATGCCTCTTCCCTCTCTTCTCAAGCCCTCTCATGATTCTACTTGTCACCATTGCATTGGTGAATGTTGCAAAAATGGATTGAGGATCATGCCTCTCTCATGCAATCTTAGCCCTTGCTTAGCCAGATCAATCCTAGCCCTCCAATCAACCATTTTGCCTATAAATAGAACTCTCATCCTCAAGCAAAGGAGAAGCATATGAGCATTGTTACTATAGTTAT
This sequence comes from Cryptomeria japonica, assembly GCF_030272615.1. NCBI lineage: Eukaryota > Viridiplantae > Streptophyta > Pinopsida > Cupressales > Cupressaceae > Cryptomeria > Cryptomeria japonica. The sequence continues at coordinate 16,632,751 of NC_081410.1, forward strand.
ATAGCATTCACACTTAAGATTTTTCATAGCAATTTAGTTGAGCATCTGCATAGCATTAGCATTTCATCTTCAACCACTTTCAACCCTTCATTTGGCATCCATGGCTTCATGCTAAAAATTGAGGGCCACACTCAAGCATAGATTTGGATCTTGGAGAGGATAAGAACAAGGGAGAGCCATCAAGCATCATGGGAGCATCATGCTTCTCTTTTTGTATGCTTTTATCTCTTTTGATATGAATTTAAAGGATTTCAGCTCATTTGTTTTGGTTTTTAGGTGAACCTAAACTATATTTCTTGAGCTTTGTTTTTTACTATGTCCCCTTTTGAGTGCATCAGGTAGATCTGACCATTTTGATTCCACAAAGAATGTGCATTGTTTTCCTTTGACACATTTAAAAGAACAAAATCAGAAAGACACAATCTAATAGTACCTTATGCATTTTTATCCACCTAAAATTCGTGAGAAAGATTATCAAGTTTCTCTTTATTTGTTGCAACCACCCATTGATCTCGTTTTTTAAGGAGATCTTCCATTTTCAGCTTCCATAATTCATAACTCATTCCATTGAAAATATCAATGTCCAAATGAAATGAAGTTGCAATCATGATATCAAAACAAATATGCAAAAATAGTTCAACCAAAATTCCCACAAATGCTCAAAAAACCTCACTTCTATCACCCATGACATAGAATTGGTTAGGCTCTAATACTAAATGTTATAAAATAAGAGGTGAACAATAATAATAGAAGCTTTCAATCAATCTGTAAATCAAATCTAACAATGTTTATTTAATGGAAATAAAATCAGCTATAACAAAAACAAGATAACACCATAGACAACTGCACACGTAACACTGTGATTACATGGACAAACCCTTTTGGGAAAAAAAAATCACCAAGAAAAGAGTGCAAATCTATTTTAATCTTCAAAGAGATTACAATACAAAGAAATTTCCTCGATCTTGCATCAATTCAACATCTGTGTACCTGTAAAACAACTTATATTGTCTCCAACTTGACCCCTCAATATATATACCCTTGGGGGCTCAATTTGTCACCATAGAACATTACCATGGGTCAAAACAAAGGTTCCAAAAAACCATGGTAAAAATCCATACAACCCCTATGTGTCAAACATAACCTCTTACATGACATTAAACCTTCTTACAAGTTGTCATAAGAATCCCCCAAATATGGAAGATGCTCTTACATGCATCATAGGCTATTAATAACAAATTAAGGATCTTACGTGTGCCATAATAACTGATTCTTATGTCCAAAATGATTCACCCCACTTTTAACCCTTACAATTGTCATAGAATTTTTCATAACATCACTAAAAATAGGCCTTCCATGATATACCACTCGATGGGTATCTTTTGAAAACTAAAAACTTGTTTTTAGAGTTACTAACATGTAGCAAAAGTGTTGACTAATAAAACAATTATTGAATATGTGAATGGAAAAAACCATGCAAAAAATGTAAAATAATAATAAATACATAATCTGGAATTGGTAAGGTTGAGACACCTTAATTCCCAACATAAATAGAAAATCATTTTCTACTTCAATACAAAATGACACAACATTGTTGGACTCATTTCTATAATAAGCTAGGATGGTATGTACCACTTCAAGATTATCTAATGAATATCTTTTATGGAATGGCCACACATGTTTAAAGGTGCAATATGAGAAGGCTTATGGAGTTAAGTACTCACACAAATCATTTCGAAACTATGGAAGGAACACAATGGGATAATATTTAAGGGAAAGGAGTTTTCCATAGAGATAATTATTTATGAAATTGAATTAGGCATTCAAAACATCTGAATACAAAAGTCACACAAATACAATGCAAGTATTTCTCCTCATGGGATAATGAGATATCAAAGAGTTGGTTGCATCTGATTGAACAAAAGGGCAATTTTATCAAACCAACTTCAATGAGGTTTGATGCTCAATGGGAACTGCTACCATTTGAAAGACAAACTCAATTTTGACGAGGTTGCACGAGGCAACCCAAGCTTATCAAAAGTTGGATTATTTCTTCGTAATGATATCTAGGTGAGGTGTTTTGGGCTTGTGCAATCAAACTCCTAGAGGGTACAAATAATGAGGCTGAGTTTATTGACCTCCATAGTGGAATCAAACTATGTTGGGAGAAGAATTTAAGACTAATCGATGTCGAAGGAGATTCCTTGATTATTGCTAATGTCACTGTGAAGTGGTTTGCTCCAAGTTGGAAGTGTATGGCTTGGATTGGAAGGATCAACTTGTACCTAGATTAGATGAATAATTTTACCCTTTCACATGTTAATCATGAAGTCAATGCAACAACAAACTATTTATCTAACTAGGCAATTGATCAAACACAGGTTGCATAAGTCTTCTTAGAATCTATTGATGGCAAGACCTCAAAGCCATCGTTATGAGGGATGCCTTAGTGGCTTGATATTGAATACTCTTAGATGAGGCCCCTTCAAACCAAGAGTTAGATATGATAAGCCAATCACCAAAACAAAGATGTGATGAAAATTTTAGTCTAAAGGACCAACACACACTTATTCGATGGTGGAGGAGGCTATTAAATTATAATTAGATGTTGTGGGAAAGTATAAGAATAACTATGATGAGTTCATCAATGGCTATAGCCTCCTGTAAAATAGAGCATATATCACTTTGTGATTGCAAATACATTTTCAACTTCTAATCAGTATCAGACTTCATTAGTTTCCACTAACTTCATTAATTTCCATATTTTGTTGTCCCCTGCATAGATCAAGAGAATAGTAGAAATCATAGATGTCATTCATGTTTTGATTTCTCTCTCTACTGCTAGTCTCATGATGTAAAAAAAATCATTTAATGCAAAGGGAGCTACCCCAAAATGGTAGCAATTTCCTTCAAAAAAATATTAAAAAAACTATGTTATATCATTTTATCAATATTAAAAACTATGTTAAATTTGATACTCTATTAAATTTTGGTTAGCCTGGCTGGGCTATAATGGGTGATTTGATTGATCACAAATATTCATAACTAGAGTATTTGATCTTGATAATACTATTGGTAAATGATCTACAATTTTTTTTTTTTTTTTTTAAAAACTATGTTATATTAAAAAAGGCATAAGAATGATATGGACAACGATATCCTTCTAAAAAAATATAATTTTCTTTAAAATATTAATAAAATGTCTCTCAACATAATTAAAGT